>NC_090815.1:57920809-59120809 GCF_000390325.3 Nicotiana tomentosiformis | reverse complement strand
CAATTATAATTTAAATGTCAAAATTCTGAAATTTGGGGGAGGGGGGGGGGCTGCCACGTTTAAGGCTTATCCCAGGCCTTAATTAAGCACCCACTAATCTTTAATGAACTTGTTAATTCCCCCATTAGCAAATAATTTACCAATTACCACATAATTAAAAATTATCTCAAATGATTTAAAATACTACTTACTTTTAATACACCTTATACACCTTACTATTATGGTCATGTGGTACCTTGTATGGCACTAATCCATAAATACCGGGTATTATAGCTTGGACCGTATTTTATCCCGAATTAATCTCATTCCCGAACTTACGTCGATTAACTTGCGACGAAACTTTAACGTACGAAAATACGGGATGTAACATTTCACTTCTGAGATTTCATCAACTAACTTATGGAGTACTTTCACGTACGAAAACATGGGGTGTAACATCATTTCCCCCTTTGGAACATTCATCCTCGAATGTTGACTGATGCATTTATCATCATCATAACCTATAGATCTTGTGAATACTTTAGTACTCTTCTTGCCATCTAGGCAACTGTTCTGTGAATAAATCCAACGGCCAGGGCATTCCCCCCTTTAGGCCTCTTTCTCATACCATGACTTGCGGTCGGAATTCTTTCAATCTCGTAACTATTGCCACCTTCTATCATGCAGTTTGCACGACTCTGACTTGATATGTACGCCTATGCGACTTTTCTCTCCTCTTTCCTCCAGCTTTTAGCCAATCTCTAGGCCTCACTTTGTGAACATATATACAAAATTATGAGAAGTTGTTCCTCTGGGCGTCATTAGTCTTACTACATATAAGGAGGCCATACTTGTAATACCCCAGAAAATTTCGAAGTACTTAAGCACTATTAAAAAAGTCGATGTGCGCTAATTATATTATTTTGTGTGAAGACGATGGCTATTAATGTGATGGATATAAATTGGATATGATAATAAGAGTACGAGTCATATTATAAGTGATGTGGGGTCTAGGAAGAGCCCTAAGTCCAAGTCAAGTTGGAAATTTCAAGATAGACTAAAGTTCCAAATGAGTACGCATAAGACCAAACTTTGTACGGACATACTTATATATATATATATATATATATATATATATATATATATTGATTTAGGTGGAGTATGACCTATCAAATGAAAGTTCTTTGAGTCTAATTTCTAAATCTTCAAACCATTTGTCATTTGGACGTTCCTACAAGAAGTTATGACCATATTACTAAAGGCTGGCGGAGGAGCCTGCGGATGCGAAACATCCGAGGCCGTGTCCGAAAGAGAGGCTGGCAGTGAAGTGCTGCCATAGCATCCAGGTCCGCATCCCAGCTTGAAAGAGGAGTGAAGTAGGGATACGAAGCATCCTGGGCCGCAACTGAAACCCAGAAATTTGGGCCTATAAATACAAGGTCGGGTAAAGAGGGTATTTTGTGTATTTGGGGGTTAGGGTTCTTGAAGTGAATGGGTGATTTTTAGCTCAAATCAAGTCCAATCGATCAAGGTAAGTTTTTAATGATGTTTTGGGTTGATTATTACTCAATATACATGAGTTATAACATCATTATTACATCAAAATACAAGATTTCATCATCAAATCTTCAAGAACACAAAAATCACCAAAGTTGTAATTTTTCAAGATTGATCTACTAGAGGTAATTCCAATGCTTCAAACTAGTTTATTATGAGTATTTAGAAGTATTTGAAGTATTTGTTACAAGTTTTAATGGTTGAAATAATGGATTATAAAACTCTAATTCATGGCATGAATAGTACTTTTGAGAAAATAAGAGAGAAGGTGAATGGTAATCTTGGCGATGAAATTTATGAATACAATGAACCTATGGGATTTGTTACCAATATTGGTCTCATTGGATGTTGTTATTTTAGATTGAAGTTGATTAGTGTAGTGCATCATTGTAGTATCATTAAGGGAAGAATTTGAGGTATATTGGCTAAACTTTCTCTCTTGGAATTGAATTCCATAATGTTCCCGTAAGTTTTAAAGTATGGGTTGCGTATTAAAATGTTGTGGCTTTGAGTCGTATTTTAAATGAGAACTCGTATACCAATTGGGTGAGAGAAAAAAAACTCGATATGCTTAAGACTCAAAATTGCTCATATGTGTGCCTAAAGTCTTGATTAGAAATGTCTTATTATTGATAACCTATAAAGGTGGTTGCAAATGAAATAAGTGAATTGGAGATACAGAGTGTAGCCAACGTGCCAAGAATTTAAGTTATGACTGTGGCTAGTAGTGCAAATGATTTGATAGAATGGGATAAAGAATATGAAATGAGCCTCGACTCAACTGTGTTAAAAGTGATTTGGAAAATAGAATTTGCCTAAGAGCTTTTGTAATAAATTCATGCCCATTAGTGGCTGCTTTAACTAATGCTTTGCTTTATAAATATATCCAGTGTGATTCGAGTTCTATATACTCATGTGTTGAAATTGTACATTATCATTTATGGGGAAGAGTATTGCATGAGTAAATGGTGTATTGATTGTTTATGATTTTTTATGTGTGTTTCTATTGTTGGTTGGTATGCCTCATTCTTTGGGAAGAAACCATTTGTGTTTGAAGTTCCCATTTCAAATGGATTTGAAGTATATGATTTCTGAAATATTCTATATGTTGATATTTGATGGTGATCTTTGAAATTGAAAGAGGTGAAAGTGTGGAATATGAAATACGGCCATCGTGCCAGGAATAAAGAATCTTGTGAATGGCCAAATGAGCTAGGAAAATATTGTCGTTATGAATGACTAGAAATACTAATGAGAATTTATACAATGTGAAAGTTGTTGAGGTGAGTACAATTGTAATTATCTTACCTCTGTGTGCAAATCAAAAAAATAAAATATTTTTGGGAGCATCATTAGTAAAACCGAGGAAGGTGATTGCTCCACGGACAAGGATAAAGCTTTAGAAGTACCAAAAAAGCCATTCACAAGGTCTCAAGCTAAGGAGAAGCAAGACAAGGTTGTTGGGCTTCAATGGGAGATCAAGAAGGTGCTAATGGTGGAAGAAGAGCTCAAGAATTATGGAGAGGACTTAGCTAAGTGCTACACTCATTTCATGGTCCAAGTCCAAGTCCAACAGGAGGTAGATTAGGGTTCAAGCACCAGCCAAGGAGGGTCTAAATTAGGCACCTAAATCAACCTACAAAGGAGCTAACTTGGCGCCCAAGTCAGCTCAAGGAGGGGCGGGCAAGACATAGGAGAAGGAGTCAAAGTTCCTTATTTTGTTTTCTATTTTGTTAGGACATATTTGATGCTTTCCTAGGTAGTTAAGGCTTTGTTTTTATTTTTCTAAGATTATTGGAATTACTTTCCAAGATTGACTTAGTTTTTATTTCCTAGAGTTTTACCTTTTCCTATGATAGTTGGACTTGTTGTCCAAAGTAGTTTAGGACTTTATTTCCTTAATTTTTAGGTAGAATTTCGTTACCCCCTCCCTATATAAAGGGGTGTCTTCTTTGCTTTTAGACTTAGATTATTATCAATAAAAATTATGAGATATTTCTTGCACTCTTGTGTGTGGCTACTCTTGGATTTATTCTTCAACCTTCAAGACTCAACTTAAGATGGTAAGATTAAACTCTTTTAAAATCTTAGATCACTTCTAGGTATTCAAGAAAGGTGATAAGTTTAGGCTTATTGTTGTTCTTGTTATTCTAAAGAGTCAAGCTTCATAATCTATCTCTTATTTTTAATTCTCTACCAAAGGCGATTAGTTCTTTGTTAGCTAATTATTGTTGTTAGGATTCAACATCAAGAATAGACTTCTTGAGTTCAAGAAACTCTTTCTTGAATTCAATATATCTTTAATTTTCTGTTGTTTTTTTTGTTTCTTTATTTTCTTTTAGCTTCCGCACGTTTCTTGTTTTTCTTTAGTAATTCTTGGACCCCTATCGTGTTGTTATCAAGTGGTATCAGAGCATAGGCTAATAAAGATTTCAATCTTGATAATCTTGGGAGGTTCTTGAGCAAATAAAAAAGGAACAAAAAAACAAAAAAAAAACAAAAAAACAACGAAAAATTAAAGATATATGGAATTCAAGAAAGAGTTTCTTGAATTCAAGAATTCTATTCTTGAAGTTGAATCCTAAAAATAACAATTAGCTAATAAAGAACTAATCACCTTTGGTAGAGAATTAAAAACAAGAGATAGATTGTGAAACCCGATCATTTAGAATAACAAGAACAACAATAAGCCTAAACTTATCACCTTTCTTGAAAACCTAGAAGTAATCTAAGATTTCAAAAGAGTTTAATCTTACCACCTTATGTTGAGTCTTGAAGGTTGAAGAATAAATCCAAGAGTAGCTACACACAAGAGTGCAAGAAAAATTTCATAATTTTTATTGATAATAGTCTAAGTCTAAAAGCAAAAAAGACACCCCTTTATATAGGGAGGGGGGTCACAAAATTCTACCTAAAAATTAAGGAAATAAAGTCCTAAACTACTTTGGACAACAAGTCCAACTATCATAGGAAAAGATAAAACTCTAGGAAATAAAAACTAAGTCAATTTTGGAAAGTAATTCCAATAATCTTAGGAAAATAAAAACAAAGCCTTAACTACCTAGGAAAGCATCAAATATGTCCTAACAAACTAAAAAACAAAATAAGGAACTTTGACTCCTTCTCCTATGTCTTTCCCGCCCCTCCTTGAGCTGACTTGGGCGCCAAGTTAGCTCCTTTGTAGGTTGATTTAGGTGCCTAATTTAGACCCTCCTTGGCTGGTGCTTGAACCCCAATCTACCTCCTCTTGGACTTGGACTTGGACTTGGACTTGGACCATGAAATGAGTGTATCACTTAGCTAAGTCCTCTCAATAATTCTTGAGCTCTTCTTCCACCATTAGCGCCTTCTTGATCTCCCATTGAAGCCCAACAACCTTGTCTTGCTTCTCCTTAGCTTGAGACCTTGTGAATGGCTTTTTTGGTGCTTCTAAAGCTTTATCCTTGTCCGTGGAGCTATCATTCCCCTCCTCTTGAAAAGAATTCATCCTCGAATTTGAACCTACATCAAATAAGGATAAGTCAGCAACATTGAAAGTAGCACTTACTTGAAATTCACCTGGAAGGTCCAATTTGTAAGCATTATCTCCAATCCTTTCAAGTACTTTAAATGACCCATCTCCTCTAGGGTGCAATTTTGTCTTCCTTTTTGAAGTAAATCTCTCCTTCCTCATATGAACCCAAACCAAATCAAAGGCTCAAAGATAACTGGTTTTCGACCTTTATTTCTTCGTAAAGTTGTTTGCTCATTCTTCCTCTCAATTGCAAGTCTCGTATGCTCATGAAAAGTCTTCATCAAATCAGCTTCTTTTTTCCATCAAGACTAATCATCTTATTAGTAGGCAAAGGCAATAAGTCAAGGGGTGTAAGGGGGTTAAAGCCATAAACAACTTCAAAAGGAGAATAACCAGTAGATGAATGAACAGTTCAATTGTAAGCAAATTCTACCATAGGCAAGTGATCCTCTCAAGAAGTTAATTTTCCTTTTAGAACAGCCCTTAACATATTTCCTAAGGTTCTATTTACTACCTCAGTTTGTGGATGACAAGAAGTGGATAACAACAATTTTGTTCCCAATTTTTCCCAAAGCACACGCCAAAAGTGGCTTAAAAACTTAGCATCCCTATCACTAACAATAGTTCGAGGTATACCATGTACTTTAACAACTTCTCTAACAAATAAATCAGCAACATGAGAAGCATCATTAGTCTTTAAACAAGGAATAAAGCGAGCCATTTTTGAGAACCTATCTACCATAACAAAGATGCTATCCTTCCCATACCTTGTTCTAGGCAATCCTAACACAAAGCCTATAGAAATATCAATCCAAGGTGAAATAGGCACATGTAATGGCGTGTATAAACCATGTGGCAACACTTTAGATTTAGCTTGTTTGCATTCAAGACATTGAGCACAAAATCTTTCTACATCTTTTCTCATATTAGGCCAAAAGAAATTTTCAGCAAGGATGTCAAGTGTTTTAGGCACACCAAAGTGTCCTATAAGCCCCCCACAATGTGCTTCCCTCATAAAAACTTCTCGCAAAGAACAATTAGGGACACAAAGCTTATTCTCTTTAAAAAGAAACCTATCTTTCATATTATACATCTCAAAAGGCCCATTTAAACATGCCAAAAATGCTACATCAAAATTAGAATCATCAACATATAAATCCTTAATATGATCAAATCCCATCAATTTAGAAATAAGAGTAGAAACAAGAGTGTACCTTCTTGAAAGCGCATCAGCAACTATATTGTCTTTACCTTGCTTGTAGCTAATCACATAAGGAAATGTCTCAATGAATTCAACCCATTTGGCATGTCTTCTACTCAATTTACCTTGGCTTTTCAAGTATCTTAAAGACTCATGGTTAGTTTTTTTATAACAAACTCCTTTGGCCACAAATAATGCTGCCATATAGCAAGAGCCCTTACCAAGGCATATAATTCTTTATCATAAGTAGAATAATTCAATGCAGCCCCATTCAACTTCTCACTAAAATAAGCGATTGGTTTAGAATCTTGCATTAAAACAGCCCCAATACCTCTACCAGATGCATCACATTCAATTTCAAAGGACTTATTAAAATCAGGTAATTGTAACAAAGGAGCAGAACATAATTTATCCTTCAAAATATTAAATGCATGCTCTTGTTCTTTTCCCCAATTAAAGACCTTATCCTTCTTAATGAGTTCAGTTAAAGGTGCAGCAATTGAACTAAAATCTCTAACAAATCTCCTATAAAAGCTACCAAGTCCATGAAAACTTCTAACTTCAGTAATGCTCTTAGGTGTAGGCCAATATTTAATCGCCTTGATTTTATCTTCATCTACCTCTACACCTCTAGAACTCACAACAAAACACAAGAAAACTACCTTATTTACACAAAAAGTGCACTTGGATAAATTTACATATAATTGTTGCTCCCTAAGCACATTACAAACTTGTTTCAAATGTTCGACATGCTCTTCTAAAGATTTAGAAAAGATCAGAATATCATCAAAATAAACGACTACAAATTTTCCATGAAAATCCTTAAAGATATGGTTCATTAACCTCATGAATGTACTAGGTGCATTAGTTAACCCAAACGGTATCACTAACCATTCATACAATCCATATTTAGTTTTAAAGGCAGTTTTCCACTCATCTCCAGGATTCATTCTAATTTGGTGATATCCACTCTTCAAATCAATTTTAGAGACTATTTGAGAACCATGCAATTGGTCAAGCATATCATCTAAACGGGAAATAGGATGGCGATACTTTACCATTATTTTATTAATGGCGCGGCAGTCCACGCACATCCTCCAAGTGTCATTCTTTTTTGGCACCAAAAGCACGGGCACAGAACAGGGACTCATGCTTTCTCTTAAAAATTCCTTATCAAGCAGCTCCTCTACTTGTCTTTGCAATTCTTTTGTTTCTTCGGGATTGCTCTATAAGCAGGCCTATTAGGAATTTGTGATCCCGGCATAAAATCAATTTGATGCTCTATTCCTCTAAAAGGTGGTAAACCTTTAGGAAGGTCCTCAGGAAAAACATCTTCAAAATCCTGCAAAAGATTAGAAATAACACTAGGCAAAGAGGATGTTAGTGAATCATTATTAAGCAGAACTTCCTTATAAGTGAGCAAGATAATAGGCAACCCTTCTTTTTTTGCAATTAGACACTCTTTGGCTTTTGCAAGGCTCACTTTTTTTTCAATCTTAGCCACTTTCCTCTCACCAATGCTTTCTTGTTTTTCACTCTTCCCCACCTTTTCCTTTCTCTCTTTGCTGCCCTCTCTCTCCTCACACCTCACTTCATATTTTCCCTCTTTGTCTTTCCTTTCAGTCTCTCATTTTGATCCCTCCCCATGTTTCCCCATTGATTCTTTCATCTTTTTTTGATCTTCGTACACTTGGGAAGGAGTTAAAGGTGCAAGAATCTACTTTTTGCCATTATGCTCAAGAGAGTATCTATTTTTCCTTCCATCGTGAAAAGCACTCCTATCATACTGCCACAGGCGCCCTAACAAGATATGACAAGCTTGCATGGGTACTATATCACATAGAACTTCGTCAGCGTACCTTCCAATCTTGAAGGAGACCATGCATTGCTTATTCACCTTGACCTCTCCACTATAATTGAACAATTGCAACCTATAAGGTCTAGGGTGCTTCGTCCATTCCAACCCTAACTTTACCACCAAATATGCACTCACAACATTAGCACAACTCCCATTATCAATTATCATAGAACAAATTTTATCTTTAATCTCACACCGAGTATGGAATATGTTTTCCCTTTGTTCTTCATTAGAGTGACCCAAATTAATATGCATAAGCCTCCTAACCACAAAATTCACCCCACTATCAATGTACTCCATCTCTTCTCCTTCTTCACTCTCTACAAAGTTTTCTTCTTGTTCTTCACTTGGTTCAACTTTTTCACTCTCATATCCCCCATCCTTTTTGATTAGAATGTTTCTTCTACTTAGGCATTCATAAGCCTTAAAGTACTCATCTACAGACATGGACCCTTGCCTCAAAGTTTGAAGACGTTGTTGTAGATCTCTTTAAAAAGGTGATGGCACAAATCTCTTCCTCAGTACCCTCTTCATCTCAGCCCACGTAGAAACGAGTGCTTGTCCTTCTTGCAATCTGTCCCTAGAAAGCTTTTTCCACCAGATTGCTGCATAGTCAGAAAACTCAACAGCAGCAAGTTTAACTTTCTTACCCTCAGAATAGTTGTGGCAGTCAAAGATGGCTTCAACTTTTCTCTCCCAATCAAGGTACAAGTCTGGATCCCTTGTTCCCTTGAAAGTTGGCATCTTCATCTTTATACTACTTATATTATCATCTTCTAGTCTTCCTCTTTGTCCCCTCCTATCTCTTCATAACCTATCAAAATCAATATCATCATTAATATCATTGATAGGGTTTTCTTCATTTACAATGAGAGCAGGGGGTACATTTCTCCTAGCTTGGGGCCTAGCGTTATTTCCCCTCCTAAGTTCAGCTATTGTAATATTTTGCTCAGCAATGGTGTCCCTCATCTCTTGGAATTGCAAATTCTACCTTTCAAATTGTTGGTGCATAGCTTGCAAAGTGAAATCATTCCTTCATTTGATTTTGGCTTTAGATGCTTTAGAAGCACCAAAAAGCCATTCACAAGGTCTCAAGCTAAGGAGAAGCAAGACAAGGTTGTTGGGCTTCAATGGGAGATCAAGAAGGCGCTAATGGTGGAAGAAGAGCTCAAGAATTATGGAGAGGACTTAGCTAAGTGCTACACTCATTTCATGGTCCAAGTCCAAGTCTAACAGGAGGTAGATTGGGGTTCAAGCACCAGCCAAGGAGGGTCTAAATTAGGCACCTAAATCAACCTACAAAAGAACTAACTTGGTGCCCAAGTCAGCTCAAGGAGGGGCGGGCAAGACATAGGAGAAGGAGTCAAAGTTCCTTATTTTGTTTTCTAGTTTGTTAGGACATATTTAATGCTTTAGTAGGTAGTTAAGGCTTTGTTTTTATTTTCCTAAGATTATTGGAATTACTTTCCAAGATTGACTTAGCTTTTATTTCCTAGAGTTTTACCTTTTCTTATGATAGTTGGACTTGTTGTCCAAAGTAGTTTAGGACTTTATTTCCTTAATTTTTAGGTAGAATTTCGTGACCCCCTCCCTATATAAAGGGGTGTCTTCTTTGCTTTTAGACTTAGACTATGATCAATAAAAATTATGAGATTTTTCTTGCACTCTTGCATGTGGCTACTCTTGGATTTATTCTTCAACCTTCAATACTCAACTTAAGGTGGTAAGATTAAACTCTTTTGAAATCTTAGAACACTTCTAGGTATTCAAGGAAGGTGATAAATTTAGGCTTATTGTTGTTCTTGTTATTCTAAAGGGTCGGGTTTCACAATCTATCTCTTGTTTTTAATTCTCTACCAAAGGCGATTAGTTCTTTGTTAGCTAATTATTGTTGTTAGGATTCAACTTCAAGAATAGACTTCTTGAATTCAAGAAACTCTTTCTTGAATTCAATCTATCTTTAATTTTCTGTTATTTTTTTTGTTTCTTTATTTTCTTTTAGCTTCCGCACGTTTCTTGATTTTCTTTAGTAATTCTTGGACCCCTATCGTGTTGTTATCAGAAGGGTGGGTCATAAGGCCCAAACCTGAAACTACACGTGCCGGTGTAGGGGTGGATTGTGGTTATTCCACTTATTTGGGACGAAATTGGAACCTTTGGGAAATTTGATATTATTCCCCTTAATTGGGATGAAACTGGAACCTTTGTGGATTGGGAAAGTCTACCCGCACGGCATATGTGGGAAGGCAGCCTAGCTGATCGGGTGGAGATCAGACGCCATATTGCGCATATGGTGGTACTACTCTTGGTAACAACTTTCTTTCGCATCACATGTCAAACCACATTGTTCGTGGGGAGATGGCCTAGCCGATCAGGCGTGATTGGACTCCGTGCTAACAAAGACGGTGGTATATCGGTGCTAATAATCTCCCAACCAAAATTGTATATGAAGTTTGTATTTTGGAAATTATTATTGTTTAACTGAACATTTGGATATTGTTGATTATGACTTGCTGTTTCTATGTGTTGCCTTTTCTTATATGGGCATTCTATTTTGAAAGAGGACTTTTAGCTATGCATACTAGTGCTATTCGACAGTACTAACGTCCCTTTTGTCGGGGGCGCTGCATCTTTAATGGATGCAGGTGGTTCTACAACAAGCGGCATTGATCAGTGATAGCAGTGCACTCTTTTCAGCTGATTTGGTGAGCCCCACTTCATTTCGGGATCATGTATCTTTTGTTTCTCATGTACTGTGTTTTGAGGTATAGCTGGGGCCTTGTTGCTGGCATTTTCATATTACTCTTCTATTGTATTTAGAGGCTCTGTAGACAGGTTGTGGGTTGTGGTTGATGCTGGGAACTAAACTAAAAATGTTGGTATTTGGAAATCATGTTTTTCATTAATTCTATAAACGCGTAATATTTTGAAAATTATGAATGGGGCTGCTAATGAGAATGAAAAGGAAGTTGTTAATAAAATCTTTTCAGTGAATGATTAATGGAGTACATCTCCTCTTTATTCATGGATGAGTTTGGGTAGAAGGAAATCTAATAAGCTTGCTCGGCCAGGTTCTCTCTGTTGAGAGCCGGTCGTGCTCCCCGAGTTTGGGGCATGACAAACTTGGTATCAGAGCCTAAGGTTTTAACGTGTCCTAGGATGTCTAGTAGAGTCCTTATTATCGGTGTGTTGTCGACCACATCTATAATTAGGATGCTACATGGGCATTTAGGAATAATACCCTTCTTTGATATTCTGAATCGTGCGATGAAACTGGTTGTGAAACTGTTCTTCCTCCAACTCGTGCATTGAGGTTCAAGGTAAGTTTAAATTCTCTTTTGGCTTATTCCAAGTAATGTTGTCATGTGACATGACGAAAGGGTAAAGGCCTGATTATTAAACAGATGGCACATATATCATGTTGAATGAATAGTATGACCATATGAGACAAGTATATAGTACCATGAGCATACTTTACATGAGAAGAGTAATAGAAGTGATTACCTACCTCCAAAGAGGCATTGATGTGATAAATGAGACCTAAGCTTAACTAGTACATGTGGATAGTATGGGAACCATGTGTATGATTCAAAGATGTAAATTTATTACATAGGCACATGATATATGAAAGGCATGGCCTGGAGAGTAATGATAAATGTGTAGGTCTCTCACGGGAGACAAGAAGTTATGAAAGGAGAGTCAATTGAACCCATAATGAGAAGACCCTAGCACTAGAAATGTTATAAAGAAAATCCCAGGAATGTGCGAAGTTGTGTTACACTCCAAAAAGGATATTGATACGAAGGATTTGGATCCCAGGTCTGTGTGGCTGAATAAGAGTAGAGAACTTATGAGGTTAATACCATGGGGACTTAAAGCTCCCGAATAGTCAATCATATACAGGAGGACTAGAGATGCGAAATATATGTCCTTCAAATTGCTAAATTCAAGACTTGTGTCAAAATGTGAAACATTCACCCCAAGTGGGGAGGGAAGGACCATGTTGAGGCTACTTATGTGCAATAAAACAAGAGTAGGGCCATGTAGCTATGATGTTTGGATATTTTGTTGAAGACATGTGTAGTTTAGAAAAGTGGTAAGAGATAACGTGATTCTCTGAAAGGAAATGCAAAAGATAAACCACTAGTACAAAAATAATGTAGAAGGTTAAGAAATATAAATTCTTCGTACGTGGAAATATACATGACAAGGTCAACGATACTAGAAACTAAGAGTAAGGTTTGCAAAAGGGTTTTATACTTGTTAGAGAGTTAGGGACAATAGAACCCAAGGAAGTACTACATATCAAATGTGAAAGGCTTGCGAGTTCTTAAAATGAGTTAATCACGGATTTGCGATTTAGCTAAAGTTCCAAGGCTTTAGGAAAGACAGAACGAGTGGGAGAGATAAATGTGATGTTATAATAATCCAAGAGTGCATCGGGACTTGATGGAGAATCTCTTAAGAATCTTACAAGAAAGGAAGTGTTAAGTGACACACGGATGAACACACTTTCCCACGGATATCCCAACAAGTGTCGAGAGGCGAGCAGGATGAATTCCCAACTAAGGGAAAAGACTACGTAACATATGGAAGAACGAATGGCTATTTACTAACTAGGAAGAATGAGGCAAGAAGAATTGGAAGAGAAATCTGATATATATGTTCCACTAATGATGAAATATGGCAAGATGGTCATTTATGCCTCTAGGCAACTCGAGAATCATGAGAAAAACAATCCAACACATGAATTAGGACTTGCGGCTGTGATTTTTGCATTAAAGGTTTGGCATCATTAATTGTATGTGGTCCAGGTGGACATATTCACAGACCAAAAGATCCTTCAATATATTTGCAAATACAAGAAATTGAATCTAAGGTAGAGAAGATGGCATGAGTTACGTAAGGATTACGATATCAATATTATATATCCTCCGGGGAAGAAAATGTTGTGGTGTCTTACCCGGAAATCTATGGATAGTTTGGCTCACTTGGAGGCATGTCAAAGGCCGTTGGCCAAGGAAGTTCATCGATTGGCTAGTTTGAGAGTTCATATTGCGGACTCTAATGAAGAAGGGGTAATTGTACAAAATAGGGTTGAATCATCGCCTGTTGTGGAAGTCAAAGAGAAGCAATACAACGATCCATTTTTGGTGCAATTGAATGAGGGGATTCAAAAACATAAAACTATGGTTTTTCTCTTGGCATGGATGATGGTACCATAAGGTACCAAGGGCGACTATGTGTTCCAAACGTGGATGGTCTCCGTGAAAGAATTATGACTGAAGCTCACACTTCTAGGTATTCCGTGCACCCAGGTTCTACGAAAATATATCATGACCTTAAGGAAGTCTACTGGTGGAATGATATGAAGAGGAATATAGCGGAGTTTGTGGCGAAGTGTCCAAATTGTCAACAAGTGAAGGCCGAACAACAACGGCCCGGTGGGTTGGCACAGAACATAGAAATTCCAATGTGGAAGTGGGAAATGATTAATATAGATTTCATGGTAGGATTATCACGCACTCCACACAAGTTTGACTCAATTTGGGTGATTGTGGATCAACTCGTGAAATCAGCACACTTCTTGCCAGTTAAGGCTACCGATACAACAGAACAATATGCTCAGTTGTATCTCAAAGAAATAGTCAGGTTGCATGGAACCCCAGTTTCCATCACTTCTGATCGGGGAGCACAATTCACTGCTAATTTTTAGAAGAAATTTCAGTAAGGTTTGGGTACTCAAGTGAATCTTAGTATAGCCTTTCACCCGCAGACTGACGGACAGGCAGAGCGGACTATTCAAACGCATGAGGATATGTTGTACGCTTGTGTTCCAGACTTCAAAGGTATTTGGGATGATCATTTGCCACTCATAGAATTTGCCTACAACAATATTTATCATGCTAGCATTCAAATGGCACCGTTCAAGGCTTTATATGGTAGGAGATGTAGATCTCCCATTTGGTGGTTCGAAATTGGGGAAGCAGAGTGGATAGGGCCAGACCTCATGCATCAGGCTATGGAAAAAGTTAAAATCATTAAGGAGCAGTTGAAGACTGCTCAGAGTTGTCAGAAATCTTTTTCGGATGTTCGTCGTAGGGATTTAAAGTTCAAAGAAGATGATTGGGTATTCTTGAAAATTTCCCCCATGAAGGGTGTAACGCGATTTGGTAAGAAAGGAAAATTGAGTCCGAGGTATGTCGGACCGTACAAAATCATTCATAAGATTGGTAAGGTGGCGTACAATCTTGAGCTACCACCTTAAATGTCATTAGTGCACCCGGTGTTTCATGTGTCTATGTTGAAGAAAGTAGTTGGAGATCCGACACTCATTGTTCCGGTTGAGGCTATTGAGGTAAATGAGAAATTGACTTACGAAGAGATTCCGGTTTCTACTATTGATCGGCAAGTCCGAAAGTTAAGAAATAAAGGAATTGCCTCCGTGAAAGTGTTATGGAAAAACCAGCAGGTTGAAGAGGCAACCTGGAAGGCCAGCGAAGAAATGAAGAAGAAGTATCCTTATTTGTTTGAATAGCCATGTATTTATAAAGTTGTGCTCTATGAAAATTCTAAGAGTTACCTTGTATGAATTATGTATCATTTGTACTGTGATATTAAGGGTGTTCCTTTTCTGATAATATATTGCTTATGAGGTCACGGTTGGTGTTGTTTTTATATTATATGCGTCATTGGATTATGTATATGCTGTTAGGATTGGTTTCTGGGGTTCTCTGGCAGGTGGACAGGCCCAGTTATAGGGGAAACTCTGCCGAAATTTTTACGAATTTGTAAAGATAGCCAAATTTTTAAGGGCCATAAGTAAGATGAAATTTCGGAAAGGAAGTATGAGATCGATGTAGTCATGAGTTCCTATGTATAATGGTTGGAGGTATAAGGATAACTCTATTCTTAGAAGTGACTTGTGAAATATTCGAGGACGAATGTTCTTAAGTGGGGGAGAATGTAACACCCCGAAAAATTTCGAAGTACTTAAACGTTATTAAGAAAGTTGATGTGCGCTAATTATATTATTTTGTGTGAAGACGAGGACTATTAATGGGATGGATATCAATTGGATATGATAATAAGTGTACGAGTCATATTATAAGTGATGTGCGGTCTAGGGAGATCCCTAAGTCCAAGTCAAGTTGGAAATTTCATGATAGACTAAAGTTCCAAATGAGTATGCACAAGACCAAACTTTAGATGGACATATATATAAATATATAAAGAATTAGGTGATGTATACCTGCAAAATTAAAGGTCTTTGAGTCTAGTTTCTAATGCTTCAAACCATTTTTCATTTGGACATTCCTACAAGAAGTTATGACCAAATTACCAAAGGCTGGCAGAGGAGCCTGCGGATGCGAAACATCCGAGGCCGCGTTCGAAAGAGAGGCTGGCAGTGAATTGCTGCCATAGCGTCCAGGTCCACATCCGAGCTTCAAATAGGAGTGAAGTGGGGATACGAAGCATCCAGGGCCGCATCCGAAACCCAGAAATCAGGGCCTATAAATACAAGGTCGGGTAAAGAGGGTATTTTGTGTATTTGGGAGTTAGGGTTCTTGAAGTGAAGGGGTGATTTTGAGCTCAAATCAAGTCCAATCGATCAAGGTAAGTTGTTAATGATGTTTTGGGTTGATTATTACTCAACATTCATGAGTTCTAACATCATTCTTACATCCAAATACAAGATTTCATCATCAAATCCTCAAGGAAACAAAAATCACCAAAGTTGTGATTTTTCAAGATTGATCTACTAGAGATAATTCCAATGCTTCAAACTCGTTTATTATGAGTAGTTAGAAGTATTTGAAGAATTTGTTACAAGTTTTAATGGTTGAAAGATTGGATTATAAAACTCTAGTTCATGGCATGAATAGTACTTTTGAGAAAATAAGAGAGAAGGTGAATGGTAATCTTGGCGATGAAATTTATGAATACAATGAACCTATGGGATTTGTTACTAATTTTGGTCTCATTGGATGTTGTTATGGTAGATTGAAGTTGATTAGTGTAGTGCATCGTTGTAGTATCATTAAGGGATGAATTTGAGGTATGTTGGCTAAACTTTCTCTTGTAATTGAATTCCATAATGTTCCCGTAAGTTTTAAAGTATGGGTTGCGTATTAAAATGTTGTGGTTTTGAGTCATGTTTTAAATAAGAACTAGTATACCAATTGGGTGAGAAAAAAACTCGATATGCTTAAGACTCAAAATTGCTCATATGTGTGCCTAAAGTCTTGATTGGAAATGTCTTATTGTTGATAACCTATAAAGGTGGTTGGAAATGAAATAAGTGAATTGGGGATATAGAGTGTGGCCAACGTGCCAAGAATTTAAGTTATGACTGTGGCTAGTAATGCAAATGATTTGATAGAATGCGATAAAGAATATGAAATGAGCCTCGACTCAACTGTGTTAAAAGTGTTATGGAAAATAGAATTTGCCTAAGGGCTTTTGTACTGAATTCATGCCCATTAGTGGTTGCTTTAACTAATGCTTTGCTTTATAAATATATCCAGTGTGATTCGAGTTCTATATACTCATGTGTTGAAATTGTACATTGTCATTTCTGGGGAAGAGTATTGCAAGAGTAAATGGTGTATTGATTGTTTATGATTTTTCATGTGTGTTTCTATTGTTGGTTGGTATGCCTCATTCTTTGGGAAGAAACCATTTGTGTTTGAAGTTCCCATTTCAAATGGATTTGAAGTATATGATTTCTGAAATTTTCTACATGTTGATATTTGATGGTGATCTTTGAAATTAAAAGAGGTGAAAGTGTGGAATCTGAAATACAGCCATCGTGCCAGGAATAAAGAATCTTGTGAATGGCCAAATGAGCCAGTGAAATATTGTCGTTATGAATGACTGGAAATACTAATGAGAATTTATACAATGTGAAAGATGTTGAGGTGAGTACAATTGTAATTATCTTACCTCTGTGTGCAAATCAAAAAAATAAAATGTTTTTGGGAGCATCATTAGTAAAACCAAGGAAGGGTGGGTCATAAGGCCCACACCTGAAACTACATGTGCCGGTGTAGGGGTGGATTGTGGTTATTCCCCTTATTTGGGATGAAATTGGAACCTTTGGAAAATTGTGATATTATTCCCCTTAATTGGGATGAAACTGGAACCTTTGTGGATTGGAAAAGTCAACCTGCACAGCATATGTGGGAAGGCGGCCTAGCTGATCGGGTGGAGATCAGACGCCATATTGCGCATATGGTGGTACTACTCTTGGTAACAACTTTATTTTGCATCACATGTCAAACCACATTATTTGTGGGGAGATGGCCTAGCCGATCGGGCGTGATCGGACTCCGTGCTAACAAAGATGGTGGTATATCAGTGCTAATGATCTCCCAACCAAAATTGTATATGAAGTTCATATTTTGAAAATTATTATGGTTTAACTAAAAATTTGGATATTGTTGATTATGACTTGTTGTTTCTATGTGTTGCCTTTTCTTATATGGGCATTCTATTTTGAAAGAGGACTTTTAGCTATGAATACTAGTGCTATTCGATAGTACTAAGGTCCCTTTTGCCGGGGGCGTTGCATCTTTAATGGATGCAGGTGGTTCTACAGCAAGCGGTATTGATTAGTGATAGCAGTGCACTCTTTTCAGTTGATTTGGTGAGCCCCACTTCATTTCGGGGTCATGTATCTTTTGTTTCTCATGTACTTTGTTTCGAGGTATAGCCAGGGCCTTGTTGCTAGCATTTCCATATTACTATTCTATTGTATTTAGAGGCTCTGTAGACAGGTTGTGGGTTGTGGTTGATGTTGGGAACTGAACTAGAAATGTTTGTATTTGGAAATCATGTTTTTCATTAATTCTATAAATGCGTAATATTTTGGAAATTATGAATGAGGCTGCTAATGAGAATGAAAAGGAAGTTGTTAATAAAATCTTTTCAGTGAATGATTAATGGAGTACATCTCCTCTTTATTCTTGGATGAGTTTGGGTAGAAGGAAATCTAATAGGCTTGCTCGGCCGGGTTCTCTCGGTTGAGTGCCGGTCCCGCTCCCTAAGTTTGGGTCGTGACAATACTATACCATAACTCTTACTTTGATTTGTCGTTACTAAGGCCTGCTACAAAACTCCAAGTTACTTTTGCTGCTTATTCTATATGTATAAATCTAAGTCCTTTAATGCTTCTTCATTACTGTTCATCTTAAGAATGGCAGCCTGATCCCATCTCATACTGTTGTAACTTTTATCCATCCATTGTTGATTCACCTCAATGTTGATCTACCATCTACTACTGATAACTTGAAACCTCTTACGTAATACATTGCCACTAGGGCTTACGTTGCATCGAGGAACATTTGAAGTGATTTTCCTGATCCACCTGGGGGTGATACCATACATCCATAACCGTATTTCATAGTATCCCAATGTGATTCGCCTTACGTGGGTATTTTAATCCTATACAATTCATGATATCATTACTCAATCGAAGGCCCAAACGTCATCCTTCATCTATCACAATTACACCCCCATTCTACTACCAGGGCAGCATTCCATTTTTTCTAAATGCTACTAGTCTTAGACTCCTTTGAGTTCATTCAGGCTATACTGAGCTTTCTATGACTTAGAGGAACCATCAGCTCTCTTGTTTTCTTGGGTTTAATCTCGAGGACTTATCCATTCTCATCACCTTCTCACTCACCCTTTATTATCCTTACTCCTGTCTTCCTAAAACCTTGTCGCTTTACCATACTTAAGCTTGCGACCTACACATATCTATTTATACTACTCGCAATCTTCCTTCAACTTACTTGCATTGTATATTTCCTTATGTCATCCTGGAACATCAAGCGAGACTTCACATCGTTTCTAACTTTTCTTCACTCTCTTAACTAGACCTCTCGATACTTAGAAACCATAGGTTGGAAGATATACCACTGACGCCGCCGCTACCATTCCTGGATACTGAATCCCGGCGCTTCTAACCTCCTATCTGTAGTATAGATAATTCGCAACCTTCTGCATTTGAGTATCTCGTACGTTGTTCACCTTTACCTTACTTACCTTAAAATCTCGCATCACGTCTTCTATCTCTTTTATGACCTCTCTTTAACATATGTATAATTCACATCCACAACTTGAAGCTCTATTATAATACTTGCACCTCTGGTGCATACACAATCTGGTGGGAGCTTCATACTGACTTCTTATAAGGCTAATACTCTTCTAACTGACTTTATCATAGAGCTGTTATAGAATATGGTTGTTGTACTATCTCACTTGTACCTCTGATATTAAGAGGGATTCTGCTATGTTCTCAATCACGATTCCTGAAATTTTTCGTGTCCAATAATTAGACTCATGATTTACTTGGGTGATGTAACTCTTTAGTTTCCTCTTCCTTCTGATCAGTCTTTGTGTAGGCTTAAGCTATCTTCTGATATGTGGCTCCTGGTATTAGTTATTAATTCAGCCTTTTATAGACGCTATGGAATATCCGTGATACCATCATCTAACAATTCAATCCCTTGTCTGTGACCTGGACTCAATTCTTTCTTTTAACTTATACCAGAGTCATCTACAGCTGTATGATTGTCAACATACATGCTGCATGGATAATACTCCAAAATCTTGAGTGCGTTCATAACATAACTAACTCTGGATCATTGATCAAATAATTTCTTTCGTTCCATCTCAGCTTTCTTTAAATGTAAGCAATTACTTTTCTGGTCTTTCTGCCCCTTGTTGCGTGCATACTTAGCTTATCTTAGTTCCCATGCATGTCGGAATTTTGTGCAATTCATATGGTCTTGAATATTACTTTTGGTTTCATTTCCCGCTTATTAGCCACGATAGGTGCCACTTTCTTATGGAGTGCATGCAATGTTATAGTGAGACTGTTGTTACAAGACCACTTCCTCTTTAGGTCATTGTGCTTAGGTTGAAGCCGTCTTCCTTATTTCCTCAGCTAGTCTTTCGTTGTAATACTTAGGGAGGACCCTCTGGCTCTTGTAAAGCTGCGAGCTTATCACATCGTATACTTGATGGAATTTTTGATGTTCTTCCCCGCCTATAATTATCCGTAGTTACTTATTTCCATGCCCTTGTGCTTGTAGGGTTGCTTCTGAACTATTATTTTGACTGTCTTCCCAGTGGCATTCTCTTTTATTTTCGTAATACTCATACGGTACCGTTAACTACCCCAACTTCTATCTGAATATATCTCAGGGATCACGATGTCATATCTGCAAAACTGAATTCCCCATGTTGGGGTTCACTATGTTCATCTTGCGCAATCTGTTGATTTGTCGGTGTCCTCTTGTTTAGCCATAACTAGGCTCTTCCTGGATCAACTACTAACTACTCATTGGTCAATTCTCATATCAATATTCCGCGTAATCTTCTTGGGTTATCTCCTTTATCTTAACTTACGTCTCGTACATGCTCCTTATCTATCAATAACATCTCGGGCAAGAACCCTTACTTCCTCTCCTTTACATCATATTTGCATAATGTTCTGGAATCGTAGCATATCAGAAGGATTTGAATAAGTGCAATCTCATCCCTTTCTCATTTTTTATCACATTCTTCCTTTACCATTCCACAGTTACTAGAACCGCTTAATTCTGGCTTAATGCCACATTACTCTATATTCCCCGCTTTTTGGGGAGTATTATGATTTAGTGCTATGATGATCTACATATAGATGTTTTACCTCTTCATCTTTGGCGTCTTTTCACATCATCGATGACTCTTACCCGCCTTGCGGTAATCCTTCTGTACTAAGGATAATAAATTTTCTTACTCGCGAGGGTGACACTTAGTATAACTGGCACATACAGTCCCTTAAGATGAACTTTGCTCACATTGCTTGCTTTAGGAAAGCGTCTTCCTGAATGACCATTCTCTGAATTTCTCATGAATTTTCTTCTGTTGTCCATTCTATTATCGCCGGAACAAAATCTGAAATTCTTATGATGTCGACCATTATCAAATCATTCAGTCCCTAATTCATGTTTAGTTTATCTTGTTCACCAATACATACTGATTTCTATTACTCTGGGGTCTAACTTTTCCTTCTGGTAATCACGTTAGAGTCACGAACTTATTTCTCGAAATGAGAATATGACTTTATGGCCTATACTCTTTTGTTGTCTCAAGGCTTGTCACCTCTCATCTTTTCCTTCACTTGACTATAGACTCTATAATACTGTCATCTTTTTGATCTACCGTTGTCATCCATGTACCACATCTTACTCATAATGCTTCATTAACTCTCTGCTTATTTCCCTGCTAACATTTTTGTCTATCACTTTATTCCGAAAACTTCAACAAGACAATCTTTTGCTTTTTGCTCCCCTTGCTCTATCCACTGGCTCTTCGAGTTGCCTAACATTCTCTCTCTACTAGGGACGGGAGTCACACTAAGATAATATTTATCCATTCCAGCTTCCAGTGCCTATTTTTGTAGTACTCATATCTAGCTGTACTATTTTAGAGTGCACCATCTGGGCGTCTCACAAGGAGATCTATTAGCACATTTGCAATATCCTTCAGAAATGTCAGCTAACGCTAACAATACTTCCACCATTTTGGGTTACCCTAACCCCAACTAGATCCCGATATCCTGCCTTCTCTTATACTACTTCTGTTAGCCCCCATAGGGCATAAATGAGATGGGTGTGACCAATTGTACATACCTCTGTTATTGTTGAAGGTAACTCAAAAGGCTTATATTCCTCTATGATAATTATCATTAGCTGGATAGCTCGTACCCTTTTTCATCTTGCTTCTTTTACTTGCTGAAACTTATGTCTACCTTCCGATTCTATTGTTCATTTTTACCGTAAGAGTGGATAGACATTCTTGCCTTAGGGATCCTTATCAAGAAGTTTTCACATCTTAGTACACACATGATCTGCTGAATACCTCATATTTATCCATCATAAGCATGATGCAAAAATTGAGTTCCTCTGGCTCAACTCTTCCACAGCTATATCTCTTACCAACCGTCTTTCTGGATGTAGGCATCATCGTATTATGAATAAGATAGAGTTTAGGAAATTGACTTCTTACAATTGAGCTCTATCACACGATCTAGAGTAAGAAGAAAGAGTGACATTCCTAAATGCCCTGTAGCCTCCTGCTTGTAAGTGTGGTGCACAACACACCCATAAACAAGACTCTACTAGACTTGGCTTGTAGACTCCCTTGGACTGAACTGCTCTGATACCACTTTTGTCACGACCCAAACCGATGGATCGCGACGGGCACCCGGTGCCTTACTCAACCGAGTACCAACGTTACATATTTTTCTTATCGTACTATCATTGTCAAAATGGGCCAAACGGGCTGTCATAGGCTAACCAGAATAAACATAAGGGAATACTCAATATAAGATAACCCAATCTTCTATAAAAACTTATCCATGTGACATACGATCCTATAAGGCCAAAGTGATCGCTCATACACTGAACATAGGCCGATAAGGCCATACAATCTTTCATATATATGACATCTGTCTACAAGCCTCTAAGAGTACATAAATATCATATAGGTCGAGATAGAGCCCCGCCATACCAATCAACAAATGTCCTAATCATACTGACCAAATAGCAACTCCAGAGCAAATGGAGCGCACCAACACCTTCCGCTGAGCTGATAGCCTACTTGGAGAACTCTCATCATGTCTAACGAGACCTGCGAGCATGAAACGCGGTGTCCCCAGGCAAAAGGGATGTCGGTACAAATAATGTACCGAGTATGTAAGGAATGAAAATCAGTAAATAATAGACATGAGAGAAACATGGAGTAAAAGACTCAACATGTATGTCTGAATAGCTCTGTGAATCATTTAATATTATAATGTCATGCATATGCATAAAATGTCATACCATGCATAGGTATAGGTGTTCATAACATCATCAAGCCTTTGAAGGCATCCCATTATATCATCTCGTCCACTGTGGGCAAAATCATCAACGTATACCAGCTGATCAGGTGGTGGTGCGTATATAACGCCGTAACCTTTTTCCATATCCCATATTCATATAATATACGTGTATATAACGCCATCTGGTCATGGGTCAATGTACATGTATAAATGAATGAAGTGCATATGAAATACGTTAATAAAATCTCTCGGAACATCATAGGACCATTATGCCTTTGATTAATGTCATAAAATAAACTTATCAACTTACGTATTTTCTGAGATCCATGAACAGATGATAGAATAATAAGACACATGGGGAATCAAGAATATAGACACCCCTAGTATTTCTATGAATATGAAAGTTGCGTATTTTGCTCGTTTTATTTGTATCATTTGGATCATGCCAAAAGAAAGAAGGGATAGCCTTAACATACCTGAGTCGATTCTCTTGACAACCTCTCTAATACATGACAATCGCGACAAAACACGTGACAACAAGATTGGAGTAGGGAAAAATCCGTATGATATTCTTGAGAAAGATTTTACCATGCTCTCTTAGAATTGCAAATCCCGTTGCTACTACACAGCATAATTTCGTATGAAAATTCTTGCTGAAGACCCATCACTTAGAAGATGTAAATATCTTCATTTTGTTGTGAATCTCGTTGCTAACACAATTTGTGTGAATCCCGTTGCTAACACATGTCTTGGAGATTTTGATATAAGCATCTCCATTTTGTTGAAGATGATATGAAAATCTCAAGTTACTTATCACATATGTGTCTCTCTTTTAAGTTAGAGATGACTTATGTTAGAATGGATGTGGGCCCACATACTAATGACTAAGCCACATAATCTATTTAAATGTGCCACCTCTCAATTATAATTTAAGAGTCAAAATTCTGAAATTGGGGGGGGGGGGGGGGGCTACCACATTTAAGGCTTATCCCAAGCCTTAATTAAGCACCCACTAATCTTTAATTAACTTGTTAATTCCTCTATTAGCCAAAAATTTACCAATTACCCACATTATTAAGAATTATCTCAAATGACTTAAAATACTACTTACTTTTAATACACCTTACTATCATGGTCATGTGGTACCTTGTATGGCACTAGTCCATAAATACCGGGTATTATAGCTTGGACCGTATTTTATCCCAAATTAATCTCATTCCCGAACTAATGTCGATTAACTTACGACAAAAATTTAACGTATGAAAATGCGGAATGTAACATCTCATTTTTGAGCTTTCATCAATTTACTTATGGCGTACTTTCACGTACGAAAATATGGGATGTAACACTTCAGTTGTCGCAGTTGTTTTTCTATCTCGGGTTCGGATGGTAGCACTTCCTTCGCAGAAGCTCAAGTCATGCACCAATCTAACATGTAAGTTGCGCACAGTCAAAGAACACCAAACATAAAAAGAGAAAAATAAAATTAAAATAAAAGAAAAATTAATGAATTAGCACTACAAACAATTTCAAACACTATTGATTTCCAATCCCCGGCAACGACGCCAAAATTTGGCGAGCGCAAATTACACACTTAAATATGCTCCCTAGTCAAATATAGTATAATATAATATCGTATCCACATGGATTGGAGTTAAATAATATTATCGTAGTTTGTAGCTAGATTGCTATCCAAGATGATCAACAATTTAGATTTATGTGATTAATACTAAAATTATCTAAGAATCTAGAGCTAATTGACTAAGGACAATCGAAGCAAGGACTAACTAAGGAAAGGAAGATATCAATGGGAGGAAATAGGGTTTTGATAGGATAGGTGCAAGATAATTATCTGGGATTTAACTCTAGATAATTCACTTCTAATATTCAAGTCAGTCTCTCGAATTCACTTAATTATCAGTATAATTATTTAGTAGAAACTCCTCCCTCGATTAAGTCCCAACCTCTCAATATGAACCAATTTAAGCTCTGTGAAGATATGCAAGAATGCGTAATGGATTGGTATTTAGGAGAACCTCTCTCGATTATCCTCCTAACTAGGTTTCATCAACAATTCAACTAGCCTCTTTTGATTACTAAGAAGAATTAATGAACTCAACCAACAGGATAATGCAAAGATATCACAAGTTATGCCTCTCTCGATTACATGAACATGTGAATATAGATGCAACAGTAAAATCATCCAAAACGATTCAATACATAAAACTAGAGTTATAATCTCTAAACAAATATCAATACACCAAATCCATCAAACCCTAAAGAGAACTAGTCCATAGATATGGAGAAATTCTTCACAAATATGTTTAAAGTAAAGGAAAACATAAAACGATCCAAACTCGGGTCTTGAGTGAGGATTGAATGATGAACTCCTTGTGCTTTTGATTCTCCAACTCCTCCTTAGCCTCCTTAGGTCTCCAATGTGTCAACAGTCTAGAAAATAATGTTTTCCATGTATTTATACCAAGTAGGGTCGGGCCCAAATGAAATCACCTTTTCCTACGCGAAATAGGACAACTACTCTGTAAAATTTGCACATGGGGCGACGCGCCACGAGGGGCATTAGTAAGGAAATCCAGAGAGCTGAAATCTGTCAGGCAGCATAGAAATGAACAAGCGCATGCCGCGGCTGTGGGCTTTTCTCAGAGTACAGAATTTTCCTCACTTTTTAATATCCAGATGTGGTTTTCGACCCCCGAACGCGATCCCGGCTTAATCCCTTGGGCTTTTGCTCATACTTCAAAGCTCCAAATAGCGTTAATTCATTCCGTACATCTACATAGCTCGGAATCACTCCTACAAGGCATAAAACACATGATAAGTACAAAACACTAGCGATTAAATCTCAAACACAATAAAAGTGCAGTAAATTAGAGTGCAATAAAGCAACTAAAACACGAGATTATAGCCTATCATCAACACCCCACACTTAAATCATTTCTCGTCCTCGAACAATCAAACTACACTTCACATAGACACGACCTTTTTAAACAACTCTCATAACTCATCACATCAAGAATATTTAAAATAGATTAAGCACTCTAACATAACATCCTCGCCACAAGATTTGACTCACAAGCACCATGCATTATTTATAACCTGCTCAATTACTCTAACACATAGGTCAAGCATTACCTTTTCTTTGTGAATTAAGTTCCCTCACACAACAGTAGAGAGTAGTTCCATACACAACAGAAATTTAAGAACAATTAGGAACTCAAGATAGAAAGAATTCACTCACTCTTAGAAATAACATTCATATGCCACAAAAGATGCATCATAGGCTTGCCCGTAGTGTACTACTCTACTAATTGATCTCATTCAGTTAAGGATCAAGTAGGACTTTAATTGGTTGTAATGTAGGCTGCGGGATGGGTAGGATACATTTAGATATAAGTGTGACTACACCTCCCTGAGCACTTTAATACATACATTCATTGTTCAAAACCACACACTTATGTCAAACCAAAACTCCACTATCACATCAATATATATTAACTCCCTACTTCTTTAACCACAATTACATCAAGAGTTACCACTATCAAGAAATATTTTCCACAATCATACAATTATTTTTCTTTTCTTTTTCAATTCAAGTGGCTCTTACTTTTTCAAAACATTGCACCTTTCTCCTTATTTCATTAGTTCAACTCAAAAGCCCAACCAACCACCCCACACGTCAACTTTTACAAAGTTCATAACAAATTTAAGTGCTTATGATAGGCACAAGGTTGAAATAGATGGTCAATTCAAATAAATGGGTAAGGCTTGTAATATGGTTGCCAAAGAAACAGGATTACAGGCTCAAATGGGTTAACTATGATACATAACAATTAGGTGGGTAAAATAATATATCTGGCTCAACAATATAATATCTATATCACTTCCATGACTGAATAAACTACAATTTCACTTTGCAAACACACGGGGCAAGTTCTAGACATCAACTGCAATGCACAAAATAACACAAAACCTCACACCCACATGGCACATAACTCACTCAGGATCGAACTCATCAAGACATTCTAGTCAAAGCAGTTAAGCAAAGTTAAGATCAAACAATTTAAGGTACTTATACAAGAGTCAAAAACTGAGCCTAGGCATCATAACTAAAGCAGTACTATTCTCAAGATTTAATAAAGTTAAGAGACATTGCTTTCAATTCAATTCATGATACAAGATTTTCTACTATGCTACAAAACAAAAACTAACTACACCCGATTCAAATAAAACCCTTGAAAAAGAACCGCGGTACAAAGAAAAACTAAGGGGTAAGTAACACACTACCTAACAAAAGAAAATCTTTTTGTCTTTTTCTTTTGACTTCAATCCCTCAAGAAACCCGTCGAATGATATCCATCGTCGGGAAAATCAAAAAATTTCAATTTTTATATTTTCTTTTTCTATCTCTAACTAAACTAACACATATACATACAACATAAAACATATCCCCCACCCCACACTTTAAGATGTGGCATGTATCCATGACACACAATTAAAAAGCATATGGTAAAGGAAACTTTCCTGAACATCTAGTCGGGGTTTGAGTCGAAGTCGGGATCCATTCCTCGCCTTCAAACTAATGCGCACATCCATGCCGACAGCTTCTTCTCCGCCTTCTCAGAGTGCACCCCACACTTATATTTCTCACTCAGGGCAGCCTTCTCCTTTGAGCCCTTCACTTTCCACTCAACACTTGTAGTTGGCTTCCCCCTTTTCACCCCCGTTTCTACATTCATCTTGAAAGTTACAGTATCCTCACCCACTCTAAGCGTGAGCTTTCTCTCATGTATATCAAATACTGCTCTACCCGTTGTTGCTAAGAGTGGTCTTCCTAAGATGAGGGGGACCTCCTTGTTCTCCTCCATATTCACTACTATAAAATCTACAGGAAATACGAACTTATCTACCCGAACTAAGACATCTTCCACTATCCCCTTGGGTATCAGAGTCGTTTGGTCTACCAGCTGCAAAGATATTGGCATTGACCTTACCTCTCCAATCTCCTTCTCCAGTTTCCTGTAAATAGATAGAGGCATTAAGTTAATTGAGGCACCTGAATCACATAAAGATTTATCAAAATTAATAGAGCCTAAAGAGCAAGTTATAGTAAAACTCCTTGGATCTCCACACTTTTGTGAGAGTTTGTTTAGTAATATCGCATTGTAATGCTCTTTGAGCTTGACCACTGAGGTCTCTTCTATCTTTCTCTTCTTTTTCAGGATCTCCTTCAAGAATTTGGCATAAGCTGGCATTTGGGAAAGCACTTATGTGAATGGCAAATTTAAATTAACTTGTTTCAACATATCCAGAAATCTCTCAAATTGCTTGTCCATCTTATCTCTACATAATTTTTGAGGGAAAGGTAGAGCAGGCATATGCTCGCTCTCATTAGATTCAACCCTTCTCGAAGTTTCCTCCTCCTTTTTTTTGTCAGCTCCCTTCTTGCCTTTCTTCTTCTTATTAATATCATTCTTCAGTTGCTCCCCAGTTTCCTTTTCAAGGGCCACCTCTTTTTTGGATTGGAGTGGTATCTTTCAACACTTGCCCGCTTCTCAAGGTCACAGCATTCACTGTTGCTTTGGGATTTCTCTTAGTATCAGCTGGCAAAGTGTCACGCCCCAAACTCGGGGAGCGCGACCGGCGCTCAACCGAGAGAACCCAGCTGCGCAAGCCTGTCAGATTTCCTTCTACCCAAACTCATCCATGAATAAAGAGGAGATGTACTCCATTAATCAAACACTGAAGAGATTTTATTAAAAACTTCCTTTTCATTCACATTAGCAGCTTCATTCATAATTTCTAAAATATTATGAGTTTATAGAATTATTGAAAAATATGATTTCCAAATACCAACATTTCTAGTTCAATTCCTAACATCAACCACAACCCACAACCTTTCTACGGAGCCTTTAAGTACAATAGAAGAGTAATACGGAAATGCCAGCAACAAGGCCACGGCTATACATCAAAACACAGTACAAGAGTAACAAAAGATACATGACCCCGAAATAAAGTGGGGCTCACCAAATCAGCTGAAGAGAGTGTACTGCTATCACTGATCAATGTTGCCTGCTGTAGAACCACCTGCATCCATTAAAGATGCAGCTCCCCCGGCAAAAAGGATGATAGTACTGTCGAATAACACCGGTATGTATAGCTAAAAATCCTCTTTCAAAATATAATGCCCATATAAGAAAAGGCAACACATAGAAATAGCAAGTCACAATCCACAATATCCAAATGTCCAGTTAAAACATAAAAATTTTCAAAATACGAACTTCATATACCATTTTGGTTGGGAGATCATTAGCACCGATATACCACCGTCTTTGTTAGCACGGAGTCCGATCACACCTGATTGGCTAGGCCATCTCCCCACGAACAATGTGGTTTGAGAAGTGATGCGAAAGAAAGTTGTTACCAAGAGTAGTACCACGATGTGCGCAACATGGCGTCCGATCTCCACCCGATCAGCTAGGCCGCCTTCCCACATATGCTGTGTGGGTTGACTTTTTCAATCCACAATTGTTACAAGTTTCATCCCAATTAAGGGGAATAATATCACAATTTCTCTAATATTACAATTTCATCCCAAATAAGGGAAATAATCACAATCCACCCCTACACCGGCACGTGTAGTGTCAGGTGTGGGCCTTATGACCCACCATTCCTCGGCTTTGCTAATGATGCTCCCAAAAATATTTTTGATTTGATTTGCACACAAAGGTAACATAAATACAATTGTACTCACCTCAACATCTTTCACATTGTTTAAATTCTCATTAGTATTTCCAGTCACTCACAACAACAATATTTCCTTTGCTCATTTAGCCATTCACAAGATTCTGTATTCCTGGCACGGTGGCCGAATTTCATATACCTCACTTTCACTTCTTTCAATTTCAAAGATCACCATCAAATATTAATATATAGAATATTTCAGCAATCATATACCTCAAATTTATTAGTAATGGAAACTTTAAACACAAAAGGTTTCTTCCCAAATAATGGGGCATACCGACCAGCAATACAAGCACACATCAAAATCATAAGCAATCAATACACAATTTATTCTTGCAATACTCTTTCCCAAAACTGACAATATACAATTTCAACACCTGAGTATGTAAGAACTCGAATCACACTGGATATATTTATAAAGCAAAGCATTAGTTAAAGCATCCACTTATGGGCATGAATTGAGTACAAAAGTTTTTAGGTAGTTCTATTTTCAAAATTATTTTTAAACAATTGAGTCGAGGCTCATTTCATATTCTTTATCGCATCCTCTCAAATCATTTGCACTACTAGCAACAATCATAACTTAAATTCTGGCACGTTGGCCACACACTATATCCCCAAATCAATTATTTCATTTCCATCCACCTTTATAGATTATCAACAATAAGACATTTTCAATCAAGATTTTAGGTACACATATAAGCAATTAACAGTCTTAAGAATATTGAGATTTTCTCACACAATTTGGCATACTAGCTTTCATTTGAAATACGATTCAAAGCCATAACATTTTAATACGCAACCCATACTTTGAATCTCATGGGAATATTATGGAATTCGATTCTAAGAGAGAAAGTTTAGCCAACATACCTCAATTGAGCTTACTTACACTCTAAAATTTTCCGAAACTCTTAGCAACTTTAATCTACTTTGAAAATGTAACAAATTGAATCAAAATTAGGAGGATGATCATGGTTCTAGATTATTTGAGCATTTTATCAAACACTAGGTGTGCATTAAAGTTTCAAAGTTCTTTTATGGTGGGTTCCATCATCCCAAACCCATTATCTACCATTCTTAGCTCAACAATCTTCTTATACCCTTTGATAACACATGCATGCAAGATGGACAACTCCTATGCCCAAACATTATCTTACTAATTACCCAATTCTAGACAAAATTCAAAATTGATGGTTAGGGTGTAGAATCTTACCTTTAGGATGAAGACCTTGTGGGTTTTCCTTGTTAATCTTCCAAGATTTAAGCAAGACTTGGTGAATAATTAGCCCAGGGTTTCCTTTCTCTCTAAAACACTCTCACTTCTCTCTAAAACATCAGATTTTTGGCTAAAAAATGGTCCTTTGCGTGTATTTAACGAAGTAGGTTCGGGTTATAAAAACTCAAAAATGAAGCTCCGGAATAGGATATACGGTCTCATATGCGACCGTAGAATGGATATGCGGTCAGCATATCGACCGCACGATTGGCCTCCAGAAATGGAAAAAAACTGCCTGGGTTTGCGGTCACTATACGGCCCGCAGACCTGTTCTGCGGTCGCATAATAGTCGATCGCAAAATGGCATCCAAACCTGCCCATACCTGCCTCAATCTCGGGCCATTATGCGGCTCGCAGAGTGATTCTACGGTCGAATAATGGACTGTAGAAACGCATTTCTTTGCCAAAAAATTTTTTTTACTCCTCAATGCATTGTTCAACCCAAAAAGTCAAAGCCGTGGCGAGCTTATTCCGACACCACGAAACCTTGAATTCATTTGCGAAATTTTATGGGGCTTTATACTTAAATACCTCAAAATTTTCCGGGGTGTTACATTCTCCCCCTCTTAGGATCATTCGTCCTCGAATGAGAGTTAAAATTCGTCATTAGCATTCAATGTGGTTCAACTGTTAGTTCACACACACCAGTAGTTTCAAAATTTGGCAAACTCCCCAAATTTCCAAAACTTTCGCCAGAGTCTCCCCTCTAACTGGACCTATCCACCTGTCAGAGTAACACCAAAACAACTCCTAACAATACATCCAAAACCCAATAAAGCACCACGATGTATGTATCAATAACACTAATCTCAGCATTACAAGTACTGCATTATCAAAATGATATCTGGACAAGAATTGCACATTTTTAAATCATAACACCTAGAAAGTAGCTTTCAGATTACAATCATTTGACTATACACTCAAGTGAGAACATTTATTTCCTTAACACTCTTGGCCCTCAAGGTGGCCTCCTCGACCTACAGACTTCATCATAACACACTAATGAAGGCAATCTCAACTCTCGGACTTATCTAATAAGGATGGCAAGTAGATGCTCCCCATAATCTAATTATCCATTAACTTCACCTTCTTAAACATAGACACATGAAACACCAGGTACACGAAGAACAATAATAGGGAAACATCATACTCATATTTTGGCCTATTTCCTTCAAGATTTCATAAGGCCTAATGTGACTATACATACTTTACCTTTATTAACAATTCACATAGCATCCTCATGGAGAAAATATTGAGAATAACCCGTTCACTTTCTTCAACTCTAAATCTCTACGCCGAACTCCCAAACTGAACCTTTGGCGACCTCCAACAATTACTCTAAAATGTGCTAGCATGAATATGACCATAAAAGTTTCTATCCAATATATTTAATCACGGTATGATGCTTCTTCTTTGACATATTTGAACCTTCAACCCCCATAGGTTAATATAAATATGAACAACGAGGTTCGATATTGGCTAGAATTATTCAATAATCCATCAATGTGCTGAGCACGGCATTTCATGAGGTTATATCCTAAGAGACATGAAGGTTACTACCAATAGCGTTGGCATGGTTAATCATTGTGATGAAATCATTGATTCGACAAACGAGGCATAGAGTTGCCTAGTAGGCATTGATAATGTAGGGACCATGTTCATGATTCTCAAATTTAAAAGAAATGAGTCATGAAAATGACAACAACAATTGTTTCATTCCATATGTGCCTTGTTTGGCAATAGTAGGCCTCAAAGAGAGATAGCCAAGTAGGTGACACTAGTAGCCTCTTGGAATGTAGGAAAAATCCGTTTAGCTCAAAATGAGAATATTCTAGCACCCTGAATGTGATGTGAGTTTCAAGATACACAAAATTGCATTACGCTCTTAACCTTATTTGACACAAGGAATCTATGCCACAAACCCATGAGGTTGAAAAAGAAGTTGAACACTTGTGAGACTATTATCATTCTGACAGCTTAACCCTTGCCAATAGTTGATCCTATATGAGAAGACTAGAGATACGATGAACATTTCTTTCAAATCAATATGCTCTCATGTTACTAGACGGTGAAAAGGATTCATGATAATATACATAAAGGAACAACGTGATTGTTCAAACCATAGGAGTGACACACACCGGAGAGAAAAAGAGTGGCTCAAGAAGGATCTCAACACTAGGCTACTTTACATTAGATTTGATACCACATAGGTAAATATTATGGTGGTACGTGCATAGGCACCAGTGAGCAGATGTTATCCATTTGAATCAAAAGGTTCTATACGAAATTCATCAGGTATAGTTCCTTTGCTGTGAAGTTAGGAAAGCAAGTTGGAAGTATTAATCCAAGAGTTATAACTCAATTCAAGGACATAATTATAGAGCTCAATTCCTCAAGAGGTTGTAAATAAGAGAATTTGTGATACAGTGGCTTCATGAATAATGAGTCTCGTTCAGAGAGTAGATATAGAGAACGACTCATAAAGTTGTTCTGGTTCTATCCCAACTTCCATAGTAGCCTAAGGAGAGACATATGACAAAGTGGAACCGAGATCAATAAGAGCATGCACATCATGAGATTGGACAGTCAATATACCACATCTAGAGAAGCCTCAAACTTTTGACGTCTCCTCATAGCATAAAACCTGATGGGCCCTCCCGAGCTCTGAATACCACCCCTAGATATTCCACGCCCTGCGGGTGGTGTAGAGCCCCTAGCTGGGGAAGGCGTTCTGGATGTAGTAGCTACAGAACTGGCTGGTTGGGCCATACCCATGCCCATGCTCTGGCGAGACAAATAAAAATCTCTTTGAAAGTGACTCGTCATACCACACTCTTAGCATACATTGGTACCATAGTGACATACTCCCAGATGTCATCTCCCACACTTCACACAACGGGGATGAGGTCTGCTAAACTGACTCGTCCCACTGACCTGATATTTACCCATTTTGCATACATCATAAGCATACCCCTTATCCTTCCTCCAAGCTTCCAATGCGGGAGTAATAATTCCAGCACCGGATTGTTGTGTGGGCCTTTGGAATTGCCCAAAGTTACCACCCCTAATGCTCTACTGAGCATACTCACAACACGATGCCAAATGTTCCTTCCCGCATGACTGACATAACTGGATGGGTATACCCAACCTAGGGCATTTGTTCTTCTTGTGCCCCCTCTTTCCAGAGCCATAACATATTTCAAGGGTCATCCAACATGTTCCCAAGTGTCGCTTGCTGCAAATCATACAACCTGGTTCATTCGCACCTACAACCTTCTTTCGTTTCTTAGATTCTCTCATCACGCGATTCGGTGGTGTGGTGACATTGGTAGGAACAAGGACACTTCCCTTAGCAACAAGTTCTTCCAATCCCTCCATGGCTCGATGCATTCTCCCAACGAACTCTTGTGTAATCTCCCCCATATTCAATGGCGCGGTCATTCCCTCCTCACTATTTCGAACTCGTGGATTACTTATCTGGAAACAAATGAGATATAACGAGGAAATTAGCTACGTACCTTGGGCTCTATCGCACGATCAGGAGTATGAAAAAAATGAGAAATTCCTAAATGGCCAAGCAGCCTCCTCATTATAGATGTGGTCGACAATACATCGATAAGAAGGACTCTACTAGACACGGCTCCGAGAAATCCTAGGACACTTTAAAGCCTTAGGCTCTGATACCAAGTTTGTCACGCCCCAAACTCGGGGAGCGCGGTCGGCACTCAACCGAGAGAACCCGGCCGAGCAAGCCTGTCATATTTCCTTCTACCCAAACTCATCCATGAATAAAGAGGAGATATACTCCATTAATCAAACACTATAGAGATTTTATTAACAACTTCCTTTTCATTCCCATTAGCAGCTTCATTCATAATTTCCAAAATATTACGAGTTTATATAATTAATGAAAAACATGATTTCCAAATACCAACATTTCTAGTTCAATTCCCAATATCAACCACAACCCACAGCCTGTCTACGGAGCCACTAAGTACAATAGAAAAGTAATATGGAAATGCTAGCAACAAGGCCCCGGCTATACCTCAAAACACAGTACATGAGAAAAAAAAGATACATGACCCCAAAATAAAGTGGGGCTCACCAAATCAGCTGAAAAGAGTGTACTGCTATCACTGATCAATGCTGCCTGCTGTAGAACCACTTGCATCCATTAAAGATGCAGCGCCCCCGGCAAAAGGGATGTTAGTACTGTCGAATAACACTAGTATGTATAGCTAGAAATTCTCTTTCAAAATAGAATGCCCATATAAAAAAGGCAACACATAGAAACAGCAAGTCAGAATCCACAATATCCAAATGTCCAGTTAAAACATAAAAAATTTCAAAATACGAACTTCATATACAATTTTGGTTGGGAGATCATTAGCACCGATATACCACCGTGTTTGTTAGCACAGAGTCTGATCACGCTCGATTGGCTAGGCCATCTCTCCACGAACAATGTGGTTTGACAAGTGATTCGAAAGAGAGTTGTTACCAAGAGTAGTACCACCATGTGTGCAACATGGCGTCCGATCTCCACCCGATCAGCTAGGCCGCCTTCCCACATATGCCGTGTAGGTTGACTTTTCCAATCCACAATTGTTACTAGTTTCATCCCAATTAAGGGGAATAATATCATAATTTCTCCAATATTTCAATTTCATCCAAAATAAGGGTAATAATCACAATCCACCCCTACACCGGCACGTGTAGTTTCATATGTGGGCCTTATGACCCACCCTTCCTCGATTTTTCTAATGATGTTCCCAAAAATATTTTTGATTTGATTTGCACACAAAGGTAACATAAATACAATTGTACTCGCCTCAACATCTTTCACTTTGTATAAATTCTCATTAGTATTTCTAGTCACTCACAACAACAATATTTCCTTAGCTCATTTGGCCATTCACAAGATTCTTTATTACTGGCACGGTGGCAATATTTCATATTCCACACTTTTAACTCTTTCAATTTCAAAGATCACCATCAAATATCAACATATAGAATATTTCAGAAATCATATACTTCAAATCCATTTGTAATGGGGACTTTAAACACAAATGGTTTCTTCCCAAAGAATGAGGCATACCAACCAGCAATAGAAACACACATCAAAATCATAAACAATCAATACACCATTTATTCTTCCAATACTCTTCTCTAGGAATGACAATGTACTATTTCAACATGTGAGTATGCAAGAACTCGAATCCTACTGGATATAATTATAAAGCAAAGCATTAGTTAAAAGGGCATGAATTGAGTACAAAAGCTTTTAGGCAATTCTATTTTCGAAGTCATTTTTAAACAATTGAGTTGAGGCTCATTTCATATTCTTTATCGCATCCTCTCGAATCATTTGCACTATAGCCACAATCATAACTTAAATTCTTGGCATGGTGGCCACATACTATATCCCCAATTCAATTATATCATTTCCAACCACCTTTATAGATTATCAACAATAAGACATTTTCAATCAAGACTTTAGGTACACATATCAACAACTAAGAGTCTTAAGAATATTGAGATTTTCTCACACAATTTGGCATAATAGCTTTCATTTGAAATATGATTCAAAGCCATAACATTTTAATACGCAACCCATACTTTGAAACTCATGAAAACATTATGAAATTCGATTCTATGAGAGAAAATTTAGCCAACATACCTCAATTGAGCTTCCTTACACTCTAAAATATTTCGAAAATCTTAGCACCTTCAATCTATTTTGAAAATGTAACAAATTGAATCAAAATTAGGAGGATGATCATGGTTCTAGCTCATTTGAGCATTTTATCAAACACTACGTGTGCATTAGAGTTTCAAGGTTTGTTTATGGTGGGTTCCATCATCCCAAACCCATTATCTACCATTCTTAGCTCAACAATCTTCTTACACCCTTTGATAAGACATGCATGTAAGATGGACAACTCATATGCCCAAATATTATCTTACTAATTACCTTATTCTAGACAAAATTCGAAATTGAGGGTTAGGGTGTAGAATATTACCTTTAGGATGAAGACCTTGTGGGTTTTCCTTGTTAATATTCCAAGATTTGAGCAAGACTTGGTGAATAATTAGCCTAGGGTTTCTTCTCTCTCTAAAACACTCTCACTTCTCTCTAAAACATCAGATTTTTGGCTCAAAAATGGTCCTTTATGTGTATTTAATGAAGTAGGGTCGGGTTATACAAACCCAAAAATGAAGCTCCAGAACAGGATAGGCGGTTGCATATGCGACCGCATAATAGATATGCGGTCCACATATCGGCCGCACAATTGGCCTCCAAAACTGGGAAAAATCTGCATGGGTTTGCGGTCACTATGCGACCTGCAGACTTATTTTCGGTCGCATAATAAACTGTAGAACAGTTCTGCGGTCGCATAGTCGACCGCAGAATGGCATCTAAACCTGCCCATACCTGCCTCACTCTGCGGCCCACAGAGTGATTCTGCGGTCGCATAATGGACCGCAGAAACGCATTTCTCTGCCAAAATTTTTCCTTTACTCCTCAATGCATTGTTCAACCCAAAAAGTCCAAGCTACGGCGAGCTTACTCCGGCACCACGAAACCTTGAATTCATTGCGAAATTATACGGGGCTTTACACTTAAATACTTTGAAATTTTCCGGGGTGTTACACAAAGTACCTGGGACTCTCTCAGATAATATTGTTGCAATCTGTCCCACTTGTCTCTCTATGTTACACAAAGTACCAGTGCCTAATTATTTGATAACTGCCCCAGGAGCGTCGAGCCTCTCATCTATCTTGATAATGAAGGCCTTCATTAGATCTTCTAGACCAGGCTGAATAGGCTGTTGAGGCTGAAATTGATGCCTCTGCTGATTTTGGTATGCTGGAGCCCCTTGCCCCTAAGGTCTAGAGTTATTTTGTTGCCATGCATTTGCAGTACCTCCAGGTGAACTCCATGAAAATCTAGTGTGCCTCTGACCCATTGCATTATAATTTCCCACAGCATTCACTTCCTCAGTTAAGGCTTGATACTCATGGGTAGGGTGTCCTCTTCCATATATATCACAAGCTGCGTGAGGCTCACTTTGTATCGAGGCTAAGGTCAGATTCCTTATATCTTTGGCCATAGAATCAATTTGTACCTGCATTAATGTGTTAGCATCAACTTGGTGAACACCAGTTGATCTTCTTCTTTCAGCACTCTCAGATGGCCAGTGATTTGCATTTTCAGACAACTTATCAAGAATTGTGACTATCTCCTCTGGAGTCTTCTTCATCAACGGACCTCCAACTGCATTGCTCAATGTTCTACATGAGGCTGGTGTCAATCCATCCCAAAAGTCCTGGAGTTGCATCCAGAGTTCAATTCCACTATGTTGACACTTTTGAACAATCTCTTTATACTTCTCCAATGCTTCAAAAACAGTTTTTGTATCTTTTTAGCAAAAGTTATGGATTTTCCTTCTAAACTTGCCCATTTTAGCTGAGGAGAAATATTTATCAAAGCGTTTTCTGTTCATCTCCTCCCAAGTTCTAATTGTTCCCGTGGGCAAGCTTAGAAGCCACTGCTTTGCATCATCTATGAGTGTGAATGGGAATGACCTTAAGTAAACTACATCTTGTGACACACCATTGTATTGAAAGGTGTTCATAATCTCCTCGAAGTCCATTATATGTGTATTTGGATCTTCGTTCATCTTCCCTCTGAAGACACAATAGTTTTGAAGTGTTTGGAGCAACCCTTGCTTCAACTCGAAATTATTAGCTGCAATTGGAGGTGGCTGAACACTAGATAATCCTTGATTGTAGACCAGTCTGGAATAATCGCCAAGTGGTCTCCCAGGCAAGGGTTGATGTTGATTAAGTCTGATACCTCTCTCTTTTTCATAGATGTTCTGTGCATCTCTAATAGCTGCTTCTTCAGCATCCGGTGCAGCTTGTTCTCTTCATTGGGCTGCTTCTCTCGCAGCCAAATCTTCATTATCTTCACCGTTTCCAGTCATAAGTTCTTTGGTTGAGGATTTCCCAACCTTTTCTGTTGTCTCGGTGAGATTTCATTCCTTTTACACCTGTTGTAGTTGTTTTTCTATCTCGAGTTCGGATGGTAGCACTTCCTTCGCAAAAGCTCGAGTCATGCACCAATCTAACCTGTAACCTCCGCACAGTCAAAGAACACCAAACATAAAAAGAGAAAAATAAAATAAAAATAAAAGAAAAATTACTGAATTAGCACTACAAACAATTTCAAACACTATTGATTTCCAATCCCCAGCAAAAATACCAAAATTTGACGAGCGCAAAAAACACACTTAAATATGCTCGCTAGTCGAATATAGTATAATATAATATCGTATCCACAAGGATTGGAGTTAAACAGTATTATCGTAGTTTGTAGCTAGATTGCTATCCAAGATGATCAACAATTTAGATTTATATGATTAATACTAAAATTAACTAAGAATCTAGAGCTAATTGACTAAGGACAATCGAGGCAAGGACTAACTAAGCAAAGGAAGATATCAATGGGAAGAAATAGGGTTTTGATAGGATAGGTGCAAGATAATTGTCTGGGATTTAACTCTAGATAATTCACTTCTAATATTCAAGTCAGTCTCTCGAATTCACTTAATTATCAGTATAATTATTTAGTAGAAACTCCTCCCTCGATTAAGTCCCAACCTCTCAATATGAACCAATTTAAGCTCTGTGAAGATATGCAAGAATGCGTAATGATTTGATCTTTAGGAGAAACTCTCTTGATTATCCTCCTAACTATGTTTAATCAACAATTCAAATTGCCTTATTCGATTACTAAGAAGAATTAATGAACTCAACCAACAAGATAATGCAAAGGTATCATAAGTTATGTCTCTCTCGATTACATGAACATGTGATCATAGATGCAACAGTTAAATCATCCAAAATGATTCAATACATAAAACTAGAGTTATAATCCACAAAAAAATATCAATACACCAATTCCATCAAACCCTAAAGAGAACTACTCTATAGATATGGAGCAATTCATCAGAAATATATTTAAAGTAAAGGAAAACGTAAAACGATCAAAACTCGGGTCTTGAATGAGGATTGAATGATGAAATCATTGTGTTTTTGCTTCTCCAACTCCTCCTTAGCCTCCTTAGGTCTCCAATGTGTCAAAAGTCTAGAAAATAATATTTTTCCATGTATTTATACCAAGCAGGGTTAGGCCGAAACAAAATCACCTTTTCCTATGCGAATTAGGACAATTACTCTGTAAAATTTTCACAGGCACGCCGCATGGGGCGACGCGCTATGTGGGGAATTAGTGGAGAAATCCTGAGAGTTGAAATCTGTGAGGCAGCAGAGAAATGCACAAGCGCGGCGCGCCACGCGGCGCCCCACACGCCGCGACTGTGGGATCTTCTCAGAGTACGGAATTTTCCTCGTTTTTTGATATCCAGATGTGGTTTTCAACCCTCGAACGCGATCCCGGCTTAATCCCTTGGGCTTTTACTCAGATCAAAGCTCCAAATAGCTCGAATTCATTTCATACATATACATAGCTCGGAATCACTCTTACGAGGCATAAAACACACGATAAGTACAAAAAACTAGCGATTAAATCTCAAACACAATAAAAGTGCAGTAAATTAGAGTGCAATAAGCGACTAAAATACGAGATTATAGCCTACCATCATTGAACAACATCCAAAACAGGTATGGGAGAAATTCCTTTTTTACTTGTTTATGGTACCGTAGCTCTAATCCCAATGGAGATAGGGGAACCAAGCCTGAGATATAAACATACAGATTAATTATTCAATAAGGAAGCACTATGTACAGATCTGGATTTGGTAGAAGAACGAAGGGAGTCAACTTTGATACATATGGAAAGTCAAAAACAAAGGATAGAATGGTATTATAACACAAAGGCAAATCTATGATATTTTGAAAATTAGGGACTTTATCCTTAGAAAGGTGTTCCGGTCCATATGGGCGGTGAATGCAGGGAAATTAGGTCCGAGCTGGGACCGATCGTATAGAGTTCGATGTATTGCTGGAAAAGAAGCATACGAGTTAGAGACTATGGAAGGGAAAGTGTTGACTTCTAATTGGAATGCAATGAATTTGAAGAAGTATTACTTCTGAAAAAGTACCCAATGTCAGGTATCTCTTAATTCATTGTTTATTTGTTCATATAAGTTTTACTAAAATCTTTAGATGATAGGCAAAAAGCTAACCCAAACCAAATGATGACATTATACCCAAAAAGACACACGGAATATCTAATTATTCTCGGTCAAGGTTACCATAATTTTTATGGAAAGGGTTAAGCAGTCTTTATCGAAAATATCTACGGGTCCCGTACATGATTCATTTTCGGGAAAAGGACCAAGGATAAGAATTTGGTGAAGCCAAAGACTCAGTGTTTAAGTTTTCACATTTCAAATACAAACACTGGGGGACTATATAAGGGCACATTTCAGAAAATTTCAGGAACTTGCACAGTTCAAGGAAAATTTCAAGAACTTGTGAAGAAACAAGAATTTCAAACTTGAAGATCAAATGAGAAGTGGAGAATGTCACGCCCCAAAACCGAGGAGCGTGACCAGCGCTCAACCGCGCGAACCCAACCGAGCAAGCCTGTTAAATTCCTTCTACCCAAATTTAATTCATGAATAAAGAGGAAATGTACTCCGTTAATCAAATATTGAAGAGATTTCATTGGCTGCTTCCATTTCATTCACATTAACAACATCATTCAATATTTTCAAAATAGTACGAGTTTATAGATTTAATGAAAAATATGTTGCCAAATACTAACAGTTCTAGTCCAATTCCTAACATCAAATACCACCCACAACCTATCTACGGAGCCTCTAAGTACAACTGAAGAGTAATATGGAAATGCCGGTAACAAGGCCCCCGGCTATACCTTAACCACAAAGTACATGAGAAACAAAAGATACATGTTCCCGAAATGAAGTGGGGCTCACCAAATCGGCTGAAAGGAGTGCACTGCAATCACAAATCAATGCCACCTGCTGTAGAACCACCTGCATCCATTAAAGATGCAGCGCCCCCGATAAAAGCGACGTTAGTACTGTCGAATAGCACTAGTATGTATAGCTAGAAATCCTCTTTCAAATTAGAATGCCCATATGATCTATACGTAGAACACATAATATAATGTAATCGAAACAACTTGTACAAACAAGGACAACAAAAGGGGCACCTATTATTTGTATTAATAATGTGTCTCATTAGACCGTCCCTAATGTTCACCTATCATATTATACACTTGTGTGTTTCATAGACCGTCCACAGTGTTTATTCATACCGTACATATATACCTCTTATACCCAATGCACCTATATGTTTCATAGACCGTCCACAGGATATCATATCACAATGGATTTGATAACACAATGTACCTATGCGTTTCATAGACCGTCCACAGGGTTTCATAACATAATTTACCTATGTGTTTCATAGACCGTCCATAGGATTTCAGAACACAATGTACCTATGTGTTTCATAGACCGTCCACAGGATTTAATAACACAATGTACCTATGTGTTTCATAGACCGTCCATAGGGTTTCATAACACAATGTAACTATACGTTTCATAGACCGTCCATAGGGTTTCATAACACAATATACCTATGCGTTTCATAGACTGTCCACAGGATTTCATAACACAATGTACCTATGCATTTCATAGGCCATCCATAGGGTTTCATAACACAATGTACCTATACGTTTCATAGACCGTCCATAGGGTTTCATAACACAATATACCTATACGTTTCATAGACCGTCCATAGGGTTTCATAACACAATGTACCTATGCGTTTCTTAGACCGTCCACAGGGTTTCATAACACAATGTACCTATGCGTTTCATAGACCATCCATAGGGTTTCATAACACAATATACCTATGTGTTTCAAAGACCGTCCATAGGGTTTCATAACACATTGGAAACAAAAGTACAAATACGTACATCTCCTAACCTTTTCACATCACATATCACCTAATCCGTACTTTCAACCACTTACAACATTATTATTTTATTGGCTCTCTTGGCCATACATATGATTCTTTATTCATGGCACAATGACCGTATTTTATATTCCACACTTTCATTTCTTCCCTTTCATAGATCATCATCATAATTATCAATAAGTAGAATATTCCGGAAATCACAACTTTAAGTTCATTAGTAATGAAGGATTTAAACATAATCGATTTCTTTCCAATAAATGGAGTAAAATGATTGGCAATCGAAGCACAAATTATAATCATACACAATTTCCACTCACGAATGTGTAAGAATGCAAAGCACATTGAAAATTACTTACAAAGCACAACATTAGCTTAAACAACCACATATGGGCATCACTTGAGTTCATAAACTTTTAGCCGATTATATTGTCGAAGTAAATTTTGGAATAGTTGAGACAAAGTTCATTTTATAACCTTTCTCACATTATTTCATTACATCGGCACCATCGGCCACAAGTATACCTTTCACTATTGGCACGTTGGCCACGCTTTATATTCCCAATTCACTGATTTTACTTCCAACCATCTTTATAGGTTATCAACAATAAGACATTCCCAATCAAGACTTTAGGTACACATATGAGCAATTAAGAGTCTTAAGAATATTGAGATTTTCTCACACAATTTGGCATACTAGCTTTCATTTGAAATACGATTCAAAGCCACAACATTTTAATAGGCAACCCATACTTTGAAACTCATGGTAACATTATGGAATTCAATTCTAAGAGAGAAAAGTTTAGCCAACATACCTCAATTGAGCTTTCCTTAAATTACTACAACGTTCCGAAAATTTTAGCAATCCCAATCTATTTTGAGACATAACAAAATTTAACAACAATTAGGAAGATATTCATGGTCTCAGCTCATTTGAGCATTTTATCAGACACTAGGTGTGAAATTTTAACCACAAGGTTCTCCTACAAGATTTCCTTCACTCTACAACCCAATCCTTACTTATTTCAGCTCAACAATCTTCCCACAATTCTTATTGGTACATGCATGTATAAATAACAATCTCATACCCATGAATCATGCACTTGATCAACCATATTCTACCCAAATTCGAAATTGAAAACTAGGGTATGGAATCTTACCTCTTAGATGAAGAACTTGTGGGTTTTCCTTATTAATCTTCCAAGATTTAAGCAAGACATGATGAATAATTAGCCTAGGGTTTTCCTCTCTCTAAAACACTCTCCCTTCTCTCTAAAACATCAGATTTTTGCTCAAAAATGACCCAAAGCGTGTATTTAACGAAGTAGGGTCGGATTTTTTAAAAAAAAACCAAAAATGGAGCTCCGGACAGGTTCTACGGTCGCATATGCCACCCCATAATGCATATGCGGACCGCATATCGGTCGCATAATTACAGACCAAAACGATCAAAAAACAGCCCGTGTATGCGGTCTGTATAACTGTTATGCAATCGCATAATGCAACACATAACAGTTATGCGGTCACATAGTCGACCGCATAATTGCCTCCAGACTGGCCCTTCTCCTGCTCACTTCTGCGGCCATTATGCGGCATGCAGAGTGATTATGCGATCGCATAATGGATCGCATAAACGCGCTTTTCTGCCAAAAATTTTCCTTTACTTTCTAGTGAATTGTTTAACCTAAAAAGTCCGAACCGTGGCTCTCAAGCTCGCCGCGAAGATTTTATACCATCCTCAAATAAGTAAACCTACTCCGACACCACGAAACCTTGAATTCACTTGCAAAATTTACGGGGCTTTACACTGAAATACTTCAAAATTTTCCGGGGTGTTACATTCTCCCCCGCTTAGGATCATTCATCCTCGAATGAGGGTCAAAACCTGTTATTAAATTCTCGTGCAACGCAGTTTGTTTCATATCACGTTCGAGCAGCCCCAAATTTGACTAACTCCCAAAATCTCCAAAAATTTCGCCAGAGTTTCCCTTGTAACTAGGCCTATCCACCTATCAGAGAGCCCAGAAAACATATCCTAACAACATATATGTAATCCAACGACGTAACATAATACAAAACAACACAAACTGTGGCCTCACAAGCGGTATATGGTATTACCAGAAGGAAACACCCTTTATGCCAATTGTACAAATGATACATAACTCATAGAAAGCAACTTTTAGAATTTCCATAATTCATAACTTTGTAAATACATAGCTATTCAAACAAGTAAGGATACTTTTCTTCATTTATTCCTCGGCCTCCCACGTAACCTCTTCAACCTGTTGGTTTCGCCATAGCACTTGACGGAGGCAATCTTAACTTCTGGACTTTATCTAACAAGGTTTGTAAATAGTTGCTCCTCATAATTCAATTATTCATTAACTCCACCTTCATACACATAGACACACACCGGTATACGGAGGACAATAATTAGGGAAAAATCATACTCATAGTTTGGCCTATTTCCTTCAAGATTTCATAAGGCCTGATGTGACTAAATATACTTTACCTTTCTTAACAATTCACACAATATATTCATAGACAAATCATTTAGAATAACCTGTTCACTTTCTTCCATTCTAAATCTATATGCCGAATACCCAAAGTAAACCTTTGGCAACCTCCAACAATTTCTTTAAGATGTGCTAGCTTGAATATTACCATAAAACTTCTTATCCAATATATATGATCACGGAATAACGCTTCTTCTTTGACATGATTGAACCTTCAACCCCCACTGGTTTCTATAAATATGAACATCGAGGTTCGAGATTGGCTAAAATTATTCAAAAATCCATCAAGGTACTGAGCACGGTATTTTAGGAGGTTATATCCTAAGAAACATGAAGGTTACTACCAATAGTGCTGACATGGTTAATCATTGTGATGACATCACATGAGGCATAGAGTTGCCTAGTAGGCATTGATAAAAAGGAATCTCTGCCACAAGCCTACGAGGATGAAAAAGAAGTTGAGCACTTGTGATATTATTATCATTCTGACAGCTTAACCCTTCACAATAGTTGATCCTATATGAGAGGACTAGAGATACGGCGAATCTGTCTTTCAATTCAACATGCTCATGATATGTGTTAGAATCTGAAATATTCATGAGTGAAACCATATAGCTAGGATATCCTAATATTGGGGTTGAGGGACTTACTTGCTGTCCCTTGACTGTTGGGGCAGTGCCTTAGCTGGTGGCCCTTGACTCCGCACCCGAAACATTCATCCGTGCCACGTCGGCACACTCCCAAATGATGCCTCCCATACTTGGGACATGGGGGCCTTGGCTGCAGCTGAGAATCCCCATTTGAATGGACCTGCTGATTAGACCCATAGTTGCTTTGGTTACTATGGCCCCACCGATGCTGATCAGGCCCTGATGGTAGTGCTCTAGCTGAAGACTGAGCAATTGACTGCGCGTGTCTGGATGACACTCTCCTATGTAATGCCTTTCTATTATTACCCCCACTGTATGAGCCACTAAGATTGCTCGTGGATCGGGTCTTTTTGTTATTATCTAGCTCTCTCTTTCTTTTTAACTTTCGATCCTCTATAGCTTGAGCAAACACCACCATTTTTCCATAATTAATATCAAAATTCAATGCAGCCGTTGTGGCCTCATTAATTACCAAGGGACTAAGTCCTTGCACAAATCGGTGCACTCTAGCCTCCATAGTGGGCAACATGTAAATAGCATACTTAGACAGGTGCGTGAATTTCATATGCTACTCCTATACACTCAGGCTACCTTGCCTCAGGCTCTCAAACTCAACGGCACGGGCCGCCTTAGTTTTAGCAGGCAAGAAGTGGTCAATGAAAGCATCAGTAAACTCATTCCACCTTGCCGGAGGGCTCCCTTCTTCACGGGACTCCTCCCATAGTTCAAACTAAGAATACGCCACCTCTTTCAGGTGGTATGAAGCCAATTCAACTGCCTCTGTTTCAGTAGCACGCATAACTCTGAGAGTTTTGTGCATCTCATCAATGAAATCCTGGGGATCTTCCTCTAAGTCAGTACCCGTGAACACTGGAGGATCCAACTGGAGAAACCCGTTCACCCTAGAACTAATAGAATCCCCTGGTTGACTGGAAGAAGTGGGTGCAATATTTGACCTCTGGGTCTGGGAAGCCACTATTTGTGCCAACATCTGTATGGCTCCCCTAACATCAACATCAGAAACACCAGAATCGAAAGTTGGAGCTGGAGGTGGAGCTGGAACACCAGTTGGAGGAACTGTTGCACCTTCAGTAGGTGTAGGGATAGGTGCAGTCTGATCAGTTGTAGTAGAATCAGGCAGTGTAGTAACTGGAGGAATATCCTCACTCCTTGGGTGCTCACCCGCATCATCAATTATATGATCAACTGCCACTCCTGGTGTGATATTGGCCCTTTGGCCAGTTCTTTCATTCTTTTTAGGCGCCATATACTGAAAGTTAGAGTAAGGCACCAGTTAACGAACGAACAATCTTACAATCAACTTTACCACATGATCAAGAACATGAAAGAAGGGTATTATTCCTAAATACCCATGTAGCATCCTAATTATAGATGTGGTAAACAACACACCGATAATAAGGACTCTACTAGACACGGCTCCGAGATATCCTAGGACACTTTAAAACATTAGGCTCTGATACCAAGTTTGTCACGCCCCAAAACTGAGGAGCGCGACTGGCGCTCAACCAAGTGAACCCGACCGAGCAAGCCTATTAAATTCCTTCTACCCAAATTTAATTCGTGAATAAAGAGGAGATATACTCCGTTAATCAAATACTGAAGAGATTTCATTGACCGCTTCCATTTCATTCCCATTAACAACATCATTCAATATTTTCAAAATAGTACGAGTTTATAGATTTAATGAAAAATATGTTGCCAAATACCAACAGTTCTAATCCAATTCTCAATATCAAATACCACCCACAACCTGTCTACGGAGCCTCTAAGTACAACTGAAGAGTAATATGAAAATGCCGGCAACAAGGCCCCCGGCTATACCTCAACCACAAAGTACATGAGAAACAAAAGATACATGACCCCGAAATGAAGTGGGGCTCACCAAATCAGCTGAAAGGAGTGCACTGCTATCACTGATCAATGCCACCTGCTGTAGAACCACCTGCATCCATTAAAGATGCAGCGCCCCCGGCAAAAGGGACGTTACTACTGTCGAATAGCACTAGTATGTATAGCTAAAAATCCTCTTTCAAAATAGAATGCCCATATGATCTATACGTGAAACACATAATATAATGTAATTGAAACAACATGTACAAACAAGGACAACAAAAGGGGCACCTATAATCTGTATTAATAATGTGTCACATTAGACCGTCCTTAGTGTTCACCTATCATATTATACACTTGTGCGTTTCATAGACCGTCCATAATATTTATTCATACCGTACATCTATACCCCTTATACCCAATGCACCTATGCGTTTCATAGACCGTCCACAGGATTTCATAACACAATGTACCTATGCGTTTCATAGACCGTCCATAGGATTTCATAACACAATGTACCTATGTGTTTCATAGACCGTCCACAGGGTTGTATAACACAATGTACCTATGCGTTTCATAGACCGTCCATAGGGTTTCATAACACAATATACCTATACGTTTCATAGACCGTCCATAGGGTTTCATAACACAATGTACCTATGCGTTTCTTAGACCGTCCACAGGGTTTCATAACACAATGTACCTATGCGTTTCATAGACCATCCATAGGGTTTCATAACACAATATACCTATGTGTTTCAAAGACCGTCCATAGGGTTTCATAACACATTGGAAACAAAAGTACAAATACGTACATCTCCTAACCTTTTCACATCACATATCACCTAATCCGTACTTTCAACCACTTACAACATTATTATTTCATTGGCTATCTTGGCCATACATATGATTCTTTATTCATGGTACAATGGCCGTATTTTAAATTCCACACTTTCATTTCTTCCCTTTCATAGATCATCATCATAATTATCAACAAGTAGAATATTCCGGAAATCACAACTTTAAGTTCATTAGTAATGAAGCCTTTAAACATAATCGATTTCTTTCCAATAAATGGAGTAAAATGATTGGCAATCGAAGCACAAATTATAATCATACACAATTTCCACTTACGAATGTGTAAGAATTCAAAGCACATTGAAAATTACTTACAAAGCATAGCATTAGCTAAAACAACCACATATGGGCATCACTTGAGTTCATAAACTTTTAGCCGATTATATTATCGAAGTAAATTTTGGAATAGTTGAGTCAAAGTTCATTTCATAACCTTTCTCACATTATTTCGTTACATCGGCGCCATTGGCCACAAGTATACCTTTCACTATTGGCACGTTGGCCACACTTTATATTCCCAATTCACTGATTTCACTTCCAACCATCTTTATAGGTTATGAACAATAAGACATTCTCAATCAAGACTTTAGGTACACATATGAGCAATTAAGAGTCTTAAGAATATTGAGATTTTCTCACACAATTTGGCATACTAGCTTTCATTTAAAATACGATTCAAAGCCACAATATTTTAATACGTAACCCATACTTTGAAACTCACGGTAACATTATGGAATTCACTTTCAAGAGAGAAAGTTTAGCCAACATACCTCAATTGAGCTTTCCGTAAATTACTACAACGTTCCGGAAATTCTAGCAATCCCAATCTATTTTGAGACATAACAAAATTTAACAACAATTAGGAAGATATTCATGGTCTTAGCTCACTTGAGCATTTTATCAGACACTAGGTGTGCAATTTTAGCCACAAGGTTCTCCTACAAGATTTTTTTCACTCCACAACCCAATCCTTACTTATTTCAGCTCAATAATCTTTCCACAATTCTTATTGGTATATGCATGTATAAATAAGAATCTCATACCCATGAATCATACTCTTAATCAACCATCTTCTATCCAAATTCGAAATTGAAAACTAGGGTATGGAACCTTACCTCTTAGATGAAGAACTTGTGGGTTTTCTTTATTAATCTTTTATGATTTGAGCAAGACATGATGAATAATTAGCCTAGGGTTTTTCTCTCTCTAAAACACTCCCCCTTCTCTCTAAAACATCAGATTTTTGCTCAAAAATGACCCAAAGCGTGTATTTAACGAAGTAGGGTCGGATTTAAAAAAAAAATGGAGCTCCGGACAGGTTCTGCGGTCGCATATGCGACCGCATAATGGATATGCGGACTGCATATCGATCGCATAATTACAGACCAAAATGATCAAAATTTTATCCGTGTATGCGGTCCGCATAACTGTTATGCGATCGCATAATGCACCGCATAATAGTTATGTGATCGCATAGCCGACCGCACAATTGCCCTCAGACTGGTCCTTCTCCTGCTCACTTCTGCGGCCATTATGCGGCCCGCAGAGTGATTATGCGGTTGCATAATGGACCGCTTAAACGCGCTTTTCTGCCAAAAATTTTCCTTTACTTTCCGGTGCATTGTTTAACCTAAAAGACGTAAGCCTACTACGGCACCACGAAACCTTGAATTCACTTGCGAAATTTAAGGGGCTTTATACTGAAATACTTCAAAAATTTTCGGGGTGTTACAGAGAAATAAAGAACAAAACTCCCAAGATCTATAAATTTTTAAGAAATAGTCGCGGGGATAAGATATTCCCAAGATTGTAAAGCAAAAATTGATGTTGTTTCAAGAAAGAAACTGCGATGATATTGTATATGAATACTAATTATGAAAGTTCAAATAAAATTTCTTAAATTATTTCATATTTGTACACCAACATGAAGATAAGACATTATTTTCGTTAGTGTTGATTGCATAAAAGGTCCCTCTTTTATGATTAAGACCGCCACGGCATATTTTCCCCTTTTGGTGGAAAGAACGCATTTTCTATTAACCAAACACTAGAGAAATGACTTTCTCACAGAAAATACTTTTATGGAAATTGACTTTTGTTATACCAAACATACTTATGTCCAAATATCAAATTAGCTAATGTCTATCCGAAGAACACCGCATATCCTTTTGAGGCGGCTTTTTCAACAAGAAAGAGCAAATTCCATTCTATTGCCTTCGTCAAGACTCGTAATAAACTACTCTCTCCATTTCAAAAAGGTTGTCTTAGATTGACTTGGCACAAACTTTAATAAAGAAGGAAAGATTTTTGAGATATCTGGTCTTAAATAAGCCTTAGCATTTGTGTGCCGGTAAAACTTTTGAAACTTGTGGTCTAAAATCTGGCATAGCGTTTGTATGGCTATAAATGCTTCTTATTAAGAAAATATTGAAAGGTGCCAATATTTTGAAACAAACTAATAAGGAAATAGTTCCAATCTTTTTGAAACAGAGAGAGTGTGTTATAGTATTGGCATTGATTTCTTTAATAAGGTTGGTCCAAGCTTTTCTAGAGAAATAATGCTTTTATTTTACCAACAATAGCAATAAACAATTATGTCTCAGTACCAAACAAAGTTAAGATTATAAATATGAATTCTCACTTCTTTCTTTATGTTCAACATATATCATCGTTGACTAATTCCAAATAAAGTAAGAGTATCTAAATATATACATAAATAATACTTCCTATGTTTCAATATGTTTGAACCTTTTCGGAGTATAAGGATCAAATTGACTAATTTAAAATAAAATTTATATATTTAGAAACTACATAATAAGTATTATAAGTCACAATAATTAAATATCAAAATATTTAAAAACTATTTGCAAAAGATATGGTCAAAAAAATCTTGTTTGACTTCCCAAATAGTAATAGGTTCATTTTTTTAAATGGAGGGATTAGTAATAATAATAATTAATAAAGAAAAATAGTAATAACACTAAAAATTCTCGAACAAATTTAAAGCTTATTCTTAACTAGTAAGTATCACCTATATGATTCTTTTTGAAATTGATGGTTAAGCATGATGGAAGAAGTCGCTGAAGAAGAGAATTTGAGGAAGGAGGTGGAGTGGCGGTGAGGTCGTCGCTTGGTACTAAGAAAAAGGTTATTTAATCCAATAGTGCAACTAAAGGTGCGTAGCCTCTTCTGAATCGGAACAAGAAAGAGCTCATAACCACTGCTTGTGAACAACTCTCCTCAACTTAAGGCGCACACGAGTAGTCGAACAAAGGAGAGGTTGTCGATGAAGGGGGCAAAGTTTGCGCTTGCGATAATCCGAAGGTTGCGCAAGACCCCTTCAACCTCGCCCGCGTGTTAGCTTGCTGGAGATTTGGTCGACGTACAGTGGGTTAGCTAGGGGAGGAGGGTGGAGGCCTGATTGGGAAAGGATTATTCTTTTTTTTATTTTAACACACACACGTACACACACACACATACACACACACACACACATATATATATATATACCCGAAATCTTAATCGACTTTTATGCCCTTCAAAAACAAATTATTTCTTCAAAATATAATTCCATGTTGAATAAAATTGTAATATTAATTGCATGGGATTCTAATCCAATTCAGGTTTCCTACCTATTCTTAAATTTACGAACATACCAATTTCACATGGACAAGAACTCATATTTGCATCGCTTTTTTTTCCTACAAAAAAGAATACGGTTCCTCATGATTTTATTGCAACACACACGACATATCATTTTTCTATATGTAAGTTAATTTCCTTTGTCACAAGATGTAACGACCCGGCCGGTTGTTTTCAGAGTTATAGTCCTGATCCCCTATTAACTGCTTCTCCCATATCGATTTTGTTTTCAGAGTGTTTTGGGACACTTAGTCCCTAAATGGAGGTTTAAGCCTTAGGATTGGCACCGTAGTCGGAACTAGGTGAGGACGACTCCGGAATAGAATTTCGTCGATTTCGTTAGCTTTGTTGTGTGATTTTGGGCTTAAAGGCGTGTCCGGATTGTGTTTTCGAGGTCCGTAGCTCATTTAGGCTTGAAATGGCGAAAGTCAAATTTTTAGAGTTTTGGGCCTGTAGTGGAATTTTTGATATCGGGGTCGAATTCCGATTTTCGAAGTTGGAGTAGGTCGGTAGTGTTGAATATGACATGTGTGCAAAATTTAAGGTCAATCGAACGTGGTTTGATAAGTTTCGGCATCGGTTGTCGAATTTAGAAAATTCTAAGTTCTTTAAGTTTGAATCGGAGGATGATTCGTAATTTTAGCATTGTTTGATGTGGTTTGAAGGCTCGACTAGGTTTGTATGGTATTTTAGGATTGGTTGGTATATTTGGTTGAGGTCTCGGGGACCTCGGGTGTGTTTCGGATGCTCAACGGGTTGAAATTTGGACTTATGCAATTGCTGAAGATTTCTGGTTGCTGGTGTTTTCGCAGCTGCGGTTGGGGAACCGCAGGTGCGGACTCGCACGTGCGGAAGATCAGGCGCAGAAGCGGTGTGGAAGGAGGAGCTCAGGGATCGCAAGTGTGAGGTAATATTCTGCAACTGCGATGCCCACAGATGCGACCGTGGAGCGCAGGTGCAAAGTGAGACACCAGAAGCGGACCGGTTTCCGCTGGTGCGCACGCGCAAGTGCGGCCACTTTCTCACAGAAGCGGTCCCAGGTCCCTTAAGTCATTTCCGCACCTGCGATGGAATTTCCACAGGTGCGGTGCCGCAGGTGCGATTAATAGGTCGCAGGAGCAAATTTGCGAGGCATAAAAGGGAAATATTTGAGGGTTTGATTCATTTCTCCATTTTTGGACTTGGGAGCTCGGAAATTGGCGATTCTTTGAGGGATTTTTAGAGAGAGCTTTGGGATAACGATTCCTAACTTGATTTTGATCATATTTCATTAATCTATTGTTGTTTTCTTCATTTAATTAAGGAATTTGAGTGAGAAAGTTGGGAGAAAGGGGGAAAAGTTCCCCAACCGAATTTTTGAGTTTTGAGTGGGATTTAAACATCGGATTTGGATAATTTTGGTACGAGTGAACTAGTGAGTGAATGAGTGTTCATAATTGGTGACTTTTACTCGATTCCGAGACGTGGGCCCGGGGAGGCTTTTTAGGGAGATTTTTCAATTTCTTGCTTTAGCTTTGATTTCGTTAATTAGATTAATTCTTATAGTTGTATTTATGGTATGTAATTGATTTTTGCTAGATTTGGGCCATTCGGAACCGGATATTCGTGGAAAGAGCATTGTTACGGATTGATTGAGCTTGGTTTGAGGTAAGTGGCTTGCCTAATCTTAGGTGAGGGAACTCCCCTTAGGATTTGGTACTGTTTGATATATGAGCGTCGTGAACGTGAGGTGATGAGTACGTACACGGAGAGTATTAAAGTATTCGCAAGAGCTCTTGGTTATGAGAATGATAAGTGCATCAATCAACATTCGAGGATGAATGTTCCAAAGGGAGAAATGATGTTACACCCCATATTTTCGTACGTGAAAGTACGCCATAAGTAAATTGATGGAAGATCAGAAATGAGACATTACATCCCGCATTTTCGTATGTTAAAGTTTCGTCATAAGTTAATCGACGTAAGTTTGAGAATGAGATTATTTTGAGATTATAAGCATTATGCTATTTCAAACAAGTGACGAGTAAATCCGTGAAGGTGGGAGGGTAAGCAAATCGAAGAAAATGAATTTCGTCGAAGCTTGACATTTTGGGATAAAGTACGGCCCGAGCTAAAATACCCGGTATTTATGGACTAATACCATACAAGGTACCACATAGCCATGATAGTAAGGTGTATAAAGTGTATTAAAAGTGAGTAGTATTTTAAGTAAATCGAGATAATTCTTAATTATGTGGATAATTGATTAATTGTGAGGATAATTGTGGTATTAAGTAAGGATTAAGTGGATAATGATCCTTTTAGGGGCTGCCACATGGCATTAAGCCAAGCCAAAGTGGAACAAATGGGCATAATGAGTCATGAGACATAAATTGCCTTGTTTACACGTAAGAGCCATTGGATAACAACCTTGGTTTAGTTCTTTATTTGATAAACGAAGCTGCAAACAAAGAAAATCTTGTTGGAATTAGCATTAAGAACCAAGACTCACAAATCTTTACATGAGAGACGTAAAGATTTCCTTACAAACCAAGACCATTGATCTTATGCTTTCCCAATCACTTTGATTTCACATTCTCAAATTTTTGTCATTCTTTAAATACTTTTTTATAACAATTATAACTTGAGAGAATTGGAAAATGTTATGGCACCATTAGAAGGAATCTTGGCTAAGCCATAAAAGTCTCAAATACACAAATATATGGAATGGAAAACGTGATTTGCTTCAGCAAGAAAAGCCATCCAAAATTGTGATCAAATTCACCAAAATGGAGGTGTTCTACATCTACAAATGTAACGGATCTCCAGCCAAGAAATCATCATACGAAATTATATTACGTAATATTATAGCAACGGGATTTTAGCGATTTTAAGGGAGTACGGTGCAATCTTTCTCAAGAATATCATATGCATTTTTTTCCTAATTTGATCTGCCGTTACGTGTTCGTCGCAAAAGACGTGTGTTAGAGGAATTGTCAAGAGAATCGGTCCAGGTATGTTAAGGCTATCCCTTCTTTTCTTTTGACATGATCAATACGATACAAACGAAATGAGTAAATGTACAATTTTCATAAATGACTCTATTCATAGAAGTATTAGAGATGCCTATGTTCTTGATTTCCCATGCGAATTATTATTATATCTTTTATTCATGGGTATCAGAAAAATACGTATTTGATAAAGTTTATCTGAAAGGTTCATTGATCTTATTAATGTATTTCTTATGCATTTCATGCATTTATACATGTACATTGACCCATGACCGGATGCGTTATATAGGCGTATATTATATGTATATGGGATATGGGAAAAGGTTACGGTGTTATATACGTACCACCACCTGATCAGCTGGTATACATTGACGATTTGCCCACAGTGGCCGAGATGATATGATGGGATGCCCTCAGAGGCTTGATGATGTTATGAACGCATATACCCATGCATGGTATGACATTTATACGCATATGCATGACATTATAATATTAAATGATTCACAGATCTATTTAGATATACATGTTGAGTCTTTTACTCCATGTTTTTCATGTCTATTATTTACTGATTTTCATTCCTTACATACTTTGTACATTATTTGTACTGACGTCCCTTTTGCCTGGGGACGCTGCGTTTCATGCCCGCATGTCCCGATAGACAGGTCGAAAGTCCTCCAAGTAGGCTATTAACTTAGCGAAAGATGTTGGTACGCTCCATTTTCTCCGGAGTTGCCTATTTGGTCAGTATGCATTGGACACGTATTGATTGTTATGTCGGGGCCCTATCCCGGCCTTATGACATTTATGTACTCTTATAGGCTTGTAGACATATTTCGTGTATATGAAAGATTGTATGGCCTTGTCGGCCTTTGTTTTGAATGTACAAATGATCATGTCGGCCTCATAGCCCCGTATGTCATATGCATAAAATTCTATATCATGTTGAGTCATCATGCAAAATATACGTTACGTTGGTACTCGATTGAGTAAGGTGTCGGGTGCCCGTCATGGCCCATCAGTTTGGGTCGTGACAAAAGTGGTATCAGAGCAGTTCTGTCCTAGGAAGCATACAAGCCGTGTCTAGTAGAGTCTTGTTTATGGGTGTGTTGTGCACCACACTTATAAGTAGGAGGCTACAGTGCATTTAGGACTATTACTCTTTCTTCTTACTCTAGATCGTGTGGTAGAGCTCAGTTGTAAGAACTCAATTTTCTAAGCTCTATCTTAATCATAATACGACGATGCCTGCATCCAAGAAGACGGTTGGTATGAAATATAGCTGTGGAAGAGTTGAGTCAAAGGAAATCTATTTTTGCATCATGCTTATGATGGATCTGCACATGGTGTTTATTGACCTAGAGAAAGCGTATGACAAGGTTCCTAGAGAAATTCTCTGGAGATGCCTAGAAGCAAAAGGTGTGTCGGTTCCCTACATTATGGCGATTAAGGACATGTATGATGGGGCTAAGACTCGGGTTAGGACAGTAGGAGGCGACTCTGAGCATTTTTCGGTTGTAATGGGGTTACACCAAGGTTCTGCGCTCAGTCCGTTCTTATTCGCCCTGGTGATGGACGTATTAACACACCATATTCAAGGGGATGTGCCATGGTGCATGCTATTCGTCGATGACATAGTTCTGATTGATGAGTCGCGAGCCGGTGTTAACGAGAGGCTGGAGGTTTGGAGACAGGCTCTTGAGTCTAAGGGTTTCAAGCTGAGCAGGACGAAGACGGAATACCTAGAGTGTAAGTTCAGCGTTGAGCCAGGGGAAGTGGGCGTGGATGTGAGGCTTGAGTCGCAGGTCATCCCGAGTAGAGGCAACTTCAAGTACCTTGGTTCGGTTATCCAGGGGGGAGGGGAGATCGACAAGGATGTCACACACCGTATTGGGGTAGGATAGAGGAAGTGGAGGTTAGCATAAGGAGTCCTGTGTTACAAGAGAGTGCCACCGATACTCAAAGGTAAGTTTTATAAAGCGGTGGTTAGACCGGCCATGATGTATGGGGCTGAGTGTTGGCCCGTTAAGAACTCACATATCCAGAAGATAAAAGTAGCAAAAATGAGGATGTTGCGGTGGATGTGCGGGCACACTAGGATAGATAAGATTAGGAATGATGATATTCGGGAGAAGGTGCATGTGGCTCTCATTGATAACAAGATGCGGGAAGCGAGGCTTAGATGGTTCGGACATGTTCAGAGGAGAAGCCCAGATGCTCCGGTACGAAGGTGTGAGCAGCTGGTTACGGAGGGCACGTGAAGAGGTAGAGGGCAGCCTAAGAAGTATTGGGGAGAGGTGATCGGGCAGGATATGGCGAGGCTCCAGATTTTCGAGGACATGACACTTGATAGGAAGATGTGGAGGTCGAGTATTAGGGTTATAGGTTAGGAGGTAGTTGAGTCGTTCCTTACTTCATAACATGGTGGGACTAGCCATGTAGGATTTTTGTCTAAGATAACTAGTGGGAATATTGTGGCTTACTATTTCGCTTTTCAGTGCATGTCTTATTTACTAGCTATCGCATTTGCTTTACATCTTTCTTCTAGATTTCATGGTGTTCCTATTTTTCTTATGACTATTGTGGTGATACTAATATATACTAATATTGTCTCCCTTTACTTTGCATCTTTCTTCTGGATTTCATGGTGTTCCTATTTATCATATGATTGCTGTTGTGATACTAATATTGTCTTCCTTTTTGCCCTTTTGTCTTTTTGTTTTTTTTAGCCGAGGGTCTTTCGGAAATAGCCTCTCTACTCCTTCGGGGTAGGGGTAAGGTCTGCGTACACACTACCCTCCCCAGACCCCATTAGTGGGATTTTACTGGGTTGTTATTGTTGTTGTTGCTTATGATGGATAAATATGAGGTATTCCGCAGATCATGTGTGTACTAAGATGTGTAAGCTTCTTGATAAGGATTCCTAAGGCAAGAATGTCTATTCACTCTTATGGTAAAAAGGAATAAGAGAATCGGAAGGTAGACACAAGTTTTAGCAAGTAAAAGAAGCAAGGTGAACAAGGGTACGAGGTACCCAGTTAATGAAGATCATCGGTATTTTCAACTCAGGCAAAAAAATATAAGCATTGTGAGTTACCTTCAACAGTAACAGAGGTACATCTGAGTTATGCCCTATGGGAGCCAACAGATATAGTTTAAGAGAAGGACGAGATACCAGGATCCAACTGGGGTTAAAGTAACCCAAAATGTTGGATGGATTGTTAGCGTTAGCTGACATTCCGAAGGATATTGCGAATGTGCTAATAGATTTCCTTGTGATACACCCAGATGGTGCACTCTAAAATAGTACAGCTAGATATGAGTACTGCAAAGACAGGCACTGGAAGCCTTGAAGGGATAAATATTACCTTAATGTGGCTCCCGTCCCTAGTAGAGAGAGAATGTTAGGCAACCTGAAGAGCCAGTGGATGAAGCAAGGGGAGCTAAAAGAAAAAGAATGTCTTGTTGAAGTTTTCAGAATAAAGTGATAGACAAAAATGTTAGCAGGGAAATAAGCAGAGGGTTAATGAAGCATTATGAGCAAGATGTGATACATGGATGACAACGGTAGATCAAGAAAATGATAGTATTACAGAGTCTATAGTCAAGTGAAAGAAAAGACGAGAGGTGACAGGCCTTGAGACAACAAAAGTGTATAAGCCATAAATTCATTTCCTCATTTCGAGAAACAAGTTCGTGACTCCAATGTGACTACCAGAAGGAAAAGATAGACCCCAAAGTAATGGAAATCAGAATGGGCCGGTAAAAAAGATAAACTAAATATGAATTAGGGACTGAGTGATTTCATAATAGTCGACATCATGAGAAATTTAAAGATTGCGTTCCAGCGATAATAGAATAGACGATAGAAGAATAACTTTTAAAGGTCATTCAGGAAGACTCTTTCCTAAAACAAGCAATGTGAGCAAAGTTAAGCTTAAGGGACTGTATGTGCCAGTTATACTAAGTGTCACCCTCGCGAGTAAGAAATTTTGTTATCCTTGGTACAAAAGAATTTTCGCAAGGCGAGTAAAGGTCATCGATGATGTGAAAAGAAGCCAAAGACAAAGAGGTAAAACATCTACAGGTAGATCGTCGTAGCTCTAAATCATAGCACTCCCCTAAAGGGGGGAATATGGAGTGATGTGACATTAAGTCAGAATTAAGTGGTTCTACTAACTAAAAGGAAGAATGCGATAAAAAATGAAAAAGGAATGAGATTGCACTTATCCAAATACTATAGATATGCTACGATTCCAAAACATTATGCAAATATGACTTAAAGGAGAGGAAGTAAGGGTTCATGTCCGAGATGTCATTGATAGATAAGGAGCATGTGCGAGACGTAAGTTAAGATAAAGGAGATAACCCAAGAAGATTACGCGGAATATTGATATGAGAATGGGCCAATGAGTAGTTAGTAGTTGATCTAGGAAGAGCCTAGTTATGGCTAAACAAGAGGACACAGACAAATCAACATATTGTGCAAGATGAACATAGTGAACCCCAACATGGGGAATTCAGTCTCGCAGATATGACATCGTGATCCTTGAGATATATTCAGATAGGAGTTGGGGTAGATAAAGGTAAAAAAAAAAAATATCACTAAAAGACAGTCAAAATATTAGTTCAGAAGCAACCCTACAAGCATAAGGGCATGGAAATAAGTAACTACGGATAATTATAGGCGGGGAAGAACATCAAAAATTCCGTCAAGTATACGATGTGATAAGCTTGTAACTTTACAAGAGTCAGAAGGTCTTCCCTAAGTACTACAACGAAAAACTAGCTAAGGAAATAAGGAAGAAGGCTTCAACCTAAGCACAGTGACCTAAAGAGGAAATGGTCATGTAAAAAAAACAGTCTCACTACAACATTGTATGCACGCAACAAGGGGGCAGAAAGACCAGGAAAAGTAATTGCTTACGTTTAAAGAAAGCTGAGATGGAATGAAAGGAAGTATTTGATCAATGATCCAGGGTTAGTTACGTTATGAACGCACTTAAAATTTTGGAGTATTATCCATGTGGCATATATGTTGACAATCATACAGTTGTAGAAGACTCTAGTATAAGTTAAAAGAAAGAATTGAGTCCAGGTCATAGACAAGAGATTGAATTGTTAGATGCTGGTATCACAGATATTCCATAGCAACTATGAAAGACTAAAGTAATAACTAATATCAGGAGCCGCAGATTGGAAGATAGCTTAAGCCTACATAAAGGCTGATCAGAAGGAAGAGGAAACTAAAGAGTTACATCAACGAAACAAATCAGGAGTCTGATTATTGGACCTAGAAAATTATAGACATCATGATTGAGAACATTGCAGAATCACTCTTAATATCAGAGGTACAAGAGAGATAGTACAACAACCATTTTCTATAACGGCCCTACGAAAAAGCCAGTTAGAAGAATACCAGCCTCATAAGAAGTCAGTATGAAGCTTCTACCAGATCATGTATGCACCATAGTTGCAAGTATTATAATAGAGCTTCAAGTTGTAGATGTGAATTATACCTATATGGAAGAAAGGTCATAAAGGAGATAGAATATGTGATGCGAGATTTTAAGGTAAGTAAGGTAAAGGTGAACAACGTATGAGATACTCACATGCAGAAGGTTACGTATAGTCCATACTTCGGATAGAAGGCTAGAAGCGCTGGGATTCAGTATCCAGGAATGATAGCGGCGTCATCAATGGCGTATTTTCCAGCCTATGGTTTCTAGGTATCGAGAAGCCTAATTAAGAGAGTAAAGAAGAGTTAGAGACGATGTGATGTCTCGCTTGATGTTCCAGGATGACATAAGGAAATCTATGATGCAAGCAAGTTGAAGGAAGGTTGCGAGTAATATAAATAGATATGTGTAGGTCGCAAGCTAAAGTATGGTAAAGCGACAAGGTTTTAGGAAGATAGGAGGAAGGATAAGAAAAGGCAAGTGCGAAAGTGACGAGAATGGACCTCGGGATTAAGCCCATAAAAACAAGAGAGCTTATGGTTTCTCTAAGTTATAGAAAGCTTAGTATAGCTTGAATGAACTCAAAAGAGTCTAAGACTAGTAGCATTTAGAAGAGATGGAATGCTGCCCTGGTAGTGGAATGAGAGTGTATTTGTGATAGATAAAGGATGACGTTTGGGCCTTCGATTGAGTAATGACTTGAAGAGGATTTCATGAATTATACGGAATTAAAATACCCATGTGAGGTGAGCCACATTGGGATGCTATGAAATAAGATATAGCAATATTCATAAGTTCAATAAAGTATCGAGCGAAGAATTTCATTGTACTTATAGATGCCCAGAGGGGCATCTTATTAAGCTCTGTAAATGTTAACAAAATGAGGCCTAGGGATTGGCTAAAAAACTGGAGGAAAAAGGAGAGAAGAGTCACATAGGCGCACTTACAAAATCAGAGTCGTATAGGCTACATGATAAAAGATAGCAATAGTTACAAGATTGGAATGATTCCGATCACGAGTCATGGTGTGAGAAAGAGGCCTAAAGGGAGGAATGCCATGGCATTTGGATTTATTCACAGAGCGGTTGCCTAAATGGCAAGGAGAGTATTAAAGTATTCGCAAGAGCTATGGGTTATGAGAATGATAAGTGCATCAGTCAACAATCGAGGACAAATGTTCCAAAGAGAGGAATGATGTTACACCCCATATTTTCGTACGTGAAAGTACGCCATAAGTAAATTGATGAAAGATCGGAAATGAGACATTACATCCCGCATTTTCGTATGTTAAAGTTTCGTCGTAAGTTAATCGGTGTAAGTTCGGGAATGGGATTATTTTGAGATTATAAGCATTATACTATTTCAAACAAGTGACGAGTAAATCTGTGAAGGTGAGAGGGAAGGCAAATCGAAGAAAATGAATTTCGTCGAAGTTTGATATTTTGGGATAAAATACGGCCCGAGCTAAAATACCCGGTATTTATGGACTAGTACCATACAAGGTACCACATGGCCATGATAGTAAGGTGTATAAAGTGTATTAAAAGTGAGTAATATTTTAAGTAAAATAAGATAATTCTTAATTATGTGGATAATTAATTAATTATATGGGTAATTGTGGTATTAAGTAAGGATTAAGTGGATAATGATCCTTTTAGGGGCTGCCACATGGCATTAAGCCAAGCCAAAGTGGCACAAATGGGCATGATGAGTCATGAGACATAAATTGCCTTGTTTACACGTAAGAGTCATTGGATAACAACCTTGGTTTAGTTCTTTATTTGATAAGCGAAGCTGCAAACAAAGAAAAGCTTATTGGAATTAGCATTAAGAACCAAGATTCACAAATCTTTACATGAGAGACGTAAAGATTTCCTTACAAACCAAGACCATTGTTCTTATGCTTTCCCAATCACTTTGATTTCACATCTCAAATTTTTGTCATTCTTTAAATACTTTTTGATAACAATTATAACTTACAGAATAGGAAAAAGTTATGGAACCATTAGAAGGAATCTTGGCTAAGCCATAAAAGTCTCATATTCACAAATATATGGAATGTAAAATGTGATTTGCTTCAGAAGAAAAACCATCCAAAATTATGATCAAATTCACCAAAATGGAGGTGTTCTACATCTACAAATGTAACGGATCTCCAACCAAGAAATCTTCATACGAAATTATACTACGTAATGTTATAGCAACGAGCTTTTTGCGATTCTAAGGGAGTACGGTAAAATCTTTCTCAAGAATATCATATGAATATTTCCCTAATTCGATCTGTCGTTACGTGTTCATCGCAATAGACATGTGTTAGAGGAATTGTCAAGAGAATCGGTCCAGGTATGTTAAGGCTATCCCTTCTTTTTTTTTGGGATGATCAATACGATACAAACGAAATGAGTAAATGCACAATTTTTATAAATGACTCTATTCATAGAAGTATTAGAGATGCCTACGTTCTTGATTCCCCATGCAAATTATTATTATATCTTCTGTACATGGGTATTAGAAAAATACATATTTGATAAAGTTTATTTGAAAGGTTCATTGATCTTATTAATGTATTTCTTATGGATTTCATGCATTTATACATGTACATTGACCCATGACCAGATGGCGTTATATACGCGTATATTATATGTATATGGGATATGGGAAAAGGTTACGGCGTTATATACGCACCACCACCTGATCAACTAGTATACATTGATGATTTGCCCACAGTGGTCGAGATGATATGATGGGATGCCCTCAGAGGCTTGATGATGTTATGAATGCATATACTCATACATGGTATGATATTTATACGCATATGCATGACATTATAATATTAAATGATTCACAGATATATTCAGATATACATGTTAAGTCTTTTACTCCATGTTTCTCATATCCATTATTTACTAATTCTCATTCCTTACATACTTGGTACATTATTTGTACTGATGTCCTTTTTGTCTGGGGACGTTGCGTTTTATGCCTGCAAGTCCCGATAGATAGGTCGAGAGTCCTCCAAGTCGGCTATCAGCTCAGCGGAAGATGTTGGTGCGCTCCATTTGCTCCGGAGTTGCCTATTTGGTCAGTATGCATTGGACATGTATTGATTGGTATGTCGGGGCCCTGTCCCGGCCTTATGACGTTTATGTACTCTTAGAGGCTTGTAGACATATGTCATGTATATGAAAGATTGTATGGCCTTGTCGGCCTATGTTTTGAATGTACAAATGATCATGTCGCCCTTATAGGCCCGTATGTCACGTGCATAAAATTCTATATCATGTTGGGTCGTCATACGAAATATACGTTACGTTGGTACTTGGTTGAGTAAGGTTCTGGGTGCCCGTCGTGGCCCATTGGTTTGGGCTGTGACAGCTTCAATCAAAACTGAATTTGGAGCTCATTTGCTTAATGTGATACCACTTATTCTTGAAGAAATGACGTCAAAATATTCTAGAAATATCCAAATTAAATTCCGTTAACCATCCGATATCCACCAGAGGCCCTCGGGACCTCAACCAATACCAACAAGTCCTAAAATATCATACGAACTTAGTCGATACCTCAAATCATATCAAACAATAATAAAAACACGAATCACACTCCAATTGAAGTTTAATGAAACTATCGAACTCCAACTTCTACATTCGATGTTGAAACCTATCACATCAAGTCCGATTCACTCCAAATTTTGCACACAAGTCATAAATGACATAATAGACTTATTCAAATTTTCAGAATCGGATTCCAACCCCGATATCAAAAAGTCAACTTCCGGTCAAACTTTCAATTTTTCAATTTCTTATTTTCGCCATTTCAAGCCAAATTTAACTACGGACTTCAAAATAAATATTCGGACGCACTCCTAAGTCCGAGATCACCATACACAGCTATTAGAACCATGAAAATTCCATTAAGGGGTCGTTTACACATAATTCATCATCCGGTCAATTATTTCAACTTAAGTTTTAAATCTTGAAACTAAATATTCCAATTCATTCTGAAACTTTTCCGATAAGTCATATAATAATAATTGAACACAAAATAAACAGTAGATGGGGGAACGGGGCTGTAATACTCAAAATAATCGGTCGGGTCGTTACATTAAGCTGAAGTGTCTGACTGACAATTGATGCCAACTTTGAGTGTCTATCTATGTATTTTCCCAATTTAATATATTAATTATCATTTTTATGAGGCTACTAATTATAGAGTAGTAATATTTATTATGGAGATTTTTATGCTCGCCTCTCTTTCTGCCTAAGCCCTATTCAGCATTCGCTCCTCCGGAAACCCCTCTCACTCGCCGTTGTGAGGTTAGTTACTTTCTTTTTCGATAAGGATGTTATAGTTGTTATTTTTTCTTCTCTCAACTCTGAGTCATATATAATTTAATTAAACCAACAGTTTACTCCTTCGAAAATTTATTTCTTGCATGGATTAGTTGATCTCTCTGATTAGGATTACAAGTTAAAAAATATCCATATATACCATCTTACTTCTCAATAACAATTTCGTTTGTTTCAATTTTTTTCTTTTTGGCTTTTGTAGCGATTGTCTGTTATACACTTATAATAATATTTGATGTTTAAATATTATTTAGCCGTAATAGACTAAAGATTTCCGAAATAATTAAAAAATATTTGACGTTATAAAAGATAAGAAAATTATTTAAACTTAAAATCTCAATAAAATTTTAAATTGAAATATATGTGCACATCTCTTTCAAGGGTATGAAATCTTTAATAATAGAAATATGTATTCATGTAATATTCTTTATCATAAGTGATGCTTTAAAATTTTAAAATATTTGTTCAAATCTCTAGATTTATGATTGGAAATTTTAGCGATTTTATTTCTATGAAGATGGCGGTTTTATTACCCAAATAAATAGTTTTTACAGACCGGTAGTTTTAAAAAGAGCATACTCTTATAAAGATGGTTCCTATTGTTATAGGTAAAAAACTGTTAAAGAGAGCTAAAATATAACAAAAAAAATCGGTTCAAAAAAAACTTTACTTTTACGATGACATGCTATATAGGGTAACTTACCCTGGTATAGGAAGGTCTGACTTTACATAAAAAGTCTTGTTATTGACTCTCACATGCAACTAGGCAGCCTCTTATGGAGGAATTCTATTTCTTCGTACTCATCATTTGAATTTTAGCAGCTAATTAATAAGAACTTTTCAAAAGTATACATCCCAACACAACACATTACACTCACATCGCCATATTTTTAGTTTACATCCACATAGCCAACATTCCTTTGCAAATAAATTCTTATACATTATTATACAATATTTATCTACCTTGTATAAAAGTGTTTTGAAATCTCAAACAACCTGCCTGACGAGCTTTGCTCTCATATTGATTCTGGAATCTGATTATCAAGATAAGCGTGAGTCTGGATTGATCTTATACAAACTTTTTAAAACTATGACGTTACTTTCTTGACTAGAAAATAAAGTTGGATTTACATATGCAGCATGTGTGAAGCATTTTCTATGCAACCTTCACTTATTTTTGTTGGTTCAAATGGTCAGAACTTACAATCATGATGACAAAGAGCTATAAAAGACTTGAAGATGGAAGGGACAAACTCGATGGGATTACAGATCTTCCTATTAATGTCATAAAACAAATTCAGGAGCACATGACTATTGAGGATGTCGCAAGAAATAGTGTCTTGTCCAGTAAGTGGAGACATATTTGGGCTTCAAATCCAAAGCTCACAATTTCTGCGGACTTCTGCATAAAGGGAAAGCAATCAAGCACAACAGACATCATTAATAGAGTACTATTGCATCACTGTGGACCCATTAAGACATTTCTCCTTGATCTTTCAATAATAAATCTTTCTGAGCACTCAATTATTGATCTATAGATGCTACATTTGTCAAGAAATGGTCTTGTGGAGCTCACCCTCCAGAATCCAGGAAACCAGAATGCTCCTTATAAGTTGCCTTCCTATGTGTACGATATGGAACTTGAACAATTGAGTCTGTCAAGCTGCATTTTCAGACCGCCTTGCAGTTTTGGAGGTTTCCACAAGCTCAAAAGCCTTAAATTAGATGGAGTCGCCTTTGAATTAGACGTTGCAACTTCTTTCCTCTCTATTCCAAACCTTCTGGATCTGATGTTTGTACAGTGTAGTGGTGTTCATCACTTGAATACAATTAAATGGATTACTTTCAAGGACTGTCGGAAGGTAAAACTTTTTGCAGTTATACCACAAGAAGAAGTTTCACAAAACAGACAGAATGAAGCAATGAACTTAGTAAAACTTCTCAGCAGCTTGTATGAAGTTAGAGCACTTATCTTGGACGGATGCTCCCTCAAGGTAAGATGGAAATTGATATCTTTGCATAGCTCAGAATGACCCCATACATAGTTGTAACTATTAACATAGTTGTAACTATTAACATTCTTATTTTGGTTTTTTTGTCGTCTAGTTTTTAGCTTCTGGTGATGTAGCCAATCTCGAATTTTATGGTTTCGATTTTAATGATGAAGATCAAATTTGTTCCCTTCTATGCATCCTTAGAAGTTCTCCCAATTTGAAGTTACTTAACCTTTTGGTGAGTTGTTGAATTCATGAGTTGTTACTCTATTTCCGAGTATAGAGATGCAAATCTTACTAATTTTTCTTTATACTACTGATAGTTGAGTCGGATCAAGAATGGTTCCAGAAAAATAGATGTAAATCAGTTGAAAGGACAAGGCTTCAGGATTGATGAACTCAAAAACCTTCGAGCTCTGGGAATACATAGATTCCATGGTTCAAGAGTGGAATTGTTGTTTGTAAGGTTAGTACTGACTTCTGTGCCTATTCTCGAGAAGATGATCATTAACGTAACGTAGATGAAGAAGTTAGTGAAAGGCAGGCAACTAAAATTTCTAAGATCATTGGCGTCTGCGCCTACTCTCGGCCAACTCTTACACAAGTAATATGTCAAAGGCATGAGCATTGAATCAGCTTCATTTCTTCTATAAATAGGGAGTCAAAACAATTCATACACTTTGTACTCTTTATTTTATACATTTCTCTACTTCATTTACTTTGTAGTCTTTATTTTATACATTTCTCTACTTCATTCACTTTGTAGTCTTTATTTTTATAACAATATAAGATTTTATTTAATATTCTCTTTTCTTTCCTTCTTTTATTATTTTCATTTGTTGTAAAAATGGCGTGTGGTAGCCACTATTTAAGGTAGTATTTATTTTTTATCCATCAATTCCAATGTTGAGCAAAAATAGCCACTACTCAATTAAAATTAATATGAAAAGATATTTTTACCTTTTCTTCAATTTCTTTTCTTCCCAAACCCTCGCTCCTCTCTCGGTTTATCAAAACCCTTTATCAAAAGTTCAGAACTCTCACTTCTCTCTCCAGAACTTTATTACAAGGTGAATTGGAGTTGTAGCTATTAGATAGCGACACCAATCTCTGCAATAATGCTATTTATATTTTCTGGAACACACACACACGTTCAAGATCAAGTCCCGTAATATTTGGAATGTAACAAGATTAATAATATGCATTACATTCCTAAGGTTCTTTTTGGGTAAAAATTGGCCCTTTGTCAAAAGTTCAAATGTCTCATTCAAAAAATAAGGATATGTAGTCCTGAACTTAGAGTTACAAGTTCAAAAGTTAAGGACATGTAGTCCTGAACTTAGAGTTACAAGCTCAAAAAGTAAGGATAGGTAGTCATTAACTTAGACTTACAAGCTCATAAATTAAGGACAGCTAGTCCTGAACTTACAGTAACAAGCTCATAAGTTAAGGGCACTTGGTCCTTAACTTCTGGTGAGTTGTTGAATTCATGAGCTGTTACTCTATTTCCGAGTATAGAGATGCAAATCTTCCTAATTTTTTTTATACTACTGATAGTTGAGTCGGATCAAGAATGGTTCCAAGAAAGTAGATGTAAATCAGTTGAAAGGACAAAGCTTCAGGATTGATGAACTCAATAACCTTCGAGCTCTGTGAGGCTCTAATAAGATAACTACACCTATCATTCCATGATGGACTCTAATAAGATCTGTGAGGCTAAAGGTGCCTTTCTGGTACTTATTTCGGTATGTTTTGATGTATTTCCGGATAATTATTTATAAATTGTGAATTATATGCCCTACCGGTGTGGGGTTCATTATGTATTGTGATTTTGTTTAACGGAAGTTATTTAAAAGGATAAAATAGAAAGTTTCGATTGGCGAGATGTGCATATTACTTGTGATTCAGAACTGAGGCCGAGGTCCTCGTATTTTTAAAATAAATTGATATGTTTAAACCGGGCTATGAGCTACGGTGGAAGTTATATAAGGACGATATCCTTATGATAAAAATTCTTGTGTTTAAATTTTCCCTTGTGAAAAATAAATTTGTACGATAGTACTAATAGGGAGTCATGCCTGCTAGGCTTATTTAAAAATATTTGTATGAAATTCTCTATGCATACTTGCCAAATTCGTGTTGTAATATTGAGTTGTAACCTACGAGGTAGGTGCCCGCCCAGGTGGCGTTAAATGTGATTCGTTAATTCGGGTAAATAATTATGAGGCCTTCATGTCTCGCATCTCGTTATTAGTATTGTGAAGGTTTGAAATGAGATTTTTGTTAACATGAAGTTAATCGACGATTCTGTATTTGATTATGAACAACTATTAAGACCAGATTGACCCAGAAGGGTGCCCCATTTAGATGGTCAGACGAGTGTGAGTTGAGCTTTCAGAAGCTCAAGACCGCTTTGACTACAACGCTAGTGTTGGTATTACCCACAGGTTCAGGATCGTATACGGTATATTATGACACCTCTCACATTGGGCTTGGTGCAGTATTAATGCAAGATGGCAAGGTAATTGCATATGCGTCGCGGCAATTGAAAGTTCACGAGAAGAATTATCCTGTTCATGACTTAGAACTGGCAGCCATTGTTCATGTGCTGAAGATTTGGAGGCATTACCTCTACGATGTCTCGTGTGAGGTATTTACTGATCATCGTTGCCTTCAGTACCTGTTCAAACAAAAAGATCTTAATTTGAGGCAGAGAAGATGGTTGGAATTGTTGAAAGACTATGATATCACCATTTTGTATCACCCCGGAAAGGCAAATGTGGTGGCCGATGCTTTGAGTAGAAAGGCTGTGAGTATGGGCAGTCTTGCGTATATTCCGGTTGGTGAGAGGCCATTAGCTGCACATGTTCAGACTTTGGCTAACTAATTCATGAGGTTAGATGTTTCAGAACCCAGTCGAGTTCTAGCTTACACAGTCGCTCGATCTTCTTTATATGAGCACATCAGAGAGAGGTAGTATGATGATCCTCGTTTACTTGTCCTTAAGGTCACGGTGCGGCATGGTGAAGCCAAACAGGTTGCTGTGGGGGGAGATGGAGTTCTGCGAATGCAGGGTCGTATTTGTGTGCCTAATGTGGATGAGCTTCATGAATTAATTCTTAAAGAAGCACACAGTTCTAGGTATTCTATTCATCCAGGTATCACCAAAATGTATCATGATTTGCGGCAACATTATTGGTGGAGGAGAATGAAAAAGGATATAGTTGCATATGTAGTTCGGTGTCTGAATTGTCAGCAAGTTAAGTACGAGCATCAGAGACCTGGTAGGTTGCTTCAGAAGCTAGAAATTCCTGAATGGAAATGGGAGCGTATCACTATGGATTTTATTGTTGGACTCCCACGGACTCAGAGAAAATTTGATGCAGTTTGGGGTCATTGTGGACAGGTTGACCAAGTCAGCACATTTCATTCCAGTGGCAACTACCTATTCTTCAGAAAGGTTAGCTGAAATTTACATTCGTGAGATTGTCCGCCTTCACGGGGTACCCGTGTCTATTATTTTAGATCGAGGTACGCAGTTTACCTCGCACTTTTAGAGGGCAGTACAGCATGAGTTGGGTACGCGGGTTGAGTTGAGCACAACATTCCATCCTCAGACGGACGGGAAGTCCGAGCGTACTATTCAGATCTTGGGATCAGTTTGCCTATAATAACAGCTACTAGTCAAGCATTCAGATGGCTCCATATGAGGCATTATACGGAAGGCGATGCCGTTCGCCAGTTGGCTGGTTTGAACCGGGAGAGGCTCGGTTATTGCCGATTTGGTGCAAGATGCCTTGAATAAGGTCAAGATTATTCAGGATCGACTTCGCACAGCTCAGTCTAGGCTAAAGAGTTATGCTGACCGCAAAGTTCGTGATATTGCATTCGTGCTTGGAGAAAGTATATTGCTTTGGGTATCGCCCATGAAGGGTGTTATGAGATTTGGGAAGAAGGGCAAGTTGAGCCCTAGGTATATCGGGCCATTTGTGATCCTCGAGAGAGTGGGGGAGGTAGCTTATAGACTTGCATTGCCTCCAGGGTTATCCTCAGTTCATCCGGTATTCCATATGTCTAAGCTCCGGAAATATCATGGTGACCCGTCCCACATGTTAGATTTCACCTCTGTCCAGTTGGACAAGGATTTGACTTATGAGGAAGAGCCGGTGGCAATTCTAGACCGACAAGTTCGCCAGTTGAGATCAAAGAGTTACCCTTCAGTTCAAGTGCAGTGGAAAGGTTGGCCTATTGAGGCAGCTACTTGGGAGTCCGAGTCCGATATGCAGAGCAGATATCCCCACCTTTTCACCAGCCCAGGTACTTTTCAATGTCCGTTCGAGGATAAACGGTTGTTTTAGAGGTGGAGAATGTGATGACCCAAAATGTCATCTTATGTTTTAGAACTCGAATTTGTGCTCTTAAGCCTTAAAAATCTCATTTTTACCATCCTAGATTTGCGTGCGCAGTCCGGGCATGTTTCCGGAAAGCTTTATGTTGAAAACTAATGAAAATAAGAATTTTCGCCTTAAAAATTGAATTTAGTTGACTTCGATTAATATTTTTGGTAAACGGGCCCGGATCCATGCTTTGACGGTCCCGGTAGGTCCGTATCGAATAATGGGACCTGCGCGTATGCTCGGAATCGAATTCGTAGGTCCCTAGCTTGAGTTATGAATTTTTGATGAAAATTAAAAATTTGGAAATTATTTGTTTTTAAGAATTGATTGATATTTGGCATTGTTAGTATCGGATCCGTATTTTGGTTCCGGAACCCGGTACAGGTTCGTTATAATATTTAAGACCTGTCTGTGAAATTTGGTGAGAAACGGAGTTGATTTGACGTGATTCGGACGTCTAGTTGAGAAAATAGAAATTTTAAAGCGTTCTTGAGAATTTCATTTGATTTGGTGCTAAATTCGTAGTTCTAGGTGTTATTTTGGCGATTTGATCGCTCGAACAAGTTCGTATGATATTTTTAGACTTATGTGCATGTTTGGTTTGGAGCCCCGAGGGCTCGGGTGAATTTCGGATAGGCCACGAGATATTTTGGACTTTGAAAATCTGGTTTTTTCTGCAGAGTCTGGGTTCTGGCATGTCCTTCTTCGCGTTCGCGAAGGTCCTCCCGCGAACGCGAAGAGTAAACTGATGAGGCAAGGATTTCTTCTTCGCGAATGCGAAGGCTTGGTCGTGAACGCGAAGCGATGGGAGTGTTATCCTTCGCGAACGCGACAAGCCCATCGCAAACGCGTAGTGTTAGGCATTGGGGAGGGGGAGTCAGCCGTTCCTTCATCACGAACGCAAGCAATGCCTCGCGAATGCGAAGGCCAGGAGGAGTAACCATCGCGAACGCGAGCTGGGTCTCGCGAACGCGAAGGCTTGACAGCCAGTACCCTTCGCGAATGCGACAGTGCTCCCGCGAATGCGATGAACACTGTTGCCCAGTACTTAACAGAATCCAAAACGGAATTTTAGCCAAAAATATATTTTTCTCAAACACCAAACGGTAAGAGGCGATTTTTCAAGAGCCATTTCTTCCCCAAATTGTTGGTAAGTGATTCTAAACCATTTTTTTCAATTACCCATTACATTTTATGAATTATCAACCTAAAATCTAGAGTTTTCATGGTAGAATTAGGGGTTAGGGTAGAAACTAGGAATTTCGGAAATTTGAGGATTTAGACCCCAATTTGAGGTCGGATTCCAAAACTAATTACATATTCGGGCTCGGGGTGAATGGGTAAATGGATTTTGGCCCGAACCTCGGGTTTTGACCAAGCGGGCCCGAGGTCGATTTTTCCACTTTTTGGAGAAAAATTTGGAAAATCTGTAATTATTCATTAAACTTGATTCCTTTAGCAATGTTTGATATTATTGAGTCATTTTGAATAGATACGAGTGATTTGGAGGTAAATTCCAAAGAAAAAGCTGTGATTGAGAATTAAGTGGCCTTCGGAGCGAGGTAAGTGTCGTGTCTAACTTTGGCTTGAGGGAATAGGTATTGTGTGAGTATTTGCTACGTGTTTTATTGTTGAATACGATGTATAGTTGAGGTGACTAGCATCTATGCGTTGTGGTCGAGTCATAGCATGCGAGTGAAATTCCATTCTTGCAAATTTGTAGTCTTAAATCTTGTTATCCATGCTTATTGTTGTTATTAAAATGCTGGGAGACTTGTATCCGGTTCCACCAAGGTTGATAAAATTGTGAATATTAATTCGAGGTTGAGATGTTAAATTGTGAAAGTAATCATTGATGAAATATTGATTTCTTTGTGAAACTTCTCTCTATCCGTTGTTATTGATTCTGTGAATTGTGAGAAAGAGTTTAAAGCACGAAGGGTGATGCCGTGCATGATTTATTTCTATTGTGAGGAAGAGTGTAAAGCACGAAGGGTGATGTCGTGCGTGATTTATTTATATGGTGAGGAAGAGTGTAAAGCACGAAATGTGATGTCGTGCATGAATTAATTATATTGTGAGGAAGAGAATAAAAGCACGAAGGGTGATGCCGTATAGTATTATTTATTATTTGGCGAGGTTGAGAGTAAAAGCACGAAGGGTGATGCCGTGCAGTTTTTCTTACTGTTTTAATTGCTCAATTCGTTTAAGGATTTCCAGTTTAATTCTGTCTTTTCATTATTCTCACTCTTTATGTTGTATTTCCCCACTTTATGTTCCCTTCCCATTATTTTTGCGTTATTTCTTTATTTACTGTTGTTGCCACTAGCATGATTATACTGTTCAGGCTATATGTGGGTGTCTTGTCCTAGCCTCGTCACTACTTCGCCGAAGTTAGACTCGACACTTACCAGTACATGGGGTTGGTTGTACTGATGCTGCACTCTGCACTTTCTGTGCAGACTTTGATACCGGCTAAGGTTGATCGAGATTTTGCTATTGGTCCGCTGTCCGGAGACTGTAGGTAGATCTGTCGGCGTTCACAGACCTTGAAGTCCCCATCTACTTTTTATGTCACTGTTGTTTTCTTTTATTCAGACAGTTGTATATCTTCCAGATTAATACTTGTAGTAAATTATAGAATGCTCGTGAATTGTGACTCCAGATCCGAGTGGTAGTAATTAATACAGTTTTATAAAATTTCGCACCTCTTATATTTCATCTTAGTTAATTATTGTTATTTATTGAATGGAAATAAGGAATTGGTTTAACGATTTTCTAACGTTGGCTTGCCTAGCAAATGAAATGTTAGGCGCCATCACGGTCCCGTCGGTGAAAAATTTCGGGTCGTGACAGTAGTCATGAACTTAGAGTTATAAGTTCGAAAGTTAAGGATATGTAGTCTTGAACTTAGAGTTACAAGCTCAAAAACTAAGGACATGTAGTCCTTAACTTAGACTTACAAACTCATAAATTAAGGACAGCTAGTCCTGAACTTACAGTAACAAGCTCATAAGTTAAGGACACTTGGTCCTGAACTTAGAGTTGAAAGTTCAGAAATTAAGGACAGGTAGTCCTTAACTTAGAGTTACAAGCACAGAAATTAAGGACAGGTAGTCGTGAACTTTGAGTTCCAAGTTCAAAAGTTAAGGACATGTAGTCCTAAACTTAGAGGTACAAGTTCAAAAGTTAAGGACAAGTTGTCCTAAACTTAGACTTACAAGCTCATAAATTAAGGACAACTAGTCCTGAACTTACAGTAACAAGCTCATAAGTTAAGGACACTTGGTCCTGAACTTTATGAGAGAAGGGTATTTTCGTCCGGACGGGTAAAGTTTATTAAAGTAGTGGCTAAAGACTAAAAATATTTTAATCAGTGATTTAAAAGTAAATACATATCTTATTAGTGGCTAACTGTGCACTTTCCCCTCATTTGTTCTAAGGCTAAAGTCCTTTCTCGGCGTCGGACAACTCATGGGCCCAAACTCTTTTAAATTTTTTTGGGTTATTACAGTATCATTAATAGTCAATATACAATTTATAACAGAAAGTCACTTATCGGTAAAATGGGATCTTTGCAAAACTATATACCTTTTTAAAAATTATAGCAAATGTTTAGCACTAATTCCTTAATTACATAGCGTAAACCCTCTTTTTCCTCGGCTAATCTCCCAAAAGACGCACGGATACAGTTGTTTATAGATATTATCCCCCCCCCCCCCCCCCCAAAAAAGTAGTAAATCGTGAGTTCATGCTTATTTTAGCAGCTTTTTAAATTTGGTTTTGCAAAATTCTTTTTTCTTTTCTACTGTCTTTCTTTCTTAAAATTTTTTAGTCCGTCCATTTACTACTGTCTTTCTTTCTTACCTCCTATTTATTTTGGCAAAATTCTTACTTTCTTTTTTCTTTTCTTTTTTTGAATTCAAATTTGGATATTATACATATTATTTTACCATAATATATATTTGGTCAATAAACCATATATTAGTCATGTATATCAAGTATAATGTATGTATAAACAATATATATGAATAGTTTGTTTATTATTTGCATATATTATATTGTATATACACAATTCATATATTTGATAAAATATACATATAAAACATATATATGATGTATTTTGTTTATTTGCATGTATTATACCATATATATACAATTCATATATTTGTGTGCAATCTATACATATAAACTTACATAACATGTATTTTCTTTATTTGCATGTATTGTACCGAATATGTACAACTCATATATTTGGTATAATACACATAAAGTATATACAAGACATTTTATTTAGTTACGTATATTATAAAATAATGAATGAGATAGCTATAAGGATCAAAGAGAGGGAGAGAGGGAGATGTGATTTTGCCAAAACAATGGAAGACCATTTTCCAATTGGGTCCACTGCCAATAAGTTAATGCTTTTTCAGTCAAATTTCTTGCCACTAGTCGCAGATGAGAACGAGTTTAATGGTGTGGGAAGACCAAGATGCAAAGGTTGTGTTAGTTAAAAAATGGTGGTAAGTCTAGGAGGTTATAGAGCTGTAACTTTTTTTTTTTTTTGAGAGAGAGAATGCGCTTAAATCTAGAAGATAATATAAAAAAAAAAAATTGAAACAAAAATTTACTCTACATTTCATGCATAGATTGGTTGACTTCTCCGATCAGGGTTACTAGTTTAGAGAAATAAAAATATGCATTAGAATTCAGACTGAGATAATGCGATAAAAGACTCGAGAAATTAAATGAGCAAAAATGAAACATATATAAACTATGCGAAAAGTTGATATAAGAAACGTCTTCAAAAGACTAACAAAAACTTCAGCTATAATAAAAGCTAAGGCTCCGAAAGAGCATCTTGGCTAGCAGGGTTATCAGCAGAAGAAGGATCAACTAAGGGACTTGAAGTTGAAGGCCGAAGATTTTTCTCCCCGTCTTCTTTACTTATATCACCCCTGGAACTTTCATCCTCGAGGGTGAAAAAGCTTTGGCACGGTTGAGTCGCTTCAGTGACCTCTTTAGCCTTCGCAAGTTCAGCTTCGAGGTCAAAACCTTCTTGGCTAACTTCAGTCAAAGTTTCGAAGCGGGTGTGGAGATAGGCCAAGCTTAAGTCCAAAGTATGTTTATCCTCTACAGCCTCGTACTCCCTCTCTAGTTGGTCAACTAGCTCTCAAGCTTTCTTTCTGTTATATCCCGCATTTCGTATGTTAAAGTTTTGCCATAAGTTAATCGACATAAGCTCGGGAATAAGATTATTTTTGAGGTTATAAGTATTTATGTTATTTCTAACAAGTGATAAGTGAGTGCCATAAAGATTAGAGGCTAAACAAATCAAAGAATGAGTATTTGTTGAAGTTCGTCAATTTGGGATAAAATACGGTCCAAGATATAATACCCGGTATTTATGGACTAGTACCATACAAGGTACCACATGACCATGATAGTAAGGTATATAAAGTATGTTAAAAGTGATTAGTATTTTAAGTAATTTGAGATAATTCTTAATTATATGGATAATTGGTTAATTATGAATTTTTAGTGGGAGATTAATATGTAATTAGAATTTGTGGATAAAACTTAGTGGAGACACTATCCCCACGTGGTAGCAAGTGAAATTAGGTGTCCAAAATCAAATGGTGACTCTTGGCCTATATAGCTAGGTGACATGTTTAGGGAGATTTTGGCAAAAACATCCTTACAAAAGTGGGGCCTACAAACCTACAATTATAAGAGATCTTCTTATCTCGTTAAGGTGTGATGTGAGGTTTGCTAAGTAACGGATGGAGCTCAAACAATTCATATGAAACTTCATAATACGATAACAGCGTGAGATTTGCGATTCTAAGGGAGTACGGTACAATCTTTCTCAAGAATATCATATGGACTTTTTCCCTACTTCGATCCGCCGTTACGTATTTTGTCGCAATTTACGTGTGTTAGAGGAATTGTCAAGAGAATCAGCTCAGGTATGTTAAGGCCATCCTTTCTTTCCTTTTGGCATAATCCACATGATATAAACTAAACGAGCAAACGCACAACTTTCATAAATGTCTCTATTCATAGAAGCATTAGGGGTGCTTATGTTCTTGAATTCCCATGTGTCTTATTATTATATCTTATATTCATGAGTCACAGAAAAATACATAGTTGATAAAAGTTTATCCAAAGACATATTGATTTTATGACATTCCGAGAAATCTTATTAACTTACTTCTTATGTATTTCATTCATTTATACATGTACATTGACCCATAACCAGATGGCGTTATATACGCGTATATTATACATATATGGGATATGGGAAAAAGGTTACTGCGTTATATATGCACCACCACCTGATCAGTTGGTATAAGTGATGATTTCGCCCACAGAGGTTAAGATGATATGGCGGGATGCCCTCAGAGACTGGATGATGTTATGTACACATATACCTATGCATGATACGACATTTATACGCACATACATGATTTTATAAATATTTTAGGATTCACAAAGTTATTTAGACTTACGGGCGCATTCCTTTACTCCGTGTTTCATTTATGTCTTTTATGTACTGATTTTTGTGACATTACATACTCGGTACATTATTCGTACTGACGTTCCTTTTGCCTGGAGATGATGCGTTTCATGCCGCAGGTGCAGGTAAGCAGGCCAACGATCCTCCTTTTTAGGATCCTTGATCAGCGAGAGTTGGTGTGCTCCACTTAATCCGGAGTTGTTAATAGTTTTGGTACGCTATTTTTGTATGTAGATATGGGTACGACGGGGCCCAGTCCCATCCTATATATAGTTGTACACTCTATTAGAGGTCTGTAGACAGTCATGTATAGTTGGATAGTATGTGGCATTGTCGGCTTCCAGTGTTGGATATATAGTTGTCTATAGCAGCCTTGTCGGCTCGCCCTGCGGTATTCCGCAATGTATATGTATATATGTCTTTTGGACATGTTTTCCTCACGTATGTTATTCACGTGATTCAGTAGTTCATTGATAGATGTTATTCATGACCTACCCTCAATTCATGTTTATATCTTAGACGCATGCTTAGGGGTGTTCGACAGGTAGGACTCGTGCACTTGTCAAGGCCCATCGGTTTGGGTCGTGATACAAGTGTTATCAGAGCAGTTCTGTCCTAGGGTTGTCTACAGAACATGTCTAGTAAAGTTTTGTTTATGAGTGTTGTGCACCAAATTTATAAACAGGAGGCTATGGGACATATAGGATGTTATCCTCCCTTCCTATCTTAGATCGTGCGATATAAGAATTTATTTTCCTAACGATGTGTTATGTTTTCAGCGATGCCTAAGAAGGCTACTGCCGCCCAGAAGGGCAAGTCCGTGGCTGCTGAGATTACTAATCGAGCACTACGAGTTACTAGGGCTCGGGGAGAGTCTCATAGTGATATTCCATCTTAGACTTCACATACCCCGCCCTCTCCAAAGGAGCTCCGAGGGGCACCACCTCCAGCGCCTGCCCCTGTACAACCAGCTCCTCAGCCAGATGCACCGGGTCAGGAGATCAGAGATGCTATTCAGCTATTAACTCGATTAGTAGCCGCATAGGCTTGGCGTCAGGAGGTAGGTATTGGTCATGCAGATAGGGCCATCAGTGCGAGGGTTCGTGATTTCATTAATTTGGACCCTCCAGTATTCAATGGAGCAGATTTAAACAAGGACCCTCAGGTATTTATCGATAGGATGCAGAGGACTTTGAGGGTAATGAAGGCCACTGCGACTGAGTCAGTTGAGCTAGCTTCCTATAGACTTCATAATGTTGTAGTTAATTGGTACAAGTCTTGGGAGTTGTCCAGAGGTGAGGATGCCCCTCCAGCGTTATGGCAGGAGTTTACAGAGGCTTTTCTTCGTCATTATCTGCAACCAGAGCTTAGACTGGCCAGAGTTGATAGGTTCTTGACCCTTCGGCAGGGTAATATGAGTGTTCGGGAGTACAGTCTTCAGTTTGATTCGTTGGCTAGGTATGCTCCCACTATTGTATCTAAGATGGAGGATCAGGTTCACCAGTTCATGATGGGATTGGAGCCGCACCTGCTTAACGACTGTATATCGGTCTCACTTTAGCCAGGCATAGATATTTCTCATATTCAGGCATACGCTCAGGGTGTAGAAGAGCGTAAGTAGAAGCAAAGGGCCGATCGTGAGCATGATAGGGGCCAGAGTAAGAGAGCAAGATATTTGGGTCCTTCTGGTGAGTTTCGAGGTGGTCAGAGATAATAATACCCGAGGTATCCATACCAGCTATCGACTAGCGCACCCCTTCAGTTTGTCGATAGGAGATTTGATCATTCCACATATTCAGGGCCTACTCAGAATTCCAGAGCCTCAAGTACACAGTATAGGGGTGAGTCAAGTCAGATGAGGCCGCCCTTGCCACGATGTGCTCAGTGTGGTAAGCAGCATGTCGGGCAGTGCCGTATGGGGTTGGGTGTTTGTTATACTTGTGGTTATCTAGGCCACGTTATGAGAGATTGTCCGACGAGAGGTGGTACAAGCATAGTTTAGCAAGCCGGATCTGTAGTTGGTTCGTCATCATCAGTACGCCCCCTAGGAAAGGTTCACAAGCACCAATCAGTCATGGTAGAGGCAGAGGTAGAGCATCTAGCTCGAGCAGTCCTCGGAACTGCATTTATGAATTAGCAGGTCGACAGGATCAGGAGTTGTCACCTGATGTTATTACAGGTATATTATCAGTCTCCACATATGATGTATATACATTAATTGACCTAGGTTCCACCCTATCATATATTACCTCGTTGGTTTCTAGTAAGTTTGGAATAGAACTTGTGTTGGTTAAACCTTTTGAGGTGTCCACACCTGTTGGGGATCCAGTATAGCTAGGCGAGTATATAGAGATTGTACAGTAGTACTTCATAGTCGATCTACAGTAGCAGACTTAATTGAGTTAGATATGGTAGAATTTGATATTATACTAGGTATGGATTGGTTGTCTTCTTGTTATGTCAACTTTGATTGTAGATCAAAGATGGTTCGATTCCAGTTTCCAAGGGAGCCTGTTTTGGAGTGGAAAAGTAATACGGAATCGCGGAGAGGTAGGTTTATTTCCTATCTCAAGGTAGGGAAGATGATTAGAAAGGGCTATATTTATCACTTGGTATAGGTTTAGGGTGTGAAAGTAGAGTCACCAACCATTCAATCTATCCCTGTGGTTAACGAGTTTTCCGATGTTTTTCCCGATGAGCTTCCGGGTCTTCCGCCCGAGCAAGAAATTGAGTTTCCTATTGAAATATTACCAGATACTCAGCCAATATCTATTCCTCCCTATAGAATGGCACCTGCAGAGATGAGAGTGTTGAAGGAATAACTAAGGGACTTGCTTGAAAAAGGCTTTAACAGATTTATTACCTCACCGTGGGGAGCACCTATGTTATTTATAAGGATGAAAGATGGTTCCTTGTGGATGTGTATTGATTATAGACAGTTGAATAAGGTAACGATCAAGAATAAGTATTCGCTCCCGAGGATTGATGATCTATTTGATCAGTTGTATGGTGCCAAGTGTTTCTCGAAGATAGACTTGAGGTCCTGGTACCATCAGGTAAGGGTTAAGGAGAAAGATATTCCGAAGACAACATCCAGGACCAGATACGGGCACTTTGAGTTTCGTGTTATGTCATTCGGTTTGACCAATGCCCCATAAGTATTCATGGACTTGATGGACCGTGTGTTCATACCCTTTCTAGATCTATTCGTGATTGTATTTATCGATGATAAATTGGTTTATTATCGTTCAGAGACAGAGCATGCAGATCATTTGCGTATTGTGCTCAGAGTTCTACAAAAAAGGGAAGTTGTATGCAAAATTCTCTAAATGTGAATTCTGGTGAATTATGTAGCTTTCCTTGGGCATATTATTTCAGGTGAAGGTATCCGGGTTGATACACAAAAGATTGAGGCAGTAAAGACTTGGCCTACACATACGACACCGACGGAGGTTCATAGCTTTCTCGGTTTGGCAGTTTATTACAGGAGATTTATAGAGGGATTTTCTTCTCTTTCAGTAAAATTGACAAAGTTGACTCATAAGGGAGCTAAGTTTCAGTGGACCGATGCTTGCGAACGGAGTTTCCAGGCATTGAAGGATAGACTAACTTCAGCACCGGTTATAACACTCCCAGAGGGAACCGATGGTTATGCTATCTATTGTGACGCTTCGAGCGTTGGATTGGGTTGTGTACTAATGCAGCATGGTAAGGTTGTAGCTTATTCTTCTAGATAACTAAGAAAGCACGAGAAGAATCACCCGACCCATGATTTTGAGTTAGCCGTGGTGATTCATGCACTAAAGATGTGGAGGCACTACTTGTATGGCATTCATGTTGATATCTATATGGATCATAAGAGCCTTCAGTATATCTTCAAGCAAAAGGAATTGAATTTACGCCAAAGGAGATGGTTGGAGTTACTGAAAGACTATGACGTTGATATTTTATACTATCTGGGGAAGGCAAATGTAGTAGCCGACGCCCTCAACCATAGATCTATGGGTAGCATATCATATTTACAACCAAGGAAGAGTGGGATAGCCCATGACATTCATCAGCTAGCTAGTCTTGGAGTTTGATTACTGGACTCAGTGATGCCGGAGTTACTATTCAGGACACGGCAACATCCTCTTTAGTAACTGAAGTGAAGGAATGCTAGTACGAGGATCCAGTGTGAGCTTATTACAGGGATACAACCCCTAAAAAGGAGAAGACACCATTTGAGATTACAGGAGATGGAGTCCTTAGATATCGATGATGATTATGTGTCCCTAATATTGCAGGGCTGCGCCGGCAGGTTATGGGAGAGACTCACTATTCTCGTTATTCTGTCCATCCAGGAGCAACAAAGATGTATCATGATATCAGGGAAATATATCGGTGGGACAGAATGAAAAAGGATATAGCGGAGTTTATTGCTCAGTGCCCTAACTGTCAGCAGGTTAAGATTGAACATCAAAAACCCGGTGGATTATTGCAGGCAATTGAGATTCCAACTTGGATGTGGGAAGTAATTAATATGGATTTCGTCATAGGCTTACCTCGTACCCAGCGTAAGTTCGATTCTATATGGGTGATTGTTGATAGACTTACAAAATCAGCCCATTTTCTGCCTATTTGGACTATATATTCCGTAGAGGATTATGCAATGATTTACATTAAGGAGATCGTATGACTTTATGGTGTCCCTGTATCTATTATCTCGGATAGAGGAGCTCAGTTTACAACCAAATTCTGGAGGTCCTTCCAAAAAGGATAGGGAACTCAGGTAAGTCTTAGTACATCATTTCATTCCCAGACAGACGGACATGCTGAGCGTACTATTCAAACACTGGAGGATATGTTACGGGCTTATGTGATAGACTTCAAGGGTAGCTGGGATAATCATCTGCCACTTATTGAGTTCGCGTATAATAATAGCTCTCATTCCAGTATTCAGATAGCTCCATATGAAGCTCTTTATGAACGGAAGTGTAGGTCGCCTATAGGATGGTTCGATGTTGGGGAAACTAAGTTAGTAGGACCAGAGTTGGTACAACATGCAATCGAGAAGATTAAGCTTATACAGGAAAGGCTATTAGCAGCTTAAAGCCGTCAGAAGTCTTATGCGGATAATCGATGATGAGACTTGGAGTTTCAGGTTGACGACTGGGTATTCCTATAGCTATCACCGATGAAATGTGCTATGAGGTTCGGTAAGAAAGGAAAACTTAGCCTTCGGTACATTGGACCATATAAGATCATACGCAATGTAGGCCAGGTAGCATATGAGTTAGATTTGCCTTCTAACTTGGAGTCTGTACATCCAGTCTTTTATGTGTTTATGCTCCATAAATGTATCGGAGATCCTTCCAGAGTCGTGTCAGTTGACGATGTTCAGTTCACAGAGCATCTATAATATGAGGAAACTCCCATTGCTATAGTAGATAGACAGGTTCAGAGATTGAGGACTGAAGACGTAGCTTCGGTGAAAGTACTTTGGAGAAACAATAATGTGGAAGAAATGACTCGGGAAGCCGAAGAACATATGAAGTCTAGGTATCCTCACTTGTTTCCTCTTCCAGAGGAGGATCCGACTGAGACATCATAGCCTTAAGGTGCGTGTATGGATTCATGTGTTAGTTATTGTCATTGGTCGTCTGAGGCTATTGTCCTTAATGATGATTGTAGCCACGGTATTGAATTATTGAGTTTTCTACAGGAAGGGTTGGTAGTAATACTGTTACAAAGGCGACTCTGCCAAAAACTTATATAGATCTCGTGGAGTTAAACATTTGAAGACGAATGTTTCTAAGGGGGGAAGGATGTTACATCCTGCATTTCGTACGTTAAAGTTTCGCCGTAAGTTAATCGACGTAAGCTCGGGAATGAGATTATTTTTTAGGTTATAAGTATTATGTTATTTTTAACAAGTGATAAGTGAGTGTCGTGAAGATTAGAGGGTAAACAAATCAAAGAATGAGTATTCGTTGAAGTTTGTCAATTTGGGATAAAATACGGTACAAGCTATAATACCCGGTATTTATGGATTAGTGCCATATAAGATACCATATGACCATGGAAGTAAGGTATATAAAGTATGTTAAAAGTGATTAGTATTTTAAGTAATTTGAGATAATTCTTAATTATATATATAATTAGTTAATTATGGATTTTTAGTGGGAGATTAACATGTAATTAGAATTTATGGATAAAACTTAATGGAGACACTATCCCCATGTTGCAGCAAGTGAAATTAGCGACCCAAAATCAAATGGTGACTCTTGGGCTATATGGCTAGGTGGCATGTTTAGGGGGATTTTGGCAAAATAATTCTTACAAAAGTGGAGCCCACAAACCCATAATTATAAGAGATCTTCTTATCTCATTAAGGTGTGATGTGAGGTTTGCTAAGTAACAGATGGAGCTCAAACAATTCATATGAAACTTCATAATATGATAGCAACGTGAGATTTGCGATTCTAAAGGAGTACAGTACAATCTTTCTCAAGAATATCATACGAACTTTTTTCCTACTTCGATCTGCCGTTACATGTTTTGTCGCAATTGATATGTGTTAGAAGAATTGTCAAGAGAATCCGCTCAGGAATGTTAAGGCTATCCCTTCTTTCCTTTTGGCATAATCCATATGATACAAACATAACGAGCAAACGCACAACTTTCTTAAATGTCTCTATTCGTAGAAGCACTAGGGGTGCCCATGTTCTTGAATTCCCATGTGTCTTATTATTATATCTTCTGTTCATGGATCTCAGAAAAATACATAGTTGATAAAAGTTTATCCCAAGATATATTGATTTTATGACATTCCGAGAAATCTTATTAACTTACTTCTTATGCATTTCATTCATTTAGACATGTACATTGACCCATGACCAGATAGCATTATATACGCTTATATTATACATATATGGGATATGGGAAAAGGTTACGGTGTTATATATGCACCACCACCTGATCAGTTGGTATACGTGATGATTTCGCCCATAGAGGCCGAGGTGATATGACGGGATGCCCTCAGAGGCTGGATGATGTTATGTACACATATACCTATGCATGATACGACATTTATACACACATGCATGACTTTATAAATATTTCAGGATTCACAAAGTTATTTAGACTTATGGGCGGATTCCTTTACTCCATGTTTCATTTATGTCTTTTATGTACTGATTTTCGTGACATTACATACTCGGTACTTTATTCATATTGACGTCCCTTTTTGCCTGGGGACGCTACGTTTCATGCCCGCAGGTGCGGGTAGGCAGGCCAACGGTCCCCCTTTTTTGTATGTAGATATGGGTACGACGGGGCCTAGTCCCTTTCTTTATACAGTTATACACTCTATTAAAGGTCTGTAGACAGTCATGTATAGTTGGATAGTATGTGTCCTTGTCGGCTTCTAGTGTTGGATATATAGTTGTCTATAGCAGCCTTGTTGGCTCGCCCTACCGTATTCCGCATGTATATGTATATATGTCTTTTAGACATGTTTTCCTCACGTATGTTATTCACGTGATTCAGCAGTTTATTTAAAGATGTTATTCATGACCTACCCTCAATTCATGTTTATATCTTAGACGCATGCTTAGGGGTGTTCAACAAGTAGGACTCGGGCACTCGTCATGGCCCATCGGTTTGGGTCGTGACACTTTCTGTACTTCATTAGCATCATAGGAGATCTTCAAAGGCTCCAGAGTAGACTCAATGAATTTAACCTTATCTGAAGAGATGCAAAGATCTTCTTGGGTCTGGGTAAACTCTTGAACCAGTTCTTTCGAACATCTTTAGTGGCTTTGGAGTGCTGCTCAACAAAGTTTGTGTCACGACCCAAATCGGAGGGCCGCGACGGGCACCCGGTGCCTTACTCAACCGAGTACCAACGTAACATATCTTTCTTATCACACCATCATAGGTAAATGGGCTAGAAGGGCCATCATGAGATAACTGGTATAAAACATAAGGGAAGACTAGACATAGGATGACCTAACAATATATAGAAACTTATACACGTGACATATGGGCCTATAAGGCCGACATGATTACTTATACACTCAAAACATAGGCTGATAAAGCCATACAAGTATCCATATACATGACATATGTCTACAAGCCTCTAAGAGTACATAAACATCATAAAGGTCTGGACAGGGCCCCGCCATACCAATCAATACATGTCTAAATCATACTTACCAAATAGGCAACTCCGGAGAAAGTGGAGTGTACCAACACCTTCCGCTGAGCTGATAGCCTACAAGGAGGACTGTCAACCTGTCTATCGAGATCTTTGGGCATAAAACGCAGCATGCCCAGGCAAAAGGGACGTCAGTACAAATAAAGTACCGAGGATGTAAGGCATGAAAGAAACATGTTGTGAAGAACTCAACATGTAAGTCTGAATATCTCTATGAATCGTGAAACTTTATAATGTCATGCATATGCATGTAAATATCATACCATGCATAGTTATATGAGCACATAATATCCAACCTTATATCCATCGCAATACATCACCAAAATAGTCCACACAATCACATACAATAACCAAGTGCTACTTTGCGCTTTTCCATCCCTATAACTTAGCTAGAACTTGAATACACTCAAGTTATACATACTGATTTTTAAGCCACAACACCACATAAAAATGAACTCCTAACAGTCCACAAATTACAACAACTCAAAACTGATTTTCAGATTATTACTTCATCAATTCTTACTCCCACAACTTAGTTAAGGTACAAAATAAGATTAAACACAACATGTCTAAGACAATACTCTTATGTGACAGTCATATAATAATATAAAACTACTCCAAACAGTCCATAACACCACAACAACTTCAACTCAATTTCCAGCCCCTACTTCACAGGTCCTTCACCAGACATACTAGCTAGAACTTAGATAAACTCAAATATATGAAGGAGGGAGGATTTTCTTACCTATATCAGATCTTGTAGGGATGAAATAATGGTAGTATATTGCCCTTGATGGACATTAACTTGCTTCACATCAGATCCTTTAAGATTGGAGATTACCCTTTAACTTGAATTGAAAGAAGAAGAAGATTATCAACAACTTCTTGAGAGTTTGGAGTAGGTCAATTTGGGAGAGAATTTCGTGGATCTCTTTATGTTTCTACTACTTGGATATTATGAGGATATGTGACTTGATTCAGCCCCTAAAAGGACCCTCTTGGCTAACCTACACATGTCCATTTAGGTGGACTAATTTGGGCCTTCCCTTTTAGCAAGTAGGTGACACACCTACTTGTCACTTGCTTGGTTAATTAATAGATGTCACATGCTACCCTTATTCACTTAAACACGTATCTTACCCTCATTTAATAGTCACAACATGTGTTAAGTAGCTCAAGCTAGTAGGACGAATAAGCAAGTAGCTCAAACAAGTATCCCGGTAAGCAAGCGGCCATATTTTATGTATCCATTATCTCATTTGTTTTTTCCAAGTCTCATTCAACTTAACTTACTTAAGACTTCGATAAACCTTCCTTATTCTTGTAGAGGGATTTCATTCCTTTTGAGCTTACATCAACCGACTTACGACGTACTTTTATGTAAAAAAATATGGGGTGTAACAATTGGCTTCCATCTTTGTAATCTTCTTCTCTAATTGCCTTGCTTCAGCTTTCGCGACTGCTAGTTCGGCAGTTACTATTTAAGCTGCTGCTGAAGCATCTCTTTCTCCTTTTCTGATTCCTTTTTCTCCAATTCGAGACTAGTAAATTGCTCCTTTAAGTTATCCACTCCCAAAGATAAATCACCTGCGTGCTGCTCATTTCGAGCAATTCCCTTCATCAACTCTGTGCCGGAAATATTTATCTAAAAATAAAAGAAATTCAAGAAAACATATATGGGAAAGAAAAGAGAGAAGTAAAAATAAAGAGAGTATATTCGAAGGGCAAAATGCGTGATGTTATTTTCTAGAATGAGACTCTAACTTCTCCTTCCCGAGTGGCCCAATAAAGGGCTTCAACCAAACATAAGCCCGGTTAGGTCTTTTCAACAAATTAATATTTTCTGGGACTTTTACCATCACCCGCCACATTTCCCTTATATCGGAGGGACCAACTTCTATTTGAATAGGTACAAGCAGAGTTGAAGCTGGAGCAGCAAGAGGAAGACTTTCATTAGAAAATTCAACAAGACGGTCTTCACCTCTATGGCTACCAAACCCTTGGTCAAATAGCTCATCAACAGGGTCAATATCAAGAGCAACGAGCGGATCAATGATTTCATCATCTGAAAATCACTGTCGTTGGAGTCTCCCCTGGTGCATCAATATGATGAAAAGGAACCGTCTCCTAGGGCGAAGCTTGGGGAGTGCTCTAATTATCCACCAAAACAACTTGCCTCCTAGTTCGAGGCTTCTTCACAAGAGAACCTTCGTTCTCTTCATCTTCTTCTTCCTCAGAGGCGGGAGTCTCCCTTTCTTTCCTCTTTGAAGAGGAAAAACTTAAGTTACTCTCTTGAGCAGTGTTGATGTCACGTCTAATAGTAGGAGCAGAAGAGGGGTAAACTCCCCAAATCCTAATATCCAAAAGAGTGGAATGTTAAAAGAAATAATAATGTATAATATGCACGGTATAAAATAACTTACCGTTGGTCTTTACTTTCCATCCATTTTTATGGAAAGAAAATTTTGAGTTCTCTGGTCCATGGGGGCAGAAGAAAGTATCAATTCTACCCTCCCACAGAAATTCGTAAGCTCACCAAAAACATCCATGGTTGCTATGAAAAGATATATGAAAGAATTAGTATTTCAAGTAAGAGGAAAAGAAATTAGCAAGCAAGGTATAAACCTTACAAGCAAAGTTTCATTTTTCGGGAAAAGACATGTTCTTTTCTCCCACCAACTCATGAGTTAGGAAGAAAATGAATCCACTATACCAACCCCTATCGTGAAAATCCTCGGGACCAACCACAACTCGCTTGCTCCTTGCCGCAAGTGTGAACACACCATCACAGAAACGTTTCGGGAAATATAGATGAAGAAGGTGATAAAAGGTAAAAGGAGCGGAAACTAAACTCGATAAATAGCGAAGAAACGATACTGCTCTCCATATCATGGACATATTTGTCTAAGACACACATTGAAGTAACGACAAAACTCGATGATTGCTGGATCTATTTTTGTCACGAACCCAATTTCTTTCCGTAGGATGTCGTGATGGCACCTAGTCTCTATGACTAGGTAAGCCTAACATTTGATAACAACTGAGCATATATAAATAACAAAATACTAAAAACCAGTCTGATAAACTCATATATATTTTCAAAAAACAAAATCTCAACCATACACCCCCCAAGAATGGCGGAACAGAGTCATAAGTTCTACAGAGCAAGCTAAAGCGTCAGTCAAGTACATCACTGTCTGAAAGGAAAGACAACAGTAAATAAGAATAAAGGAAGGTGACTCCGAGGCCTGCAAATACCGAGTAGGCATACCTGAAGTCTCCGTAAGGCAGCTACAGACGATCTCTAACGACCAGCACGAGCAGACGTACCTGGATCTGCACAAAATATGCAGAAGCATAGTATGATTACACCACAACGGTACTTAGTAAGTATCAAGTCAAACCTCGGTAGAGTAGTGACGAGGCCAAGTCAAGACACCTACTAGGATAAAATAAACAGTATGAAAACGTAATAAGGATAAATAAAGGAAAGTGGAGAAATAACTGATACGAAACAGGATAATAGCATAACTAATTCCGGAAATTTAACATGGAATTAACATGAAAGAAACAACTAAAGAGAACCACTGTGATCATATACGGACAACAATCGCTAGAGCAAGTAAGAACAAACCAACAAGAAATGTTCCCACCAAACTCTTTGCAACATGAGATAAACAACAATAATCACAATGAGGTACCGCCTCATGTACAATAAGAATCACCACTGAGGTACCGCCTCGTGTATATATATCAAGAATCACAATCGAGGTACCGCCTCATATTCACAATTCACAATCTCAATCACAATCTTTCCTTATACCGCTGCCTGAGGCTTACATTTTAAATAGGTTTTAAAAACATATTTCCCAAAATAGCTACACGCATTTTATCCTACCTTATGACGCCGCGTGGCTTCACGTAGTTTCCCTACAAGAAACACACACATAAGTCCCACCTTATACCGTGGCATGCATATTAACCCCAAGCCTTATACCGCCGCATGTGCGTCAATATCACATTACAATAATAACTCACACCACAGGTGTTCATATATCACAACTTGCCAACAATCAACAATATCAATATTTCCACAACAATAGTCCACGGCTCCACCACAACGTGTACAAGAATATCAACAACAACAATGAATATAAAATGCTCAACATGGAAGATGTTTCAACAATAACAATTTCGCCTCAATGTGATAATGGATTTTACCACTTCAACACCAATAACTCAACAATGAGATATAATGTATAAACACGTTATTAATCAATAATAACTCACAAGGGAAGAGATAACGTGTAACAATGGCTTCAAATAATAGAAAACAATAAGGAAAGAGATAACACGAACAATAACATCGAGTAATGACAATCAATAATGGAAGAGATAACACAAACAATAACTTCAAATAATGATAATCAACAAATGGAAGAGATAACATGTAACAATAATAGAGGCAACAAGTTTAACTAAAGCATGAGAACAATTTATCAATGTCACGATCCCAATTTCCTCTATAGAATGTCGTGTTGGCACCTAGTCTTTAAGACGAGGTAAGCCTAACACTAACTGAATTAAAGGTAAAATTCAACCAATAACTATTAAATATGAAACAAAAATTTCTATACGAAGCCAACAATCCCAAAACCGGTAGTACAAGTCATGGGCTCTATTGAGTTCATTAGAAAATCTCTAAGTACAGCTGTTCCGGAATAGAAATAAACCGTACATAAATAAATTTCGAAGGTGACTCCGAGGCTTGCGAACGCGATGGTAGGTATCTGATCTATTATCTAACAATCAACAGACTCCGAAGTACCTGGATCTGCACAAAAATGTGCAGAAGTGTAGTATGAGTACACCACGGTAGGTACCTAGTAAGTATCAAGACAAACCTCGGTGGAGTATTGACGAGGAACAAGTCAAGACACTCACTAGAAAAATAACTTGTACAGTATAGAAGTATAAAGCAAATAATGGACAACAGAAATCAGTAAATGGCTATACAATCAACATGTGACATGAACAGTAAAAGTAATAAAAACACCGTAAAGTACTTTTGAAACCAATTAAGGAATAGGACAACTAATTAATCAACCGTCCTACACAAATTTCACAACGAAATAACTCAGTGATATTTAATCTCATAGTCACAAGTCACGGGTCTCAATCCATCATCATATACTCACGGCACCTTGTGCCCACATTTTAAACCACAACCGCACGGACAACTCACGTGCCAATATCTCAATCCGCCCGGCATAATCACAACCTCACAACCACAATTCGCCCGACATGATCACATGCTCACAATCACAGTCCGCCCGGTATAGTCACAGGCTCACAATCAAAATCCGCCCGGCATGGTCACAGGCTCACAATCACAATCCGCCCGGCATGGTCACAGGCTCACAATCACAATCCACCCAACATGGTCACAGGCTCACAATATCAACATGGAAAAGGATAATACAAGAACACATAGGCATGATCGATAAATGTCAAGTTTCGTACTCAGGAGTTAGTATAAGTGGCATGCTATGGCGTATCCTTGTGCGAGTGTACTACTACAGCCCAAGTCAACAAGTAATATCAAAGACATCGAGTAACTCATCGAAGCAACAACACAAGTCATATAAGGTGTATGACAAACATAAGGAAAAGCACACAATCACACAAAAATCACCAATACAATGTTCCCGAGCCATCACACATCATCCCTGACATTGCCACACTTATCTCTCTGATAGCCACCCGTATCACTCTGTCCTGACATTAACACAATAGCCACCCTTATCATTCCGTATATTCAACAACAGTGAAATGTCACCCTTATGCTCTGCATAACAACAACAGTGAAATGCCACCCTTATGCTCCGCATAACAACAACGGGAAAATGCCACACTTATGCTCTGCATAACAACAACGGTGAAATTCTACCCTTATACTCCGCATAACAACAACCAAAACTACACAACAATTCACAAATGCTAACATCACAACAGCACGACGTATCAACTCGCAACACAAGTGCCCATAGGCCACAACTCTTCCAGAGATCCAACAATATCAATATCTCCACAACAAATAGCCCACGGCTCAAACACAATGTGTATAAAATCTCAATAACAACAAAAGGAATGGGAAAGTAACTCAACAAGGAATGACACCCCTTTTTTAACACAACTTCAATTAAAATAGATTTAATGACTTTCGATAACCTCAATTCCCGATTAATTATTTAAGGATAGACTCAATAGTGAAAGTATTTCCATGAAATGGCAAACTTTGGCTCCTAGTACATGAATTAGGCTAACAATGAATGTGATGGCACAAACTTGTACTACGTCTAATGCATGAGAATAACCCGGCAACAAAAGGGATATCATGTACAACAATTTCAACTAAGAACAACTCCACAATAAAAGAAATCACATAATGATAAAAGTGATAACAACTTCATATAAAGCATATAAGAGCAAACTCGACAAGTAAAGAATGTGACATGTAACGACAACTTCGAATAAAGCATGTGATAATAGACATGACGAATAAAAAGTACAACATGTGCTAACAATTCCAAATGAATACATGAAAGAAGCCTAAGAGTCTAAACCGGTCAATTTCCACATATAAGCCCGAGTACATACTCGTCACCTTGCGTACACGGCTTTCACATAACACAATTAACACAAACGACTCAAATCCTAAGGGGTAATATCCCCACACAAAGTTAGGCAAGATACTTACCTCAAAGAAGCTAAACCGATACTCTAAAATGACTTTCTCGTGTGAAACAACCTCTAGATGGCTCAAATCTAGCCAAAATAACTTAATATCATGAGTAAAAATCATAGGAAACAAATCCGGATAATAAAGATTCGATCTTAAATTATTACTAAAATATCAACCCAAAAAGTCAACCCCGGGCCCGCACCTCGGAACCCGACAAAATTCACAAATTCCAAACACCGATGTTGATACGAGTCCAACCATACCAAAATTATCCAATTCTATCATCAATTCATCCTTCAAATCCTTATTTTACATTTTTAAAAGTTTTTACAAACATTCCCATTTTCTCTCATTGATTTCACTAATTAATGATAAACAAAATTATGGAATCATGAAATGTAATCAATTTCGGGTAAAGAACACTTTCCCCAATCCAAACCATGAAGAACCTCTCCAAAATCGCCCAAAACCAAGGTCTAGAACTCAAGATATGATAAAAATGGCCAACCCTCGAAATATAACCTTCTGCCCCAATACTTCCGCTTTTGCGGACATATATTGCGCATATGCGCTCTCGCATTTGCGAGCCAAACCCCGGATCTGCAGTTCCCACTAGCTAGACCAAAACGCGCACCTGCGCAAAAGAGAGTCGCACCTGCGACATCGTAGAAGCATCCAAACAACTGCAGGAGCGACCTTCATCGCACCTGCGATCCATAACATGCAGATGCGATGATCGCACCTGCGATCCCTCACTCGCAGAAGCGAACTCCCGCCCAGTCTCCAACATTACAGAAGGGGAACACAGAATGCAGAAGTGACCCCGCACCTGCGCTCCAAAATGCGCAGGTGCGACGCAGCAGAGGCAGACCTGACCAAAAGCATGAAAACCATCTGAAACTCATCCGAAACACATCCGGGGCTCCCAGGACCCCGTTCAAACATACCAACAAGTTCCATAACATAACACGGACCTGATCGAGGCCTCAAATCACATCAAACAACATCAAAACTATGAATCGCACCTCAAATCGAACTTAATGACCTTATGAACTTTCAACTTTTACAACTCGCGCCGAAACATATCAAATCAACCCGAAATGACGTCAAATTTTGCATGCAAGTTCCAAATGAAAAAACGGAGCTATACCAACTCCAGGAATCGAAATCCAAACCTGATATCAACAAAGTCAACTCCGGGTCAAACCTCTCAACCTTTCAAACCTTCAACTTTCCAATTTTTGCCAAACTGGATCAACTTAACCTACGGACCTCCAAATCCAAATCCGGACACACGCCTAAGTCAAAAATCACCATACGAAGCTATTGGAATCATCAAAAATACCATTCCAGAGTGGTATATACAAAGGTCAAACCCCGGTTAACTCTTACCACTTAAGCTTCTAAAACAAGAATCTTCCTTCCAAATCAATCCTGAATCATCCATAAACCGAACCTGTCCACACACGCAAGTCATAATATATAACACGAAGCTAATCGAGAACTTAAGCCACCGAACGGGAAGCTAGTTCTCAAAATGACCGGTCGGGTCGTTACAATCAATTAGGATGTAGAACAAGTTTTAATGAAATAATTTAAGGCATGTAAGGATAGACTAACTCAAGTAGGAAAATATTGACTATGAGAATTTAGAACATGAACTACAATTCAATTAAAGCATGTAGAACAACCCGTGTACCCAATCGTCACCTTGCGTACACGGCTTTCACATAGCGCAAATGAATCAATCAATACCAATCCTAAGGGGTAATGTCCCCACACAAAGTTAGGCAAGACACTTACCTCAACTAGGCCAATTCAACACTCGGAGATAGCTTTTCCCTTAAAATTCGCCTTCACACGGCTCAAATCTAGCCAAAATTGACTTAATATCATCAACCAATGATAGGGAAATCAATTGCAATATATAAAGCTAAGGTCTTTATAATTTTTCCAAAAATCAACAAAAGTCAACCTGGGGCTTGCCGGTCAAAACCCGGGTCCAATGGTAGATTCCGACTATCCATGACCCCACGAGTTCATATATGCGATTAGTTTCAAAATTCGAGTCCAAATTGACGATCAAAACTTAATTTCTTATTTTTCAAAAACTTGACAAAGTTTCACTAATTTTCACTTTGATTCACATAATTTTTATGTTAAAATCTAAGATATGTTGATAGAATATGATTAGAAATAGATTATAATCACTTAGCTAAAGTTTGTAGGTGAAAATCACCTCCTACCGAGTCTAGGGTTCAAAAATAAGAAAGTAAGTTCAAAAATCCCGTCACCCAGCCCTTTAACCAGCTGCAAATGTCGCATTTACGACACAGGGTTCGCATTTGCGAATCCTCGTAATTGCGGACCAGGGCTTGCATTTGCAAACCCTGATAGCCACAACATTCATCGGAATTGCGATAGAGGTTTCGCAATTGCAAAAGCGAACAAATGTTTGCAAATGCGAACTCAGGCAAAATCTGGCAGTCTTCACAATTGAGAAGGGGGAGTCGCAATTGTGACATCAGAGCCCCCACTGTCACCTTCGCAATTGCGATGTTGGTGCTCGCAATTGCGATACCTGAGCACCAGCAGCACCAACAAACCAATTTTAGTTCAAACCATTCCGAAACGTGTCCAAAACTCATCCGAGCCCTCAGAGCTCCAAACAAAACCTCCACAAAAGTCTAAAAACATCACACAAACTCGCTCGCGCGATCAAAATACATAAATAATATCAAAAACTAAGAATCGAACACTAAAACACATGAATTTCAAAGTAAACTTCAAGAATTTCTAAAATTACAACTAAACGTCCGAATCCTATCAAATCAACTTCAAATGACACCAAATTTTGCCGGCAAGTTCTAAATACCATAACGGACCTATTCCAAGTCCCAAAATCAAATTCCGAGCTCGATAGCTAAAATTTAACCTATAGTCAAACTTTTCAACTTCAAATTGCCAAATTTCGGTAAATCAACAGAAATCAACCTACGGACATCCAAAATCAATTTCGGGCATACGCCCATATCTAAAATCACGATACGAAGCTATCAAACCCATAAAAATACAGTTCCGGGGTCGTTTTTACAAAAGTCAATGTATGGTCAACATTTTCTAATTCTATGTCAAGAATCAAGGGTCCAAATCAATCCGAACGCTTCCCGGAACAAAACTAACCAACCTCGCATGTCATAAGACCATAAACAAACATGTGTGCAGCATGAAAAGGGGAAACATGATACAATTACTCAAAATGACTGATCTAGTCATTTTATTCTCCTCCTCTTAAAACAAACGTTCATCCTCGAACGTGCACAAGGACATACCTGAAGTGGTGAATAGATGAGGATAACGACTACGCATGTCGTGATCGGTCTCCCAGGTCGCCTCCTCAATCGGATGACCCCTCCGTTGAACCTTGAGTGAAGCATTGCTCTTTGATCTTATCTTCCGGACCTGTCTGTCCAAGATAGCCATAGGCTCCTCAATATAAGTCAAATCCTCGTCCAATTGGACTGTGCTGAAGTCTAAAACATGAGACGGATCACCAAGATACTTCCGGAGCATAGAGACATGGAACACCGGATAAACCGTAGATAAACAAGGTGACAATGCGAGCTTGTAGGCCACCTCACCAATCCTCTCAAGGATCTCAAAATGTCTGATATACCTAGGGCTCAACTTGCCCTTCTTCCCGAACCTGATCACACCCTTCATGGATGAAACCCGGAGCAAGACTCGCTCTCCAACCATGAATGCAACATCGCGAACCTTCCGATTCGTATAACTCTTCTGTCTAGATTGGGCTGAACGAAGCCGATCCTAGATCATATTGACCTTCTCCAAGGCACCTCGAACCAAATCTGTGCCTATTAACTTAGCTCTCCTAGCTCAAACTACCCAGCAGGAGAACAACATCATCTCCCATATAGAGCCTCGTAAGGAGCCATCTGAATACTCGATTAGTACCTGTTATTGTAGGAAAACTCCGTAAGTGGCAAGAACTGATCCCAAGCACCCCGAAAATCTATAACGCAGGCACGAAGAATATCCTTGAATATCTGAATAGTGCGCTCGGAATGTCCGTCCGTCTGAGGGTGAAATGTTGTACTCAACTCAACCAGTGTACCTATGTAAGGATCCGTGAAACTTTTCCTAAAAACCGGGGAACCGTGATGCCGGGGCAGGTGTAAAGGTTTAAATAGTAGAAATTCTTCTGCGGCCCATTGGACAGAAGTAGGCATTTCTGCGGCCCACTCTGCGAACTGCAGACTAGTCATAGAGTGGGCAGCTTTCTAGGTCATTTTGATGTCAATTCGCGGCCATTATGCGACCGCATAGCCGTTTTGCGGGCCGCACTATTGTCGCATATCCATCCTTGTGGTTTTTTAGAGGGAGGTTCTGCGGTGCACTATGCGACCGCAGAACCATTCTGTGGTGCATTATGCGACCGCAGAACATATTTGCGGGCCGCATAGTTACCTTTGACCAGGTCAGTTTCCTTCCAGTTCTGGCACCCTAATTTTGCGGTCGGTTCGCGGACCGCATAACCATTATGCGGTAGCATATGCGACCGCAGAACCTATTCTAGAGCATCATTTTTGGGGTTTTTAAACCCGACCCAATTCCGTTAAAACACATCCCATAGACTCTTTTTGAACAAAAATCTGATACTTTGGTGTGAGAGAGAGAGTCCTAGAGGGATAAAGTGATCTTCATCAAGTTACTCTTCAATTCTTGCATAAACCCTTGAAGATTATCAAGAGAAGCACTGTAACACCCCAGAAAATTTCGAAGTACTTCAGCGCTATTAAGAAAGTTGATGTGCGTTAATTATATTATTTTGTATGCAGACAAGGACTATTATATGAATGATATGAATTTATCATGATAATATATGTATCGGGTGCATTAGGAATGATTTATGGTCTAAGAAGTGCCCCAAGGCTAAGTAAAGTCGATGGGATAAAGTTTCAAGTGAGTTCGCACAAGACTTAACTTCATATCTTGATATGAAGATTTATATGGTGTATTAATTCACAAGAAAGGTCTATATGTCTAATTTCTAACGCTTCAAACCGTTCATCATTTGGACATTCTTATAAGAAGTTATGGCCAAATTACCAAAGGTTGGCAGAATGCGATTCTGCGACCAATTCTGCGATCGCAGAACCATTATGCGATTGCAGAAGTGGTTATGCAACCGCAAAATGGTCGCAGACCTAGCCAGTGCAGCCTAGTTTTGGGCATCAATTATGCGATGCATTCTGCGACCCGCATACCCATTCTGCGGTCCATTATGCGACCGCATACCTAATTTCGGAGGGTTAATTTTTCTATTTTCATAACCCGACCCCAATTTGATAAATAGGCTTTGGGGCTTATTTTGGGGAAATCATCTCAGGTTTTTTAGAGAGAAGTGAGAGTGTTCTAGAGAGAGAAAGTAGATGAAGTGTTTCGTTCATCAAGATCTTGCCCAAGCTTTGAAATCCAACAAGAAAATCTCACAAGATCTTTATCTAAGAGGTAAGATTCAAACCCCTAGTCTTCAATTTCGAGTTCGGGGTAAAATATGGGTCATTGGGAGTATGATTTTTGGGTGTAAGAGTATTATTTATACATTCTTGTACTAATAAGGTTTGTGGGAAGATTGCTGAGCTCAAATAAGTAAAGATTGGGTTGTGGACTGAAGGAAATCTTGTAGAAGAACCTTGTAGTTAAATTTCCACACCTAGTGTTTGATAAAATACTCAAATGAGCTGAGACCGTGAATATCTTCCTAATTATGGTTCAATTTTGTTATGTTTCAAAATAGATTGAGATTGCTAGAATTTTCGGATCATTGTAGTAATTTAAGGAAAGCTCAAAGCAAGGTATGTTGGCTAAACTACTCTCTTAGAATTGAATTCCATGATGTTATCGTAAGTTTCAAGTATGGTTGTCTCAAGTTCCTTATTCTATGTTCCGAGTTGGTTCCAATAAATTCGATTGTCCCGAATAAGCAAAGTGTCGAGAATTATGTACTCAAAAGGTGTTCCGAATATTCCTATCACATTATGTTATCTTTTGGGAATGTGTTTAAGAATGATATGTGTATTGAAATGCTATGTCTTTGAGTTGTGTTTCAAATGAAGGTTATGATGCCAAATTCTGTGAGAAAACCCAATATGCTTAAGACTCTTAATTGCTCATATGTTTACCTAAAGTCTAGATTGGAAATGCCTTATTGTTGATAATCTATAAAGATGGTTGGAAGTGAAATAAATGAATTGAGGATATAAAGTGTGGCCAACATGCCAAGAGTGAAAGTTATACTTGTGGCCAATGGTGCCAATGAAATGAAATGATGTGAGAAAGGTTATGAAATGAGCCTTGATTCAACTATTCCAAATTGACTTCGAAATTAGAATTGCCTAAAAGCTTATGAACTCAAGTTATGCCCATATGTGGCTGTTCTAACAAATGCTATGCTTTTGTGAGTATTTTCAATTGTTTTGCATTCTTACATATTCGTGACTGGAAATTATGTATTGCCCTTTTTGGGGAAAAAGTATTTCAAGAACAAATGGTGTGTTACTTGTTGATGATTGTAACTTGCGCATCAATTGCCAATTATTTTACTCCATTTCTCGGAAAGAAATCTATTATGCTTAAATTATTCATTTCTAATGAACTTAAGGTTGTGATTTCCGGAAGAGTATATATGTTGATATGTGATGGTGATCTTTGAATTTGAAATAGGTGAAAGTGCGGATATCAAATACGGCCACCGTGCCTTGAATAAAGAATGTTGTGAATGTCAAAAAGAGCCAAGGGAATATTGTTGTTGTTATTCGATGAAAATACTAGTGGATATTCATACAATGTGAAAGATGATGAGGTAAATACATTTGTACCTATGTTATTTTTGTGAATTATTCCCTTTATTTGGGATGAGATTGATATGATTAAATTATTCCCCTTAATTGGGATGATATAGATTGATATAAAAAGGTTGATGTCTCGAATAAGACAGCCTAGCCGATTGGGTCGTGATCGGACTCCGTGCTAAAATTACGGTGGTATTGGTATTGAAATTAATTGTGGTTGATGTCTCTAAGGAGATAGCCTAGATGATCGGGTTGTGATCAGACTCCGTGCTAAAATTACGGTGGTATTGTGTAAGGCCCCATAAAATTTTTGCAAAGGAAAAAGAAATAATTTTTCATGGTGCCGGACTAGGCTTACGTGTTTGAGAATTGTAGAAATTATTCTCGGACTTTTTGGGTTGAACAGTGCATTGGAAAGTAAAGGAAAAATTTTGGCAGTGAAATGCATTTTTGCGGTCCATTATGCGACCGCAGAATCACTCTGCGGGCCGCATAATGGCCGCAAAAGTGAGGCAGGAGAGGGTCAGTTTGGATGCCATTCAGCGGTCGACTATGCGACCGTAGAACTATTTTTTGCGGTTCATTATGTGACCGTAGAACAGGTCTGCGGGACGCATAGTGACCACAGACATAGAAAGATTTTGCTGGTTTTGGACTCCAATTATGCGACCGATATGCGGTCCACATATCGATTATGCGATCGCAGACCTTGTTTCGGAGCTCCATTTTTGGGTTTTTAAAACCCGACCCTACTTCGTTAAATACACGCTTTGAGTTATTTTTGAGCTAAAATCTGACGTTTTAGAGTGAGAGAGAGTGCCCTAGAGTGAGAAGGTGTTCCTCAATAGTTGTTCTTCAATTCTTGCTCAAATTTTGGAAGAGTAAGAAGGGAAACTCACTAGGTCTTGATCCTAGAGGTAAGATTCTACACTCTAACCCTCAATTTCGAATTTTGTCTAGAAGTGGGTAATTAGCAAGATAATTTTTGGGCATGAGAGTTGTTTATTTTACATCCATGCATTATAAAAGGGTGTAGGAAGATTATTGAGCTAAAAATGGTAAAGATTGGGTTGTGGGATAATGTAATCCTCCATGAAAAGAACTTGAAACCTTAATGCACACCTAGTGTTTGATAAAATGCTCAAATGAGCTAGAACCAAGAGCATCTTTCTAATTTTGGTTCAATTTGTTATATTTCTACAATAGATTGAAGTTGCTAAGAATTTCAGAATATTTTAGAGTTTAAGGAAGCTCGGTTGAGGTATGTTGTATAAAATCTTGTCTTAGAATTGAATCTCACGATATTCATGTAAATTATGTAAGTCCCGAGTGGTTCATTATAAAATTGACTATTCCGAGTAAGATTGGGTTGAAAGATATATGTTCAACAAGTATCCCAAATGCTTTATTTATGTTATGTTATCAATTGAGGATGTGTTAAAATATGGGTTTTGCATTAATAATGTTTCGACTTCAAGTCAAGTTCAAACGAAGGCTATTATGCCAAATTTAGTGAAATATCTCCATGTGCCTTAGACTCTAAATTGCTCATATGTATACTACACACCTTGATTTGAATTGTATTTGTTGTTGTTGTTGATGATGATATTTGAAATTGAAAAGGTGAGCATGAAATACTAAATACGGCCAATGTGCCAAGAATGATTTTATAATTTTGGCCACTAGTGCCAATGAGATGAAAAGATGTAAAAGAAGTATGAAATACGATAATTGAAATAAAAAGGTTGATGTCTCGAATAATACAACCTAGCCGATTGGGTCATGATTGGACACCATGACGCACACGTGGTGGTGATTGTGCTAGAAATTGTAATTGAAATGGTGATTGTGGTCGGTGTCCCTAATGGATAGCCTAGCTGATCGGGTCATGATCGGACTCTGTGTTAAAGACGGTGGTATTGATATTGAGAGTAATTGTTGTTGATGTCTCTAACGAGATAGTCTAGCCGATCGGGTCGTGATCGGACTCCGTGCTGAGAGTACGGTGGTATTGGTATTGTGAATAATGGTATTGTGAACAATGGTCTATCGATACTAAAAATCTCCCAATGTTTGATATGGAAATTAATTTGAACACTGTCTTGATCCTAAATTGAGGTTTGATGTTGATTAAGGCTTTCATTGATATTATGATATTCTTGTTTGTATTATTTATTCTATTGAGAGGGTGTTTAGTTATACATACTAGTGCTATTCGACGGTACTAACGTCCCGTTTTCCGGGGGTGCTGCATCTTTAAATGGATGCATATGGTTCTACAGCATGAGATATTGATCAGTGATAGCAGTACACCTTCTTCCTAGCTGACTTGGTGAGCCCCACTTCATCCCGGGGTCATGAATCTTTTATACTTTGTGTATTCTGTTTGAGGTATAGCCGGGGCCTTGTCGCCGGCATTATCATAGTACTCTTTTGTATTTGTTAGAGGCTCCGTAGACATAGTGCGGGTTGTATATTGGTGCTAGGGAAGTCAAAATAGTTATGTTGTGTTTGAATTACTATTTTCACTTCAGATTATGAAAAAAAGTGTGTGAAATTGAGACTTTAAATGAAGAAGCTATTTGGTAATGAATTGGTGTTGTAGACATGATCACGTTTTTTCTAATTAATGAAAATATGTATTATCTTCATTCGTGGATGAGTTTGGGTAGAAGGAAATATAACAGGCTTGCTCTGATGGGTTCACTCGGTTGAGCGTCGGTCGCACTCCTCGGTTTTGTGGCGTGACATATTGGTATTGATATTAATTGTAGTTGATGTCTCTAAGGAGATAGCCTAGCTGATCGGGTCGTGATCGAACTCCGTGCTAAAATTACGGTGGTATTGGTATTGATAGTAATTGTGGTTGATGTCTCTAATGAGATAGCCTAGCCGATCGGGTCGTGATTAGACTCAGTGCTAAAATTACGGTGGTATTGGTATTGATTGTAATTGTGGTTGATGCCTCTAATAAGATAGCCTAGCCGGTCGGGTCGTGATCGGACTCCGTGCTAAAAGTACGGTGGTATTGGTATTGTGAACATCTGTATTGTGAACATTGCTATTGTGAATATTGGTACTGTGAACGGTGGTATTGGTATTGTGAATATTGGTATTGTAAAAGGTGAAATTGTGAACAGTGATATATCAGTGCTAAAGATCTCCCAACCAAAAATAATATTATCATCATAATTTGATTATCACTTCAGAGTGTTATCTTCATATTTTTGAAATTATTATGTTTTAACTTGGGCATTTGAATATCATTGAATGTGACTTGTTGTTTCTATGGATTTCCCTTTCTTACATTGGTATTCTATTTTGAATAAGGACAGTTAGCTTTACATACTAGTACTATTACATATGTACTAATGTCCCTTTTGTCGGGGGCGTTGTATATTCAATGGATGCAGGTGATTCATCAGCGGTGCAACTTTGGTCCTCGTTAGCAGTTACTCCCTATTCAGCAGGTTTTGGTAAGCCCTACTCTATTCAGGGGCCGATGTCACTTGATGTTACACTTTGTGTATTGAGGTATAAATGGGGCCTTGTTGCTGGCACTTCCATACTATTCTTCTGTCATATTTAGAGGCTCCGTAGACAGGTTGTGGGTGGTGTATGATGTTGGGATTTGAACTAGAAATGTTGCTATTTGGCAAAAATATTTTTAATTATACCTATAAACTTGTAATACTTTGGAAATTATGAACAAATTTGCTAATAGAATGAATGTGAGTTGTTAATAAAATATTATCAGTGTTTTATTAATGGAGTGCATCTCCTCTTTATTCATAGATGAGTTTGGGTAGAAGAAAATCTAATAGGCTTGCTCGGCCGGGTTCACTCGGTTGAGCGCCGGTCGCGCTCCCCGAGTTTGGGGCATGACAAGCACCCTAGGTCTTCATCCTAAGAGGTAAGGTTCTATCACCAAACTCTTAATTTCGAAAGGTAACTATAATGGGTAATTAGTAAGGTAGTTCATGGGGATGGGGGGATGCTTACCTTGCATGAATGTATTCTTGAAGTATGTAGGAAGGTTGTGAGCTAAAAATGGTAGAGAATGAGTTGGTAAATGATGGAATCTTCCACAAAAGGGCCTTAGAACCTTAATGCACACCTAGTGTTTGATAAAATACTCAAATGAGCTAGAACCATGATCATCTTCCTAATTTTTATTCATTTTGTTACATTTTCAAAATAGATTAAAGTTGCTAAAATTTTCGAAATATTTTAGAGTGTAAGGAAGCTCAATTGAGGTATGTTGGCAAAACTTTCTCTCTTAAAAATCTAGTTCCATATTGTTTCCGTAAGATCAAGTATGATTGGCTCAAGATTCCTATCTTCTATATTCCGGGTTATTCCCTATAAACTTGGTCATTCCGAATGAGCCTTATGTCGAAAGATAAATGTTCAACGTGTAGTTTGTGTATTAAAATGTTGTGGCTTTGAGTCGTGTTTTAAATGAAAACTAGTATACCAATTGGGTAAGAAAAATTCGATATGCCTAAGACTAATAATTGCTTATATGTGTACCTAAAGTCTTGATTGGAAGTGCCATGTTGTTGCTAATCTTTAATGTTGCTTGAAAATGAAATAAGTGAATTGAAGAAATAGAGTGTGGCCAACGTGCCAAGAATTTAAGTTATGACTGTGGCTAGTAGTGCAAATGATTTGAGAAAATGCGATAAAGAATATGAAATGAGTCTCGACTCGATTGTTTAAAAACGATTTCGAAAAATAGAATTGCCTAAAGGCTTTTGTACTCAATTCATGCCCATAAGTGGCTGCTTTAACTAATGCTTTGCTTTATAAATATATCCAGTGTGATTCGAGTTCTTACATACTCAGGTGTTGAAATTATATATTGTCATTTATGGGAAAGAGTATTGCAAGAATAAATGGTTTATTGATTGCTTATGATTTTGATGTGTGCTTGTATTGCTGGTCGGTATGCCCCATTATTTGGGAAGGAACGTTGTGTGTTTAAAGTTTTCATTACTAATAAATTCGAGGTATATGATTGCTGAAATATTCCATATGCTGATATTTGATGGTGACCTTTGAAATTGAAAGAGGTGAAAGTATGGAATATGAAATACGGCCACCGTGTTAGGAATAAAGAATCTTGTGAATGGCCAAATGAGCCAAGGAAATATTGTTGTTGTGAGTGACTGGAAATACTAATAAGAATTTATACAATGTGAAAGATGTTGAGGTAAGTATAATTGTATTTATGTTACCTTTGTGGGCAAATCAAATCAAAAATATTTTTGGGAGCATCATTAGCAAAACCGAGGAAGGGTGGGTCATAAGGCCCACACCAGAAGCTACACGTGCCGGTGTAGGGGTGGATTGTGATTATTCCCCTTACTTGGGATGAAATTGAAATATTGGAGAAATTGTGATATTATTCCCCTTAATTGGGATATAACTGATAACAATTGTGGATTGGAAAAGTCAACCCACACGGCATATTTGGGAAGGCGGCCTAGCTGATCGGGTGGAGATCGGACGTCATGTTGGTAATAACTTTCTTTCACATCACTTGTCAAACCACATTGTTCGTGGGGAGATGGTTTAGCCGATTGGGCGTGATCGGACTCCGTGCTAATAAAGACGGTGGTATATCGGTGCTAATGATCTCCCAACAAACAATTATATATGAAGTTCGTATTTTGAAATTTTTTATGTTTTAACTGGATATTTGAATATTATGGATTATGACTTGCTGATTCTATGTGTTGCCTTTTCTTATATGGGCATTCTATTTTGAAAGAGGATTTTTAGCTATACATACTAGCTCTATTCGATAGTACTAATGTCCCTTTTGCCGGGGGCGCTACATCTTTAATGGATGCAGGTGGTTCTACAGCAAGCGACATTGATCAGCGATAGCAGTACACTCTTTTCAGCTGATTTGGTGAGCCCCACTTCATTTCGGGGTCATGTATCTTTTATTTCTCATGTACTATGTTTTGAGGTATAGCCGGGGCCTTGTTGCTGGCATTTCCATATTACTCTTCTATTGTACTTAGAGGTTCCGTGGACAGGTTGTGGGTTGTGGTTGATGTTGGGAATTGAATTAGAAATGTTGGTATTTTGAAATCATGTTTTACATTAATTCTATAAACTCGTAATATTTTGGAAATTATGAATGAAGATGCTAATGGGAATGAAAAGGCAGTTGTTAATAGAATCTTTTTAGTGTTTGAGTAATGGAGTACATCTCCTCTTTATTCATAGATGAGTTTGGGTAGAAGGTAATCTAACAGGCTTGCTCGGCCGGGTTCTCTCAGTTGAGCGCCGGTCACACTCTCCGACAGCCAAGCTCACGATATATAGCTCTCCAGAAATGCGATGTAAACTGCATACCTCGGTCAGTAGGGGTGTTCATAAAATCCCGAAAAATCGAACCAAACCGAAAACCGACCCAAATGACAAGAAAACCCGATACTTTTATGGTTTGGTTTGATTTTAGTTTTGAATTTTAAAAACTGATCAAATTTGATTTGGTTTTGGTTATAATAAAAAAAATAACCGAAAAAACCGAACCAAACCGACTATAGAAATAGCTATTTAATATTTATTATTACACCTATGTATATATTATTTTATACAAAGTTTCTATGATTTTATGGTACATGTTAATCACTATTATAATAATCTAGTTCTTTGCCTTTAAATTCTAGTTTAATGGGTAGTTTTCTTTGCCAAGTACAAGAATATATTTCATGCCAAAAATAATCTATTTTTAATTGAGTCCTTAAATTATTCATCACTATTTGATTCAATTATCTTCATTATATTTTGGTAAATGATGGATTTCTCAAAGAGCAATTGGGTTGATAGTGTTATATTGAAAATGTAGTCGCCAGAATATCTGTTTGGTAATGTGTGTCTCATATTTAAGAATTTTTTTGATAAATAACCGAAACAATCAAAAAACCGACAAAAATTGACAAAAACCACATCGATAAAAAATGACTTAATTGGTTTGGGTTGGTTCCAGTATTTGAAAAAGCGACTTACTTGGTTTGGTTTCTTTTTAGGGAAAAACCAATCCAAACCAAACCATGAACACCCCTACCGGTCAGAGATGATGGATACTGGCACGCCATGAAGTCGGACAATCTCGCAGATATAAACCTGAGCCAACTGCTCTGAATAATAGGTAGTCACTACCGAAATGAAATGAGCCGACTTGGTCAACTTGTCCACCATCACCCATACCGCGTCAAATTTCTTCTGAGTCCGTGGGATCCTAACAATGAAGTCCATGGTGACACGCTCCCATTTCCACTCGGGAATCTCAAGTCGCTGAAGCAAACCACCCGGCCGCTGATGCTCATACTTCACCTGCTGACAATTTGGGCACCAAGCTACATACTCCACTATGTCTTTCTTCATTCTCCTCCACCAATAGTGCTGCCTCAAATCTTGATACATCTTAGCGGCACCCAGATAAATGGAGTACTGCGAATTGTGGGCCTCCTGAAGGATCAATTCCCACAACCCATCCACATTAGGCACACATAACCGGCCTTGCATCCGTAACATACCGTCATCTCCAATAGTAACCTCCTTGGAATCGTCGCGATGAACCGTGTCCTTATGGACACGCAAATGGGGGTCATCATAATAACGTTCTCTGATACAATCATATAGAGAAGACCGAGAAACCACGCTGGTAAGAACTCGACTGAGCTCCGAAACAGCCAATCTAACAAACTGGTTGGCTAAGGCCTAAACATCTAATGCTAATGGCTTCTCCGCTGCCGATAGATATGCTAAACTACCTAAACTCTCCACCTTTCGACTCAAGACATCGGCCACCATAGTGGCATTCCTAGGATGATATAGAATGGTGATATCATAGTCCTTAAGCAAATCTAACCACCTCCGATGCCGCAAGTTATGATCTATCTGTTTGAACAGATGCTGTAGACTCCGATTGTCAGTAAAGACCTCACAAGGCACACCATACAAATAGTGCCGCCAAATCTTCAATGCATGAACAATGGCTGCCAACTCCAAGTCGTGGACCGGATAAATCTTCTCATGGATCTTCAATTGTCGAGACACGTAGGCAATCACCCTACCGTCTTGCATCAACACCACGCCAAGGCCAACACGTGATGCATCACAATACATGTAATACCCTGATCCCGTTGGCAACACCAACATTGGGGTTGTAGTCAAAGAAATCTTGAGCTTTGGAAAGCTCACCTCACACTCCTCGGATCACCCTTTTGGGTCAATCTGGTCAAAGGTGCAGTAATAGACGAGAAGCCCTCTACGAAACGACGATAATACCTAGCCAAACCAACGAAACTCCAGATCTTAGTAGTTGAAGATGGTCTGGGCCAACTCTGCACTACTTCAATCTTCTTCGGATCTACCTTGATCCCTTCACTTGACACCACATGACCAAAAAATGACATCGATTCAAGCCAGAATTCACACTTTGAGAATTTTGCATACAACTTCTTCTTTCTCAAGGTCTGGAGCATGATCCTTAAGTGCTGCTCATGATCTTCCCGACTGCGGGAGTATACCAAGATATCGTCAATAAACACAATGATGAATGAATCAAGACAAGGCTAGAATACACTGTTCATCAGACGCATAAATGCTGTTGGGGTGGTCAGCCCAAATGACATCACAAGGAACTCGTAGTGACCATACAAAGTCTTGAAGGCAGTCTTCGGAATATCTGGATCCCGAATCTTCAGTTGATGATATCCTGACCGCAAATCAATCTTTGAGAACACTCTGGCACCATGTAGCTGATCAAAGAAGTCATCAATGCGTGGCAATGGATACATGTTCTTCATTGTAACCTTGTTCAACTGCCAATAATCAATACACATGCACATAGAACTATCCTTCTTCTTCACAAACAAGATCGGAGCACCCCAAGGAGACACACTAGGCCGAATGAAGACCTTATCAAGCAATTCTTGCAACTGCTCCTTTAACTCCTTCAGCTCCGCTAGGGCCATACAATATGGTGGAATAGAAATGGGCTGAGTTCCCGGAAATAAGTCAATACCAAAATCGATATCCCTATCGGGCGGCATGCACGAATTATCTGCTGGGAATACATCTGGGAAGTCTCTCACTACTGGAACTGACTCAATGGCAGGAGTTTCAGCACTGACATCTCTCACAGAGCCTAGATAAGCATCACACCCCTTATCAGCAATCCGCTGAGCCTTTAGAAATTATATAACCCTGCTAGGAACATAATCTAATGCACCCATCCATTATAACCGTGGTAAACCTGGCATAGCCAGCAATAACAGTCTTGGCGTGACAATCTAGAATATCATGATAGGGCGACAACCAGTCATGCCCAAGATAACATCAAAGTCTACTATACTAAGTAACAATAAATCAACTCTGGTCTCAAAACCACCAATAACAACTAAGCACAACCTATACACACGAACCACAATAATAGAATCTCCCACATGCGTGGACACATAAATAAGAGAACTCAAAGAATCACCGGATATATCCTAATGCGGAGCAAAGTAAGATGAGACATCTAAGTAAGTGAATCCCAGATCAAATTGTTACACCCCATGTTTTCGTACATGAAAGTACGCCATAAGTAAATTGATATAGGCTCGTAAATAAGATGTTACATCCCGCATTTTCGTACGTTGAAGTTTCATTGTAAGTTAATCGACGTAAGTTCAGAAAAGAGATTATTTTGAGATTATAAGCATTATGCTATTTCAATTAGTAAATTCGTGAAGGTTAAAGGGTAAATGAATCAAAGAAAGTGAGTTTCATCGAAGGTTGTCGATTTGGGATAAAATACGGTCCGAGCAAAATACCCGGTATTTATGGACTAATGCCATACTAGGTACTACATAACCATGATAGTAAGGTGTATAAGGCATGTTAAAAGTAAGTAGTATTTTAAGTAAGTTGAGATAATTCTTAATTATATGGGTAATTGGTTAATTATTGGGTAATGGGATATTATCTAATTAATTAAGAAATTAAGTGGATAATTGATGGAGAAGGATTAAATTTCCCTAACGTGGAGCCCACCCTTCAAACTAATGACTCTTGAATTACATTGAAAGGTGGCAAAATTTGTGAGTTAGTGACTTATTAGTCACCATACAAAGTGGGGCCCACAATCCACAATGTTAAGAGCCTTTCCTATATTATTATTTGAGATACAGCGATTTGCAAAAGGGAACGGATGGATTCTCAACAATTCAAAACAAACATGAGCCATTCTAATATGCATATGCATATATCACATAACGTAAGATCTTCAACAATTCAAAGCAACGTGAGATTTTGCAATTATAAGGGAGTACGGTACAATCTTTCTCAAGAATATCATACGAATTTTTACCTACTTCGATCTTGCCGTCACATGTTTTGTCACAATTAACATGTGTTAGAGGGATTGTCAAGAGAATCGGCTCAGGTATGTTAAGGCTATCCCTTCTTTCTTTTGGCATGATCCAAATGATACAAATGAAACGAGCAAAATACGCAACTTTCATAAATGACTCTATTCATAAAAATCCTAGGGGTGTCTATATTCTTGATTCCCCATGTGTCTTATTATTCTATCATCTGTTCATGGGTCTCGGAAAATACGTAAGTTGATAAATTTATTTTATGACATTAATCAAAGTCATATTGGTCCTATGACGTTCCGAGAGATTTTATTGACGAATTTCATATGCATTTCATTCATTTATACATGTACATTGACCCATGACCAGATGGCGTTATATACACGTATATATGTATATATATGTATATGGGATATGGAAAAAGGTTACGGCGTTATATACGCACCACCACCTGATCAGCTGGTATACGTTGATGATTTTGCCCATAGTGGCCGAGATGATATGATGGGATGCCCTTAGAGGCTTGATGATGTTATGAACACATGTACCTATGCACGACATGACATTCATACGCATATACATGACACTATAAGTATTTCATGATTTACAGAGTTATCTAGACTTACATGTCGAGTCTTTTACTCCATGTTTCTCTCATGTCTATTATATACTGATTTTCATTCCTTACATACTTGGTACATTATTTGTACTGACGTCCCTTTTTGCCTGGGGACACTGCATTCATGCTTGCAGGTATAGACAATCAGTTTGACGAGCCCTAATAGTAGACAAGGTTAGCATTCAACAAAGGATCGGTAAGACTCCACCTCATTCGGAGTGCAGCCGAGTGTATGAGTCATCGTGTTAGAATTTTGCTACAGACTTATGGGTAGGCCGGTACCCTGTCCCATTTGATGTCAAATACTTTTAGAGGCTTTGTAGATAGTGGTTCATATTGTACAGTATGCCAGAGGCCTTGATGACCCATATGTATTCATGTTTTAAGAAAGATAGTTCATTGATACAGTGATTTCCACTTATAGTTATACGTTACGAGTTGTGGCCATGTTGGCCCAGTTACCAATGACATTACGATGAGAAAGATATGCTACGTTGGTACTCGATTGAGTAAGGCACTGGGTGCCCGTCGCGGCCCATCATTTTGGGTCGTGACACAAATAAGACTGATGCATCTCTATGGAAAACCGGAACCATACTTGTAATGACTTAGTCTGAAGCAACTGCCTCCGTCCTACCCGAGAAAGCATATAATCTTGCCTGGCCTCCCCCTCTAGGGCAACCTCTACCTGCCCGTCCTCCACCCCTAGTTGGCTGTGTGGGTGGAGGGGCAACTGGGGCAGCAACCATGGCCTAAGAAGTTTGCAGACCCGACTGAATCCGTGGAGCCTGAGTAGCCTTTGGAGGTGCACCCCTCATAAGTCTGGGGCAGTCTCTAACCATGTGATGAGTATCACCACACTCAAAGCAAGTTCTTGGTGGGCGTGGCTACTGGGATTGGCTCGGGCATAGTCAGCTGGACTGACCACTGAAGGCACCCCGTGCAGGAGGTGCACTAAAATGTGGCCGAGCAAAGTGTGCAACCTGAGACCTCAGAATAATCGGAGCACCACTAGAAGCTGGGCGTGCTAAATGAACTGGATGACTCACATAGCCCCTACCATGACGGGCTGTAGCTGTAGCGTGACCACCACTAAATCCTCCCGTACCTCAAGGCCTCTTGGCCTCACTGTCCACCCTCTCATGGCCCCACATACCCTTCAACCTCCGTGAAATCTGAACCACCTGCTGATATGGAGTATTTGTCTCCAACTCTCTAGCCATGCTGAATCTAATACCGTAGTTGAGCCCCTCCATGAATCAGCGTAATCACTCTCTGAGTGTAGAAACCAAGGCAGGTGAATGTCTGGACAAATCATTGAATCAGACAGCATACTCCGACACTGTCATAATACCCTAGCACATCTACTCAAACACCGAGCGCCATACATCCCTAAGGGTCTGGGGAACAAACTCCCTCAAGAATAACTCAAAAAACCGAGTCCAAGTAAGTGAAGCTGCCTCGGCTGGGCTACCCTCTTCGTATAGTCACCACCACTAATATGCCGCTCCGTACAACTAGAAAGTAGTAAAAGCAACCCCACTCGTCTCCATAATACTCATTGTGCGGAGAATACAGTGGCACTCCTCAAGAAAACCATGTGTATCCTCTGAAGCCAAACCACTGAAAGTAGGAGGGTGATACTTCTTGAACCTCTCGAGCCTCTAAGCTTCTCCTCCTCAGATGCTGCTGCCCTAACCGTGGGCTAAACTGGAATAACGTGCTGTACCGGTATAACCTCTAGGACTTGATCGACCTGGACCCGCTGTTCTGGGGTACGGGCTGCGGGAGTATGAGCACCTCCCTCAGCCTGAGATGTGGCTAGTGCAAGTGGAATCAACCCTGCTTGAGCTAAGGTACCCAACATACTCAAGAACTGTATGAGGGTCTTCTGATGTGCTGGGGTGGCAACAGGTGCCTCGGGTGCCTGTCCCCCAACTAGAGCTACTGGTGGCTCCTCTGTCGTAGCTCGGGTAGGTGCTCTGGCTGCACCACGTGCCTCTCCTCGAAATTTTCCTCGGCCCCGGCCTCTCGCGGCTCTAGCAGGGGGCGCGAATGTCTGATCGTCGGATCCAACAATGCGTGTCCTCACTATCTGTGAGAGAATAGAAATTCAAATATTCAATTTTCGAGGTCAACCAATTCACACGATAAGGAATCAAGAAGTGAAGTTTTTCTAATAGTTCCGTAGCCTCTCAAAGATAAGTACATACGTCTCCATACCTATCTGTAAGACTCTACTAAACCGGCTTATAACCCGAAACACCTATGAACCTAGAGCTCTGATACCAACTTGTCACGACCCCAATTTCCCTCAATATGATGTCGTGATGGCACCTAGTCTCTACGACTAGGTAAGCCTAATATTTGATAAAACCTGAACAAATATAATTACCAAAATACTAAAAACCAATTTGATAAACTCAAACTTCCAAAAAATAAAATCTCAACCATACACTCTCCAAGAACGGTGGAACAGAGTCATTAGCTCTGCAGAGTAAGCTAAAGCATCTAGTACATCACTATTTGAAAGAAAATATAACAATAAATAAGTATAAGGGAAGATGACTTTGAGGCATGCAGACTCCGATCAAGCATACCTTGAAGTCTTCGTAAGGTAGCTACTGACGATCTATATCGACCGGCACAAGCAAATGTACCTAGATCTGCACAAAAATATGCAGAAGCATAGTATGAGTACACCATAATGTTACCAGTAAGTATCAAGTCTAACCTCAGTAGAGTAGTGACGAGGTCATGTCAAGACAGCTAATAGGATAAAATAAATAGTATGAAAACGTAATAAGGATAAATAAAGGAAAGTGGAGAAATAACTGATATAAAAAAGGATAATAGCTAACTAATTCCGGAAATTTAACATGGAATTAACATAAAAGAAACAACTAAAGAGAACCACAATGATCATATACAGACAACAACCGCTAGAACAAGGTAGAAAAAACCAACAAGAAATGCTCCCACCAAACTCTTTGCCACATGAGAAAAACAATAATAATCACAACGAGGTACCTTCTCGTGTATAATAAGAATCGCCACCGAGGTACCGCCTCGTGTATACATATCAAGAATCACAACCGAGGTATCGCCTCGTATTTACAATTCACAATCTCAATCACAATCTTTCCTTATACCTACGCGTGAGCCTTACATTTGAAATAGGTTTTGAAAACAATTTTCCCAAAATAGTTACACGCACTTTAGCCACCTTATGATGCCGCATGGCTTCACGTAGTTCCCCTACAAACAACACGCACATAAGTCCCACCTTATACCGCCACATGCACATTAACCCCAAGCCTTATACCGCAGCATGCGCGTCAATATCACATTACAATAAAAACTCGCACCACAAGTGCCCATACATCACAACTTGCCAACAATCAACAATATCAATGTTTCCACAACAATAGCCCACGGCTCCACAACAACGTGTACAAGAATATCAACAACAATAATGAATGTAAAATGCTAAACAAGGAAGATGTTTCAACAAAAATAATTTTGCCTCAACGTGATAACGACTTTCACCATTTCAACACCAATAACTCAACAATGAGAGATAATGTATAACCACGTTATTAAATAAGAATAACTCACAAGGGAAGAGATAATGTGTAACAATGGCTTCAAATAATGAAAAACAACAAGGAAGGAGATAACACGAACAATAACATCGAGTAATGACAATCAATAATGAAAGAGATAACACGAACAATAACATCAAATAATAAAAATCAACAAATGGAAGAGATAACACATAACAATAAAAGAGGCAACAAGTTCAATTAAAGCATGCGAGAAATTTATCAATTAGGATGTAGAACAAGTGTTAACGAAATCATTTAAGGCATGTAAGGATAGACTAACTCAAGTAGGAATAGATTGACTATGAGAATTTAGAACATGACACTACAATTCAATTAAAGCATGGAAAGAGTCTAAGTAGCCTAAATCGGTCAAATACCACGTACAACCCGTGTACCCACTCGTCACCTTGCATACACGACTTTCACATAGAACAAATTAATCAATCAATACCAATCCTAAGGGGTAATTCCCCCACACAAAGTTAGGTAAGACAGTTACCTCAATTAGGCCAATTCAACACTCGGAGATAGGTTTTCTCTTAAAATTTACCTCCACACGGCTCAAATCTAACAAAAATTGACTTAATATCATCAACCAATGCTAGGAAAATCAATTGTAATAGATAAAGCTAAGATCTTTACATTTTTCCCAAAAAGTCAACAAAAGTCAACCCGAGGTTCGCCCAGTCAAAATTCGAGTCCAAATCGTTTCTCAAAACTCAATTTCTTATTTATCAAAAACTTGACAAAGGTTCACAAATTTTCACTTTGATTCACATGATTTTGATGTTAAAATCTAAGATATGTTGATGGAATATGATAAGAAATATATTAGAATCACTTACCCAAAGTTTGTAGGTGAAAATCCCCTCTCCAAATCGCCTCCTACCGAGTCTAGAGTTCAAAAATGAGAGAGTGAGTTCAAAAATCCTATCTCCCAGCCCTTTAACCAGCTGCATATGTCACATTTGCGACATAGGGTTCGCATTTGCAAACCCTCACAATTGAGGACTAGGGCTCGCATTTGCAAACCCTGACAGCCTCATCATTCATCGCAATTGTGATAGAGGCTTCGCAATTGCGAGCTGTAGGGCATCGCAAAAGCGAACAAATGTTCGCAAATGCAAACTAAGGCAAAATCTGGCAGTCTTCGCAGTTGCGAAGGGGGAGTCACAATTGCGACATCAGAGCCCCCACTACCACCTTCGCAATTGCGATACCCGAGCACCAACAGTACCAGCAATCCAATTTCAGTTCAAACCATTCTGAAATATGTCCAAAACTCATCCGAGCCCTCGGAGCTCCAAACCAAACCTCCACATAAGTCTAAAAATATCATACGAACTCGCTTGCGCGATCAAAACACATAAATAACATCAAAAACTACGAATCAAACACTAAACAACATGAATTTCAAAGTAAACTTCAAGAATTTCTAAAATTACAACTAAACGTCTGAATTCTATCAAATCAACTCCAAACGACACCAAATTTTGCAGGCAAGTTCTAAATACCATAGCAGACCTATTCCAAGTCACAAAATCAAATTCCGAGCTCGATAACTAAAAGTTAATATACGGTCAAACTTTTCAACTTCAAATTGCCAAGTTCGGCAAATTAACACAAATCAAACTACAGACTTCCAAAATAAATTTGGGCATACGTCCAAGTCCGAAATCATGATACGAAGCTATTGGAGCCATAAAAACACAGTTCCAGGGTAATTTTCACAAAAGTCAAAGTTTGGTCAATATTTTCTAATTAAACTTTCAAGTCAAGAATCAAGGGTCCAAATCTATTTGAAATATTCCCGGAATGAAACTAAGCAACCCCGCAAGTCATAAGACCATAAATACACATGTGTGAAGCATGAAAAGGAGAAACGGGGTGCAATTACATAAAATAACTTATCAGGTCGTTACAATTGCCAGTTTGAATTCAAGAGTGAAAGGCTAAGTATAGATGAACGAATAAGCCTCACGATAAGTGGTTATTCGTTCGTGTTCACCAGGAACCATGATTGGAAAGTCAGGTTTCCAGTAGTATTCTTTGTGTACAAAGGGAAAAAGACCAGGTTTGGTAAGAGATGGATAAAGGTCAACATGTTCATTACAATCTTCTATTGAAGTTACTTCTTTGTTCCACATGACACAATTAGAGGCAAAAAAAATATTTCTTGGGGAACAATTTAAGAGATTAATGGTTCGGGCGAGGGTTCGTTGGAATCTTTAGTTTTACTTTGGGAAGAATATTTAGGAGTAAGAGAAACTCTGGTTTTAGAAGAAGAGGCAAATTTTGAAGAACTTCCTTTGGAAGAGGAAGTATTTCTATACGTTGTCTAAGCTAGGCTACGAAGTCTACCACCCCTCCATCTATTTCTAACTGGAGCTAGAGTAGAGGGAAGATCATCAATAATAATAGCACGATGAGGAGAAGATGTAGTAAGAGTTGAAGATTTGGAAGCCATTGGAGACACGAAGGAAAGCAAGAGCAAAGAGATAAAAAAGAAAGTGTAGTAGAAGACGAAAGCAAGAGAATAAGGAGAGTTTTAAAGATATACATTTTCGTATTTATAAGGAAGATATACGTCATCATAGACTGTCATTATGGAACTGGCATATCAAATTGACAGTGTCGTCTGTGCATGGGAAACCGCTGCAAACTTCAGAGTCTAGAACAATCAAACACGTGTCTTGAGCACTAAATGGAAAGAGTGCATGCCTCTTCACTTCTGCAGCACATCATAATGATTTCGGGAAGAGGCGGCAAAAATTTCGGCGATAAATAAACACTCCACTTCCTAAATATTCAATTGAGAATATTCAGAAAGTGTGGGGACTATCTGTATTAGTGAAAAATAAATTTTCCACATGGACTAATACTACAATGACAGGTATCATGGGAGTTGAATCGATAAAGAAGAATGACGTTCATAGAAGATATGAAAAACACCAACGGGATCGCTTATGAAGATATCGTACCTGTTAGTCTCAAAGTAGAATAGAAAAAAAAGGTACGTGGTTGATAATCAAGATCATTGAAAGCCAAAGATAAGGGAAGGCCATTAATGATTACAAATATGGAAGGAAACAATCAGATCCCTAATTATACACGATTTGCTATTATTTTCTCAACTGTTAACAATTATTCACGTAAGGGGAAATTAACGCAGTAAATATTAGTAACAACAGGAGTTAAACCAGGCAAACTGTTACAAATTGTAATACTATTTAAACCCCTTACCATAACTTATATCCCCATCGAAAATCTGCTAAGTTATTACGTCGATTATCAATATTCTGACTACTCTCTATTAGTTGAAGAATTGTTCTTTCCAACTATGACAAAAGCGACAATCATCAATTAGATTTCTATTACCTTATTCTCAAATTTGATTCTTTATTTTCATTATTCCTTTCTCATATCAATTATATTTGAAAAAGCAAAGTAAATTGGTTGGTAGAAACCCGAATTATTCTATTTATTTGTTTTAATTACAAATACTATATTTTTAAACAATAGTGACTCCCCTTCTCTCTGCTCAAAGGATAAAATCTCTCTGAATACAGTGACCTACCCATTTCCTCTATCCAATTTTGGAACACAAGCTTCAAGTTTCTCTTCGCTTTTAGTCCTTCGTATTAAAGAAGTTACCTGAGATCAAAACCACACAACGCACCATAAGAAAAGAAAAATAAAACTTGACTTGATAATAAGCAAGAGCCTAATATAGATAAATACTCCATGTGTCATGATTTATGTGGCACCATTCAAATTTTGAGAGTCAAACGAATTTTTCTTTGATAGTAATTTTTGCATGTGTCATTTAAATATTTTACATTGTTATGACTTATAGTACTTTTTTACGTAGTTTTTATGTCACGACCCAAAATCTACCTAGTCGTGATGCCACCTAATCCAACCTGCTAGGTAAGCCAAGCACTAGCCAACCCATCTTAATGAAAATAATTATAATTCAATACTAAATTTCTATACAATAACCTAAGGTTTAGTAGTACAAGTTATGAGCCGCTAAGACTTTGATTTACAAAGATGGTATGAAAATAAATACAACATCCGTTTGGAATATACATAAACAGAATAAGAGTCTAAAACTACCAAGGACAAGTGGTAGCTATATCCAAAAAGCAGGTAGATCTTCAATGCCAGCTCCCGCCATACATAGCAGCATCAACTCCAAGATCTACACGCAAGGTGCACAAGTATTGAATGAGTACAACCGACCCCATGTACTCAATAAATAACAAACCTAACCTTGGTCTAAAAGAAGTGACGAGCTCGGAAGAAGGTCAGTGTCCAACACTAATAATCAACAATAACTCAGTATATAGTGAAAATAGTAAAAGTAAATAACTCGAGGATATCATGTTCAGCTTGTTCACAATTACAAAAATTTTAGACATGCTTTCCAAGTATAACAGTCAAAGCCTCAATCTTACCACCGAAATCACTAAAACATGAATTTATAAAGAAAACTGTGATTTCCAACTTCCAACAACAGGTAAGGCATTTTAATTACCACCTAGCACGAGGAAAATACACCTCTATGCCTACATGTCAGATATATATGTAAAGTCAGTAACATATTTTTACCATTTAGCATAAGAAAAATACATCTCTATGTCTACATGTCAAGTCAATAACATCATAGCAAGGACATCAAGTATACTCACACTCATCATGCTTACGGTGCCTGGCACAATTGCCCCTCACCATCACACACGCAACCAAACTCAGCACTGTACGGGTACCTGGCACAAATGCCCCTCACCAAAGCACATATATATCTTTGTGACTACGCTAACTGTGAATACCAGACTTCGGTGGAGCGGATCCTTTCCCAAGCACTAATCAATGCTTAATATCGCATAGCCCAGCATAGGGCCTGGTGCACGCGTCGCCCCTAAGCAATACCACTTAGCCCAATGTGGGGCCTGTCATAATATCAATTATACTCAACCCAATACGGGGCCTCGATGCAATCATTACCTCACTATTAATCACCACATTTCTATGGCCCACATCAGTCATCAATCCAGCCAACTTTCCATGTGCCACCTTCTCACAGAAACATAATCCAATTATACAACACGGAAAACCACAATGTGCCACAAATTCAGCTCAAACTCGGGTCATGTACAAAGACACCAACAACATGTGAGATAGCATATAAAATTGGACAAAGATAGAAATATAATATGTGGATATAACTATCATGACTGAACAGTATGACTACGGCTAAGAAAAATAGCTCAAAATAGCCCTATCATGTCTCGAACAATAAAGTAGATAACCTAGACATGATTTCTAGCTTGAATAATAACTCATGTAGTCATACAAATTGAGATAGCATGATATCAAAGAGGCATGATAGCAACACAAGGCATATACTAGTCTAATAACTACCCGGATCATGAATACTCAGGTGCACGCACACACGCCCGTCACCTAGAACGTGCGTCACCCCAACACAGCTCAAATATCATAGTTATTAGGGATAACTACCTTCAAATACAAGTTTAGATATGATACTTAACTTGAATAAGCCAAAAACAATAATCTAGAAACGCCATCTCGTGTGAATCAACCTCTGAACAACTCAAAACTAGTCAAAAACAACTAAAAAATATCAAATAATGCCGTAGGAAATAAACCCAAACGATAAAAGTCAAATCTTTAATCAAATACTCAAAGTCAAACCAAGACCGCACCCTAGAATTCAACAAAACTCACAAATTACGACAACCCATTAAAATACAAGTCCAACAATACTAATTTCATCTAATTCTGACTCCGAATCGATGTTCAAAACTCAATTATTCACTCTATTATGTTCAAGTCAAAAGTCCCCAATTTCTTCTCTTCAAATCCTTGATATAGGTGTAATAATGTATGTAAAAACAAAATATATAATCAAAATAAAGATACAATTATTTACCATCATGATTTGGGTGTTTAACTCCTCCAAATGGCCTTACTTGTGCTCCAAGAACTCATAAAATGAAGAAAATGAATACAAAATCTCGAAATTTGACATTAAATAGCAGTGCCAAGCCTTCTTCTTCGCGATTGCAGTCACCAACCTCGCGATCGCGATTCACAAAATTCCCAGCATGATTTTACCCCTCGCAATCGCAGCCAAGAACCTCCGCGATCGCAATGAAAAAATTCGAACAAACTTGCTCAACTCTTCCAGACAGCCTATAGTATAATGGCTATAACATTCTTTACAAAGCTCTAAATGGCAAACGTTTTGATTTTCTGAAAACTAGACACAAGGGGCTTCGACTTTTATTTTTTAATCATCTCTAAATTGCTTAAATATTGCAAGATATAAGCTCTAGAAGTCAGCTCGGTGACAGTAGAAATTTCATCTCCCGCGAACAAGGCCGCCGCAATCGCGATTCACAAGATCCAAACAACAATTTATTCTTCGCGAACGTGGACCAGAGGTCTAGCCCAGGGAAGATCCATCCGTCAATATAAATGTATAGGGAAACTCCATGCCCAGGGAACTCCTTCCCAAATGTGAATATATGGGGCAACTCTATGCCCAGGGAACTCCATCACAAATATAATATCCACTGCGCTCAATGTGGGGGTGACTCTGAAGGGGCTCCTTCAGCCCAAGCGCTATAATAAGCCAGGTCCAGGCATAAATAAATAAAAACATGTTGCGGCGTGTAACCCGATCCCATAATATCCTTTCAATCAGGCCCTCGGTCTCACTCAGCCATCAATCTCTTCAATCTCTCGAGCTCTTAATATTCATGATAAATAGCCCAAACAGCGATGATATAATGCATCAATGAACAACAACAAAGACTGAGATATAATATGCGAGTAAAAACTGTGACTGAGTACAGGGTGGAAATTTAACAGATAATTCAACACGTAACACGACCTCTGAGGGTCCCTACAGTAGCAACACATAGCCTAAGCATGATTTCTTACATGATTTGCAGTTCAATTTCTATAACACGTGGAGAATATACAGATAACAACAGATTATTCAACTATACAGTCCCATGGAATTGACCGAGTCACAATTACTATGGTGCACGCCCACATGCCCGTTACATAGCATATGCGTCACCTCATCACCAACCACATGACATAAAATTCGGGGTTTCATACGCATATAACCAAGTTTAAAACTGTTACATACCTCAAACCATGCGAAAATTTACTCCAAGAAGCCCCTGCCTTGCGAAATAGCCTCTAAATGCCTCAAATCTAGCCACAAATAGTTCCATTAAATCAACAAGGGCTAAAGGAATCAATTCCATAAGAAAATACTAAGTTATTAATCAAAAATAAAAAAAGTCGACTCAAAAGCCGGCACCCGAGCCCATATCTCGGAATTCAATAAAAGTCATAAAATCCGGAAGCCCATTCCACCACGAGTCCAACCATACTAAATTTACCAAAATTCAACACCAAATCGACCCCCAAATCCCCAATTTAAACTCTCCAAATCCCTAACCTCAAACCTCAAAATTCTACCTTAAAAACACACAAACTAGGTAGGGAAATTCAATGGGGAAACAAGATTATTGAATAAAAATGATCACAAGTGACTTACCTCAAGAAACCACTCGAAAATCCTCTTCAAAATTGCCTTAGACCGAGTTTGCAAAGTCCAAAATGAGAGAAATAACGAAACCCTTCGGATTTAAACACTGCCCAGTGCTTTTGCACCTGCGGCCCAAAATTCTGCTTTTGCGGGACCGCACTTACGGTAGAATCTACGCATTTGCGGAGCTCACTTAAGCTCCCAGACTCTGTACCTACACACCAAAATCCACACCTGTGGAAGTGCTTCTTCGCTCACACGTCCGCTTTTGCGAAAAAGCCTGCCCCCCTTCAGCCTCTCTCATTCTCCGCTTCTGCAATCAACTGCACGCAGATGTGCATCCGCATCTATGGAACTTCTTCCTCGCCTGTGATCACTGCACAGTCTTCCCCATTGCCACACCTGCACCCCCTTTGCTCACACCTACGAGCAAGCGAGCACAGGTGCTACCAAAGCTCCGCAGGTGCGATTGCACCAGAAGACTGACTCCCAGCATCAACAATCTTTCAAACTCCAAATTCGATCTATTAACTATCCAAAATCCACCTGAGGCCCCGGGGACCTCAACCAATTAAATCAACAAGTCCTAAAATACGATAGGAACTTAGTCGAGCCCTCAAATCACCTCAACCAACATCAAAAATACGAATTGCACCCCAATTAAAGCCTATTGAAACTAAGGAAATTGTAACTTCTACAAATGATGCCGAAACATATCAAATCACGTCCGATTGACCTCAAATTTTGCACACAAGTGACAAAGGACACCACGGACCTACTCCAACTCCCGGAACCCCAACCCGAGCTCGGTAACCATAAAGTCCACTATCGGTCAAACTTATAAATTTCCATCTTTCGCCATTTCAAGCCTAATTGAACTACGGACCTCCAAATCATAATCCGAACACGCTCCTAAGTCCAAAATCACCCAACGGAGCTAACAGAACCATCATAACTCAATTCCGGAGTCATTTACACATAAGTCGACGTTCGATCAACTTTTTCAACTTAAGCTTTCAACGTTGAGACTTAGTGTCTCAACTCATTCCGAAACCTCTCTGGACCCGAACCAACTACTCCAGCAAGTCACATAGCAGCAATAAAGCACATAATGAGCAGTAAATAGGGGAACAGGGCTACAACTCTCAAAACGACCGGCCGGGTCGTTACATCCTCCCCCTCTTAAACAAACGTTTGTCCTCGAACGGGTCTAGAAACGTACCTAGCTTCTCAAATAGGCGTGGATGCCTGATCTGCATCTCTTTCTCGGTCTCCCAAGTAGCCTCCTCAACTGGCTGACCCCTCCACTACACTTTCACTGAAGCTATATCCTTGGACCTCAACTTTCGAACCTGCCGACCTAAAATGGCCACGGGCTCCACATCATAAGTTAAATCACCATCCAACTGAACTGTGCTGAAATCCAAAACATGAGACGGATTGCCGACATACTTCCAGAGCATAGAAACATGAAATACTGGATGTACACTCGATAGACTAGGTGGTAAGGCAAGCTTGTAAGCTACCTCTCCAATCCTCTGAAGTACCACAAACGGCCTAATATACCGAGGGCTCAACTTGCCCTTCTGCCCTTCTACTCAAGGCATCGGCCACCACATTGGCCTTCCCAAGATGATACAGAATGGTAATATCATAGTCCTTTAGCAGCTCCAACCATCTCCTCTGCCTCAAATTTAGATCCTTTTGTTTGAACAAGTGCTGGAGACTCCGATGATCTGTAAATACCCCACAATACACACCATAGAGATAGTGCCTCCAAATCTTCAATGCATGAACGATGGCAGCCAACTCCAAATCATGAACAAGGTAGTTCTTCTCATAGGGCTTCAACTAATGCGAAGCATAAGCAATCACTCTAACTCCCTATATAGAGACACACCCAATACCAATCAGAGAAGCATCACAATACATTGTATAAGAACCATAAGCTGAAGGTAGAACTAGAATTGGAGTTGTGGTCAAGGCAGTCTTGAGCTTCCGAAATCTCTCCCCACACTCATCCAACCACTTGAAAGGAGCACCTTTCTAATCAAAGGCAATGCAATAGATGAGAAACCCTTCACGAAGCGACGATAATAACCGGCCAAGCTGAGGAAGCTGCGAATCTCCGTAGCCGAGGATGGTTTGGGCCAATTTTGAACCGCCTCTATCTTCTTTGGATCCACCTTAATCCCCTCACTGGACACCACGTGCCCTAAGAACGCCACCGAGCTAAGCCAAAACTCGCACTTGGAGAACTTGTCATAAAGCTTCTCCTCCCTCAACCGCTGAAACACAATCCTCAAATACTGGCCATGCTCCTCCTGGATACGAGAGTACACCAGGATATCATCAATGAATACTATGACAAAACTAGTCGAGATAAGGCTAAAATACACTGTTCATCAGATGCATGAATGTTGCTGGGGCGTTGGTCAGCCCAAAAGACATCACAAAGAACTCATAATGACCATAACGGGTCCTGAATGATGTCTTTAGAATATCCGAGTCCCGAATCTTCAACTAGTGATACCTGGACTTCAAATCAATCTTAGAGAACACCCTCACTCCCTGAAGCTGGTCTAATATATCATTAATGCGCGATAATGGATACTTGTTCTTGACTGTTACTTTGTTCAACTGCCTATAGTCGATGCACATCCGCATAGTACCATCCTTCTTCTTCATAAACAGAACCGGTGCACCCATAGGCAACACACTAGGCCTAATAAATTCCTTATCAAGAAGTTCCCTAAGCTGCTCTTTCTATTCCTTCAACTCAGCTGGTTCCATACGATACAGAAGAATAGAAATGGGTTGAGTGCCTGATAAGTGGGGATTTTGACTACTTATTAGCGCCCTTTAGCTTTCGTTTTAGTACAAAAGCGCCTAATTGTGTTCTCAAAAACTGATGAACTGTGCTTAATTGTAGGAATATTGGAAGATGAGGTCCCGAGATGAAATCCAACTAAAGAAGGAATAATCTGAACTCAAGGACAAAAACACATGCACAAAAGCTCAGAATTTCAGACCGCGGAATATCATCTGCGACCGCAGGTTGTGAAGTATCTTCCATCAGAGAATGTTGCAAACTGCTGTCCGCACATGAAGTGTGCGGCCGCAGAAGCTGGGTCACTGCAAAAGTTCAGAGAACCTATATCTCAAGTCCACCAAAAGTGCGAACCGCACAATTATTGTGCGGTCGCAGTCACATTTGTGTGGACCGCAGAAGAACAAGGTTCGGCCACACTTACAATTGTGCGGACAGCAAAAAGAGTGCAGTGCGGCTGCAGATCAGAATTATGCGGCCGCAGATTTCCAATCTTATCAAGCTGAAGAAAAGTGCGGATCACACATGGAATTGTGCGGCCGCAGAACCTTCGAAAGGACATTTTTGTCCGAAAATTCCAGCCTTGTATAAATAAGAGAGTTTCACTTTTTAGGTTAACTTTTGACATCAACTGCTACAATAGACAGTTCCTTTTAGTCTTTTTAGTAGTTTTTGCTATTTTGAGTTTTTTGAACATAGAGTTTATCATTTTAATTAGCAATATAGGTTTAATTATCATTTCTTCTTCTTTTTCTTCAAATTTAAGCATGAGTAGCTAGATTTTTACTAGGGTTGTGACCCAACCCTAGTGTGTAAACTTAATGGGTGTTTGATTTATTGCTTGTTTATGGTTGGGTGTTTTATATTTAGCCTTGTTCTTGCTTTTATTTGAAGAATTAATGGTTGCAAATATTAGTTCATGCCTATGTGAGTTGGTCTCTACTTGAGAAAGAGAGACTTAGTCTAGGAAAACATGGCTAACAAGAAATTTGGTCAATCGAGAGATTGATAAGCCCAATTAAAGGGTTGAACCTAGAGATAGTAAAACCCGACTTGAGCTTTTATTCAACCGTTTTGTTCAATACCCATTTGGATTTGAGAAAGCCAAATTGGGCAAAATCACTCTCTAACCGAGAGGTATTGAGTGGGTAAACGAGTGTTGATAGTTATAATACACCCCGACCAATAAAACAAGCTTTAAACTTTACAACCCATTAGGCAAACACCTAGGTGAAGGTCAAGGTCATAGCCTTAGGCCTTTTACATCATTTGAAAAACAACAAAACAAATTTCCTAGTTTCAGTCTTTAAATTGCAATCGTAGTGTAATTTAGGTTTTTAAACAACCAAATTTTGCAGAAGTGCAAATTTAGATATACAAACTCACACGCTAAGATATATACTACTAACTCCCATTCATATAGCTCCCTACGGAATTTGACCCCGACTCTTGTTGGGTATTACTATTGCATCGACCGTTTTCATAACCTCGAATAGAGGAGTGAAATTGGACGAGATCAATTTTTGGCGTCATTGTCGGGGAGCTAAAAAAGGTGTTAGCTATATATTTAGGTGTGTTTTTTGGGATATCTTTTTTTCCTTCCTTTTTACTAACGTGTGAGTATTGTAGGTGCAATTATAGAAAACAACGATCTTGGAAACATAGCTGTGGGGGATGTGGATGTTGAGGATGATCAAATGGATGAGGTCCCTCTTGAACCTCAAGCCAATAGACGAGGCTGACCGGCTCAAGACAATGTACCCGCTCCACCCCCACCTCAACCAGAGCGGCTCCACACCGGGTGTTGCCGAATGAAGGGTATGCAAGTGCTATAGTCCCTCCCCGTATTAGGGTGGGCAACTTCCACATAACTAATGTGATGCTCACTTTGCTCAAGCAACGAGGATTCTTCACCGGTGCACCAAGTCAAAATGCATATAAACATTTGAAGGGATTTATAGATACGTGTTAGGGGAGCAAACAAACAAATGTCTTTGAGGATGCTTTGAGGCTAAGGCTTTTTCCCTTCTCTCTACGGGGGAAAGCTTTAGATTGGTTGGAACGTTTGCCAAATCATTCCATTCATACATGGGATGAACTAGCAGAGAAATTTATCTCTAGCTTGTCTATTCTTCGAGATGAAATTCTAGCTTTCAAGCAAGAGCCCAATGAACCACTACACGAGATATGGGAAATATATAGAACAATGGTGAAAGAGTGCCCCAACAATGATATGAAAGAGAACATGATTCAACAAACTTTCTATCGGGGGATCAATACAACCAACCAATGTATAGTGAATCAACTTGCCGGTGGGAACTTCATGACTACGCCTTATACGAAGGCGTGTGATATCTTGGATGAGATGGCGGATACTTCTTTGGTGTGGCAATCTCGAGCTAACGTTCCACAAGGTGACCCCAACGTGACTCACCTTCACAAAGAGTTGAATGATCATGGAAAAGCCATAGCCGAGTTGACTACCACCATGAACCAATTGGCAAAGGCTCAACTTCAACAAGTGCAAAACCCTAGGCAAGTCAATGCAATTGAGGGAGTAAATATGATGGCAAACAAGCGAAGAACAAGAAGTCCACAAGTGCAACAAAGAGTGGATAATTTTGTGCAAGATGATAGTGGATTTGCTCAAGATGAATCTTATAATGACCAAGAAGAGGAGGTCCAATATATGAACAATTTTCAAGGGAAAATAAACAACTTCCAAGGCCCTAGTCAACAAAAATGGAGACCTTCCAACAATAAAGGAAATTGGAATTCTCAAAATCAAGGTAATTGGAGTGGTGGAAATAATCAAGGCAATTGGAGTGGAAGCAATAACCAAGGGAATTGGCATAACAATAATAACCAAGGCAATTGGGGAGGCAACAACCAAGGCGGGTGGAACAACAATCAAGGAAATCTGGGGTCGGGTTTTCAAAGCCCCCCGATGTCTTAACAACCGAGCAACCCACTCCCTTATCCTTCCCATGGTCCTAGTTCTTCCAAAAATAGAATGGGCCATATTGAGAACATGTTCAAACAAATGATAGAGAAAAATGTCGATTATGATGCCCAATTTGCTTCACACAACACATCGATCCGCAATCTAGAGGTGCAAATGGGTCAAATCACTCAAGCTCTAAATTCTTGTCCTAAAGGGGCACTACCAAGTGACACGGTAGTGAACCCGAAGGGTGGAAACAATACGGGACATGCCATGGCCGTTACTACAAGAAGTGAAAGAGGTGGGAATGTACCCAACTCAAGTCAAAGGCAACTTGTGGATGATGAGCAAGTGGTAGAAGAAGAGGAGATCCCAACCAATGTAGTGCAAGCTAACGATGAAGTGCGGATTGATATTGATTATACGGTGGAGGAGACTCAAGAGGAAGTGAACCCGTATAGGGAGCATGTGATTGACATACCAGAACCGGTAGTGCAAAAGGCTAAGGCACCATTGCCTAAGCCATCTCCTCCATATCCTCAAAGGCTCGCCAAGAAAAATGGCGAGAATCAATTTAAAAAAATTATTGATATGATGAAGAGTATCTCGATAAATGTGCCATTAGTTGAAGCCTTGGATCAAATGCCCGGATATGTAAAGTTTATGAAGGACTTGGTGACAAAGAAGCGATTGATGAATTTTGAAACTATCAAAGTCACTCACCAAGTGAGTGCTATTATGCATTCGATGGCTCCTAAGTTGGAAGATCCCGGTGCTTTCACAATCCCTTGCACCATTGGTAGTGCCGAGTTTGCCAAACTCTTTATGATCTTGGGGCAAGTCTCAATTGATGCCCTATTCGGTTTTCAAGACATTGGGAATTGGGCAACCAAGACCCACATCTATGAGATTACAAATGGCCGATCGTACAATGAAGAGACCGTTGGGGGTGATTGAGGATATATTGGTTCGAGTTGACAAGTTCATTCTCCTGGTGGATTTTATTATTCTTGATTGTAAAGTGGACTATGAGGTCCCGATTATTCTTGGTAGACCTTGCCTTGCTATGGGGAAGGCTCTTGTTGATGTGGAAGCCGGAGAACTCACTTTCCGGGTGGGTAATGAAAAGGTAGTGTTCCACGTGTGCATATATATGAGGCAACCGAATAGCAATGAAGTGTGTTCATTCGTGGACTTGGTGACCGATGGGATTATTGATGATACAAGTGCCACGATTAATGTGGGTGACATGTTGGAGGCCGTCTTGCTAAATTTTGATGATGATGAGATGGATGGCTTCATGGATGGTGTTAATTCTTTGCAAGGAATGGGGTCGTACAACTATGCACCCCGGAAGCTTTCCTTGGATCTTGAGAACAAGAAAACTCCTCCTACAAAGCCTTCAATTGAAGAGCCCTATCTTGGAGTTGAAGCCTTTGCCTCCACATCTTGACTAACGTGCAGATTGACTCCACATTGGCGGTGCTCCACAAGAGGAAGAAATCTATTGGGTGGACTTTGGCGGATATTCGGGGAATAAGCCCCGCATTTTGCATGCACAAGATTAACTTGGAGGAAAATTCCAAACCCTCCATAGAAAATCAAAGGAGACTCAATGAAGTTATGTAAGACGTGGTCAAAAAGGAGATCATCAAGTGGTTAGATGCCGGGGTGGTCTACCCCATTTCCGACAGTTCGTGGACTTCTCCGGTGCAATGTGTCCCTAAGAAGGGGGCATAACTGTGGTCACCAATGATAAGAACGAGTTGATTCCAACAAAAATGGTGACCGGGTGGAGAGTGTGTATGGACTATCGGAAGCTAAATAAAGTGACAAGGAAAGACTATTTTCCACTCCCCTTTCTTGACCAAATGCATGATAGGTTGGCCGGCCGTGCTTTCTATTGCTTTCTAGATGGATATTCGGGCTACAACCAAATCCTTATTGCCCTGGAAGATCAAGAAAAAATAACTTTCACTTGTCCCTATGGCACTTTTGCTTTCAAGCGGATGCCATTTGGCTTATGCAATGCACCGACAACATTTCAACGGTGTAGGATGGCAATATTTACGGATATGGTCGAGGACTACCTTGAAGTCTTCATGGATGACTTTTCGGTAGTCGAGGATTCATTTGATGATTGCTTGGCAAATTTGGATAAAGTATTGGCAAGATGTGAAGAAAGGAACTTGGTGTTGAATTGGGAGAAATACCATTTCATGGCCGAGGAGGGCATTGTCCTTGGCCACAAAATTTCAAATAAGGGCATTGAGGTCGACAAGGCGAAGATAGAGGTGATTTCTAAACTTCCACCTCCAAAATCAGTGAAAGGTGTGAGAAGTTTCTTGGGTCACGCGGGGTTCTACCGGCACTTCATAAAGGATTTTTCCAAAGTGGTGAACCCCTTGTGCAAGCTTTTAGAGAAAGATGCTAAGTTTCACTTCAATGATGATTGCATGAGAGCCTTTGAATTGCTAAAGTTCAAGTTGACAACAACTCCCATTATCACCGCTCCTAATTGGAGTATTCCTTTTGTGTTCATGTGTGATGCTAGTGATGTAGCGGTTGGAGCAGTTTTGGGGAAACATATCAACAAGTTTTTTCATCCGGTCTACTATGCTAGTAAGACCATGAATGATGCCCAAGTAAATTACACCATTACTGAAAAACAGCTTGCCATTGTGTTTGCAATTGAGAAGTTTCGCCCATACTTGATGGGTGCAAAGGTTATTGTTCATATGGATCATGCGGCACTTCGCTATCTTATGAGCAAGAAAGATTCAAAAGCTAGGTTGATGAGATGGGTGCTATTGTTGAAAGAATTTGATATTGACATTCAAGATCGGAAAGGGAGTGAAAATCAAGTGGCGGACCACTTGTCTTGGTTGGAGGAGGAGGGGAGGCCACATGATGGCCTTGAATTAAATGACTCCTTCCCTGACGAGAAACTCTTGGCCATTTCAATGAAGGAGGTGCCATGGTTCACCGATCTAGCAAACTTCCTTGTTTGTGGAATCATCCCGGATGAGTTCTCTTTAAATCAAAAGAAGAAGCTCAAACGGGATTGTCAAGATTATTATTGGGACGAGCCTTACCTCTTCCGTATTTGGACGGATGGGGTAATTAGAAGATGTGTATCGGATGAAGAGCATGTTATTCTTGAGGCTTGCCATTCTTCGCCTTATGGTGGTCACCATGGCGGAGTAAGAACGGCGGCTAAAGTGCTAAGTTGTGGTTTCTATTGGCCCACTCTTTACAAATATGCAAGTGATATGGTGAAAATATGTGATGAATGCCAACGGGACGGTGGAATCTCGAAGAAGAATGAAATTCCACTCACTACCATTTCAGAGATCGATATCTTTGACGTGTGGGGTATTGACTTCATGGGTCCTTTTGTGAGTTCTTGTGGAAATACCTATATCTTGGTCACGGTTTATTATGTGTCTAAATGGGGTGATGTCGTTGCTCTACCCAATAATGAAGCGAGGAGTGTGGTGGCGTTCTTGAAGAGGAGTATTTTCACAAGATTTGGTACTCCGCGAGCTATTATAAGCGTTGGGGGGTCGCATTTTTGCAACAAGGTGTTTGACACTTTGCTTAGTAAGTAAGGTGTCACTCATAAAGTTACGACTCTCTATATCATCCTCAAGCTAGCGGTCAAGTGGAAGTCTCCAATCGGGAGATAAAGAGTATCTTGTCAAAAGCAGTGAATGCTAACCAGACGGATTGGTCAAAGAAGCTTGATGATGCACTATAGGCCTATCGAACTGCTTTCAAAACTCCTATTGGGATGTCTCCATACCAGTTGGTATTTGGAAAAGCTTTTCATATTCCGATGGAACTTGAGCACAAAGCCATATGGGCTTTAAAGAAGCTGAATCTTGATTGGGATGCAGCCTCTAACTTGCGGGTGGGACATTTGAATGAATTGGATGAATTTCGGTACCATGTATACGCAAGTTCATCCTTATACAAAGAGAGAATGAAGTACCTTCTTGACAAATACATCTGAAACAACGAGTTCAAGGTGGGCGATCTTGTTTTGTTGTTCAACTCACGATTGAAGATGTTTCCCGGAAAGCTGAAATCCAAATTGAGTGGTCCCTTTGAAATTGTGGGTGTGACAACTTTTGGTGCATTGGACTAGAGGAACAAAAATGATGAGGTATTCCGACTCAATGGTCACCGGGTGAAGCATTATTTGGGACAAGCTGATGATGGCCATGTGGTGGCAGTTTTTCATTATTAGTGATGGTAATCTGCGTCGTGTCGCGACGTTAAATCATGCGCTTCTTGGGAGGCAACCCATGTTTTCTTTTTCTCTTTCTTTTCTTCTTTTGTAGATAGGTGTTTTTTTTTGCTAACTGGATTTGAAGTGTGTTGCAGAAATGAGTGTGCTTTACAGGAACTGCGCTCGAAAAATTGGCTAAGTGTGGAAAAAGTGCGGACCGCACAATTTTGAATGACACAACAGAAGGCAATTACAGCCGCAACAAGCCTTTGCGAACATGAAGTTATAGTCGCGAACGCGAAGAACAACTGGGCGGAAAAACTGGGTAGTTCTGGAATTTCACATTTTTGACCCCAAAGCCATTTAATACACGACCTAGCTCATTTGAAAAAGATCTTTGGCTTATTTTTCAGTCCTTAGACTAGAGAAGACAAGTTTTGGAGCTAGAGTTCTTGCACACACACTTGGGTCTTGAAGATTTGAAGCTTTTGGTTGAGAATTTCTTACTCGTTTATGCTCATTTCTTCATTTCCTTGATTACTGAGAGCCCGAGAGAATGGAGAGATTGATGACTGAGTGAGGCCGAGGGCCTGATTATGAGTTATTATACTATAGCATGTGAGTTGTTCGTGCAGATCCAGATATTATACTATAGCACGTGAGTTGTCCGTGCGGATCCAGATATTTTACTATAGCACGTGAGTTATCCGTACAGCACGTGAGTTGTCCATGCAGATTATAGCGTTTGGGCTGAAGGATCCCCTCCGGAGTCTGTACACACCCCTAGTGAGCGCAGGTACCTACTGAGTGCGAGTACCGAGTGCTGAGTAAATGGGAAGGCTGAGTGACTATGGCCCTAAGAGGATGCATTTGATTTCATTAGGCATATGACATCTCAGTGGAAAGACCTCATGTAAATATTGGTAACAAATTATCCGGTCACTTGGTACTGTTTATGGCCAATCTAGTCCAGGGGTGTTCCAACCCGTATATAAATACACATCGACTGACAGTCAGTCACTCAGTACCGTATAAGGCCAATCCAGCCCTAGGATAATTTATCCCCAAATATAAATAATACGATCAAGATCCATGTCTAGGTAGACTCATTACAATACAAATAAGTAAGACAAGTCCATGCCATGGGAAAATCCATCCCAAATATATATGTAAGCAGTAAGTAAGGCAAGTCCATGCCCTGGGAAGTTCATCCCGAATATATATGATCATCTACGCTCACTGGGGGTGTGTACAGACTCTGGAGGGGCTCCTTCAGCCCAAGCGTGATATAAAGCCAATATGGCCTACTGCAGGCGGGCAGTCCCGATCCGCATAATAATAAAGCCAATAAGGCCTGCTGCAGGCGGGCAGGCCCCGATCCATTTAATAATAAAGCCAATAAGGCCTGCTGCAGGTGGGCAGCCCCGATCCATAAAATATTAAAGCCTATAAGGCCTGCTACAGGCGGCCAGTCCCGATCCATATAATAATATTGTATAAAGCCATTATGGCCTGCTGCGTTGCGCAACTCAATCCCATAAATATCCTCACAATGGACAAATATTACTGAGTGTGAAATGTATATTTTGGAACAATTAGTTCAATAACAACACGACCCCATGGGTCCCAAAATATTGGCACGTAGCCTAAACATGATTTTTAATAGGAGGCTAAGCTCAATTTCTGTAACACGTGGAGAATGTTCAGATAATAACATGATTCATTAATCTTACAACTGCACAGGATTTATTCAAGACACAATTTATATGGTGCACGTCCACATGCTCGTCAACTATCGTGTGTGTCACCTTTAACAATTCATATCATACCAAATTCGGGGATTCATACCCTCAGAACTAAGTTTAGAAGTGTTACTTACCTCAAACTGTGAAATTCTTATTCCGCTAAGCCTTTACCTCGTGAATTGGCCTCCAAACGCCTCGAATCTAGCCACAAATAATTTGATTCAGTCAATAAATTTTATTGGAATTAATTCCATAAGAAAATACTAATTTCTCATAAAAATCCAAAATTTAGCTCAAAATTTGCTAGTGGGGCCCACGTCTCGGAACCCGACAAAAATTACAAAATCCGGAAGACCATTCCACCACGAGTCTAACCATACTAATTTTACCAAAATCCGACCTCAACTCGACCTCCAAATCTTCAAATCTTATTTTCAAATCCCTAAGTTCAAACCCCCGATTTACACCTCAAAAACATGTAATCTAGTCTGAAATGATTACAAGTGACTTACCTCAAGTTTCCCTTGAACTCGCTCTCAAAATCGCCCAAAAAACCGTGCTTGAAGGCCCAAAAATGGCAAAACTCGGAACCCCTCTGTTTTTAACATTCTGTCCAGGATTTTCGCGCCCGCGATGATTTTTTTCGCACCTGCGGTCTTCCCACCCGCGGCATAATTCTCGCGCCTGTGGTGTCCGCACCTGCGATGGATTTCTTCGCGCCTGCGGCTTCGCAGCCGCGGCAAAATTTTTCCCACCCGCGGTGCCTGGCCAGCCCATGCATTTTCCGCTTCCGCGACTAATTCCTCGCATCCGCGAGCTCGCAACTGCGGCCCTTTTTCGCGCAGGTGTGATCATACCAGATGCCCAGTTGCTTCAGCTCCTCCTCCAAATCCAAATTCGATATGTTAAGCATCCGAAACTCACCCGAAGCCCTCGGGACCCCGTCCGAACATACCAACAAGTTCCATAACATAACACGGACCTACTCGAGGCCTCAAACCATATCAAAACGACGAATATCACCTCAAATCAAAATCTATGAACTTTGAACTTTCAAATTCTATATCTTGTGCCGAAACATATCAAATCAATTCGGAATGACTTCAAATTTTGCGCACAAGTCATAAATGACATAACGAAGCTATTCCTATTTCCATAATTAGATTTCGAGCCCGATAACAAAACGTCAACTCCCCGGTCAAACTTCCAAACTTAACTATCTATTTTAGCCATTTCAAGCCAAATTCTACTACGAACTTCCAAATAATTTTTCGGACACTCTCCTAAGTCCAAAATCACCATACGGAGCTATTGGAATCATCAAAACTCTATTCCGGGGTCGTTTACATATAAGTCAACATCCGGTCAACTATTTCAACTTAAGCTTCCAACATGAAATTCATTCTTCTAAGCTAACTTCGAAATACCTTAAAACCAAAACCGATAATTCACAAAGTCATAATACCTCGTAGGAAGTTATTCAAGGCTTCAAATAGTTTAAAGGAGCGTAAATGCTCAAAACGACCGGTCGGGTCATTACAATCTCCCCCACTTAAACATACGTTTATCCTCGAACGTGCCAAGAGTTGTTTCCAAGCCATCACATCACTATTCCATCTACCATGCACATACCCGGGGGTGATCCCATGTCACCCTATTCTATATAGGCCTGACAACATAACACAACTGAAAATCATTAATTTAACCTTAGCCCAAAACTTGGAGCCCAATTTCCAACACCCATAATTCTGTCCAAGATCTAAATCTTACACACCGTATTAGTCTGAACAAGTTGTATGAAGCCATATCCATAAACCCAGATATAATCACATTACATACTACGCAACTCACATGCTCGCAGCACCATTCCCGATCACAATCACAGTAATTACTCCAAACCAACCAAGTACAACTATTAAAACCCCGCATTCAACCAAACCTCATTCCAAAACCTACGTACACTGCCAATGATGAATGAAATAATCAAAAACACATAATCACTCATCAGATCAACTAACCATGGAGCTCTCTCGCCCCAACCAGAACCATAATCACTTTCTAAGCCGTTTCAATATTATACTCCTGAATATACCATAATCAAACCTGATAGTACCCGTTCTAGGTCTAATGACCTTATATTATTAAACACAACTATCCTATTGACATGACACACCAATACAATGTAATCCACAACTACACCACCTCGTACCTAAAATGGAAGATGTCTCAAGGTAGAGAACCGTATTGTAAGTTCAACAAGCACCACCACAACTGTAATGATATAAGCTCACTATATATAGTAGAACCAATACACACAAATTTAATACCAGTAACCAGCTCTTCTAGAGCTCACATTAACATCACTCGCACGGACAACTCACGTGCTATAGTATCAATATCTGGACCCACACGGACAACTCACGTGCCAAAAATATTACTACATGGATCCGCACGGACAACTCACGTGCCAATAACATAATCCGCCTGGCATGGTCACAGGCCTCTAATCCAAGCATATCATAGAGGAGCAATAAACAAGTAGGGATTGAACCATCATAACTGATCATAACTCCAGCATTCGAATGATTATCACATCCTTCATGCACGATCATCCTACCAGGAATATTTTCATAATTCTTCCATCCCACATATCAATAATTTGAATATCAACAGCCTATCAACCAGGAGAGTACTGCAATACTAATGAAAATCTGTAACTCAAAACATAATGCTCCTTTCAACCGTACACCCTTCTCAGGGATTACCGAGAAACTATGACATTCACCTAAATATATAACACTGACCATTCCATTTCGAATCCGTGATCTTACTTTCAACAATGAACTGCCACCTCGTACATATAAATATAAATCCCGCACAACACACCACATCTATCACGTGAAAAGCACAAGAATCTCATTATAAACCCTGTGTCGCCAGCAAATTACATACCCTATTAGTTGGAAACTTTTCTCTTGCTTCTTTCCCGGAGGAAATCACAATGCACAACATGTTTTCCCACACCGGTAGAAAATATCCGGTTCCAATCATGGTAGAAACCATCAAGAACATTTTGAAATCCATTCCCACCAATTTAAGCTATCAGAACTAATTTCCTCTATCTCGTCCAAGCCACGCTAGTCACCAAAACCCAAGAATATTGCCCCCAAAATATCTATAAAGCCTCCACATCATTATTACCCAAAAGAACTGAGCATGCCATTACCATACTGGTCTAGCCTACAACCCAGTGGTCCTATTTCCACCGAGGTTCTCCTGGATTACCTTCAAGTTGACATTTCTCCTTATCTGAACACTACTATCCTTACCCAAAGCTCACTATAAGACATCCCAACATAAAACCACACCGTCCTAAGGTCCATAAGTCATCGTATTCTTCTTAAGTACCACAAAAGTACCACAACCGTAACACTAACTCTGAAAATACCTTATTTGAGTCTAAGGCCATTTCATTCACCTTCCTGATACCGAAATATAAAATCCATAACGATGTACAAAAATGCCACAAATCTCGACACTATCCAACTTAAATCTTAGATTTTAGCCATAAACTAATCCGCCAAAAATTCTCAATTGTTACATATTAATCTCGAATCCATTAGAACTTTCCCGAGAGTCAACTGCTTTGTTCAAATCCAAATTACACCGCCCAAATGGGCCAAAAGACACGTGCCCTTTAGCACAACAATACTCAAAGAAGTAACCATGCATTAACACCACCAATCAAATTCATACTCCGTGCGCACTACATCCTTCAAAATAATAATTTAATCATCTCATAAAGTGTAATATAATCCGCATTCAAGAAATTTTCTTACTCAAGTCATCCCCGATCTCAACCTCTACAAGTCGTAACCAACCCACAAGTATGCCTCAAACAAAAATTAAAATTTAACATATATCCATGAAATTTAATTGTCAATAGCAGACTCCCCCACTTGGCTCAAAGCCATAGAACAAAACACTCAATAACTCATAATACCCCTACATCATTACTGCCATAATACTGCGGTTAGTTCAACGAAAATTCTTCTCAAGCTTATGTAACACCCACCATAAAATACCTCAATCATCCTCTAAGTTAGCATTTATTCTTGCGACAATCAAGTTTACTTTCTCAACGCGATTCAAATTCAAATCTCAACACATACGCCCCCGTTGGTAGAAAAGAAACTCTCTATTCATATCATAAGGAACACACCTACATAAATTACTGCGCAGGGGATAATCCACCTGGTTAGTCTCAAATTGGCATCTTTTTATACCCTTTCGCAGCCACAATTACTATGAAATCACTTAATCTTTCTGAGTCCAAACTCATTAACCACACACAAAAATTTAATTTGCCCCAAATTTAACAACGTGAAGAATCTTTCAAAACATTCACACTCGAGATTGTACGTCACATCAAACGAAAATAAAGCACCCAATGGCCTTCCTTTACATTTCAAGGAAACACTTCCCGTCACATTCAAATAGTCTTAACACATCCCGCAGTTTCATCATACTCATCACAAAGCCAATCCACCGCTCATCGAGCCACAAATTTCACTCGTAAGGACATTACTAGACATATGAGTCCAAATGTACAGATTACAACTGAAGCTACCGAGCCTAAGCTGCGGTCTAAACCTGGCCTCAAGTCCTCCAGACTGGCCCATCACCAAAACACAGAATACACATCTTAAACCTCGTTCATAGAATCACAAGCCGGTGATGCATAGTTGATACCGAGCGCTCATGTGCGCATACGAATGCGTGGATGGAATTCAAAGAGTTATGTTTCAAGCTGAATCAATTCTGCACGATAGAATACAAGAAAGTGAAATTTTCCTAAGGGTTGGCAACCTCTTGAAGATAAGTAATTACGTCTCCTTACAAATCTGCAAGACTCTACTAAACCTACTCATGACTCGTGAGACCTATGTTACATAGGCTCCGATACCAACTTATCACGACCCAAAATCTCACCTGTCGTGATGGCGCCTATCTAAATACTAGACAAGCCGAAAATCTCAATAAAACACCATATCTTTTAAATTTGAAAACAAAATAATTAAATTTAGCGGAAGAAATCTCACAATTTCAAATATAACACTCCCAAAACCCGGTGTCATTGAGTACATGAGAATCTAAATGAATACAAAGTCTGACTGATAGACATCACTATCTGAAGTATAGAACAGTACAATAACTAAACATGAAGGGAATCAAGTCTGTGGTCGTCAAGCAGCTACCTTGATACTCTCCAATAGAAATAACTCCGAATTTTAGTAGTCGTCGTATCTGGGAGCACCTGGATCTGCACACGAGGTGCAGAGTGTAGTATGAGTACAACTAACTCAATAAGTAACAAGACTAACCTCTGGGCAGAAAGAAATGATGAGCTCCGCTGGAACAGTCCAGTAAAAATAATGGTATAGAAATGTAGGCATGCTTTCAAGTTCAACAGTTAAACTCAATACAAGTGAAATAGATCAATACTACATGATTTGAGGCATATGACATCTCAGTAGAAAGACCTCATGTAAATATCCGGTCTCTTGGTACTGTTTATGGCCAATCCAGCCCAGGGGTGTTCCAACCCGTATATAAATGCACATCGACTGACAGTCAGTCACTCAGTACCGTATAAGGCCAATCCAGCTCTGGGATAATTTATCCCCAAATATAAATAATACGATCAAGATCCATGTCCAGGTAAACTCATTACAATACAAATAAGTAAGGCAAGTCCATGCCCTGGAAAAATCCATCCCGTATATATATATATATATATATATATATATATATATATATATATATATATAAGCAGTAAGTAAAGCAACTACATGCCCTGCGAAGTCCATCCCGAATATATATGATCATCTACGCTCACAGGGGGTGTGTACAGACTCCGGAGGTGCTCCTTCAGCCCAAGCATGATATAAAGCCAATATGGCCTACTGCAGGCGGGCAGTCCTGATCCGTATAATAATAAAGCCAATAAGGTATGCTGCAGGCGGGCACCCCCGATCCATTTTATAATAAAGCCAATAAGGCCTGCTGCAGGCGCGCAGCCCCGATCCATTTAATAATAAAGCCAATAAGGCTTGCTGCAGGCGGGCAGTCCCGATCCATAAAATAGTAAAGCCTATAAAGCCTGCTGCAGGCGGGCAGTCTCGATCAATATAATAATATTTTATAAAGCCATTATGGCCTGCAAATATTACTGAGTGTGAAATGTATATTTTTGAACAATTAGTTCAACAACAACACGACCCCATGGGTCCCAAAATATTGGCACGTAGCCTAAACATGATTTTTAATAGGAGCCTCAGCTCAATTTCTCTAACACGTGGAGAATGTTCAGATAATAACATGCTTCATTAATCTTACAACTGCACAGGATTTATTCAAGACACAATTTATATGGTGCACGTCCACATGCTCATCACCTATCGTATGTGTCACCTTTAACAATTCATATCATACCAAATTCGGGGATTCATACCCTCAGAACCAAGTTTATAAGTGTTACTTACCTCAAACCGTGAAATTCTTATTCCGCTAAGCCTTTTCCTCCTGAATTGACCTCCAAACGCCTCGAATCTAGCCACAAATAATTCGATTCATTCAATAAAATTTATTGGAATTAATTCCATAAGAAAATACTAATTTCCCATAAAAATCCGAAATTTAGCTCAAAATTTGCCCGTGGGGCTCACGTCTCGGAACCCGACAAAAGTTAAAAAATCCGGAAGACCATTCCACCACGAGTCTAACCATACTAATTTTACCAAAATCCGACCTCAACTCGACCTCCAGATCTTCAAATTTTATTTTCAAATCCCTAAGTTCAAACCCCCGATTTACACCTCAAAAACATGTAATCTAGTCGGATTATTCGATGAAAATTCAATATTATGGAGTAGAAATTATCACAAGTGACTTACCTCATGTTTCCCTTGAACTCTCTCTCAAAATCTGTCACGCCCCAAAACCGAGGAGCGCGACCGGCGCTCAACCGAGTGAACCCGACTGTGCAAGCCTGTTAGATTTCATTCTACCCAAACTCATCCATGAATAGAGATAATACATATTATCATTAATTAGATGAAAATGTGTTCATGTCTAAAATACCAATTCATTTTCAATAATTTCATCATTTTAAAATCTCAAATGGACAAGTAATACATCCACAACATAACATAGTTTGTCTTTCCCCAGTACCAATACACAACCCACACTATGTCTACGGAGCCTCTATAGACAAAGAAGAGTACAATGATAATGCTGGCAACAAGGCCCCGACTATACCTCAAACAAAATACATAAAGTACAAAAGATTCATGACCCCAGAATGAAGTGGGGCTCGCCAAGTCAGCTGGGAAGAAGGTGCACATCTATCACTGACCAATATCTCCTGCTGTGGAACCACCTGCATCCATTGAAAGATGCAGCGCCCCCGGCAAAATAGACGTTAGTACTGTCGAATAGCACTAGTATGTATAACTAAACACCCTCTCAATAGAATGACAAATAATACAAATAAGATTATCATAATATCAATGAAAGCCTTAATTAATATCAAACCTCAATTTAGGATCAAGACAATACCATTATTCACAATACCGGTACCACCGTACTCTTAGCACGGAGTCCGATCACGACCCGATCGGCTAGGCCATCTCATTAAAGACATCAACCACAATTTCTCTCAATATAAATACCACCGTCTTTAACACGGAGTCCGATCACGACCTGATCGGCTAGGCTATCCATTAAGGACATCAACCATAATTACTATTTCAATTACAATCCAGCACAATCACCACCATGTGTGAGGCATAGTGTCCGATCACGACCTGACCGGCTAGGTTATCTTATTTGAGACATCAACCTTTTTATATCAATCATCGCATTTCGTATTACTTTCACATCTTTTCATTTCATTGGCACTAATGGCCATAATTATAAGATCATTCTTGGAACGTTGGCCATATTAAGTATTTCATGCTCACCTTATCAATTTCAAATATCATTACCATCATCAACAACAAATACAATTCAAATCAAGGTGTGTAGTACACATGTGAGCAATTTAGAGTCTAAGGCACATAGAGATATTTCACAAAACTTAGCATAATAGCCTTCATTTGAACTTGACTTAAAGTCGAAACATTATTAATGCACAGCCCATATTTTAAGACATCCTCAATTGGTAACATAACATGAATAAAGCATTTAGGATGCTTGTTGAATATATATCTTTCAACCTAATCTTACTTGGAATGGCCAGTCTCATAATGAATCACTCGGGACTTACATAATTTACATGAATATCGTGGGATTCAATTGTAAGAGAAGCATTTAGCCAACATACCTCACTTGAGCTTCCTTACACTCTAAATGTTCTGGAATTCTTAGCAACTTCAATCTATTGTAGAAATATAACAAATTGAATCAAAATTAGGAAGATGATCATGGTTCTAGCTCATTTGAGCATTTTATCAAACACTAAGTGTGCATTAAGGTTCCATGGTCCTTTTATGGAGAATTCCATCATCCCACAACTCAATCTTTACCATTTTTAGCTCAACAATCTTCCTACACCCTTTGACAACACATGCATGTAAAATAAACAACTCTCATGGCAAAAAATTATCTTGCTAGTTACCCATTTTCAAAAAATTTCGAAATTAGGGTTTAGGGTGTAGAATCTTACCTCTAGGAAGAAGACCTAGTGAGCTTCCCTTCTTAATCTTCCAAAACTTGGGCAATAATTGAAGGACAAATATCGGAGAACACCTTCTCACTCTAGGGCACCATCTCTCACTCTAAAATGTTAGATAATAGCTAAAAAATGACCCAAAGAGTGTATTTAACGAAATAGGGTTGGGTTTTAAAAATCCAAAAATGGAGCCCCGGAACAAGGTATGCGATCCTCAAACACGTAAGCCTAATCCGGCACCATCAAATATTATTTTCTTTGCAAATTTTACCGGTCTTTACACTTAAGTACTTTGAAATTTTTCGGGGTGTTACATTCTCCCCCTCTTAGGATCATTCATCCTCGAATGAGGGTAAAAATCCGTCATTAGCATCTTATGCAACTCAGTTTGTTTCATACCACATTCGAGCAGCCCAAAATTTGACTAACTCCCAAAATCTCCAAAAATTTTGCCAGAGTTTCCCTTGTAACTAAGCATATCCACCTGTCAGAGAGCCCCAGAAACATATCCTAACAACATATACGTATTCCAACAACGTAACATAATACAAAACAACACTAATTGTGGTCTCATAAGCAATATATATCCAGAAAGGAACACCCTTAATACCAATTGTTTACATGATATAAAATTCATAAAAAGTAGGTCTTATAATTTTGTTTTTCCTAGATCACAGTTTTAAATACATGGTCATTCAAACAAATAAGGATAATTTTTCTTCATTTCTTCCTCGGCCTCCCAAGTAGCCTCTTCAACCTGTTGGTTTCGCCACAACACTTTCACGGAGGCAATTTCTTTATTTCTCAATTTTCGGACTTGTCGATCAATAATAGAAACCGGAATCTGTCGGATCTCCAACTACTTTCTTCAACATAGACACATGAAACACCGGGTGTACTAATGACATATCAGGTGGTAGCTCAACCTTGTACGCCACCTCACCAATCCTCTGAATGATTTTGTACGGTCCGACATACCTCGGACTCAATTTCCCTTTTGCACCAAATCGCATTACCCTTTTCATGGGGGAAACTTTCAAGAATACCCAATCATCTTCTTTGAACTCCAAATCCCTACGACGAACATCCGAATAGGATTTTTGACGATTCTGAGTAGTCTTCAACCACTCCTTAATGATTTCAACATTCTCCATGGCCTGATGCACGAGGTCTGGCCCTATCAACTCTGCTTCCCCAATTTCAAACCACCCAATGGGAGATCTACATCTCCTACCATATAAAGCCTCGAACAATGCCATTTGAATGCTAGCGTGATAGCTATTATTGTAGGCAAATTCTATGAGTGGTAAATGATCATCCCAACTACCTTTGAAGTCTAGAACGCAAGCACGCAACATATCCTCAAGCGTCTGAATAGTCCGCTCTGCCTGCCCGTCTGTCTGCGGGTGAAAGGTTGTACTAAGATTCACCTGAGTACCCAAACCTTGCTGAAATTTCTTCCAAAAATTAGCAGTGAATTGTTCCCCCCGACCAGAAATGATGAAAATTGGGGTGCCATGCAACCTGACTATTTCTTTGATATACAGCTGAGCATACTGCTCCGCTGTGTCGGTAGAGTTAACCGGAAAAAAGTGTGATGACTTCGTGAGCCGATCCATAATCACTCAAATTGAGTCAAACTTGCGCGAAGTGCGTGGTAATCCTACCACAAAGTTCATATTAATCATTTCCCACTTCCATATTGGAATTTCTATGTTTTGTGCCAACCCACCAGGCCTTTGGTATTCGGCCTTCACTTGCTGACAATTCGGACATCTTGCCACAAAGTCCGCCACATTTCTCTTCATATCATTCCACCAATAGACTTCCTTAAGATCATGATACATTTTACTAGAACATGGATGCACGGAATACCTAGAAGTGTGAGCTTCAGTCATAATTCTGCCCCGGAGACCACCCACATTTGGAACACAGAGTCGCCCTTGGTACCTTAGTGTACCATCATTCATGCTAAGAGAAAAGGCCATGGTATTATGTTTATGAATCCCCTCTTTCAATTTTGCCAACAATGGATCGTTGTATTGTTTCTCTTTGACTTCCACAACAAGCGATGATTCAACCCTATTTTGCACAATTACCCCTCCTTCACTAGAGTCCGCAAGACGAACTCCCAACCTAGCCAATCGGTGAACTTATTTGTCCAATGGCCTTTGATATGCCTCCAAGTGTGCTAAGCTACCCATAGATTTTTGGCTAAGAGCATCCGCCACAATATTAGCCTTCCCCGGATGGTATAAAATATCAATGCCATAATCCTTGAGTAATTCAAGCCATCTTCTCTGCCTCAGATTCAATTCCTTCTATTTGAAAATATATTGAAGGCTCTTATGGTCCGTGAATATATCCACATGGACCCCATATAAATAATGACGCCAAATTTTCAATGCAAATACCACTACTGCAAGTTTTAAATCATGTGTTGGATAATTGTTTTCATGATTCTTGAGTTGCCTAGAAGCATACGCTATCACCTTCCCATGTTGCATTAATACACACCCAAGCCCGATTCTTGAAGCATCACAATATACCACAAATCCATCTATACCCTCTGGTAGAGTCAACACCGTTGCCATAGTCAGTCTTGCTTTCAATTCCTGGAAACTCTTTTCACAAGCATCTGACCATTGGAACTTAATTGCCTTCTGCGTCAATTTAATCAATGGAGAGGTAAGAGTAGAAAACCCCTCCACAAACTATCTATAATATCCAGCTAAGCCCAAGAAACTGCGAATCTCTGTTGGAGTTGTAGGCCTCGGCCAATTCATCACAGCTACAATTTTCTGAGGATCAACTTAATTCCTTCATTAGAGACAACATGACCCAAGAATATGACCGACTCGAGCCAAAATTCACATTTTAAAAACTTCGCCTATAATTTGTGCTGATGCAGGGTTTGCAGAACTACCCTGAGATGGTCAGCATGGTCCTCCTAACTTCGTGAATATACAAGAATATCGTCAACGAACACTATCACAAAGGAGTCGAGGAATGGCTTAAAAACACGATTCATAAGATCCATGAAGGCTGCTGGGGCATTTCTACAATTCTCAAACATGTAAGTCTAGTCCGGCACCATGAAACATTATTTTCTTTGCTAATTTTACCGGGCTTTACACTTAAGTACTTTGAAATTTTCTAGGGTGTTACAAAATCACCCCAAAAACCATGCTTTATGGCCCAAAAATGGCAAAACTCGGAACCCCTCTGTTTTTAACATTCTGTCCAGGATTATCGCGCCCGCGATGATTTTTTTCACACCTGCGGTCTTCGTACCCGCGGCATAACTCTTGTGCCTGCGGTGTCCGTACCTACGATGGATTTCTTCGTGCCTGCGCCTTCGCAACTGCTGCAAAACTCTCGCACCTGCGATGGATTTCTTCACGCCTGCGGCTTCGCACCCGCGGTGCCTGGCCAGCCCATGCATTTTCCGCTTCCGTGACTAATTCCTTGCATCCCGAGCTAGCACATGTGGCCCTTTTTCGCGCTGGTGTGATCACACCAGATGCCCAGTTGCTTCAGCTCCTCCTCCAAATCCAAATTCGATTCGTTAAGCATCCAAAACTCACCCGAGGCCCTCGGGACCCCGTCCGAACATACCAACAAGTTGCATAGTATAACACGGACCTACTCAAGGCCTCAAATCATATAAAACAACATCAAAACGACGAATCACACCTCAAATCAAAATCTATGAACTTTGAACTTTCAAATTCTATATCTTGTGCCAAAACATATCAAATAAATCCGGAATGTCTTCAAATTTATCACACAAGTCATAAATGACATAACAAAGTTATTCCAATTTTTAGAATCGAATTTCGAGCCCGATATCAAAAAGTCAACTTCCCAGTCAAACTTCCAAACTTAACTTTCTATTTTACCCATTTCAAGTCAAATTCTACTACAGACTTCCAAATAATTTTCCGGACACGCTCCTAAGTCCAAAATCATCATACGGAGCTATTGGAATCATCAAAACTCTATTCCAGAGTCATTTATACATAAGTCAACATCCGGTCAACTATTTCAACTTAAGCTTCCAACATGAAATTCATTCTTCTAAGATAACTCCGAAATACCTTAAAACCAAAACCGACAATTCACACAAGTCATAATACCTCATAGGAAATTATTCAAGACTTCAAATAGTTTAAAGGAGTGTAGATGCTCAAAACAACCGGTCAGGTCGTTACAAAGACCCATGAACAGAAGATATAATAATAAGGCACATGGGGAATCAAGAACATAGGCACCCCTAGTACTTTTATGAATAGAGTCATTTATGAAAGTAGTGCGTTTGCTCATTTCGTTTGTATCATATGGGTCATGCCGAAAGAAAGAAGGAATAGCCTTAACATACCTTTGTTGGCTTTCTTCGGTAACCACAACGACAACACTTCCAACACACGTTAATCTACGAGAGACAACAATAATGCAACAACAATGGATTAGCGGCAGGCTTGCTCTATGATTAACTAAATGGTGTTTCTCCTGCCCTCTTTCCTTCTAACCTTCACAAAAAAATAAAACAACAATGTATACAACCATATCCACATTCCTAGAACTTCAACACATCAAAAACAACCCCACAACATAATACAAGAACTCAGACAATCAGTTTATGACCGTCGTCATCCGTGAGTTCTTGTCCAAAATATACCTTTAATGATCATACAAGCTTGTAGTAGGTCATTGATGATGGAGTGTACTTTTGTTTCCCTCTTTTAAACTTCCTTCCACTTTATACCACTATGAAGTAACTTCGATCCGCTAACAATCGTAGGGAATCGATATTAGAATCGTAAAATTAACGGGAGAATCAAGTAGAGAAAGCTTAATCTTTACTTACCTTAAATAGCAAAGCGTTTATGCCCTTGATGACATGTTGTTCATCTTGTCAATGTTACATTACGTTGCTACTCATTTAGCAAATAATGCTGCAGTAACTTAGTAATAGAGACATTGTTCACTTTTCCCTCAAAATGAACTAATATATTCCTTTTTTCCATTCAATTGAAATGTGGGTCCGTACCTAATCATATATCATTTTAATACCTATTATATGGATGCCACCTCAATCCTTGTAAAGTTGATTAGTCATGAGCCCCCCTTATCCACATGATTCCACGTGGATTCATACAAATGACACTTATCCACTTATAACTAATTCCATATTCTCCAACGTTATACCAACATTTAACCAATTATTCACCCAATAATTTTTAGGTCTCATTTCAGTTAAATACTAATATACTTCATATACCTTACTATCATGGTCATGTGGTATATCACTAGTCCAAAAATGAAGGGTATTATAGCTTGGACCGCTTTTTCATCCTAAAATGTCAAACTTCGACGTAACTCATTTTATTCGATTCGTTTACCCTCTAACTTTCACGACTTTACTTATCACTTGTTATAAATATCATAAATACTTATAACCTCAAAAATAATCTTGTTCTTGAACTTATGTCAATTTTCTTACGACAAATCCAATGTACAAAAGTACGGGATGTAACATCCTTCCCCCCTTTAGAAACATTCGTCCTCGAATGTTGACTGACCGCTTATCAGTCTCATACCCCACAGCCCTTACGAATACTTTAATACGTTCCTTGCCATCTAGGCAACTGTTCTTTGAATTAATCCAAAGGCTAGGGCATTCCTTGCTTTTTTACTTCCCGTTCATTAGCCACGATAGGTGCCAATTTCTTATGGAGTGTATACAATATTGTAGTGAGAATGTTGTTACAAGACCATTTCTTCTTCAAGCTACTATGCTATGGTTGAAGCCTTCTTCCTTATTTTCTCAACTAGTCTTTCGTTGTAGTACTTAAAGGAGACCCTCTAATTTCCGTAAAGCTTTGAGCGTATTACATCATATACCTGGCGGAAGTTTTGATGTTCTTCCTCGCCTATAATTATCCTTAGTTACTTACCTCCATACCATTGTGCTCGTATGGTATCTTCTAAACTAAAATTTAAATTGTCTCTCTAGTGGCACTCTCTTTTATTTCCATAACACTTATACAGTGTCTTTATCTACCCCAACTCCTATCTGAATATTTCTCAAGGATCATGATGTCACATCTATGAAACTGAATTCACTATGCTGGGTTCACTACGTTTATCTTGCATGATATGTTGATTTGTCTGTATCCTCTTGTCTACCCATAACTAGGCTCTTCCCGAGTCCACTACTAACTACTCGTTGGTCCATTCTCATATGTATCTTCCACATAATCTCTCTTGGGATATGTCCTTTGTCTTAACATACCTCTTACAATGGCTCCTGATGTATCAAGTGTCCATTCACACTTATTTATTACCTCTTACTCATAATACTTCACATACTCTCTTCTTATTCTCCGACAAATATTTCTGTCTATCACTTTATTCTGAAAACTTCAACAAAATGTTCTTTCACATTTAGCTCCCCTTACTTCATCTCACTAGCTCTTCGGGATGTCTAACATTCTCCTTTTTTTTTAGTGATTGGAGTCATACTAAGGTAAATATTTATCCCTTCTAGGATCCCACTGCCTATCTTTTGAAATTTCTGATTATTTTAGTATTCATATTTGACTGTACTATTCTAGAGTTCACCATCTGGGTGTCTCACAAGGAGATCTATTATCACATTTGCACTATCTTCGGAAATGTCAACTAACGCAATGTCACGACCCAAAATCTAACTGCCGTGATGGCGCCTATCGTGGAACTAGGCAAGCCACAACTCACATCTCAACACATAAAAATCTTTGAACATAAAAACGGAAGAAATTTAATAATTTAGGAAAGCCTTTTTGAAAACAGAAATATCCAAAATACGATATAATCCATCCCAAAACTGGGGTGTCACAGAGTACATGAGTGTCTAAATCAGAATACAGTCCACTGCAATATCTAGAGAAATAAACTGAAAATACAACTAGTGATAAAGAAGGAGAGTCAAGGCCTGCGAGCACCGTGCGGCTACCTTGGTAGTCTCCGAACTCTGAAGCCGCAATCAGCAACCGCCGCCGTGACCAAAATTGCATGGATCTGCACATGAGGTGCAGGGAATAACATGAGTACATCCAACTCAGTAAGTAACAAGTCCAAACTTTAGACTGAAAGGTAGTGACGAACTCAACCGATACAGATAAAATAGAATAAACTGAACAGAAACATAGGCATGCTTCCAAATTAAATAGGCAACTCAAAACAGTAAATAGAGGAAGATCCGAACAATGTAAAGAATATAATTCTGCTATCTCTACATGCCAATGCACATGCTGTATGTGATGCACCGTACTATCGGCCTCATGTGCTCACACTCTCGAATGCTCAACCACTCGGTACTGTATATGGTCCAAACGGCCCAGGGAAGATCCATCCCGGAATATATACATCACTGACTATAAGTCATCCAGTACCGAGGAAGGCCAATCCAGCCACGTGGAGAAGATCCGTCTCCGGGTATCAAGTATTTCAGACAAGATCCATGTCCAGGGAAGATCCATCCCTCAATAATATCAATCGCGCTCACTGGGGGTGTGTTACAGACTCTGGAGGGGCTCCTACAGCCCAAGCGCTTTCATAAAATCAGTATAACCGCTGCGGCGTGCAGCCCGATCCCATAACTGTCACTCATAATCATGCTCTCAAGCTCACTCAGTCATCAATCTCTCCAGTCTCACTCACAGGCTCACAATATCATGAAAACTAACCCGAAACAATGATATGATGTATCAATTAATAACAATTGAGACGGAGATATGATATGAAATGCATGAACATGACTGAGTACATAATATCAATAAAATCAGTGAGATGACAGCAAGAAATGATCACTAGGGGTCCCAAGAGTACCGGCATAAAGCCTAAACATGATATCTAGCATGATTGACAATTCAATTACTTTATCACAAGATGAAAACACGGATATCAACAAAATAGAGTCACTATACAATGCCATGGAATCAACATGGCCACAATTATCACGGTGCACGCTCGAACGCAAGTCACTTGGCATGTGCGTCACCTTAATATCAATCGTGTATAGCACATAGTTTGGGGTTTCAAACCCTCAGAACCAAGTTTGAAAGCGTTACTTACCTCAAACCAAGAAAAGTCCTACTCCGGAATGCCCTTGCCTCTCAATTCGGCCTCTGAACATCCCGAATCTAGCCACAAGTAATACTATATGATCAATATAGGCTAAAGAAATCAATTCCACAAGAAAAATACCAAATTATAGCCAAAATCTGAAATCGGCTCAAACCCAGCCCCCGGGTCCCCGTCTCGGAATCCAACAAAAATCACAAAACCCGGAATCCTATTCACTCATGAGTCTAACCATACCAAATTTATCAAAATCCAACCTCATTTGGTCATTCAAATCCCCAAAATCCACTCACCAATTCTCAAGCCCTAAACTCCCAAATTTCTAGCTCAAATCTCTAATTAGATGATGAATAAAGCCATAGATTCACAAAATTTATACCATTATGGGTTAGATTCACTTACCCCAACGTTGCTCATTGAAAACCTTCAAAAAATCGTCTCTCTCCCGAATTCCTCAAGTCCAAAATTGAAAATGAAAGACAAAAACCTCTAGCTGGTGCTTTTCTGCGCAGCAATACCGCACCTGCGGTCCATTGATCGCTTCTGCGATGCCGCACCTGCGAAAATTTCATCGCAGGTTCGGATTTCACTTAAAATCCTGACTTCGCTCCTGCGCCCTCAAGACCGCATCTGCGCCTTATGCAGGAGCGGAAACTCTCTCGCTTCTGCGGTCAAAACTCGCACCTGCACCTGCCTGCCCGCATCTGTGACTCAAGCATATGCGGGAATACCTTCGCACCTGCGGTTCCTGCCCAAGTCCTCCATGGCTGTATCTGCGGCTCCTCAGTCGCTCCTGCGGGCTCGCACCTGTGGCTCCCACTCCACAGGTGCAGAAGACATTAGAACCAGCAGCTTTAGCTGCATTTCATCAACTCCAATTCTTCCGTTAACCACCTGGAATCACCCCGAGGCCCTCAGGACCTCAACCAAATATAACAACAAGTCATATGACCCCCTACAAACTTGGTCGAACCTTCGAATCCCCCAAAATAACACCAAAACACCGATTACCCCCAGATTCAAGCCTAAAGAATTTTTAAACTTTTGAATTCTACAAACGATGCCGAAACATACCAAACCACGCCCGATTGACCTCAAATTTTGCACAAAAGTCATATTCAACATTACGGGCCTACTCTAACTTCCGGAATCGGAATTCGACCCCGATGTCAAAAAGTCAACCCCCCGGTAAAAATTCTAAAAATTCGACTTTCGCCGTTTCAAGCCTAAATCAGCTACAGGCCTCAAATTCACAGTCCGGACACGCTCCTAAGATCAAAAACACCCAACGGAGCTACCGGAACCGACGAAACTCTATTCCGGAGTCGTCTTCATACCATTCCGACTACGGTCAAATTCCTAAGACCTAAGCTTCCGATTTAGGGACTAAGAGTCCCAAAATACTCCGAAACAAAAACAACACCTCCCGGCAAGTCACATAAGCAGAAATAGATACGGGGAATACATTAAATAGGGGATCATGGCTAATATGATCAAAACGACCGGCCGGGTTGTTACACGCAAACAATCCATCCATTTTGGGTTACTCTAACCCCAGCCAGATCCTGATATCCTGTCCTTCTCTTAAACTATATCTGTTAGCTCCCATAGGGCATAACTGAGATGGGTGTGGCCGATTGTACATACCTATATTACTCTTAAAGGTAACTCAAAATGCTTATATTTCTCTGCTTAATTATAAATACTGATAATCTTAATTAATTGGGTACCTCATACCCTTCTTGACCTTGCTTCTTTTACTTGTTGAAACCTGTATCTACCTTCTGAATCTCTCATTACTTTTTACCATACGAATGGATAGATATTCTTGCCTTAAGGCTCCTTATCAAGAATCTTACACGTGATCTGCTAAAGACTTCACGTTTACTCATTATAAGCATGATGTAAAATCTAGTTTCTATTACTCAACTCTTCCACTGCCACATTCAATCTTTTACCAACTGTCTTTCTGGATGTAGGTATCATTATATTACGAATAAAATAGAAGTTAGGAGGTTGAATTTTTACAATTGAGCTCTACCACACGATCTAGATTATAAAGAAAGAGTGACAGTCATAAGCCCTGTAGCCTCCTGCTTATAAGTGTGGTGCACAACACACCCATAAATAAGACACTGCTAGATACGGCTTGTAGACTCCCTAGGACAAAACTGCTCTAATACCACTTCTGTCACGACCCAAATCGATGGGCCGCAACTGACACCTAGTGCCTTACTCAACCGAGTACCAACGTAACATATCTTTCTTATCACACCATCATAGGTAAATGGGCTAAAAGGGCCATCATTAGATAACTGAAATAAAACATAAGGGAATACTAGACATAGGGCGACCCAAGATGACATAGAAACTTATACACGTGACATACGGGCCTATAAGGCCGACATGATCATTTGTACACTCAAATCATAGGCCGATAAAGTCATACAAGTATCCATATACATGACATCTGTCTATAAGCCTCTAAGAGTACATAAACGTCATAAAGGTCGGGACAGGGCCCCGCCATACCAACCAATACATATCCAAATCATACTGACCAAATAGGCAACTCCGGAGCAACTGGAGTGCACCAACACCTTCCGCTGAGCCAATAGCCTACTAGAAGAACTGTCAACCTATCTATTCGGACCTGCGAACATGAAACGCAGCTTCCCCATGCAAAAGGGACGTCATTACAAATAAAGTACCGAGTATATAAAGCATGAAAGAAACATGGTGTAAAGAACTCAATATGTAAGTCTTAATATCTCTGTGAATCGTGAAACGTTTATAATGTCATGCATATGCATATAAATATCATACCATGCATAGGTATATGAGTACATAACATCATCAAGCTTCTGAAGGCATCCCATCATTTCATTTTGGCCTTTGTGGGCGAAATCATCAACGGATACCAGCTGATCAGGTGGTGATGCATATATAACGCCATAACCTTTTCCCATACCCCATATATATATAATATATGCGTATATAATGCCATCTGGTTATGGATCAACGTACATATATAAATGAATACAATGCATGAGAAGTAAGTCTATAAGATCTCTCGAAATGTCATAAGATCAATATGCCTTCGGATAAACTTTATCAACTACGTATTTTTCCGAGACCCATGAACATAAGATATAATAATAAGGAACATGGAATATAAAGAACATAGGAACCCCTAGTACTTCTATGAATAGATCCATTTATGAAAGTTGTGTGTTTGCTCGTTTCGTTTGTATCATATGGGTCAGGCCAAAAGAAAGTAGAAATAGCCTTAACATACCTTTGTTGGCTTTCTTCAGTAACCACAACGACAACCCTTCCAACAAACATTAATATACGAGAGACGACAATAATGCAACAACAATGGATTAGCGGCAAGCTTGCTCTATGATTAACTAAATGGTGTTTCTCCCGCCCTCTTTCCTTCTAACCTTCACAAAAAAACAAAACAACAATGTATACAACTATATCCACATTCCTATAACTTCAACACATCAAAAACAACCCCATAACACAATATAAGAACTCAGATAATCAGTTTATGACCGTCGCCATTCGTGAGTTCTTGTCCAAAATATACCTTTGATGATCATACAAGCTTGTAGAAGGTCGTTGACGATGGAGTGTAATTTTGTTTCCCTCTTTTAAACTTCCTTCCACTTTACATCACTACAAAGTAACTTCGATCCGCTTACAACCGTAGGGAATCGATATTAGAATCATAAAATCGACGGGAGAATCATGTAGAGAAAGCTTAATCTTTACTTACCTTAAATAGCAAAGCGTTTCTGCCTTTAATGACATGTTGTTCATCTTGTCAATGTTACATTATATTGCTGCTCATTTAGCAAATTATGCTGCAGAAACTTAGTAATAGAGACATTGTTCAATTTTCCCCCAAAATGAACTAATATATCCCTCTTTTTCATTCAATTGAAATGTAGGCCCGTACCTAATCATATATCATTTTAATTCCTATTATATGGATGCCACCTCTATCCTTGTAAAGTTGATTAGTCATGAGCCTCCCCCCCTTTATCCTCATGATTTCACGTGGATTCATACAAATGACACTTATCCACTTATAACTAATTCCAAATTCTCCAACTTTATACCAACATTTAACCAATTATTCGCCCAATAATTTTTAGGTCTCATTTCACTTAAATACTAATATACTTTATACATCTTACTATCATGGTCATGTGGTATATCACTAGTCCACAAATATGGGGTATTATATCTTGGACTGCTTTTTCATCCCAAAATGTGAAACTTCGACGAAACTCATTTATTCGATTCGTTTACCCTCTGACTTTCACAACTTTACTTATCACTTGTTATAAATAACATAAATACTTATAACTTCAAAAATAATCTCGTTCTTGAAATTATGTCAATTTTCTTATGACAAATCCAATGTACAAAAGTACGGGATGTAACAACATGGTTGGTTCGAGTCTCGAGATGTTAAAAAATAATTTGTAATACTTAGTTCCTAACTTGAAGCCTTAAGTTGAGAAGAGTTGACCAAAGTCAATATTTTAGGTAAACGAGCTCAGATTCATGATTTGAAGATTCCAATAGATTCATATGATAAATTTGGACTTGTATGTATGTTCAGATTAGTTGTTGAGGGGCTCGAGTTCGATTCGACACTATTGCATAAAAATTAGAAGGTTAAGGATCATAAGTTTGACTTGAGAGCCGATTTTGTATTGCAGTATTTTTCTTCATGTTTTGAACTTTTGGATAAGTTAATATAGGGTATTTGAACTTGTTAGAATGGTACATAGGTGACCCGAGGAGATCGAGTGAGTTTCGGCATGTTTGGAGTAAGTCTGAAAAATATTTAAATTGCTGAAGTAAGGCTTTTTTTACATTTGGTGTGATTTCACAAGAGTATTTCTCTCAATCTACAAAAAAATTGGGTATGATTCAAAAATAAAAGTCGTATCCCTTTGAATCTAATTTCTAAAAATTTAAATTGTTCATTATTCAGACATTTGTACAAAGTAATTATGACTATTTTAGTGAAGAGATGCAATGCTGCTATTTCTGAAAATCTGCAATAAATATTTGAGTGAATGTCCTATAACTCCCCTAAACTATCACGTTTTGCTACTTACCTACTTAAATTATTCAATATCCCCAAACCCACTAAACTGTATTTCCTATATATTAAAATCCCTCCATTTATTACATGACAAAATGTGCGAGATGACTCGATAAAAGGGGCGTGATGGATGAAAATAGCCATCAAAATGGCTCCACTAGACCGTGTGTAATGACTAACTAAGCTTATCCTTTTTTAAAAATTATATTTTTATTTTCTTTATATTCTAGTTTTTCTTCTTCATTTTTTCATCTCTCTTCCTCGGTACTCCATATGGATTCCCTCTAAAATAATTTCTCCATATCTTGTTTCCTTTGAAATTATTTATTCTCTTTCTTGTTTTAGTCTTCTTTTATTTCTTACCCATATTGTTGAAAGACATCCATTTAAATCCTCTTATTAAATCAACACTGTATAAGTAACTAAATTGAATCTCGTGAACCTTGTTTGTGTAATCTAGAATTAAAGAACATAGTTGCTTGCCGATTAGTTTCTTATTTGTGGAATGTTATTTTCTGCAATCTTGTTTGTGTAATATAAGTTGATTTTCCAGAAATTGAACTCTATATACCTTCATTTATTTATTTTTCCTGCAAAGTGAATGTATACAAGGACTTAAACAACTAAAATCTAGCATAAAGTACAACCACAATTAAAGCTAAAAATAAAACATCTTATTAGATCCCACTTTGACTTAAATATCCAGAATCAGTCATCCGGGAGTAATACATATAAGTCAACTGCACCATAAACTTAGTACAAACCTTAAGTTAATATAGTTATACAAACACACCTTTAAGAACTCAACGATTTCTTTTTAATATATAGAAAAATATAGTTCAGGGGGTTTTAGGGATATCAAATATTTTAAGTAAATAACTGATAAAAAAGTAATAGTTTAGGAGGGTTTTAGTCTGAGTTAAATAGCCACGTGTAGTGCCAGCATGACATGTTTTAAGCTAATTAGGAGCGTGTACGACACCCGCCTCTAAGAATTCAACAAGAAATTATTAATATATAGTTCAAGAAAATTTTGGAGACACGGATATTTTAAGTAGGCAACCGACAAAAACATGATAGTTTAGGTAGTTTTTAGGGTATAAATTTTTGTACTTTTGTATATAACCCTATTTAGTACTTAAACTTTATTTTGTCATTTTAGGAGCTAAGGAGCTCGGATTGAGGTAATTTTTTTAAGCGATTTTTACCTGTAATAATAGGGCAAGTGAATCCTACTCAAATCTATGATTATAACATGAATTTATCATCAATATTTTTTTAGAATTAAGGATTCAAAAGAGAAAAAGAGGGTTTCTAACTTGAAAATTAAGAAAGTATATTTTAGGATTTTGGACACCGATTTGGACATGAATTTAGAAACAAATCAATATTTAGACTAGGAAGGTTATGTATCATCGGGTTTTGACCTAGATTCAGACTTTTGGCCTCGTGAGCCCTGATTGACTTTTTGTTGACTTTTGAGATTTTATTAAAGATCGAAACTTCATCATTTAAAATTGATTTCTATAGCTTTATTTGACTACTTTGAGTATTCTTTGGACTAGATCGGGCTTGTGTGCTAGATTGAGAACTATACAAAGGCATATTTTATGGAATAGATCTAGCCCCGAATGAAGTAAGCATCTTACTCAACTTGAGAAAGTTACTTATACCAGCACCAAAAACAATAACACCAAAAACAATATACCAGTGTATTCTTATAAGTGCAGTGTGGGGAGGGTAGGATGTACGTAGCCTTACCCCTACCTGAAGCAGATAGAGAGGCTTTTTTATATAGACCCCCGACTCATGGCATGCATAATCAAAGCAGTATGAAAGGAAATATAATTATGAAAAATTCATGAAAAGAAGTAGTAACAACAACAAGCTAGTAACAAAACTAACGTAGAAGCAACTTTTCCTAAAATGGACTTGTATGCTAAATCATACATGTTTGGGGATAGATTTTAAGCTTCTCTATGCCTTATTTTGATACATGTTCTATTTGTGACATGCTTTACTTGTTTGTATCGATACATGAGTATTATTACTCATTCTACAGATCATGTTTAGGCTTTTGACATTTTATTTGGCATGGTGGGATAAATGTATGTTGATTACATATTATAGTGGCCAAATACATATGCAGACCCTCAAACTTGTTCCTTTTTTATTTAGACACTTAAACTAACCTTTGTTCCTATTGAACACTTTAACTTGAACCCAATGTACCTATTAAACACGTCCTGCATATTTTCTGGAACAACTTAAGCGTGTGTTTTCAAACGCCTTTTATTCATGGTAATAACAAATTCATATGTGACGCGTGGAAAGTAAGAAGAAAAATAAAAAGAAAAAATCTTTCTTTTATAATATTTTATTCGAATCTGTCTCTCCCCATCTTCTTCTCCGCTCCCCCCAACACCCCCAAGACGTCCACCATGAAAATAAAACTGATTTATCTAGGAGAGAAGGTGGCCACATAACAATCATAACTTGAGAAATAATCCTACAAAATCATTTTGATATTCGAGTTAATATTTATGCGGCACATAGCAAACATGAAATGAGAATGAATCTCTTAACTTTAAGGAAAATTCTTTAATAGAGACAATTTATATGCTCTTCTTTCACTTAAGAATTCTGGAAACCAAAGAGTATTTTGGCCTGGTTAGTTATTGTTTGAGGTTAAGGAGTATAAAATAATTTTACAGAATAAGAATGAGGGTGACTGGCGAGTTGGTTGCCTTATGGTGGAGCCACGAAGGAAATCTTTGAGTATCTCTTAGTGTCCCTGTGGAGAATAATATGTGTAAATTTTATAGTATGATTCTGTGGCGTGTAGGTGAGTGAATTTCAATCTCTGTGTGTAGAATTAATTTTGTGGTGAGAGCAAAAGAGGAAGGTGGTGGGTGATGGTAATGATGGTGGTAGGGGGAGAGAGTGAGGAAGAAGAAGGAATTTTTTTTGATAAAAAAAGAAGAAGAAGAAGAAGCCTCACACGCTCATAGTTAGTGCAACACATACACTTTGCCATGTCAACAATGTGTGTTTAATAGACACACTTAGGTTCAAGTTTAAGTGTTCAATAGGAACAAAGGTTAGTTTAGATGTCCAAATAAAAAAAAGGGACAAGTTTGAGGGCCTACATGTATTTGGCCTATTATAGTTGTGGTAATACATTGTGCATATGTATACAACATGCATATTGAGTATTTCTTGTCATATGCATTGCATCATGCATGTTAGTCTTTCATGTACATGCATGGTGAGAATAAACGTGATATTGGCACTACGGGTATTTTTATGCGGATTGATATATATGCGTGATGAGGATGAGAGGAATATTAGCATGATGAGTGTTTCCGTGCGAATAGATATATATATATATGTGCATGGTGAGGATGAAAGTGATATTGGCACGTTGAGTATTTCCGTGCGGGTTGATGATTGATTATAGAGATATTATGATCGGTTATGGCGCATGGATTGGATCAATCCTTCCGGATTCATGTGATTACCTCATGTTATCTTGGGCGTATGTGCGCAGGTTGTGATAAACCGACGAGTTTCTGATTTGATATGAGATACTCGTATTCATGCATTCTTACATGCCACACTCATGCATATTATCCTCATATGCTACTCGATGCATTTTACATATGGATAAAAATTATTAACAGGGTGGTGGACATTTGGAGGGTGTCAGTTAATATAATGTTTGAGTCTTTATCATGCATAGATATTCTAGACTCATGTAGAAGCATTTGAATAAATATTGCTTGATACATATCTCTTTTATTTACTGATCTAGTTAGGGGTGCTTATCGGGCAGATCAGGCGGATATTTACGCCTAAGGGTTAGGCTTATCAGTTATTGGTTTATAAATATAATAATTTGCTAGCCAACCAATAAGATATCATGAGGATTGGTATCGGATTAACTATTATTGGATGATTATCGGCTAAATTAAATAGACAATAAAAAAGAAGTAGAGAACTAGAGCTGAGGGAAAATTTAAGTCAAGAATTTTATATAATATTTCTTAACCCATGTGACATGCAATGTCCAATACAAGGGAGAGTAAATAAGTATGTGGTACAGATAAAAAATAATTGACAACTCAATTGAAAGAAAATATATTTTTTTACGAGAAAAATAAGTTAGTTAACTAATGCATAACAAATCTCCTTCTCATCTCATAGAAAATTCCATGTGACATGCAATCCATGTCTGACAAAATCCTTGTTTGAACTTTGAAGAGTTGACTACTGAGGGAGACGACTACTGCTAGTGTTGAATTGAGAAATTAGGGATTTAGAGTTTCAAGTAGTATTTTATATACATAGGGATAAAAGTATAAATATAAAAATTCTTAACGGGTTAACGGTTTATCCGATAAGAAAATTGAGTAATCCGTCCCCGAACCAATAAGCCGTTAGTTATAAAGTTTCAATCCGTTCACCAACTATTACCCCGATAACCTGATACCAATAAGCCAATACGCTAATTTGCGGTTCGGTTAACAGTTACGATTAAATTTTGAACAACCCTAGATCCAGTGCATTGGTATATACTTTTGATCATGATATATGAGGAAACATGTTTCTTATATTCTACTCCGACTGTGCACCTTATTATTCATACTTGTTAATCCTTGGTTTATTTCTGTATATGCTTATAAATTGCACAAGTTATATAAGTGAGTATCTTTTGCCCAAACCTCACCACTACTTTGTTGATGTTAGTCTTGATACATACTGTGTACATGGGGTCAATTATACCCATACTACATTTTTGTACCTTGCGTGCAGATTTCAAAGCAAAGCTATTGAAGAGTTTGAGGGCGAGCATTAAAGACATCAGCATTCTAGCTATTAGCTGCCATTTTGTTTGTGGTAGTTTAAAATTTATTTTTCTGTTTATGTATATTAAAATAGATAATCTATATTTTTCATACTAGCATGTTATTCCATTTTTTAGGTAAATAATTTCCATATCTCATATTGAGAGATTTTTAGTATCGATATACCATTGTCCAGAATACCATTATTCACAAAACCAGTACCACCGTAATCTTAGCACAGAGTCCGATCACGATCCGATCGGCTAGGCTATCTCATTAGAGGCATCAACCACAATTTCTTTCAGTATCAGTACCAATATTTTTAACACGGAGTCCGATCACGGCCCGATCGGCTAGGCTATCCTTTAGGTACATCGACCACAATCACAATTTCAATTATAATTTCCAGCACAATCACCACCATGAGTGCGGCATGGTGTCCAATCACGACCCGATCGACTAGGCTGTCTTATTCGAGACATCAACCTTTTTATATCAATCATCGCATCTCATATTACTTTCATATCTTTTCATTTTATTTGCACTAATGGCCATAATTATGAGATCATTCTTGGCACGCTGGCCATATTTAGTATTTCATGCTCACCTTTCTTTCTTTCTTTCTAACAGCAACATCATCAACAACAACAACAATAATTCAAATCAAGGCATGCAGTACACATGTGAGCAATTAAGAGTCTAAGGTACATATAGATTCTTCACAAAATTTGACATTATAGCCTTAGTTTGAATTTAACTTGAAGTCGAACATTTCTAATGCACAACCCATATTTTTAACACATCCTCAATAGATAACATAGCATAAATAAAGCATTTGGAATAATTGTTGAACATATATCTTCCAACTCAATCTTACTCGGAATAGTCAATTTTATAATGAACCACTCGGGACTTACATAATTCACATGAATATCGTGGGATCCAATTCTAAGAGAAGAGTTTAGCCAACATACCTCAATTAAGCTTTCTTAAACTCTAAAACATTCGAACACCTGTGTCCATAAGACCAAGCACGTGAAACACCCTTGTGGTGACGTGTCTAATGAACCAATCATTGACTGCTACATGTAACTTTTTAAGGAAAAAGGAATACCTTAGCAACTTCAATCTATTTTAGAAATATAACAAATTGAACCAAAATAGGAAGATGATTATGGTTCTAGCTCATTTGAGTACTTTATCAAATACTAGGTGTGCATTAAGGTTTCAAGGTCCTTTTATGGAGGATTTCATCATCCCACAACCCAATCTTTACCATGCTTAGTTCAACACTCTTCCTACACCCCTTGATAACACATGCATATAAAATGAACAACTCTCATGCCCAAAAATTATCTTGTTAATTACCCATTTTCAGATAATTTATTAGGGATTAAGGTGTAGAATCTTACGTCTAGGATGAAAACATAGTGAATCAGATTATATCTCAAAAATGGCCTAAAACGTGTATTTAACGAAGTAGGGTCAGGTTTTAAAAACCCAAAATTGAAGCCCCGGAATAGGTTCTGCGATCGCATAATGATTATGCGGACCGCATATCGGTCGCATAATTGGTGCCCAAAACGACCAAAAATCTACCTGTGTCTGCGGTCACTCTGCGGTCTGCATAACTATTCTACGGTCGCATAGTGCACCGCATAACAGTTATACGGTCGCATAGTCGATCGCATAATTGCTTCCAACTGGCCCAATTAACTGCCTCACTCTGCGTCCATTATGCGGTCCGCAGAGTGATTCTGCGGTCGCATAATGGACCGCAGAAATGCGCTTTTCCGCCAAAAATTTTCTTTTACTTTCTGGTGCATTGTTCAACCCAAAAAGTCCTAGCCGCGAAGAATTTCTACAATCCTCAAACACGTAAGCCTAGTCCGGTACCATGAAACATTATTTTCTTTGTAAATTTTACCGGTCTTTACACTTAAGTACTTCAAATTTTTTCGGGATGATACATTCTCCCCCGTTTAGGATCATTCGTCCTCGAATGAGGGTAAAATTTTGTCATTAGCATCTTATGAAATTCAGTTTGTTTTATACCACACACTAGCAGCCCCAAATTTGACTAACTCCCTAAATTTTCAAATATTTTTCTAGAGTTTCCCTTGTAATTAGGCCTATCCACCTGTCAGAGAGCCCCAGAAACACATCCTAACAACATATACATATTCCAACGACGTATCATAATACAAAACAACACCAACTTTGGCCTTATAAGCAATATATTTCCAGAAAGGAACACCCTTAACGCCAATTGTTCAAGTGATACAAAAATTCATAAAAAGTAAGTCTTATAATTTTCTTAGATCACAACTTTATAAATACATGGTCATTCAAACAAATAAGGATACTTTTTCTTCATTTCTTCCTCGGCCTCCCAAGTAGCCTCTTCAACCTACTAGTTTCGCCATAACACTTTCACGGAGGCAATTTCTTTATTTCTCAATTTTCGGACTTGCCGATCAATAATAGAAACCAGAATCTCTTCGTAAGTCAATTTCTCATTTACCTCAATAGTCTCAACCGGAACAATGAGTGTCGGATCTCCAACTACTTTCTTAAACATAGACACATGAAACACCGTGTGTACTAATGACATCTCAGGTGGTAGCTCAAGCTTGTACGCCACCTCACCGGTCTTCTGAATGATTTTCTACGGTCTGACATACCTCGGACTCAATTTTCCTTTCTTACCAAATCGCATTACACCCTTCATGGGGAAAACTTTCAAGAATACCCAATCATCTTCTTTGAACTCCAAATCCCTACGACGAATATTCGAATAGGATTTCTGATGACTCTGAGCAGTCTTCAACCGCTCCTTAATGATTTTTACTTTTTCCATAGCCTGATGCACGAGGTATGGACCTATCAACTCTGATTCCCCAATTTCAAACCACCTAATGGGAGATCTACATCTCCTACCATATAAATCCTCGAACGGTGCCATCTGAATGCTAGCATGATAGCTATTATTGTATGCAAATTCTATAAGTGGTAAATGATCATCCAGCTACCTTTGATGTCTAGCACACAAGCACGCAACATATCCTCAAGCGTTTGAATAGTCTGCTCTGCCTTCCCGTCAGTGTGCGGGTGAAAGACTGTACTAAGATTCACCTGAGTACCCAAACCTTGCTGAAATTTCTTCCAAAAATTAGCAGTGAATTGTGCTCCCCGATCAGAAATGATGGAAACGGGGGTGCCATGCAACCTGACTATATCTTAGATATACAACTGAGCATACTGCTCCGCTGTGTCGGTAGACTTAATCGGCAAAAAGTGTGCTGATTTCATGAGTCAATCCACAATCACCCAAATTGAGTCAAACTTGCGTGGAGTGCGCGGTAATCCTACGACGAAGTCCATATTAATCATTTCCTATTTTCACATTGGAATTTCTATGTTCTGTGCCAACCCACCTGGCCTTTGGTGTTCGGCCTTTACTTGCTGATAATTCAGACATCTTGCCACAAAGTCCGCCACATTCCTCTTCATATCATTCCACCAATAGACTTCCTTAAGATCATGATTCATTTTTGTAGAACTTGGGTGCACGGAATACCTAGAAGTGTAAGCTTCAGTCATAATTCTTTCACGGAGACTATTCACATTTGGAACAAATAGTCGCCCTTGGTACCCTAGTGTATCATTATCCATGCCAAGAGAAAAGGCCATGGTCTTATGCTTATGAATCTCCTCTTTCAATTGCACCAACAATGGATCGCTGTATTGCTTCTCTTTGACTTCCACAACAAGCGATGATTCATCCCTATTTTGCACAATTACCCCTCCTTCACTAGAGTCCGCAAGACTATTACACCCCATGTTTTCGTACGTGAAAGTACGCCAAAAATAAATTGATGAAAGCTCGTAAATGAGATGTTACATCCCGCATTTTTGTATGTTAAAGTTTCGTCGTAAGTTAATCGACGTAAAATTTGGGAATGAGGTTATTTTGAAATTATAAGCATTATGCTATTTCAAACACGTGATGAGTAAATTTGTGAAAGAAAAAAGGGTAAGCAAATCGAAGAAAAGTAATTTCATCAAAGTTTGAAATTATTGGATAAAATACGGTCCGAGCTAAAATACCCGATATTTATGAACTAGTGCCATACAAGGTACCACATGACCATGATAGTAAGGTGTATAAGGTATGTAAAAGCGAGTAGTATTTTAAATAAGTTGAGGCATTCTTGATTATATGGGTAATTGGTTAATTATTAGATAGTGGGGATTATTAAGTTAATCAAGGGATTAGTGGTTGATTAATAATAATTTTGGATAAAGTTTGAACCCCATTAACGTGGCAGCCAAAGACTTTATATAAATGTGACTCTTGAATTCGCATGAAATGTGGCGAAACATGGAAAATGTTTTGGCCAACTAAGCCACAAGTGGGGCCCACCCCCACTTAGTAAAAGACTTCTCAAAAATCAAGAGAATGATGCTTGAATCAGAACACAAAGGATTCCAACGCTAGCAACATTAATTCACTTTCCAAATAGCAACGTTGTTGCTAAGTTCTTAAGGAAAGGTTTCGGCCAAGATTTTCTTTGCATAGCAACGTGATTGCTTCGTGCTTTTCATACGACTTGTTCCATGTTTTGTCGCAATTAACGGGTGTTAGAGGATTGTTAAGAGAATCGACTCAGGTATGTTAATGCTATCCCTTCTTTCCTTTTGGCATGATCTATACGACACGAATGAAACGAACAAATGCACAATTTTCATAAATGACTCTATTCATAGAAATACTAGGGGTGTCTATATTCTTGATTCCCCATGTGAATTATTATCATATCTTCTGTTCATGGGTCTCAGAAAAATACGTATTTGATAAAATTTATCCGACAAGCATATTATTTTTATGACATTCTGAGAAAATCTTATTAATGTATTTCTTATGCATTTCATGAATTTATACATGTACATTGACACGTGACCAGATAACGTTATATACGCGTATATTATATGTATATGGGATATGGAAAAAGGCTATGGCGTTATATACGCACCACCACCTGATCAGCTGGTATACGTTGATGATTTACCCACAGTGGCCGAAATGATATGATGGGATGTCCTCAGAGGCTTGATTATGTTATGAACACATATACCTATGCATGGTATGACATTTATATGCATATGCATGACGTTATAAAAATGAAATGATTCACAGAGCTATGCAGACTTACATGTCGAGTCTTTTACTCCATGTTTCTCTCATGTATATTATTTACTGATTTTCACTCCTTACATGCTCGGTACATTATTTGTACTGATGTCCCTTTTGCCTGGGGACGCTGCGTTTCATGCCCACAGGTCTCGATAGACAGGTCGAGAGTCCTCCAAGTATACTATTAGTTCAACGGAAGATGTTGGTGCGCTCCATTTGCTTCGGAGTTGCTTGTTTGGTTAGTATGACTTAGACGTGTATTGTTTGGTATGGCGGGACTCTGTCCTGACCTTTATGAAAATTATGTATCCTTAGAGGCTTGTAGAAAGATGTCATGTACGTAAAAGATTATATGGCCTTGTCGGCCTATGTTCAGTGTACTAGTGGTTATTTTGGTCTTATAGGCCCGTATGTCTTATGTATAAGTTGGTATTACATGTTGTATTCTACTTATCTCACGGAAGCCTTCTGGATCAGTTATCTATGATAGCATGACATGAAAAGATATGTTATGTTGGTACTCGGTTGAGTAAGGTACCGGGTGCCCGTCGCAACCCATCGGTTTGGGTCGTGATAAAGACGAACTCCCAAACTAGCCAATCGGTGAAATTCTTAGGCCAATGGCCTTTTATATGCCTCCAAGTATGCTAAACTACCCATGGATTTCTGGTTAAGAGCATCCGCCACAACATTAGCTTCCCCGGATGATATAGAATATCGATATCGTAATCCTTACGTAACTCAAGCCATCTTCTCTACCTTAGATTCAATTTCTTCTATTTGCAAATATATGGAAGGATCTTTTCATCCTTGAATATGTCCACCTGGACCCCATACAAATAATGATGCCAAATCTTTAATTGTCAAAATCACAGCCGCAAGTTCTAAGTCATGTGTTGGATTATTTTTCTCATGATTCTTGAGTTGACTTGAAGCATAAATGATCATCTGGCCACATTGCATTATTAGTGGAACATCTATATCACATTTCTCTTTCATATGACCTCCTAGGAATTGAGTTCTACAAAAATTTTCTTAATACGGTTACAGTCTTATTAGTACTTGCAACTTGCTTTTCTCAAATTTCTCAACAAAAGACATTACTAGATCAGTTTTCTTATAGTACCATCTGTTTCAAATGAATAACATCTACTAGCTTGCGTGCATACCCTGATAACATCAACCTGCATGGCATTGCCTCAAATGTGAAGTAACATCGTGCTCAAACCTTTCTTAGACACCCTCTTTCCTCCTTATAAGTCGTATAGGATTTTAAGAAACCACTATACTTCCCTCGTGAACATTCTCATGATCCCTCTTTACTGCTAAACACTTCCCAAAACACATATCAACACCCTTCATATATATTCAATTCAACAAAAGTCATTGGCCCGAACATGGCCTTTTCTGAAACTTGAGATCCTCCTAAATTCTTCAACGTCGACTTCTTGTTTTCCTTATAAGTGTAGGACTTAGTCCATTTGATCCCATCCTTGATGAGTAACTCGCCTTATTCCCCAAATTGTAGTCACCAATAGTATTTACTGGTATTGCAGTCTAAGAGCTATCATGTTAAACATGTTTGGTTCGTAACAAGTGTTCATCCTCTCTCAATCTATTTCGAACATTTTCCCTTTTGCCCTTAATTCATAGTTGATAGCCTTATTGTGCCATACACTTGTCTGCTTCTCATGAACTTGTAGTATCATTGTGCCTGGTTTGCTAAGTTTATCACACCACCACTTCATCACCAGCAATCTCACTTTCCAATGTAATATGTAGACGTGAACTCCCTCTAAAACTTTTAGTTGATATTCAGTGTCATTCAAGTCGGTTGCATTACAGTTGATCCTTTATATCTTCTATTAATGCTTGTGCTCTAGGCGAACTATTTTACGATAACCATGGCCACCTAAATTTATAGATTTTTCTTCCAATTCTTCTCGCCTCATTCTTCCTAGTTAGTGAATAGCCATGCGTTCTTCCATATGTTACGTGGTCTTTTCCCTTAGTTGGTAATTCATCTTGCTCGCCTCTCGACACTTGTTGGGATATCCGAGGGAAAGTGTGTTTATCCGTGTATAACTTAACACTTCCTTGTTTGTAAGATTCTTAAGAGACTCTCCATCAAGTCCCGATGCACTCTTGGGTTATTATAACATCACAGTTATCTCTCCTACTCGTTCTGTCTTTCTTAAAGACTTGGAACTTTAGCTAAATCGCAAATCCGTGATTAACTCATTCTAAGAACTCGCAAGCCTTTCACATTTGATCTATAGTACTTCCTTGGGTTCCATTGTCCCTGACTCTCTAACAAGTATAAAATCCTTTTGCAAACCTTACTCTTAGTTTCTAGTACCGTTTACCTTGTCACGTATATTGCCACGTACAAAGAACTTACATTTCTTAACCTTCCACATTATTTTTGTACTAGTGGTTTATCTTTTGCATTTCCTCTCAGAGAATCACGTTACCCCTTACCACTTTTCATTACTACACACGTCTTCAACAAAATATCCAAAAATCATAGCTACACGGCCCTACTCTCGTTTTATCGAACTTAAGTAGCCTCACCATGGCCCTTCCCTCCCCACTTGGGGTGAATATTTCACATTTTGACACAAGTCTTGAATTTAGCAATTTGAGGGACACATGTTTCACATCGCTAGTCCTCCTGTATATGATTTACTATTAGGGAGATTTAAGTCCCCATGGTAACCTCATAAGTTCTCTACTTTTATTCAGCCACATAGGCTTGGGATCCAAATCCTCGTGTTAATATCCTTTTTGGAGTGTAACACCATTTCGCACATTCCTGGGATTTTTATAACATTCATAGTGTTAGGGTCTTCTCATTTTGGGTTCACTTAACTCTCCTTTTATAACTTATTGTCTCCCGTGAGAGACCTACACATTTATCATTACTCCCCATGCCATGCCTTTCATATATCACGTTCCTATCTAACAAATTTACATCTTTGAATCATACACATGGTTTCCACACTATCCACATGTACTAGTTAAGCTTAGGTCTCATTTATCAGGTCAATGCCTCTTTGGAGGTGGGTAATCAATTCTAGCACTCTTCTCATATAAAGTATGCTCATGATACTATATACTTGTCTCATATGGTCATACTATTCATTCAACATGATACATGTGCCATCTGTTTAATATTTAGGCCTTTACCTATTCGTCATGTAACATGACAACATTACTTGGAATAAACCAAAAGAGCATTTAAACTTACCTTGAACCTCAACGCACGTGTTGGAGGAAGAATAGTTTCACAACTAGTTTCACAACCAGTTTCATCGCACGATTCAGAACATCAAAGAAGGGTATTATTCCTAAATGTCCAAGTAGCCTCAAACTTATAGATGTGGTCGATAACACACCGATAAGAAGGACTCTACTAGACACGGCTCCGAGACATCCTATGACACTTTAAAACCTTAGGCTCTGATACCAAGTTTGTCATGCCCCAAAACCAAGGTGCGCGACCGGCGCTCAACCGAGTGAACTCGACCGAGCAAGCCTGTTTGATTTCCTTCTACCCAAACTCATCCACGAATGGAGATAATACATATTTTTATTAATTAGACAAAAAGGTGTTCACGTCTACAATACCAATTCATTTCTAATAGTTCATCATTTTTAAATTCTCAAATGGACAAGTAATACAACCACAACATAATATATATTTTAACTTTCCCAACACTAATATAAAACCCACGCTATGAGTACGGAGCCTCTATAGTTAAAGAAGGGTACAATGATAATGCCGGCAACAAGGCTATACCTCAAACAGACTACACAAAGTACAAAAGATACATGACCCCGGGATGAAGTGGGGCTCACCAAGTTAGCTGGGAAGAAGGTGTACTGCTATCACTGATCAATAACTCCTGTTGTGGAACCACCTGCATCAATTTAAAGATGCAGCGCCCCCTGCAAAAGGGACGTTAGTACTGTCGAATAACACTATTATGTATAACTAAACACCCTCTCAATAGAATGACAATAATACAAACAAGATTATCACAATGTTAATGGAAGCTTTAATCAATATCAAACCTCAATTTAGGATCAAGACAGTGTTTCAAATAATTTCCATATCTCACATTAGGAGATTTTTAGTATCGATATACCATTGTCCACAATACCATTATTCACAAAACCAGTACCACCGTGCTCTCAGCATGGAGTCCGATCACGACCCGATCGGCTAGGCTATCTCATTAGAGACATCAACCATAATTTCTTTTAGTATCAGTACCACCGTTTTTAACACGGAGTCCGATCACGACCCGATCGGCTAGGCTATTCTTTAGGGACATCGACCACAATCACAATTTCAATTATAATTTCCAGCACAATCACCACTATGAGTGCGGCATGGTGTCCGATCACGACCCGATCGGCTAGGCTGTCTTATTCGAGACATCAACCTTTTTATATCAGTCATCGCATCTCATATTACTTTCATATCTTTTATTTCATTGGCACTAATGGCCATAATTATGAGATCATTCATGGCACGCTGGCCATATTTAGTATTTCATGCTCTCCTTTCTTTCTTTCTAACATCAACATCATCAACAACAACAACAATAATTCAAATCAAGGCATGTAGTACACATGTGAGCAATTAAGAGTCTAAGGTACATAGAGATTCTTCACAAAATTTGACATAATAGCCTTCGTTTGAATTTAACTTGAAGTCAAATATTTCTAATGCACAACCCATATTTTTAACACATCCTCAATTGATAACATAGCATAAATAAAGCATTTGGAATACTTGTTGAAGATATATCTTCTAACTCAATCTTACTCAGAATAGTCAATTTTATAATGAACCACTCAGGACTTACATAATTCACATGAATATCGTGGGATTCAATTCTAAGAGAAGAGCTTAGCCAACATACCTTAACTGAGCTTCCTTAAACTCTAAAACATTTCGGAATTCTTAGCAACTTCAATCTATTTTATAAATATAATAAATTGAACCAAAATTAGGAAGATGATTATGGTTCTAGCTCATTTGAGAATTTTATCAAACACTAGGTGTGCATTAAGGTTTCAAGGTCCTTTTATGGAGGATTTCATCATCCCACAACGCAATATTTACCATGCTTAGTTCAACAATCTTCCTACACCCCTTGATAACATATGCATGTAAAATGAACAACTCTCATGCCCAAAAATTATCTTGTTAATTACACATTTTCAGATAATTTCGAAATTAGGGGTTAGGGTGTAGAATCTTATCTCTAGGATGAAGACCTAGTGAGTTTCCCTTCTTAATCTTCCAAAACTTGAGCAAGAATTGAAGAACAATTATTAAAGAACACCTTCTCACTCTAGGGCACTCTCTCTCACTCTAAAATATCAGATTATATCTCAAAAATGGCCTAAAACGTGTATTTAACGAAGTAGGGTCGGGTTTTAAAAACCCAAAAATCAAGCCCCGGAACAGGTTATATGCGACCGCATATCGGTCGCATAATTGGTGTCCAAAACGACCAAAAATCTGGCTGTGTTTGTGGTCACTATGCGGTCCGCATAACTGTTCTGCGATCACATAGTGCACTGCATAACAGTTATGTGATCGCATAGTCGACCGCATAATTGCTTCTAACTGGCCCAATTAACTGCCTCACTCTGCGGCCATTATGCGGTCCGCAGAGTGATTCTGCGGTCGCATAATGGACCACAGAAACGCGCTTTTCCGCCAAAATATTTCCTTTACTTTCTGGTGCATTGTTCAAACCAAAAAGTCCGAACGGCAAAGAATTTCTACAATCCTCAAACATGTAAGCCTAGTCCAGCACCATAAAATATTATTTTCTTTGTAAATTTTACCGGTCTTTATACTTAAGTACTTCGAAATTTTCTGGGGTGTTACAGTTGTCTACAGACCGTGTCTAGTAGAGTCTTGTTTATGGGTGTGTTGTGCACCGCACTTATAGATAGGAGGCTACAGGACATATAGGATGTTATCCTCCCTTCTTATCTTAGATCGTGCGATATAAGAATTTATGTCCCTAACCATATGTTACGTTTTTAGCAATGCCTTCGAAGACTACAGCAGCCCACAAGGGCAAATTCATGGCGGGTGAGACTACTAGTCGAGCGCCACGAGTTACTAGGGCTCGGGGAGAGTCTCATAGTGAGATTCCATCTCAGACTTCACATACCCTGCCCTCTCCAGAAGAGCTCAAAGGGGCACCAACTCCAGCGCCCGCCCTTGTACGACCAGCTCTTCAGCCACTGCGACTGAGTTAGTCGAGCTAGCTTCCTATAGACTTTAGGATGTTGCAGTTAATTGGTACGAGTCTTGGGAGTTGTCCAGAGGTGAGGATGCCTCTCCAGAAGTATGGCAGGAGTTTATAGAGGCTTTTTTTCATTATTATCTGCCACCAGAGCTCAAACGGGCCAGAGTTGATAAGTTCTTGGCCCTTCGGCAGGTTAACATGAGTGTTTGGGAGCATAGCCTTCAGTTTGACTTGTTGGCTAGGTATCCCACTATTGTGTCTAAAATGGAGGATCGGGTTCACCGATTCGTGATGGGGTTAGAGCCGCACTTGCTTAACGATTGCATGTCAGTCTCACTTCAGGTAGATATGGATATTTCTCATATTCAGGCATACGCTCTGGGTGTAGAGGAGCGTAAGCAGAAGCAGAGGGCCGACAGAGAGCATGATAGGGCCCAGAATAAGAGAGCAAAGTCTTCGGGTCCTTCTGGTGAGTTTTGAGGTGGTCAGAGACCACAATACCTGAGGTATCCAGCCCAGCCATCGGCTAGCGCCCCCCTCAGTTTGGAGGTAAGAGATTTGATCATTCCATATATTCAGGGCCTGGTGAGAATTCCAGGGCCTCAAGTTCTCAGTATAGGGGTGAGTCAAGTCAGATAAGGCCGCCCTTGCCGCGATGTGCTCAATGTGGTAAGCAGCATGTCAGGCAATGCCGTATGGGGCTGGGTATTTGTTATACTTGTGGTTATCCAGGCCACATTATGAGGGATTGTCCGACGAGAGGTGATGCAAGCATAGCTCAGCCAGCGGGATCTGTAGCTAGTTCGTCATCATCAGTACGCCCCCCTGAGCAAGGTTCACAAGCACCAATGGGTCGTGGTAGAGGCAGAGGTAGAGCATCTAGCTCCAGTAGTCCTCAAAACTGCATTTACACGTTAGCAAGACGACGGGATCAAGAATCATCACCCGATGTTATTACAGGTATATTATCAGTCTCCTCATATGATGTATATGCACTGATTAACCAAGGTTCCACCTTATCATATGTTACTCTATTGGTTGTTAGTAAGTTTGGAATAAAACCTGAATTGGTTAAACCTTTAAAGGTATCTACACTTGTTGGGGACTGAGTGATAGCTAAGCGAGTACATAGAAGTTGTATATAGTAGTTCATAGTCGATCTACCGTAGCGGACCTAATTGAGTTAGATATGGTAGAATTTGATGTTATAATGGGTATTGATTAGTTGGCTTCTTGTCATGCCAACACTGATTGTAGATCAAAGATGGTCCGATTTCAATTTCAAGGGGAGCCTGTTTTGGAGTGGAAAGGTAATACGGCATCGCCGAGAGGTAGATTTATTTCCTATCTCAAGGCAAGGAAGATGATCAGAAAGGGATATATTTATCACTTAGTTCGGGTTTAGGATGTGAAAGTAGAGTCACCAACCATTCAATCTATCCCTGTGGTTAATGAGTTTCCTGATATTTTTCCCGATGAGCTTCCGGGTCTTCCGCCAGAGCGAGAAATTGAGATTGCTATTGACTTACTACCAGATACTCAACAAATATCTATTCCTCCCTATAGAATGGCCCCCGTAGAGCTGAAAGAGTTGAAGGAACAACTAAAGGACTTGCTTGAAAAAGTCTTTATCAGACCTAGTACATCACCGTGGGGAGCACCTATGTTATTTGTGAGGAACAAAGATGGTTCCTTACGGATGTGCATTGATTATAGATAGTTAAATAAGGTGACGATCAAGAATAAGTAACCGCTCCCGAGGATTGATGATTTATTTGATCAGTTTCAAGGTGCCAAGTGTTTCTCAAAAATAGACTTGAGGACCGGGTACCATCAGGTAAGGGTTAAGGAGAAGGATATTCCGAAAATAGCATTCAGGACCAGATACGGGCACTTTGAGTTTCGTGTCATGTCATTCGGTTTGACTAATGCCCCAGCAGTATTCATGGATTTGATGAATCGTATCTTCAGACCCTTTCTAGATATGTTCGTAATCGTATTTATTGATGATATATTAGTGTATTCTCGTTCAGAGACTGAGCATGCAGATCATTTGCGTACTATGCTCAGAGTTCTACAAAAAGGGAAGTTGTATGCAAAATTCTCTAAATGTGAATTCTGGTTGAACTATATAGCTTTCCTTGGGCATATCATTTCGGGTGAAGGTATTCGGGTTGATACACAAAAGATTGAGGCAGTAAAGACTTGGCCTAGACCCACGACACTAACGGAGGTTCATAGCTTTCTCGGTTTGGTAGGTTATTACAAGAGATTTGTAAAGGGATTTTCTTCCCTTTCAGCACCCTTGACAAAGTTGACTCAGAAGGGAGCAAAGTTATGGACTGATGCTTGCGAACGAAGTTTTCAAGCATTTAAGGACAAATTAACTTCAGCACTAGTTCTAACGCTCCCAGAAGGGACCGATGGTTAAGTTATCTATTGTGATGCTTCGAGCGTTGGATTGGGTTGTGTACTGATGCAACATTAAGGTTGTAGCTTATGCTTCTAGACAACTAAGAAAGCACGAGAAAAATTACCCGACCCCCAATTTAGAATTAGCCGCAGTGATTTATGCATTAAAGATGTGGAGGCACTACTTGTATGGCATTCATGTTGATATCTATATGGATCATAAGAGCCTCCAGTATATCTTCAAGCAAAAGGAATTGAATTTACGTCAAATGAGATGGTTGGAGCTAGTTAAAGATTATGACGTTGATATTTTATACCATCCGGGGAAGGCGAACGTGGTACCCGACGCCCTCAGCCCTATGGGTAGCCTGTCATATTTACAACCAGAAAAGAGGGGAATAGCCCATGAGATTCATCAGCTAGCTAGTCTTGGAGTTCGGTTACTGGACTCAGGTGATATTGGAATTACTATTCAGGATACAGTAACATCCTCTTTAGTAACTGAAGTGAAGGAACGCTAGTACGAGGATCCTGTGTTAGTTCATCATAAGGACACCACCCCTCAGAAGGAGAAGACACCATTTGAGATTACAGAAGATGGGGTCCTCAGATATCGAGGACGATTATGTGTCCCTAATGTTGCAGGGCTGCGTCGGAAGGTTATGGGAGAAACTCACTATTCTCGATATTCTATCCATCCAGGAGCAACAAAGATGTATCATGATATCAAGGAAGTATATTGGTGGGATGGAATGAAAAAGGATATAGCGGAGTTTGTTGCTCAGTGCCCTAACTGTCAGCAGGTCAAGATTGAGCATCAAAAACCCGGTGGATTATTGCAGGCTATGGAGATTCCAACTTGGAAATGGGAAGTAATCAATATGGATTTCATCGTAGGCTTACCTAGTACCCATGGTAAGTACGATTCTATATGGGTGATTGTTGATAGGCATACAAAATCAGCCCATTTTCTGCCTATTAGGACCACATATTCCGCAGAGGATTATGCAAGGCTTTATATTAAGGAGGTAGTACGACTGCATGGTGTCCCTGTATCTATTATCTCGGATAGAGGAGCTCAATTTACAGCTAATTTCTTGAGGTCCTTACAAAAGGGATTGGGGACTCAGGTAATGATTTATAATAATTAGGATGTGGAATGTAATGATTTATTCTAATTCATGGTATTTCTATGTGTAGGAGTCATCCGGAAGAAATGTGGGACGAAAGTGTGCGATTTGAAGCAAAAAGAGAATAAAAAGAGAAAAATGGACAGTGTAGCGCCCAAGCTAGCATGTGGCGCTACATGTGGCCCAACTTCAAGAAGGGCATTGGGTGACGGAAAGTGTCCTACTTCGCCCGGGACAAGCTTATTTCGACCCAAGATGCTCCCAACTCGTATAAACCTATTTTGGAGGGGGAGACACCACTTTGAGGGGAAAATACACGAACGAAACACTCGGGAGCAAGTATTCTCAGTTATCTTCATCTTCTCTTTATTTAACATTATAGTTCATTAGTTCTAGAGTTATGGATGCTACATAAACGTTGTGGTTTGAAGCTTGAATTATTCTTATTATTTTATCATATTGATTAATTTATTCAACCTTGCGCTTAGTTATTTGATTGCTTGATCACTAATTAAATACTATCTATGAATCTAGGATTGAACTCGGGAGAGGGAATTCTACATTGCATATAAGATTGAGTAGAGCGAGAACTTGAACCTGAGTATCGGGAACAGATTTGCGGTTAGGATAGGGATATACCTAATTGCCTTGCTTGGTTAGTATATGGGAATTATTAATGCGTTCTTGTTCATCCTAATTCCATGGGAATATAGGCGCTAGATTAGCTTGAATAGATGAGTAGTACTTCGGGAGAATACTGTCACGCCCCAAACTCGGGGTGCGCGACCAGCGCTCAAACGAGTAAACCCGGCTGAGCAAGCCTGATATATTGCATTCTACCCAAATTTATCCCTGAATAAAGAGGATATGTACTCCGTTAATCAAATACTGAAAAGATTTCATTAACCACTTCCATTTCATTCCCATTAATAGCATCATTCAATATTTCCAAAATAGTACGAGTTTATAGATTTAATGAAAAACATGTTGCCAAATACCAACAGTTCTAATTCAATTCCCAACATCAAACACCACCCACAACCTGTCTACGGAGACTCTAAGTACAACTGAAGAGTAATATGGAAATACCGGGAACAAGGCCCCGACTATACCTCAAAACACAGTACATGAGAAACAAAAGATACATGACCCCGAAATGAAGGGGATCACCAAGTCAGCTAAAGAGAGTGTACCGCTATCACAGATCAATGCCGCCTGCTATGGAACCACCTGCATTCATTAATGATATAGCGCCCCCGGCAAAAGGGACGTTAGTACTGTCAAATAGTACTAGTATGTAAAGTTAAAAGTCCTCTTTCAAAATAGAATGACCATATAAGAAAACGAAAAAAACCATATAAACAACAAGTCACAATCAACTATATCCAAATTCCCAATTGAAACATAATAATTTTCAAAATACAAAAATAATATATATTTTTGGTTGGGAGATCATTAGCACTGATATACCACCGTCTTTGTTAACATGGAGTCCGATCATGCCTGATCGGCTAGGCCATCTCCCTACGAACAATGTGGTTTGACATGTGATGCGAAAGAAAGTTGTTACCAAAAGTAGTACCACCATGTGCGCAACATGGCGTCCGATCTCCACCCGATCAGCTAGGCCACCTTCCCACATTTGTCGTGTGGGTTGACATTTCCAATTCACAGCTATTACCAGTTTCATCCCAATTAAGGGGAATAATCACAATTTCACCAATATTTCAATTTCATCCCAAATAAGGGGAATAATCACAACCCACCCCTACACCGGCACGTGTAGTTTAAGGTGCAGGCGTTATGACCCACCCATCCCCGGTTTTGCTAATGATACTTCCAAAAATATTTTTATTATTTGATTTGCATACAAAGGTAACATAAATACAATTGTACTCATTAACCTCTTTCACATTGTATAAATCCTCATTATTATTTCCAGTCACTCACAACAACAATATTTCTTTGGCTCATTTGGCCATTCACAAGATTCTTTATTCCTGGCACGGTGGCCGTATTTCATGTTCCACACTTTTACCTTTTTTATTTTCAAGGACCACCATCAAATATCAACATACAAAATATTTCAGAAATCATATACTTCAAATCCATTTGTAATGGGAACTTTAAACATACATGGTTTCTTCCCAAAGAATGGGACATACCAACCAGCAAAAGAAACGCACATCAAAATCATAAAAAATCAATACACCATTTATTCTTGCAATACTCTTCCTCATAAATGACAAGGTACAACTTAAACAAGATACATATTCTTGCCTTAAGGCTCCTTATCAAGAAGCTTGCACGTCTTAGTATCCACATATTCTGCTGGAGACCTTACATTTACTCATCATAAGCATGATGCAAAATCGAGTTCCTCTGACTCAACTCTTCCACAGCTATATCTCTTACCAACCGTCTTTCTGGATGTAGGCATAGTCGTATTATGAATAAGATAGAGTTTAGGAAATTGAGTTCTCACAACTGAGCTCTACCACACGTTCTAGAGTAAGAAGAAAGAGTGACAGTCCTAAATGCCCTGTAGCCTCCTGCTTATAAGTGTGGTGCACAACACACCCATAAACAAGACTCTACTAGACACGGCTTGTAGACTCCCTAGAACATAAATGCTCTGATACCACTTTTGTCACGATCCAAACCGATGGGCCGTGACGGGCACCCGGTACCTTACTCAACCGAGTACCAACATAACGTATCTTTCGTATCATTCCATCATAGGTAAATGAACCGGAGTAAAGCATGAGGGAATAAACTTATACATGTGATATACTGGCCTATAAGACCCAAAACGGTCACCCGTACACTGAACATAGGCTGACAAGGTCATACAACCTTTCATATACATGGCATCTATCTACAAGCCTCTAAGAATACATAATTGTAAAAGGGCGGGACAAATCCCCTCCATACAAAACAATACACATCTAAATCATACTGACCAAACAAGCAACTCCGGAGCAAATGGAGTGCACCAACATCTTCCGCTGAGCTGATCGCCTACTTAGAGGACTCTCGACCTGTCTATCGAGACTTGCGGGCATGAAACGCAGCATCCCCAAGGCAAAAGGGACGTCCATACAAATAATGTACCGAGTTTGTAAGGAATAAAAATCAATAAATAATAGACATGAGAGAAACATGGAGTAAAAGACTCGACATGTACGTCTGCATAGCTTTGTGAATCATTTCATTTTTATAATGTCATGCATATACGTATAAATGTAATACCATGCATAGGTATATGTGTTCATAACATCATCAAGCCTTTGAGGGCATCCCATCATACCATTTTGGCCACTGTGGGCCAATCATCAACGTATACCAGCTGATCAAGTGGTGGTGCGTATATAATGACATAACCTTTTCCCATATCCCATATACATATAATATATGCATATATAACACCACCTAGTCATGGGTCAATGTACATATATAAATGCATGAAATGCATAAGAATTACGTTAATAAGATTTTTCGGAATGTCATAAAAATCAATAGGCCTTTCGGATAAACTTTATCAAATACATATTTTTCTGAGACCCATGAACAGAAGATATAATAATAATTCACATGGGGAATCAAGAATATAGACACCCCTAGTATTTCTAATAATAGAGTCATTTATGAAAGTTGCGTATTTTGCTCGTTTCATTTTTATTATTTGGATCATGCATAAAAGAAAGAAGGGATAGCCTTAACATACCTGGACCAATTCTCTTGATAATTCCTCTAACACACATCTTTTGCGACGAAACATGTAACGGCGGATCGAGGTAGGGAAAAATCCGTATGATATTCTTGAGAAAGATTGCACCGTACTCCCTTAGAATTTGCCAAATCTCATGTTCTTAAGACGCCATGAAATCTGGTCTGAAACTGATATATGTATCTCTCTTAACATACCAAATCTCTCTTTAAATTGATATATGTTCTGAAGGTGCCAATCTCACGTTTTGAAGGAAATATTGAAGCAACTCACGTTGCTAAGATGATATGGAATTTGGTTTAATCTTTGTTGAACGTTGTCTAACACTTTGCTATAAGACCTCTTTGACTTAGAAGGTTTTATGCCTTAAATGGAGTGGGCCCCACATACTAATGACTAAGCCTTATAATCTTACTCAATTTTGCCACCATTCCATTATAACATAAGAGTCACTAAATAAAAAAAGGGATGCCACGTGAAAGACCAATTATCCTTATCCCACTAAACTAATTAATTAGTTAATCTTTCACTAAAATTACTAATTACCCAATTATTCGCGTAATTAAGAATTATCTCAGATTACTTAAAATACTACTTACTTTTAATACACTTTATACATCTTACTATCATGACCATGTGGTACCTTGTATGGTACTTGTCCATAAATACCGGGTATTTTAGCTCGGGCCGTATTTTATCCCAAAATCTCAAACTTTGACGAAATTCATTTTCTTCGATTTGCTTACCCTCTCACTTTCACGCATTTACTCATCACTTGTTTTAAATAGCATAATGCTTATAGTTTCAAAATAACCTCATTCCCGAATTTTACGTCGATTAACTTACGACGAAACTTTAACATACGAAAATACGGGATGTAACATCATTCCCCCCTTTGGAACATTCGTCCTCGAATGCCGACTGATGCACTTATCATTCTCATAACCCATAGCTCTTGCGAATACTTTAATACTCTTCTTGCCATTTAGGCAACTGTTCTGTGAATAAATCCAATGACCAGGGCATTCCCCCCTTTAGGCCTCTTTCTCACACCACGGTCTGTGGTCGGAATTCTTCCAATCTCATAACTCTTGCTACCTTCTGTCATGCAGCCAGTACGACTTTTTCCTTGTATGTGCACCTATGCGACTCTTCTCTCCTTTTTCCTCCAGTTTTTAGCCAATCTCTAGGCCTCACTTTGTAAGCATATACAGAGCTTGATAAGATGTCTCTCTCGCCATCTATTGGTATACTGAAGTTCTTTGCTCGATACTTTGTTGAACTTACTGATATTGCTATATCTTATTTCATAGGGACGGTTATCTATCCGCATGACTTTATTGCATCTAAGTAGGTCATACTATACCATAACTCTTACCTCGATTTATAGTTACTGAGGTCTGCTATCGAACTCCAAGTTACTTTCGTTGCTTATCCCATATGTATAAATCTAAGTCCTTTAATGCTTCCTCATTACTGTTCATCTTAAGAATGATGGCCTAATCTCATCTCATACTTTGTGACTTTTGTCCATCCATTGTTGATTCACCTCAATATCGATCTACAGTATACCATTGATGACTTGAATCTTATTACGTAATACCTTGCCACTAGGGCTTACGTTGCATCGAGGAATATTTGAAGTGATTTTTCTGATCAACTTAGCGGCGATACTGTACATCAATAACCGTATTTTGTAGCATCCCAATGTAATTCATTTACGTGGGTATTTTAATCCCGTGCAATTCATGATATCCTCTTCAAATCATTACTCAATCGAAGGCCCAAACGTCATCCTTTATCTATCATAATTACACCCTCATTGTACTATCAGGGCAGCATTCCATCTCTTCTAAATGCCATTAATCTTAGACTCCTTTGAGTTGATTCAGACTATACTGAGCTTTGTATAACTTAGAGAAACCCTCAGCTCTTCTTGTTTTCCTGGGCTTAATCCCGAGGAATTATCCATTCTCGTCACTTCTCACTCTCCCTTTCCTATCCTTACTCTTGTCCTCTTAAAACCTTGTCGCTTTACTATACTTTAGCTTGCGACCTACACATATCTATTTATATATTTCACCACCTTCCTTCAACTTGCTTGCACCATAGATTTTCTTATGTTATTCTAGAACATCAAGCGAGACATCACATCGTCTCAAACTCTTCTTTACTCTTTTAGGACCTCTCAATATTAAAAAAAAACATAGGTTGGAAGATATGCCACTAACGACGCCGCTATTATTCTTGGATATTGAATCCCAGCGCTTCTAGCCTTCTATATGAAGTATGGACTATTCACAACCTTCTGCACTTGAATATCTCTTACGTTGTTTACCTTTACCTTACTTACCTTTAAATATCGCCTCACATTCTTCTATCTCTTTCATAACCTTTCTTCCACACAGGTATAATTCACATCCTCAACTTTAAGCTTTATTATAATACTTGCACCTCTTGTGCATGCACAATCCGGTGAGAGCTTCATACTGACTTCTTATGAGGCTGGTACTCTTCTAACTGGCTTTCTTGTAGAGCCATTATAGAATATGGTTGTTGTACTATCTCTCTTGTACCTCTGATATTAAGAGTGATCCTGCAATATTCTCAATCACGAGGTCTATAATTTTCTGGGTCCAATAATCAGACTCCTGATTTACTTCGTTGATGTAACTCTTTACTTTCTTCTTCCTTTTGATCAGCCTTTAGGCTTAAGCTATCTTCCAATCTGCGGCTCATGGTATTAGTTATTACTTTACACTTTCATGGACGCTCTGCAATATACGTGATACCATCATTTAACAATTCAATCCTTTGTCTATTACCTGGACTCAATTTTTCTTTTTCTTTTAACTTATTCCGGAGTCTTCTATGGCTGTATGATTGTCACCATATATGTTACATGGATAATACTCCAAAATCTTAAGTGCATTCATAACGTAACTAACTCTTGATCATTGATCGAATAATTCCTTTTGTTTCTTCTCAGCTTTCTTTAAACGTAAGCTATTACTTCTCCTGGTCGTTCTGCCACTTGTTGCGTGCATACTTAGCTTATCTTAGTTCCATGCATGTCAGAATTTTGTGCAATTCATATGGTCTCGAATATTACTTCTGGTTTCATTTCCCGCTCATTAGCCACGATATGTGCCACTTTCTTATGGGGTGCATACAATATTGTTGTGAGACTGTTGTTACAAGACCATTTCCTCCTTAGGTCACTGTGCTTAGGTTGAAGCCTTCTTCCTTATTTCCTCAGCTAGTCTTTTGTTATAGTACTTAGGGAAGACCCTCTGATTCTTGTAAAGCTGCGAGCTTATTACATTGTATACCCAATAGCATTTTTGATGTCCTTCGTTGCCTATAATTATCCGTAGTTACTTACCTCCACGCCCTTGTGCTTGTAGGGTTGCTTTCGAACTGATATTTTGATTGTCTTCCCAGTGCCACTCTCTTTTATTTAACACTCATGCCGTACTTTTAACTACCCCAACTCCTATATGAATATTTCTCAAGGATCACGATGTCATAACTGCGAGGCTGAATTCACTACATTAGGTTTTACTATGTTTATCTTGCACGATCTGTTGATTTGTCTGTATCCTCATGTCTGGCCATAAATAGGCCCTTCCTGAATCAACTACTAAGTACTTGTTGGCCCATTCTCATATCAATATTCCGCGTAATCTTTCTTGGGTCATTTTCTTTGTCTTAACTTACGTCCTGCACTGGCTCCTTATCTATTAATAACATCTCGAGAAAGAATCCTCACTCCTCTCCTTGACGTTGTGTTTGCATAATGTCCTGTAATCATTGCATGTATGTAAGATTTGAATGAGTGCAATCTCATCCCTTTCTCATTTTTATCGCATTCTCCCTTTACCATTCTGTAGTTACTAAAACCACTTAATTTTGACTTTAATGCCACATCACTTCATATTCTCCCCTTTATGGGAGTACTAAGAGTTGGAGCTACATCGACCTACCTATAGATGTTTTACCTTTTCATCTTTGGCATCCTTTCACATCATCGATGACACTTACTCGCCTTGCGGTAATCCTTCCGTACCAAGGATAACAAAATTCCTTACTCGCGATGGTGACACTTAGTGCAACAGGCACATACAGTCCCTTAAGCTTAACTTTGCTCACATTGCTTGCTTTAGGGAGGCGTCTTCCTGAATTACCATTCTCTGAATTTCTTATGAATCTTCTTCTGTTGTCCATTCTATTATCGCTAGAACGCAATCTGAAATTCTCATGATGTCGACCATTATCAACTCATTCAGTCCCTAATTCATGTTTAGTTTATCTTGTTCACCAGCCCGTACTGATTTCTATTACTCTGGCGTCTAACTTTTCCTTCTGGTAGTCGCGTTGGAGTCACAAACTTATTTCTCAAAATAAGGATACGACTTTATGGCCTATACTATTTTGTCGTCTTAAGGCCTGTCACCTCTCGTCTTTTCCTTCACTTGACTATAGACTCTGTAATACTATCATCTTTTAGATCTACCATTATCATCCATGTATCACATCTTACTCATAATTCTTCTTTAACTCTCTTCTTATTTCCCGCTAACATTTATGTCTATCACTTTATTCTGAAAACTCGAACAAGACATTCTTTTACTTTTAGCTCCCCTTTGCTCCATCCAGTGGCTCTTTGGGTTGCTTAATGTTCTCACTCTACTAGGGACGGGAGCCATACTAAGGTAATATTTATTCCTTCCAGGATTCAAGTTCCTGTCTTTGAACATTCTAGTATTCATATCTAGCTGTACTATTCTAGATTGCACCATCTGGGTATCTCACAAGGAGATCTATTAACACATTTGCTATATCCTTCGGAAATGTCAACTAACACAAATAATCCATTCACCATTTTGGGTTACTCTTACCCTAACCGGATCCTGATATCCATCCTTCTCTTATACTGCTTTTGTTAGCCCCCATAAGGTATAAATGAGATGAGTGTGGCTAATTGTACATACCTCTGTTACTGTTGAAGGTAACTCAAAATGCTTATATCTCTCTTCCTGAATTGTAGATAATGTTCATCTTTACTAACTGGGTACCTCGTACCCTTCTTCACCTTGCTTCTTTTACTTGTTGAAATTTGTATCTATCTTCTAAATCTCTCATTGCCTTTCACCATAGGGGTGGATAGATATTCTTGCTTTAAGGCTCCTTATCAAGAAGCTTGCACGTATTAGTATCCACATATTCTGATGGAGACCTTATATTTACTCATCATAAGCATGATGCAAAATCGAGTTCCTCTAACTCAACTTTTCCATAGCTATATCTCTTACCAACAGTCTTTCTAGATGTAGGCATCGTCGTATTATGAATAAGATAGAGTTTAGGAAATTGAGTTCTTACAACTGAGCTCCACCATACGATCTAGAGTAAGAAGAAAGAGTGACAGTCCTAAATGCCCTGTAGCCTCCTACTTATAAGTGTGGTGATACCACTTATAACTGTAGACACGGCTTGTAGACTCCCTAGGACAGAACTGCTCTGATACCACTTTTGTCACGACCCAAACCGATGGGCCGCGACGGGCACCTGGTACCTTACTCAACCGAGTACCAACATAACATATCTTTCGTATCATTCCATCATAGGTAAATGAACTGGAGTAAAGCATGAGGGAATAAACTTATACATATGACATACTGGCCTATAAGACCCAAAATGATCACTCGTACACAAAACATAGGCCGACAAGGCCATACAACCTTTCATATACATGACATCTGTCTACAAGCCTCTAAGAATACATAATTGTCATAAAGGTCGGGACAGAGCCCCGCCATACCAAACAATACACATCTAAATCATACTGACCAAACAAGCAACTCCGGAGCAAATGGAGTGCACCAACATCTTCCGCCGAGTTGACCACCTACTTGGAGGACTCTCGACCTGTCTATCGAGACCTGCGGGCATGAAATGCAACGTCCCCAGGTAAAAGGGACGTCAGTACAAATAATGTACCGACTATGTAAGGAATGAAAATCAGTAAATAATAGACATAAGAGAAACATGGAGTAAAAGACTCGACATATACGTCTGCATAGCTCTGTGAATCATTTCATTTTTATAACGTCATGCATATGCATATAAATGTCATAACATCATCAAGCCTCTGAGGACATCCCATCATATCATTTCGGCCACTGTGGGTAAATCATCAACGTATACCAGCTGATCAGGTGGTGGTGTGTATATAACGCCATAGCCTTTTCCCATATCCCATATACATATAATATACGCGTATATAATGCCATCCAGTCATGGGTCAATGTACATGTATAAATGCATGAAATGCATAAGAATTACGTTAATAAGATTTCTCGGAATGTCATAAAAATCAATATGCCTTTCGGATAGAGTTTATCAAATACGAATTTTTCTGAGATCCATGAACAGAAGATATAATAATAATTCACATGGGGAATCAAGAATATAGACACCCTTAGTATTTCTATGAATAGAGTCATTTATGAAAGTTGCGTATTTTGCTCGTTTCATTTGTAATATATGGATGATGCCAAAAAGAAAGAAGGGATAGCCTTAACATACCTGGACCGATTCTCTTGATAATTCCTCTAACACACGTCTTTTGCGATGAAACACGTAACGGCAGATCGAGGTAGGGAAAAATTCGTATGATATTCTTGAGAAAGATTGTACCGTACTCCCTTAGAATTTACCAAATCTCACGTTCTTAAGACGCCATGAAATTTGGCTTGAAACTGATATATGTATCTCTCTTAACATGCCAAATCTCTCTTTAAATTGATATATGTTCTTAAGGTGCCAATCTCACGTTTTGAAGGAAATATTGAAGCAACTCACGTTTCTAAGATGATATGGAATTTGGTTGAATCTTTGCTGAACGTTGTCTAACACTTTATTATAAGATCTCTCTTTGACTTAGAGAGATTTTATGCCTTAAATGGAGTGGGCCCCACATACTAATGACTAAGCCTTATAATCTTACTCAATTGTTCCACCTTTCCATTATAACATAAGAGTCACTAAATAAAAAAAGGTCTGCCACATGAAAGACCAATTATCCTTATCTCACTAAATTAATTAATTAGTTAATCTTCCACTAAAATCACTAATACTCAATTATCCACATTATTAAAAAGTATCTCAGATTACTTAAAATACTACTTTCTTTTAATACACTTTATACACCTTACTATCATGACCATGTGGTACCTTGTATGGTACTAGTCCATAAATACCGGATATTTTAACTCAGGCCGTATTTTATCCCAAAATGTCAAACTTCCACGAAATTTATTTTTTTCGATTTGCTTACCCTCTCGCCTTCACGAATTTACTCATCACTTGTTTGAAATAGCATAATGCTTATAGATTCAAAATAACCTCATTCCCGAATTTTACGTCGATTAACTTACGACGAAACATTAACATACGAAAATGCGGGATGTGACACACATGCATGACTTTATAAATATTTCAGGATTCACAAAGTTATTTAGACTTACAGGTGGATTCCTTTACTCCATGTTTCTTTTGTGTCTTTTATGTACTGATTTTCATGCCTTACATACTCGATACATTATTCGTACTGACGCCCCTATTTTTCGGGGCCTGCATTTCATGCCCGCAGGTGCAAGTAGACAGGTTGACGGTCCCACTTTTTAGGATCCTTGATCAGCGAGAGTTGGTGTGCTCCACTTGATCCGGAGTTGTTACTAGTTTTGTACGCTATGTTTGGTATGTAGATGTGGGTACGACGGGGTCCAGTTTATCCTTTATACAGTTGTACATTCTATTAGAGGTTTGTAGACAGTCATGTATAGTTGGATAGTATGTGGCCATGTCGGCTTCTAGTTTTTGATATATAGTTGTCTATAGCAGCTTTGTCGGCTCACTCTACCGTTTTTCGCATGTATATGTATATATGTCTTTTGGACATGTTTTTCTCACGTATGTTATTCACGTGATTCAGCAGTTTAATGACAGATGTTAGTCATGAACTACCCTTAATTCATGTTTATATCTTAGACGCATGCATAGGGTTGTTCGACAGGTAGGACTCGGGCACTCATCATGGCCCATCGATTTGGGTCATGGCAAAAGTGGCATCAGGGCAGTTCTATCCTAGGGTTGTCTACAAACCATGTCTAGTAGAGTCTTGTTTATGGGTGTGTTGTGCACCACACTTATAGACAGGAGGCTACATGATATTTAGGATGGTTTCTTTTTTTTTTTAATCTAGATTGTGCGATAGAACTGAGTCGTAAGTATTCACTCCTAATCTTTACCTTATTTAAGTTTTTAGTGATGCCTGTTACTACTAGACGACAGAGGCAATCCGCTAGCACGGTTCAGAAGTCTACGAAAGTATTAGAAGGAGATATAAGCTACACTATTGAGGAGGATCCTTCCGAGGATCTTTATGAGTCATCCGATCGAGCAGTTTAAATTTTGCAGGCAGCAGATGGGGTGAGAGGAGTTTCGACCTCACCAAGGCCCTTAGTTTCATTATCAGGGCCCGTTGATCAGGGTATGAGGGGAGTTGTGCATGGATTGGCACAACCGGATTCCCCTCAGGCTCAAAACTATGTCAGGGAATTTATAGACGCCAGCTCTTCTGTCACGACCCAAACCGATGGGCTGCGATGGGCACCCGGTACCTTACATAACTGAGTACCAACGTAACATATCTTGCATATCATTCTATCATAGGTACATGAACCAGAGTAAATCATGAGGTAATACAAACTTATACATATGACATACTAGCCTATAAGACCAAAATGATCACTCGTACACTAAACATAGGCTGACAAGGCCATACAATCTTTCACATACACGACATATGTCTACAAGCCTCTAAGAGTACATAAATGTTATAAAGGTCAGGACAGGGCCCCGCCATACTAATCAATACCTGTCCCTAATCATACTGACCAAATAAGCAACTCCGGAGCAAATGGAGCGCACCAACACCTTCCGCTGAGCTGATAGCCTACTTGGAGGACTCTCAACCTGTCTATAGGGACCAGCGGGCATGAAACGCAGCATCCCCAGGCAAAAGGGACGACAGTGCAAATAATGTACCGAGTATGTAAGGAATGACAGTAAATAATAGACATGAGAGAAACATGGAGTAAAAAACTCAACATGTAAGTCTGAACAACTTTGTGAGTCATTAATATTTACCATGTCATGCATATGTGTATAAATGTCATACCATGCTTAGGTATATGCGTTCATAACATCATCAAGCCTCTAAGGGCATCCCATCATATTATTTCGGCCACAGTGGGCAAATCATCAATGTATACCAGTTGATCGGGTGGTGGTGCATATATAATTCAATAATCTTTTTCCATATCCTATATACATATAATATACGCATATATAACGCCATCTGGTCATGGATCAATGTTCATGTATAAATGAAAGAAATGCATATGAAATACTTTAATAAGATTTCTCGGAATATCATAAAATCAATATGCCTTTCGAATAAACATCATCAACTACGTATTTTTTTGAGACCCATGAACAAAAAATATTATAATAATTCACATGGGGAATCAAGAATATAGACACCCCTAGTACTTCTATGAATAGAGTCATTTATGAAAATTGTGCATTTACTCATTTCGTTTTTATCGTATGGATCATGCCAAAAGGAAAGAATGGATAGCCTTAACATACCTGAGTCGATTCTCTTGACGATCCCTCTAACATCATTTTTTGCAAAAAAGTATAACGGCGGAACGAAGTAGGGAAAAATCCATATGATATTCCTGAGAAATATTGTATCGTACTCCCTTAGAATTGCAAGTCACGTTGCTATTACATAATTCAAAATTATGTTGCTGCTATATCAATGGACATCACGTTAACACTAATTCAAGAATGGAATTATATGATTTCATAATTATTCTCTTGGTGGCTTTCATCCGTTAGCTTAGAAAACATAAGATCTCACTCTTAATGATATGGGAAGGTCTTTTAAAGTTGTGGGTTGTGGGCCCGACTTTTGTGGATTAGTCTTGCCCAAAGACCCCTTAAATGTGCCACTTAGTCTTGATAAATCAAGAGTCATGGCCATATAGCCCCTTGCTGACACATTACAACCTTATCCACCAAATTGTCTAATTGATTTGTTAACTTGTTAATCTCTCACTAATTAATAATTAACCAATTACCCACATAATTAAAAATTATCTCAAATTACATAAAATACTACTCACTTTTAACACACTTTATATACCTTACTATCATGGTCATGTGGTACCTTGTATGACACTAGTCCATAAATACCGGGTATTATGGCTCGGATCGTATTATATCCCAAATTGACAACCTTCAACAAAACATATTTTCTTTGATTCGTTTACCCTTCCACCTTCGTGAATTTACTTATCACTTGTTTGAAATAGCATAATACTTACAATCTCCAAATATTCTTGTCCTTAAACTGATGTCAATTATCTTACGACAAATTCAACGTACAATACTACAGGGTGTAACATCATCGTAATATAGTACTACGGAGCGTAACATCATCGTAATATAATACTGTGGAGCGTAACATCATTCCCCCTTTGGAACATTCGTCCTCGAATGTCGACTGATGCACTTATAATTTTCATAACCAATATCTTCCGAATACTTTAGTACTCTCCTTGCCATCTAGGCAACTGTTCTGTGAATAAATCCAAAAGGCCAAGGCATTCCCCCCTTTAGGCCTCTTTCTCATAACCACGACTTGTGGTCGGAATCCTTCCAATCTCGTAACTGTTGCTACCTTCTATCATGCAGCCTGTACGACTCTGACCTTGTAAGTACGCCTATGCGACTCTTCTTTCCTTTTTCCTCCGATTATTTTAGCCAATCTCTAGGTCTCACTTTGTGAATATATACGGAGCTTGACAAGATGTACCACTCGGCATCTATAAGTACACTAAAGTTCTTCACTCGGTACTTTGTCGAACTTACGAATATTGCTATATCTTATTTCATAGACCCGGTTATCTACCCCCATGACTTTACTGCATCTAGGTAGGTCATACTATACCATAACTCTTACTTCGATTTACCGTTACTGAGGTCTGCTACCAAACTCCAGGTTATTCTTGTTGCTTATCCTATATGTATAAATCTAAGTCCTTTAATGCTTCTTCATTATCGTTCATCTTAAGACTGATGGCCTAATCTCATCTCATACTTTGTAACTTTTATCCATCCATTGTTGATTCACTTCATGTTGATCTACAATCTACCACTGAAGACTTGAAACTTCTTACGTAATACATTGCTGCTAGGGCTCACGTCTCATCGGGGAACATCTGAAATGATTAGACTGATCCACCTGGGGCGATACCATACTTCCATAACCGTATTTTATAGCATCCAAATATGACTCACCTTACATGGGTATTTTAATCCCGTACAATTCATGAAATCCTCTTCAAGTCATTACTCAATCAAAGGCCCAAACGTCATCCGTTATCTATCACAATTACACCCTTATTCTACTATCGGGGCATCATTCGATCTGTTCTAAATGCTATTAGTCTTATACTCCTTCGAGTTCATTCCGGCTATACTGAACTTTCTATAACTTAGAGAAACGATGCTCTCTTGTTTTCATGGGCTTAATCCCGAGGACTTATCCATTCTCGTCACTTTCGCACTTGTTCTTATCCTTACTCATGTCTTCCTAAAACCTTGTCGCTTTACTATACTTTAGCTTACAACCTACACATATCTATTTATACTACTCGCAACCTTCCTTCAACTTGCTTGCATCATAGATTTCCTTATGTCATCCTGGAACATCAAGCGAGACATCACATCATCTCTAACTCTTCTTTACTCTCTTGACTAGGCCTCTCGATACCTAGAAACCATAGGCTGGAAGATATACCATTGACGGCGCCGCTACCATTCCTGGATACTGAATCCTAGCACTTCTAACCTTCAATCTATAGTATGGATTATTCGCAACCTTCTACTTTTGAGTACCTCGTACGTTGTTCACCTTTACCTTACTTACCTTAAAATCTCGCATCACATCTTCTATCTCTTTCATGACCTCGCTTTAACACAAGTATAATTCACATCCACAACTTGAAGCTCTAATTATAATACTTGCACCTCTGGTACATATACAATCCGGTGGGAGCTTCATACTGACTTCTTATAAGGCTAGTACACTTCTAATTGGCTTTATCGTAGAGCCGTTATAGAATATGGTTGTTGGACTATCTCTCTTGTACCTCTTATATTAAGTGTGATTCTTATATGTTCTCAATCACGATTCCTGTAATTATTTCGGTCCAATAATCGGACTCCTGATTTACTTAGTTGATTAAATCTTCCTTTTGAACAACCTTCATATAGGCTTAAGCTATCTTCCGATCTACGGCTACTGGTATTAGTCATTACTTTAGCCTTTCATGGGCGCTATGGAATATCCGAGATACAATCTTCTAACAATTCAATCCTTAGTCTATGCCCTGGGCTCAATTCTTTCTTTTAACTTATATCGGAGTCTTCTACTACTGCATGAATGTCAATATATATGCCGCATGGATAATACTCTGAAATCTTAAGTGCGTTCATAACGTAACTAACTCTGGATCATTGATCGAATAATTTCTTTCGTTCCATCTGAGCTTTCTCTAAACGTAAGTAATTACTTTTCCTGGTCGTTCTACCCCCTTGTTGCATGCATACTTCGCTTATCTTAGTTCCCATGCATGTCAGAATTTTGTGCAATTCATATGGTCTCGATTATTACCTTTGGTTTCATTTCCTGCCCATTAGCCACTTTCTTATGGAGTGCATACAATGTTGTTGTGAGACTGTTGTTACAAGACCATTTCCTCTTTAGGTCACTGTGCTTAGGTTGAAGCCTTCTCCCTTATTTCCATAAGAGGATCCTCCCTAAGTACTACAATGAAAGACTAGCTGAGGAAATAAGAAAGAAGGCTTCAACCTAAACATAGTAACTTGAAGAAGAAATGGTCTTGTAAGCAGTCTCACTACAACATTGTATGCACTCCATAAGAAAGTGGTCTGGCACCTATCGTGCCTAATGAATGGGAAGTAAAATCAAAAGTAATATTCGAGATCATATGAGTTGCACGAAAACTCCAGCATGCGTGGGAACTAAGATAAGCTAAGTATGCACACAACAAGGGCCAGAAAGACCAGAAAAAGTAATAGCTTACGTTTAAAGAAAGTTGAGAAGGAACGAAAGAAATTATTCGATCGATGATCCAAAGTGAGTTACATTATGAATGTACTCAAGATTTCGGAGTATTATCCATGCAGCATATATGTTGACTATCGTACAGCCGTAAAAGACTCCGGTATAAGTTAAAAGAAAGAATTGAGTCCAGGTCATAGATAAGGGATTGAATTGTTAAATGATGGTATCACGGATATTCCATAGAATCTATGAAAGGCTAAAGTAATAGCTAATACCAGAAGCCACAAATCGGGAGATAGCTTAAGCCTACATAAAGGACGATCAGAAGGAAGAGGAAACTAAAGAGTTACATCAACTAAGTAAATTATGAGTCTGATTATTGGACCCAGAAAGTTATAGACATCATGATTGAGAACATTGCAGAATCATTGTTAATATCAGAGGTACAAGAGATGTCACGACCCAAATCGATGGGCCGCGATGGGAACCCGATACTTTACTCAACCGAGTACCGACATAACGTATCTTTCATATCATACTATCATAGATAACTGAGTCGGAGAGACTGCCATGAGATAAGTAGAATAAAATATGTAATACCAACTTATACATAAGGCATACAGGCCGATAAGACCAAAATAACCACTCGTACACTGAACACAGGCCGACAAGGCCATTCAATCTTTTACGTACATGACATCTGTCTACAAGTTGCTAAGAATACATAATTGTCATAAAGGTCGGGACAGATCCTCGCCATACCAAATAATACACATCTAAATCATACTGGCCAAACAAGAAGCTCCAGAGCAAATGGAGCACACCAATACCTTCCGTTGAGCTGACAGCCTACTTGGAGGACTCTCGACCTGTCTATCGGGGCCTGCGGGCATGAAACGCAGCGTCCCCCGACAAAGGGACGTCAGTACAAATAATGTACCTAGTATGCAAGGAATGAAAATCAGTAAACAATAGACATGAGAAAAACATGGAGTAAAAGACTCGACATGTATGTCTGAATAACTCTGTGAATCGTTAATATTTACAATGTCATGCATATGCGTATAAATATCATACCATGCTTAGGTATATGCATTCATAACACCATCAAACCTCTAAGGGCATCCCATAATATCATCTCGGCCACTGTGGGCAAATCATCAACGTATACCAGCTGATCAGTTGGTGGTGCGTATATAACGCCGTAACCGTTTCCAATATCCCATATACATATAATATACGCGTATATAATGCCATATGGTCATTGGTCAATGTACATGTATGTATAAATGAATTCAATGCATGAGAAGTACGTCAATAAAATCTTTCGGAATGTCATAAGACCATTATGACTTTGATTAATATCATGAAGTAAACTTTGTCAACTTACGTATTTTCTGAGATCCATGAACAGATGATGTAATAATAAGACACATGGGAATTCAAGAACATAGGCACCTCTAATACTTCTATGAATAGAGTCATTTATGGAAGTTGTGCATTTGCTCGTTTCGTTCGTGTCGTATAGATCATGCCAAAAGTAAAGAAGGGATAGCCTTAACATACCTGAGTTTATTCTCTAGACAATCCCTCTAACACACGTCAATTGCGACAAAACACATAATGGCGGATCGAAGTAGGGAAAAATTCGCATGATATTCTTGAGAAAGATTGTACTGTGCTTTCTTAGAATTGCATCTCACGCATAATCGGATCTTGTATGAAATTTGCTGAAGCTCATCCATCACTTAGTGAATATGACCATCTTCAACTTGTGATTTTAGAGAAGCCTTTTGTTGTGCTAATCACGTTACCATTGAAAGTTTGTACAATCTCTCTTAAATGAATTAGAGATCTTATATCTTAGTGGGTGTGGGCCCCAGTAAGGTGATGACTAAGCCTTCAAAATGACACCTTATCAAGTGACTTTAAGGGTCATCAATTGGCAAGTTTGGCTGCCATGTTTTGGGGGGGGGGTCAATTCAAATCCAATAATGTCTTAATTAATTACCATTTTTCTTAATTAACTTGGTAATGCCCCACTAATCCAATAATTAACCAATTACTCACATAATTAAGAATTATCTCAAATTACTTAAAATACTGCTTACTTTTAACACACCATATACACCTTACTATCATGGTCATGTGGTACCTTTTATGGCACTAGTCCATAAATATAGGGTATTATAGCTCGGACCGTATTTTATCCCAAATTGTCAAACTTCGACGAAACTCATTTTATTCGATTCGTTCACCCTCTCACCTTCACGAATTTACTTATCAGAAGCAGAGGGCCGATCATGAGCATGATAGGGGCTAGAGTAAGAGAGCGAGATCTTCGGGTCCTTCTGGTGAGTTTCGAGGTGGTCAAAGACAACAATACCCGAGGTATCCAGCCCAGCCATCGGCTAGCGCACCCCCTCAGTTAGCCGCTAGAAGATTTGATCGTTCCACATATTCAGGGCATAGTCTAAATTCCAGGGCCTCAAGTTCTCAATATAGGGGTGAGTCAAGTCAGATGAGGCCGCCCTTGCCACGATATGCTCAGCGTGGTAAGCAGCATGTCGGGTAGTGCCTTATGGGGTTGGGTGTTTGTTATGCTTGTGGTTATCCAGGACACGTTATGAGAGATTGTCCGACGAGATGTGGTACAAGCATAGTTCGGCCAGCGGGATTTGTTGTTGGTTCATCATCATTAGTACGCTCCCCTAGGCAAGGTTCACAAGCACTAATCGGTCATGGTAGAGGCAAAGGTGGAGCATCTAGCTCGAGCGGTCCTCAGAACCGTATTTATGCATTAGCAGGTCGACAGGATCAGGAGTCATCACCTAATGTTGTTATAGGTATATTATCAGTCTCCACATATGATGTATATGCATTTATTGACCCCGGTTCCACCTTATCATATATTACTCTGTTGGTTGCTAGTAAGTTTGGAATAAAACCTGAGTTGGTTAAACCTTTTGAGGTGTCCACTGTAACACCACGGAAAATTTCGAAGTAGTTGAGCGCTAGTAAGAAAGTTGGTGTGCGCTAATTATATTATTTTGTGTGCAGACAAGGGCTATTATAAGAATGATATCAATTTATCATGATAATATATGTATGAGGTGCATTAATAATGGTTATGGTCTAAGAAGCCCAAGGCTAAGTCAAGTTGAAAATTTTATGATGGGATAAAGTTTCAAGTGAGTTCGCACAAGACTTATATTCAAATGCGAATAACTCTCTTCATATGAAGTTTTATATGGTGTATTACCTATCAAAATAAAGGTCTATGTGTCTAGTTTCTAACACTTCAAACCGTTCGTCATTTGGATATTCCTACAAGACGTTATGATCAAATTACCAAAGGTTGGCAGAATGGACCAGTACAACCCAGTTTTTGGCACCGATTTTGCGGTGCATTGTGCGACCCACATAGCCATTCTACGGTCCATTATGCGAACGCAGACCTAATTTCGGAGGGTTAATTTTTCTATTTTCATAACCCGACCCAAATTTGATAAATAGGTTCTGGGGCTTATTTTGGGGCAATCATCTAAGGATTTTTAGAGAGAAGTGAGAGTGTTCTAGAGAGTGTTTTGTTCATCGAACTCAATTTCCTAAACTCTATCTTATTCATAATACGATGATGCATACATCCAGAAAGATGGTTGGTAAGAGATATAGGTGTGGAAGAGTTGAGTAAGAGGAACTCAATTTTTTGCATCATGCTTATGATGGATAAATATGAGGTATTCAGCAAATCATGTGTGTACTAAGATGTGTAAGCTTCTTGATAAGGATCTCTAAGGTAAGAATGTCTATCCACTCTTACGGTAAAAAGGAATAAGAGAATCGGAAGGTAGACACAAGTTTCAGCAAGTAAAAAAAGCAAGGTGAAGAAGGATACGAGCTACCCAGCTAATGAAGATTATCGCAGAGGAATATAAGACTTTTGAGTTACCTTCAACAGTAGTAGAGGTATATAAAATCGGCCACACCCATCTCATACCCTATAGGGGCTAACAGAAGTAGTATAAGAGAAGGCAGGATATCAGGATCTAGCTGGGGTCAGGGTAACCCAAAAATGGTGGATGGATTATTAGCATTAGCTGACATTTCTGAAGGATATTGCAAATGTGCTAATAGATCTCCTTGTGGAACGCCCACCTGGTGCACTCTAAAATAGTACAACTAGATATGAGTAATACAAAGATAGACACTGGAAGCCTGGAAGGGATAAATATTATCTTAGTGTGACTCCCGTCCCTAGTAGAGAGAGAATGTTAGGCAACCTGAAGAACCAGTGGATGGAGCAGGGGAACTAGAAGCAAAAGAATGTCTTGTTAAAATTTCAGAATAAAGTGATAGACGGAAATGTTAGCAGGGAAATAAGAAGAGAGTTAAGGAAGCATTATAAGTAAGATGCGATACATGGATGACAACAGTAGATCAAAAAGATAACAGTATTACAGAGTCTATAGTCAAGTGAAGGAAACGACGAGAGGTGACAGGCCTTGAGACAATAAAAGAGTATAGGCCATAAAGTCATATCCTCATTTCAAGAAGTAAGTTCGTGACTCTAACATGATTACCAGAAGGAAAAGTTAGACCCCAGGGTAATAGAAATCAGGATGGGCTGGTGAACAAGATAAACTGAACATGAATTAGGGACTGAGTGATTTGATAGTGGTCGACGTCATGAGAATTTCAGATTTCATTCCGACGATAATAGAATGGAAAATAGAAGAAGATTCATGAGAAATTCAGAGAATGGTCATTAAGGAAGACACTTCCCTAAAGCAAGCAATGTGAGCAAAGTTAAGCTTAAGGGGCCGTATGTGCCAGTTACACTAGCTGTCTCCCTCGTGAGTAAGGAATTTTGTTATCCTTGGTACAGAAGGATTACCGCAAGGCGAGTAAGGGCCATCGATGATGTGAAAAGACGCCAAAGATGAAAAGGTAAAACATCTATACGTAGATCATCGTAGCACTAAATCTTAGTGCTCCCTTAAAAGGGAAATATGGTGTGATGTGGTATTAAGTCATAATTAAGTGGTTCTAGTAATTATAGAATGGTAAAGGAAGAATGCGATAAAAAATGAGAAAGGGATGAGATTGCACTTATTCAAAGCCTCCAGATATGCTACGATTCCAGAACATTATGCAAACACGACGTTAAGGTTCCTGCCCGAGATGTTATTGACAAATAAGGAGCCAGTGCGAGACGTAAGTTAAGACAAAGAAAGTAACCCAAGGAAGATTATGCAGAATATTGATATGAGAATGGGCCAATGAGTAGTTAGTAGTTGATTCAGGAAGAGCCTAGTTATGGCTAGACAAGAAGATACAGACAAATCAACAGATCATGCAAGATAAACATAGCGAACACCAACATGGGGAATTCAGTCTCGTAGATATGACATCGTGACCCTTGAAAAATATTCAGATAGAGGTTGGAGTGGTTAAAGGTACATATAGGTGTTACAAAAATAAATGAGTGTCCCACTAGGAAGACAGTCAAAACTTCAGTTCAGAAGCAACCCTACAAGCACAAGGGCATGAAGGTAAGTAACCACAGATAATTATGGGTGAGGAAGGACATCAAAAACATTTTGTCGAGTATACGATGTGATAAGCTTGTAACTTTACAAGAGCCAGAAGGTCTCCCTAAGTACTACAATGAAGGACTAGCTGAGGAAATAAGGAAGAAGGCTTCAACCTAAACATAGTAACTTGAAGAAAAAATGGTCTTGTAACAGCAGTTTCACTACAACATTGTAAGCACTCTATAAGAAAGTGGTCCGGCACCTATCATGGCTAATGAGCGGGAAGTGAAATCAAAAGTAATACTCGAGATCATATGAGTTTCACAAAAATTCTAGCATGCGTGGAAACTAAGATAAGCTAAGTAGGCACGCAACAGGGAGACAGAAAGACCAGGAAAAGTAATAGCTTACGTTTAAAGGAAGCTAAGAAGGAACGGAAGAAATTATTCGATCAATGATCCAGAGTTAGTTACGTTATGAACACACTTAAAATTTCGGAGTATTATCCATGCAACATATATATTGACATTCATACAGCCGTAGAAGTCTCCGGTATAAGTTAAAAGAAAGAATTGAGCCTAGGGCATAGATAAAGGATTGAATTGTCAGAAGATTGTATCATGAATATTCCATAGCGCCCAAGAAAGGCTAAAATAAATACTAATACCACGAGCCGCAGATCGGAAGATAACTTAAGCCTACATGGAGGGTGATCAGAAGGAAGAGAAAACTAAAGAGTTTAATCAACTATGTAAAGCAGGAGTCTGATTATTAGACCCGAAAAATTTCAGGAACCGTGATTGAGAACATAGCAGAATCACTCTTAATATTAGAGGTACAAGAAAGATAGTACCTCATCCATCTTCTATAATGTCTCTACGATAAAGCCAGTTCTACACCCTAAGCATATGCCTGAATACGGGAAATATCCATGCCTGGCTGAAGTGAGACCGACATGCAGTCATTAAGCAGGTGCGGCTCCAACCCCATCACGAACCGGTGAACCCGATCCTTCATCTGATAACAACACGATAGGGGATTCAAGAATTAGTAAAGAAAAATATGAAAAATTAAGAAATATGCGGAAGCTAAAAAAAAATAAAGAAACAAAAAAGAAGACAGAAATTAAAGATAGATTGAATTCAAGAAAAGAGTTTCTTGAATTCAAGAAGTTTATTCTGGAAGTTGAATCCTAACAACAATAATTAGCTAACGAAGAACTAATCGCCTTTGGTAGAGACTTAAAAACAAGAGATAGATTGTGAAACCCGACCCTTCAGAATAACAAGCGCAACAATAGGCCTAAACTTATCACCTTTCTTGAATACCTAGAAGTGATCTAAAATTTCAAAAAGGGTTTAATTTTACCACCTTAAGTTGAGTCTTGAAGGTTGAAGAATAAATCCAAGAGTAGCCACACACAAGAGTGCAAGAAAAATCTCACAATTGTTTTTTGATATTGTCTATAATAATCTAAGTCTAAAAACAAAGAAGACACCCCTTTATATAGAGAGGGGGTAACGAAATTCCTACCTAAAACAAGAAAACAAAGTCCTAACCTACTTTGGACAACAAGTCCAAATACCTTAGTAAAAGGAAAAACACCAGGAAACAAAAACCAAGTCAGTCTTAGAAAGTAACTCCAACAATCTTAAGAAAAGGAAAATATAACCTTAACTACCTAGGAAAGCAATAAATCTAGTACCAAAATATATGGAAATAAGTTAAAACCATTCTAGGATAGAATCTTGAAAGTCCCAAACCAATCATGGATAGGATCTTGGCACCAACTTGTACCCAACTTCTATCACGCTTATTGAACATTTCTTGGGAAGCAAGTAAGTCCTTTTTATGTTATAAAAATGTGGCTTTATGTAGGACTTATTGGGCTGCAATTTTGGACACATTTAAGGTGCCAAATAGGTCCAACAGTGGCCTGATTTGGACCTTCTTCAAAGGATGTCTCTTGGAATCTAATCCACCTCTTCTTGGACATAAATTTGGACCATAAAATAGTTATAACACCTAGACAACTCATATCCTTTATCCTTGAGCTCTTCCTCCTAACTAACAATTTCTTTATTCGCTCCTAAAGTCCAATGACCTTGATTTGCAACCTTTTAGCTTGAGATTTTGTTAAAGGGCCTCTTTGAGATTCTAAAGCTTCATCCTTGTCCTTGAATAGAGTTGAGCTTCCTAAGATGCTATCATTCCCCTCTTCTTGAAGAAAATTCGTCCTCGAATTTTGACCTTGCAAGAAAAAGAAGACAAGCTGTAAATGACATCCATTAATATGAAAAAATGGTAGGAATAAAACAAGATTATGACCATGTGTCCACTTAACCCAATTAAGCCTAATAGGTATATATACTCCCTTATAAATCATATGGACATTATCATCCCAATAAAATTTATGCTTACTTAGATTTGTCCAATAAAAACCTCTCTTAAATGCACTATGCAATAAAACTTACAATTTGTACTTGTCAATAAGGTAGTCCAAAAATGTGCATAACAAAGAAATTTCAAAAGATCGATCACGCATCCATTTAAAACAAGCATCTCTACCACATGTATCAAATATGATACTTTTATGATATAGCCAAGTATCAATTACAAATCCCATGGATTCTTCTACATGTAAGCTATACAAAGAAGCACATAAATTCTCAAGAAGGTTAGAAGAACCCATAATTTTCAAAATAAAAATTTCAATACATTCAAGCTCATGATTATAACTTTTCCCAATAATATTTCCAACATCAATGGATTCTAAACAATTGCCTAAACTATCACAGAAGGAGTCATAGATAAGCTCATGAAAGAGTATTTGATCACTAACGTCACAATAATCATGCATAACCTCTTTACTAGTAGCAAACACTTTTACAGACTCACAATTAATGTGACTAGAAGAATCACTTCCCATCACACAACAAAACTTATATTCTAGCAATGTATCACATGAAAACTATTAGACACTTGAATAAGACAAGAAAAAATATTTAACTCATTCGCAAACCTCTTCTCATAAATTTTATGTCTCTTTCCACCAAGTTGGAATACATAATCATCTATGTTATACTCAATTTCAAAAGGAAGCAAATTACTCTTGCACTTGAACTTAGATATTACAGTTAATGACTTGATGAGCATCAAAATATCATCATCCATAAAAGTTATAAAGTCACCAACATAAGAAATAAGAGTATAGTTCATTACCTCCAAAAATACCTTAGGTGTTCTAGAAAGGCCAAGAATGTGAATAAACCAATTGTACATACCATACTTGGACTTATTTACTAATGGAACAATATCACCTTGTATTCTTTTATGCAATGATTCCAACATAGAAATGGCTTTAGGAAACTCCATGTCATAAACCTATAAATAAGAATTAATGATAGCATCAAGGACAAGGATAGAGTTTTGGAAGCTCCAAGGTTATTTACAAGATCTCAAGCTAAAGAGTTGCACTCTAAGGTTGCTGGACTTCAATGGCAAATAAAGAAGCTTTTAATTGTAGAGGAAGAGCTCAGGCCCAAAGTAGATGAATTATCCAAGTTTTACAATTATTTGGTGATCCAAATTGAAGTCCAAGAGGAGGAAGATTGGGCCACCAAATCAGCCCTTGAAGTCCACCAAAGGGGCTCAAAATGAGCTTAAAAGAGGTCCAAAAGGGTGTGTTTCAAAAGGAGCCAATTAGAGTCCAAATCAATGGCCCAAACTAGTAGTTTTAAGGTCCAAATCTGCCCCAAAGGGATTCGGCCGCCCCCCACCTAATTATAATTTATTTTCTTACTCCTTAGCAACCACCCTACCTAATTGTAATGACTTTTTATGCCTTAGCAGCCACCCTACCTAATTTTAAGGACTTTTTGTGCCTTAGTACTCCTATAAATAAGGAGTTCTTCTCATTCATTGAGAGACTTCATTATTGATTAAGTATATCATACTTTGAGAGTTCTTTTGAACCTTTGTTACTTGTGCTTTAAGATTTATCTCAGCCCAAGTAGCAATTGGTGCTTGTCCTTCTTGCAATCTGTCCCTAGTAAGCTTTTTCCACCAAATAGCAGCATAGTCAGAAAACTCAACAATAGCAAGTTTAACCTTCTTACCCTTAGAGTAGTTGTGACAGTCAAAGATGGCTTCAACCTTTCTCTCCCGATCAAGGTGCAAGTCTGGATCCCTTGTTCCCTTGAAAGATGACATCTTCATCTTTATACTGCTTATATTATCATCTTCTACTCTACCTCTTTGTCCCCTCCTATCGCTTCCCACCCTATCAAAATCAATATCATTAAAATCGTCCATAGGGTTTTCTTTATTTATAATGGAAGCAAGGGGTACATTCTTAGCCTTTGTCCTACTATCAAGATTAATAATATCATTAGTAGGTAATGGTAATAAATCAAGGGGAGTGAAGGGATTAAAACCATAAACAACCTCAAAAGGAGACATGCCTGTAGAAGAATGGATTGTTCTATTGTAAGCAAATTCAATCATAGGTAAGTGAGCCTCCCAAGAAGTTAATTTACCTTTCAAAATAGCCCTCAACATGTTTCCTAAGGTTCTATTAACTACTTCAGTTTGTCCATCAGTTTGTGGGTGACAAGAAGCAGAAAACAACAATTTAGTGCCTAACTTCCCCCAAAATACACGCCAAAAGTGGCTCAAAAACTAAGCATCCCTATCACTAACAATAGTTCTAGGTATACCATGCAATTTGACAACTTCTTTTACAATAATTTATGAACAAACAAGGCTTGCAATTGAGAAGAAAAATGAGCAAACTGCCTTGAGAAAGAATAAGGGTCGAAAATAAGTTATTTTTAAACCTGGAGATTTAGTTTGGGTTCACTTTAGAAAGGATAGATTTCCCTCCAAAAGGAAGTCAAAGTTGCACTCTCTGGAGATGGCCCATTTCAAGTCCTTGAAAGGATTGGAGACAATGCACCTACGTGGTGAGTTCCAAGTAAGTGCTACATTCAATGTTGCTGACTTGTCTTTGTTTGATGTAGGATCAAATTCAGGGACGAATTCTTTTCAACAAGAGGGGAATGATAGCATTAAGGACAAGGATAGAGTTTTGGAAGCTCCAAGGCTATTTACAAGATCTCAAGCTAAAGAGTTGCACTCTAAGGTTGCTGGACTTCAATGGCAAATGAAGAAGCTTTTAATTGTAGAGGAAGAGCTCAAGCCCAAAGTAGATGAATTATCAAAGTTTTACAATTATTTGGTGATCCAAATTGAAGTCCAAGAGGAGGAAGATTGGGCCACCAAATCAGCCCTTGAAGTCCACCAAAGGGGCTCAAAATGAGCTCAAAAGAGGTCCAAAAGGGTGTGTTTCAAAAGGAGCCAATTGGAGTCCAAATCAATGGCCCTACCTAATTGTAATGACTTTTTATGCCTTAGCAACCACCCTACCTAATTATAAGGACTTTTTGTGCCTTAGTACTCCTACAAATAAGGAGTTCTTCTCATTCATTGAGACACTTCATTATTGATTAAGTATATCATACTTTGAGAGTTCTTTTGAACCTTTGTTACTTGTGCTTTAAGATTTATCTTTCAACCTTTACTAGTTCATAGTTCAAGGTAGTAAGATTACTTCTTTATTGTGATATCTTTGATTCCTTTGTGGTATTCTTAGAAGGCGATTAATACTAGTTATTAATTGTTGTCTCAAGTTACTCGTAAAGTGGTCAAGATTCGAATCTATTGTTTTGATTTTCTTTTAAGTAAAGGCGTTTGATTTCTTCAATAAATCAAGACGTTGTTGCTTTAATCTTATTTTCTCTCTCTGTACCTCACAGACTTTTGTTATCTCATTGCCTTCTCTCTTTTCTTTTCCCTCAAGCTCACTCTTTTTCTCACTTGACATCCCATTCTCTTTACTCAACACAACCTCTCATTTTTCCTCTCTTAGGATGTCGACATGCACTCCCTTACTCCTCTCATTCTTTTTCTCTCATATTTTTTCATATTCTCTTTAACAATCTTTTGATCTTCATAAATTCGTGAGGGTGTCAAAGGTCCAAGAATGAGTTTCTTTCCGTTAACCTCAAAAGAGTATCTATTTTTTTCCATGCTATATGAAGTTCTTCTATAGACATACCATGGCTTTCCCAACAAGATATGATAATTATTCATGGGAATCACGTCACACCAAATTGCATCCTCGTACCTACCAATAGAGAATAGTAATAACACTCTTTTATCTACCTTTACCCCTCTTAATATGTAGGGTTTAATATGCTCAACACAAAGGCAAGTTCAATTTATCAATCATATAAGTGCTAATTCAGTTATAGCCAAACTCTTTGTCAATTCTAAGGGCACAAATCACAGACATCACTTTAGCTCTTGGTTGAAAAATAACTTTACCGTTGTCTTCCTTCCATTCGGTCTGCAAGTTTAACTTTTCAAGTTGTTGAGTCATAACTCGCCTCCTCTCTTACCCTTTTCCACTCAAAGCAACTCTTGATCGTTAATCTTTAGATTTATGAATAAACCTAACAAGTCACAACCCGCAGTGATAAGAATAAGGAGTTAGAAAAAGAAAGAAAAGTGAATGACCAAACCTAGGAAGAATAGGACAATGTTAGTAGGAAAAAAAAAAAGGAAAGAATTTAGGAAATCCAAAACCCACAAGAATAAGGAAAGAAGTTACCTTAATCTTCAAAAACTAGGATCCCCTCTTCTTGTTTCCTTTCTTGACTTGAAAATCAAACAATACTTGAATTTTGAAATAATAATGAACTATTCACGTTTCATTTTGGGGCTGATTTTTTTTTTTTGCTCAAGAACCTCCCAATATTATCAAGATTGAAATCTTGATTAGCCAATAGGGGATTCAAGAATTAGTAAAGAAAAATCAATAAATATGCGGAAGCTAAAAGAAAATAAAGAAACAAAAAAGAAACAAAAATTGAAGATAGATTGAATTCAAGAAAGAGTTTCTTGAATTCAAGAAGTCTAATTCTTGAAGTTGAATCCTAACAATAACAATTAGCTAACGAAGAACTAATTGCCTTTGGTAGAGACTTAAAAATAAGAGATAGATTGTGAAATCCGACCCTTTAGAATAACAAGAACAACAATAAGCCTAAACTTATCACATTTCTTAAATACCTAGAAGTGATCTAAGATTTCGAAAAGGGTTTAATCTTACCACCTTAAATTGAGTCTTGATGGTTGAAGAATAAATTCAAGAGTAGCCACACACAAGAGTGCAAGAAAAATCTCACAATTTTTTTTGATATTGTCTATAATAATCTAAGTCTAAAAACAAAGAAGACACCCCTTTATATAGAGAGGGGGTCACGAAATTACTACCTAAAAAAAAGAAAATAAAGTCCTAACCTACTTTGGACAATAAGTCCAAATACCTTAAGAAAAGAAAAAACTAGTCTAGGAAACAAAAACCAAGTCAATCTTGGAAAGTAACTCCAATAATCTTAAGAAAAGGAAAACATAACCTTAACTACCTAGGAAAGCAATAAATCCAGTACCAAAATATATAGAAATAAGTTAAAACCAATCTAGGATAGAATCTTGAAAGTCCCAAACCAATCATGGATAGGAACTTGGAAATCTTGAAGGCAACTTGCAAGCAATTTCGCACCAACTTGTACCCAACTTCTTTCACTCTTATTGAACCTTTCTTGGGCAGCAAGTAAGTCCTTTTTATGTTATAAAAATGTGACTTCATGTAGGACTTATTGGGCTGCAAGTTTGGACACATTTAAGTGACAAATAGGTCCAACAATGGCCTGATCTAGACCTTCTTCAGAGGATGTCTCTTGGAATCTAATTGTCACGACCCAAACCGATGGGCCGCGATGGGCACCCGGTGCCTTACTCAACCGAGTACCAATGTTACATATCCTTCATATCGTACTATCATTGGCAAATGGGCCAAACGGGCCGTCATGGGCTAACCAGAATAAACATAAAGGAATACTCAATATAGGACGACCCAATCTGATATAAAAACTTATACATGTGACATACGGGCCTATAAGGCCAAAATGATCACTCGTACATTGAATATAGGATGACAAGGCCATACTATCTTTCATATACATGACATATGTCTACAAGCCTCCAAGAGTAGATAAATACCATAAAGGCCGGGATAGGGCCCCGCCATACTAATCGATATATGTCCAAATCATACAGCCCAAATAAGCAACTCCAGAGCAAATGGAGCGAGCACTAACATCTTTCGCTGAGCTGATAGACTACTTGGAGGACTCTCAACTTGTCTATCGGGACCTGCAGGCATGAAACGCAGCGTCCCCAGGTAAAAGGGACGTCAGTACAAATAATGTACCGAGTATGTAAGAAATGAAAATCAATAAATAATAGACATGAGAGAAACATGGAGTAAAAAACTCGACATGTAAGTCTGAATAGCTCTGTGAATTATTTAATACTTATAATATCATGCATATGCGTATAAATGTCATACCATGCATAGGTATATGCATTCATAATATCATCAAGCCTCTGAGGGCATCCCATCATATCATCTCGGCCACTGTGGGCAAAATCATCAACGTATACCAGCTGATAGGTGGTGGTGCGTATATAACGCCGTAACCTTTTTTCATATCCCATATACATGTATATATACATATATATACGAGTATATAACGCCATCTGATCATGGGTCAATATGCATGTATGAATGAATGAAATACATAAGAAGTTCGTCAATAAAATCTCTCGAAACGTCATAAGACCATTATGCCTTTGATTAATATCATGAAATAAACTTCAATCAACATACTTATTTTCTGAGACCCATGAACAGATGATAGAATAATAGGACACATGGGGAATCAAGAATATAGGCATCTCTAATATTTCTATGAATAGAGTCATTTATGAAAGTTGTGCATTGCTCGTTTCATTTGTATCGTATGGATCATACCAAAAGAAAGAAGGGATAGCCTTCACATACCTCAATTCCATCTTTTGATGACTACGACTAGTAAATCCTTTTGATAACATCTAACCTCGAATGCTTATACGAACTCGTTGAAGGTCATAGACATTGGATCAAACTTGGGTTGCATTCTTGATAGCTTCACGTTAATTTACATCACTAAGAAGCAATTCCCGATTCACTTTAAAACTTAGGAACAATATTTCGTGTGGAATAGAGTTTCTATATTTCATGGTTAGTTTTTCTAAGGTGAAATCTCAACAAAAAAATTTTTGATGCTAAGAAGGGACGTTGCTGCTATAAGAAAAAAAATCTAGTGTCGTACAATTTTGTCTTCTTAATAACATTCTTAACAAAGTGAGATAAAGGTGCAAATGTCTTTAAACATTGCCACCACCTCCTTAGCACATGAATAGTTGGCAATTTGTTGCCAAATTCCTATAATCCCACGTGGATGTTGCCCCTTTAATCATTATCCAAAAATCTCACTTAAATCAAGAATTAACCAATTATCCACATAATTAAAAATTATCTCAAATTAAAATACTACTCACTTTTAACATACCTCATACACCTTACTATCATGGTCATGTGGTACCTTGTATGGCACTAGTCCATAAATACATGATATTATAGCTTAGACCGTATTTTGTCCCAAAATGTCGAACTTCGACAAAATTCATTTTCTTCTATTCTCTCACCCTCTCACCTTCACGAATTTACTTATCACTTGTTTGAAATAGCATAATACTTATAATCTCAAAATAATCTCATTCCCGAGCTTACGTTGATTAACTTACGACAAAATTTTAACGTACAAAAATGCGGGATGTAACATCTCATTTTTGAGCTTTCATCAATTTACTTATGACGTACTTTCACGTATGAAAACATGGAGTGTATAACATCATTCCCCCTTTTGGAACATTCGTCCTCGAATGTTGACTGATGCACTTATCATTATCATAACCTATAGCTGTTGCGAATACTTTATACTCTCCTTGCCATCTAGGCAATTGTTCTATGCATAAATCCAATCTCGTAACTCTTGCTACCTTCTGTCATGCAGCATGTAACCTTTTTACTTGTATGTGTGCTTATGCAACTTTTCCCTCCAGCTTTTAGCCAATCTTTAGGCCTCACTTTGTGAACATATGCATAACTATGCCAAGTTCTACCTCTGGGTGTCTATGGCTTTACTACATCTAAATAGGTCATATTATACCATAGCTCTTACTTCTCTTTTTTGTTACTGAGGTTTGCTACCCAACTCCAGGTTACTCTCGTTGCTTATCCCATATGCATAAATCTAAGTCTTTTAATGCTTCTTCGTTACTGTTTATCTTAAGAATGACGGCCTAATCTCATCTCATACTTTGTAACTTTTGTCCATCCATTGTTGATTCACCTCAATATTGATCTACAATTTACCACTGATAACTTGAAACCTTATACGTAATCACTAGGGCTCACGTTGCATCGTGGAACATTTGAAGTGATTTTCCTGATTGTGATGACCCGATGAGTCATCTTATATCTTAGAACCTAATTCTGCATTTTGAGGTCTCAAAAACCTCATCTTAGCCTTCCTCAATTTGCGTGCCCAGTCCGAGTGTTCTTCCGGAAGTCTTATATGTTAAAAACTGATAAAAAGAGAATTTTTGCCTTAAAATCATTTTAAGTTGACTTCGGTCAACACTTTTAGCCAACGGACCCGGATTCATATTTTGACAGTCCCGGTAGGTCCGTATCGTCATTTGGGACCTGGGCGTATGCTCGGAATCGAATTCCGAGGTCCCTAGCTCGAGATATGGAATTTTGATAAAAAAAATTAAAAGTTTGGAAGTTTAAGAATTTTTAGAATTGACTGATGTTTGGTCTTGTTGATACCGGGTCCGTATTTTTGTTTCGGAGCTTGGTATAAGTCCACTATAATATTTAAGACTTGTCTGTGAAATTTGGTGAGAAACAGAGTTAGTTTGGCGTGATTCGGACGTCCGGTTGTGAAAATAGAAGTTTTAAAGCTTTCTTGAAAATTTCATTCAATTTGGTGTTCAATTCGTAATTTTAGGTGTTATATTGGCGATTTGATCGCGCGAGCAAGTTCGTATGATTTTCTAGGACTTTTTTGCATGTTTGGTTTGAAGCCCCGAGGGCTCGGATGAGTTTCGGATCGGCTACGGGATGTTTGGACATAGAAATATGGTATTTTTACTGCAGCAGCTATTCTGTTTTGTTCTTCTTCGCGTTCGCGAAAATACTCTCACGAACGCGAAGGGTAAGCTGGTCAGGGTGAGTTTTTCCTCTTTGCGAACGCGAAGGACTGGTCGCGAACGCGGAGTGATGGGGGCTTTACCCTTCGCGAACGCGACCGGCTCATCGCAAACGCATAGCATTTGGGACTTGGGGGAGGGGTAAGACTTTCCTTCTACGCGAACATGAGCACGGGCTCGCGAACGCGAAGGCCAGGGGGGCATAGCCTTCGTGAACGCGGTGAGGGTTTCGCGATTGCGTAAGCCTAGCAGGGCAGCTCTTCGCGAACGCGACAGTGTCCTCGCGAACGCGATGAACACTGTCGCCCATTTCATAAAACAGTCCCAAAATGGGACTTAAGCCATTCTTTCAACTTTTCAAAAGCCAAACGGCCTAGAGACGATTTTCCTAAGCTACATTCTTCCCCAAAGTGTTGGTAAGTGATTCTAAACCATTTTCTTTCAATTACCCATTACATTTCATGAATTTCCAACCTAAAATCTAGGATTTCCATGGTAGAAATTGGGATTTAGACCTCAAATAGAGGTCGGATTCCAAAAGCAATTGCAAATTCATGCTCGGGGGTGAATGGGTAAATGAATTTTGGTCCGAACCTCGGGTTTTGACCAAGCGGGTCCGGGGTCGATTTTTGACTTTTTGGGAGAAAGTTTGGGAAATCTAAATTTATGCAATGTAATTGATTCCTTTAGCAATATTTGATATTATTGAGTCCTTTTTTAATAGATACGAGTGGTTTGGAGGTGGATTCTAGAGGAAAAGTTGTGATTGAGTATTGAGTGGCCTTCAGAGCGAGGTAAGTGTCGTGGTTAACCTTGGCTTGAGGGATTAAGCATTATTCGCTTATTTGCTACGTGTTTTTATGTTGAGTACATCGTATAGGTGAGGTGACGAGTACCTATGCGTTTTTGTTGAGTCATAACATGCGAGTGAGTTTTATTATTGTAATTGTGGTATTGCTTGATCATATTGTTCATGATTATACTAGCTATTCGTTATTTTGAACAACTCTTATTATGTTTTACGGAAATTGGTATTGATTGAGTATTGACTTAAAGTTGAGGTTAGTAACGTGGAATTGAATGTTGAAGTAAGACTTGTTCTTGATATGTCTATCTCCCTGTTGTTATTGTTCATTCTCTTTGTGAGGGAGAGTGTTAAAGTACGAAGAGTGATGCCGTGCAACGTATTGTGAGTGAGTGATAATGCACGAAGGGTGATGTCGTGCCATTTCTATTGTTTCTTATGGTGATGTTGAGAGTAAAAGCACGAAGGGTGGTGCCGTGCACTTTCCTTTACTGTGTTTACTTGTTTCTTTCTGTTAAATATGTATCGATTGATCATGTTCTCATTCCTGTTGTAATTCCTTGCCATGTAATCCCCTCAGCATGTCCCCTTCCCAATATTTCTTGCCTTGCTTCTTTAGTTGTTGTTATTGTTGTATATATTGACATATATTGCACAGGTTTATTTGTATGTATCTTGTCCTAGCCCCGTTACTACTTCGCCGAGGTTAAACTCGACACTTACCAGTACATGGGGTCGGTTGTACTGATACTGCACTCTGCACTTTCTGTGCAAATTTTGGTACCGGACCGAGTTGACCCTGAGTCTAGCTGCTGGCTTGATCCGTTTGGAGACCCAAGGTAGTCCTGTTGGCGTCCGCAGGCCCTGGCGTCCCTTTCTATTCATTTCCTTTACTGTTTCATCTGTATCGAAAACAGTTGTATTTCCTTCAAACATTTACTTGTAGTGAAATCTTAGAAGTTCGTGAATTGTGACTCCAGATCCAGGTGGTAGTAATAAATGCAGTTTTTTTATCATTCCACAATCACTATATTTCATCTTAGCTAATTTGCTGTTATTTACTGAATGGAGTAAGGATTGTTTTAATGATTCTCTAACGTTGGCTTGCCTAGCAAGTGAAATGTTATGTTATATCCCGCATTTCATACGTAAAAGTTTCATCATAAGTTAATCGACGTAGACTCGGGGATGAGATTATCTTGAGGTTATACGCATTTATGCTACTTTTAGCAAGCGATAAGTAAGTGTCATGAAGGATAAAGGGTAAGCGAATCAAAGAAAATGAGTTTCGTTGAAGGTTGTGGATTTGGGATAAAATACGGTCCGAGCCATAATACCCAGTATTTATGGACTAGTGCCATACAAGGTACCCCATGACCACGATAGTAGTGTACGTAAAAAAAGATAGTAGTATTTTAAGTAATTTGAGATAATTCTTAATTATGAGGATTATTGGTTAATGGGGGAATTAACAAGTTAATTAAAATAAGTGGGTAATTAATTAATATACTTGGGATAAGCTTAACCCCTCCCCAGCGTGGCAGCACCCCCCCCTTTCCCAATTTATGACTATTGAAAGAGACTTAAAGGTGTCATACTTGGAAAAGTCATGTGACAACAAGCTTAATTATGTGGGGCCTACCTAAAAATAAGGATAACATTTACAATCTCTTAAGAAAGGATTTCAAGGAAGTAATGTTCTGTCTAAGAGTTTCAGCCAAGATTCCTTACATAGTAATGTTATTTCTTATCTCTTAAGAAAGAGTTCAACAAAGATGATTTTCCAAATAGCAATGTTATTGCTAAGTTCTTAAGGAAAAGCTTCAGCCAAGATTTTCTTTGCATATCAACGTTATTGCTTCGGGTATGCCATACGAATTGTTCCCTATTTCGATCTTGTTGTTACGTGTTTTGTCACGATTGGTGTGTGTTAGAAGGATTGTCTAGAGAATCGGCTTAGGTATGTTAAGGTTATCCCTTCTTTCTTTTTGGCATGATCCAAATGATACAAATGAAACGAGCAAAATACGTAACTTTCATAAATGATTCTATTCATAGGAGTATTAGAGGTGCCTATGTTCTTGAATTCCCATGTATCTTATTATCACATCTTCTGTTCATGGGTCTCAAAAAATACGTAGTTGATAAAGTTTGTCCGAAAGGTATATTGATCACATTAACATATTTTTATGCATTTCATTCATTTATACATGCACATTGACCCATGACCAGATGGCGTTATATATATATATATATATATATATATATATATATATATATATATATATATATATATATATATATACATACACACACACACACGCATTCATATACCAGGGTCGGGGAGAGTCTCATAGTGAGATTCCATCTCAGACTTCACATACCCCGCCCTCTCCAGAAGAGCTCCGAGAGGCACCAGCTCCGGGTCAGGAGATGAGAGATGTTATTCAGCTATTAACTCGATTAGTAGCCGCACAGGCTTGGCGTCAGGAGGTAGGAATTGGTCATGCAGATAGGTTCGTCAGTGCGAGGGTTCATTATTTCATTAATTTAGACCCTCTGGTATTCACTAGGGAAGATCCAAACGAAGACCCTCAGGTTTTTATCGATAGAATGCAGAGGACTTTGAGGGTAATGAAGGCCACTGCGACTGAGTCAGTTGAGCTAGCTTCCTATTGACTTCATGATGTTGCAGTTAATTGGTATGAGTCTTGGGAGTTGTCCAGAGGTGAGGATGCCCCTCCAGTAGTGTGGCCGGAGTTTACAGAGGCTTTTCTTCGTCATTATCTACCACCAGAGCTTAGACGGGCCAGAGTTGATAGGTTTTTGACCCTTCGGCAGGGTAACATGAGTGTTCGACAGTCTTCAGTTTGATTAGTTGGCTAGGTATACTCCCTGATAGCATCCTAGGAAGCTCAAATCTATTCAAGGACAAGAATGAAGCTCTGGAATCTCAAAGAGGGCCTTTAACAAGATGTCAAGCTAAAGAGTTGCAAAACAAGGTCATTAGACTTCAAGTGCAAATAAAGAAGTTGTTAATTGGGATGGAGAGCTCAAGGATAAAAGGATATGAGTTGTCAAGATATTATAATTATTTTATGGTCCAAATTCATGTCCAAGAAAAGGTGGATTAGATCCCAAGAGACATCCTCTGAAGAAAGTCCAAATCAGGCCACTATTGGACCTATTTGGCACCTAAAAATATGTCCAAACTTGCAGCCCAATAAGTCCTACATGAAGCCACGTTTTAATAACATAAAAAGGACTTACTTGCTGTCCAAGAAAGGTTCAATAGGCGTGTTAGAAGTTGGGTACAAGTTGGTGCCAAGTTGCGTTCAAGATTTTCAAGATCCTATCCATGATTGGTTTGGGACTTTCAAGATTCTATCCAAGATTGATTTTAACTTATTTCCATATATTTTGGTAATAGATTTATTGCTTTCCTAGGTAGTTAAGGTTATGTTTTCCTTTTTCTATGATTGTTGGAGTTACTTTCCAAGATTGACTTGGTTTTTGTTTTCTAGTGTTTTTCCTTTTCCTAAGGTATTTGGACTTGTTGTCCAAAGTAGTTTAGGACTTTATTTCCTTTTTTTAAGTAGGAATTTCGTGACCCCCTCTCTATATAAAGGGGTGTCTTCTTTGTTTTTAGATTTTAGATTATTATAGATTATTATCAACAAAAATTGTGAGATTTTCTTGCACTCTTGTGTGTGGCTACTCTTGGATTTATTCTTCAACCTTCAAGACTCAACTTAAGGTGGTAAGATTAAACTCTTTCGAAATCTTAGATCATTTCTAGGTATTCAAGAAAGGTGATAAGTTTAGGCTTATTGTTGTTCTTGTTATTCTAAAGGGTCGGGATTCACAATCTATCTCTTGTTTTTAATTCTCTACCAAAGGCGATTAGTTCTTTGTTAGCTAATTGTTATTATTAGGATTCAACTTCAAGAATAGACTTCTTGAATTCAAGAAACTCTTTCTTGAATTCAATCTATCTTTAATTTTTCGTTGTTTTTTTTGTTTATTTATTTTCTTTTAGCTTCCGCACGTTTCTTGATTTTCTTTAGTAATTCTTGGACTCCTATCGTGTTGTTATCAAGTGGTATCAGAGCATAGGCTAATCAAGATTTCAATCTTGATAATCTTGGGAGGTTCTTGAGCAAAACAAAACCAAAAAAAAAAACGAAAATCAGCCAAAAGAAAAGCATTATGGCTCATTATTATTTGTAGAATCCAAGTGTTATTTGGTTTCCAAGTCAAGAAAGGAAACAAGAATAGGGGATCCTAGTTCTTGAAGATTAAGGTAACTTCTTTTCTTATTCTTGTGGGCTTTGGGTTTCTTAAATTCTTTCCTTATTTTTTCTACATAACCAATTCCTATTCTTCCAAGGTTTGGTCCTTCACATTTCTTTTCTTTTTCTAACTCTAAATTCTTATCACTAAGGGTTGTGACTAGTAAGTTTTATTAATAAATCTAAAGTTTAATGACCAAGAGTTGCTTTGAGTGGAAAAAGGCAAGAGAGGTGAGAACATTAGAGGAAAAAGCCAAAGTTTAAGAGATACATAATTCGTCTAATCTTTGTTCAAGATATTTCAAACAGGTAGTTATAGTGAAAGGAAGCGAGCTATGACTCAACAACTTGAAAAGTCGAACTTACAGTATACCGAATGGAAGGAAGACATTGGTAAAATTATTTTTCAAACATGAGCTAAAGTGATATCTGCGATTTGTGCCCTTAGAATTGACAAAGAGTTTGGCTATAACTCAATTAGCACTTATATGGTTGAAAAATTGAAGTTGCCTTGTGTTGAGAATATTGAACCCTACTTGTTGAGAGGAGTAAAAGTAGATAAAAGAGTGTTATTACTATTCTCTATTGGAAGGTATGAGGATGCGATCTGGTGTGATGTGATTCCCATGAATAATTATCATATCTTGTTGGGAAAGCCATGGTATGCCTATAGAAGAGCTTCATATAATACGGAAAAAAACAGATACTATTTTGAGGTTAACGGGAAGAAACTTATTCTTGGACCTTTGACTTCCTCACAAATTTATGAAGATGAAAAGACTGTTAAAGAGAATATGGAAAAAAATGAGAGAGAAAAGAATGAGAGGAGTAAGGGAGTGCAGGTTGACATCCCAACAGAGAAAAAAAGAGAAGTTGTATTGAGTGAAGAGAATGGGATGTCAATTGAGAAAAAAAGTGAGCTTGAGGGAAAATAAATGAGAGAAGGCAATGAGATAATAAAAGTCTTTAAGGTAGAGAGAGAAAAATAAGAGGGTTTGAGTAAAGAAGAAGAAAAAAGCTTTAGTGAGAGAAAAGAGGCTAAGGGTGAGGGAAAAGTTAGTCTTGTGATAAAAGCCAAAGAGAGTGTAAGAAAGAAAATATTTTCTTTACTTCATAACCTATTAAATCTTTCTTGTTTTAGTTCTTGTGATTTTGTGCAGCCATATGTAGAAAGACCTTTTGAAAGGGGAGTTGAGGCACAAGAGATGGTAGCAAATGATCCAATCAGATTCCAACATGAATTTAGCGAAATCAATTCTTGTTGGATGGTGGAAGATAAATGCTTGGTTAATTTCTTTGTTCTTGAACCTTTTGACTATTTTGATCCTTATTTACAGGTTTATAACATGGAGGTCCCTAAAGGCATTGCTATGTTAGAGCCATTGCATAAGAGAACAAAAGGTGATGTTGTTCCATTAGTAAATAAGTCCAAGTATGGGATGTATAATTGGTTCATTCACATTCTTGGCCTTTCTAGAACACCTAAGGTATTTTTGGAGGTAATGAACTATACCCTTATTTCTTATGTTGGTGACTTTATAATTTTTGTGGATGATGATATTTTGATGCATATCAAGTCATTAACTATAATATCTAAGTTAAAGTGCAAGAGTAATTTGCTTCCTTTTGAAATTGAGTATGACATAGATGATTATGCATCCCAACTTGGTGGAAAGAGGCATGAAATTTATGAGAAGAGGCTTGCTAATGAGTTAAATGTTCTTTCTTCTCTTATTCAAGTGTCTAATGAGTTTTCATGTGATAAATTGCTAGAATGTGAGTTTTGTTGTTTGATGGGAAGTCATTCCTCTAGTCATGTTGATTGTGAGCCTATAAAAGTGTTTGCTACTAGTAAAGAGTTCAACAAAGATGATTTTCCAAATAGCAACGTTATTGCTAAGTTCTTAAGGGAAAGCTTCAGCCAAGATTTTCTTTCCATAGCAACGTTATTGCTTCGGGTATTTCATACGAATTGTTCCCTATTTCGATCTCGTTGTTACGTGTTTCGACGTGATTGGCGTGTGTTAGAAGGATTGTCTAGAGGATCACCTTAGATATGTTAAGGCTATCCCTTCTTTCTTTTTGGCATGATCCAAATGATACAAATGAAACGAGCAAAATACGCAATTTTCATAAATGACTCTATTCATAGGCGTATTAGAAGTGCCTAGGTTCTTGAATTCCCATGTATCTTATTATCACATCTTCTGTTCATGGGTCTCAGAAAATACGTAGTTGATAAAGTTTGTCCGAAAGGTATATTAATCACATTAACATATTTTTATTCATTTCATTCATTTATACATGCACATTGACCCATGACTAGATGGCATTATATACGCGTATATATATATAGATATATATGTACTTATATGTATATGGGATATGGAAAAAGGTTACGGCATTATACACGTACCACCACCTGATCAGTTGGTATATGTGGATGATTTTTCCCACAGTGGCCGAGATATATATGATGGGATGCCCTCAGAGGCTTGATGATGTTATGTACACCTATACCTATGAATGACACGACATTTATACGCACGTGTAGGACATTATAAATGTTTTAGGATTTACAAAGTGATTTAGACTTACAGTTGGAATTCTTGATTCCATGTTTCATCTATGTCTGTTATGTACTGATTTTTATGCCTTACATACTCAATACATTATTCGTACTAACGCACTATTTCCCGGGGCCTACGTTTCATACATGCAGGTGCAGGTAGACAAGTTGACAGTCCCCCTTCTTAGGATCCTTGATCAGCGAGAGTTGGTGTGCTCTATTTGATCCGGAGCTGCTTTTGATTTTGGTACGATATGCTTGTATACATAAATGGGTATGACGTGGCCCAGTCCCGTTCTTGTACAATTGTATATTCTAATAGAGATTTGTAGACAGTATGTATAGTTGGATAGTATGTGGCCTTGTCGGCTTCCAGTTTTGGGTATATAGTTATCTATAGCAGCCTTGTCGGCTCGCCCTACGTATATGTACATATGTCTTTTGGGAAGATTTCCCTCATATATGTTATACTCATAATTCAGTAGATGTTATTCATGTTTATATCTTATACGCATGCTCAGGGGTGTTTGACAGGTAGGACTCGGGCACCCGTTGCGGCCCATCGGCTTGGATCGTGACTTGTTAGGCGCCATCACGGTCCCGACAGTGGAAATTCCAGGTCGTGACAAGTTGGTATCAGAAAACTAGGTTGCCTAGGTCTCACGATTCACGAGCGAGCTTAATAGAGTCTGGAGGATTAGTACAGAGACGTCTGTGCTTATCTTCTAGAGGCTATGATGTTTAGAAATAAATTTCCCTACTATTCTTCTCTGTCATGCGATTTTGTTTTCTCAATACTGATTGAACTCTTCTACTCTTATTCTCTCGCACATGGCGAGAACACGTACCGCTTCGTCAGTTGAGCACTAGCCAGAGCCACTAGTGGCAGCTCCTACGAGGGGCAGAGGTCGAGGTCGAGGCCGTGCGAGAGGCCGAGGCAGGGGCAGGGCTCAGCCTAGAGCTCGTACATCAGTACCAGCAGTGGAGCCTTGGGTAGAGTTGGGAGAGGAGGTTCCAACCCAGACTGTTCCTGCCGCACCAACTCAGGTTCCGGAGGGGTTCATTACCACCCCAGTACTTCAGGACGCTTTGGTCCGTTTGGTGGGCCTTATGGAGAGTGTGGCCCAGACTGGCGCATTTCCCATGGCACCAGCCGTCTCTCAGGCTGGAAGAGGATCCCAGACTCCCACTGCTCCCGCTCTGGAGTAGGTAGCTCCCCAGTATCAGGCTCCAGCTGCTCAGCCAGTCAGAGTAGTTCAGCCGGTTGTTGCGGCACAGGCCGAAGATGGGTCAATTATGTCTTCTGAGGCTTTATGGAGATTGGACAAGTTCACCAAGCTCTTTCTAGTTCACTTCAGTGGTGCTCCTTCAGAGGATCCCTAGGAGTATCTCCACAGCAGTCACGAGGTTCTACGGAACATGTTTATAGTGGAGACCAATAAGGTCGATTTTGCTGCATTTCAGATGAATGGTTCTGCCAAAAAATGGTGGAGAGATTATTTGTTGAGCAGACCAGCTGGGTCGCCTGCTCTTCCTTTGGACCAGTTTTCTCAGCTCTTCCTAGAGAAGTTTCTCCCTAACATATTGAGAGAGGAGTATCACCGTCAGTTCGAGCGTCTCCAGCAGGGCAGTATTACCGTTACTCAGTATGAGACCCGTTTTGTGGATTTGGCCCGTCATGCTCTTATTATACTTCCTACCGAGAGAGAGAGGGTGAGGAGGTTTATTGATGGACTTGCTCAGCCTATCAGATTGTAGATGGCTAAGGAGACTAGGAGTAAGATTTCTTTTCAGGCAGTTGCCAATGTTGCCATACGAGTCGAGTCGGGATGGTTTTAGCTCAGGGGAGTGGTCAGGGGTCTGATAAGAGGCCACGTCACTCCGGCGGATTCAATGGAGCCTCATCTGGAGGTCGGGGGTACTTATGGTAGAGGCCATCCTCCCATGCCGTTTCATTCAGCACTTCAGGCATCCCACGGTGCCTCAGGTGGTCGTGGCCCTTAGATGCATTATTCCAACCAGCTAGACTATAGTGCACCACTAGCCCCTATTAGTGCACCTCCGCTCCAGAGTTTTCAGGGTGGTTACTCAGGTCGACAGGGTCAGTTTCATGGCTAGTAGTCACAGTAGCTGAAGTCTTGTTATACTTGTTGTAATTTGACGCACATTGCTAGATTTTGCCATCGGACATTAGGCAGCTCACAGCATCAGGGTTCTCGTGCCATGGTTCTGGCACCAGTTGCTGCACCACCTGCTCGGCCAGCCAGAGGCAGGGGTCAGGAAGCTAGAGTTAGAGGCCAGACTGTTAGATGTGGAGGTCAGGTCGTTACTTATAGAGACCAGTCAGCTAGAGGCCGTCCCAAGGATGTAGTTCAGGGTGGTGGGGCCCAGCCCCGGTGTTATGCTTTTCCAACCAGGCCTGAGGCTGAGTCATCTGATGCCATTATTATAGGTACTGTTTCAATTTGCAGTAGGGATGCTTCAGTTCTATTTGATCCGGGATCTACTTACTCCTATGTGTCATCCTATTTTGCTTCCTATTTGGTCGTGCCTCGTGATTCTTTGAGTGCTCATGTGTATGTGTCCACACCAGTGGGAGATGCTATTGTTGTAGATCGTGTTTATCATTCGTGTGTGGTAACCATTGGGAGCCTTGAGACTCGTGTAGATCTTCTACTTCTCGATATGGTTGATTTTGATGTCATTCTTGGTATGGATTAGCTGTCACCTTATCATGCTATATTAGATTGTCACACCAAGACGGTGACCTTAGCCTTGCCGGGGTTGCCTCGATTAGATTGGAGAGGGACTACTGGCCATTCTACCAGTAGGGGTTACCTCTTATGTGAAGGCTCGACATATGGTCGAGAAGAGGAGTCTATCTTATTTAGCCTATGTCCGCGATTCTAATGCGAAGGTTCCTTCCATGGATTCAATGCCAGTTATTCGTGAGTTTCCAGAGGTGTTTCCTGCAGACCTGCCAGGGATGCCACCCGACAGGGATATTAGTTTCTGCATTTATCTGGCTCCAGGCACTCAGGCCATTTCCATTCCGCCATACGGCATAGCCCCGCCAGAGTTAAAAGAATTGAAGGAACAGTTGCAAGATTTGCTTGATAAGGGCTTCATTATACCTAGTGTCTCGCCCTGGGGTGCACCTTTGTTGTTTGTGAAGAAGAAAGATGGATCGATGAGGATGTGTATAGATTATCGGGAGTTGAACAAAGTCACCATCAAGAACAAGTATCCATTGCCGAGGATTGATGATTTATTTGATCAGCTTCAGGGTGCCAAGGTGTTTTCGAAGATTGATTTGAGATCTGGCTACCATCGGTTGAGGATTAGGGCATCTGATGTCCCTAAGATAGCTTTTCGGACTGGGTATGGGCATTATGAGTTTCTAGTGATGTCATTTGGGCTGACAAATGCCCCAGCAGCATTCATGGATTTGATGAACCGGGTGTTCAAGCCCTACTTGGATTCCTTTGTGATTGTGTTTATTAATGATATCTTGATCTACTCCCGCAGCCGAGAGGAACATCAGCAACATCTTCGGATCATTCTTCCGACTCTGAGAGACAGCCAGTTATATGCTAAGTTCTCAAAATGCGAGTTTTGTTTGAGTTCAGTTGCTTTCTTGGGTCATGTTGTATCAGCAGAGGGAATTCAGGTGGATCCTAAGAAGATTGAGGCACTTCAGAACTGGCCTAGACCCACATCACCTATAGAGATCCGTAGTTTCTTGGGATTGGCGGGTTATTACTGTCGGTTTGTGGAGGGGTTCTCATCTATAGCAGCCCCGTTGACTAGGTTAACCTAGAAGGGTGCCCCGTTCAGATGGTAAGACGAGTGTGAGGCGAGCTTTCAGAAGCTTAAGACAGCTTTGACTACGCCACCGGTATTGGTGTTACCCTCAGGTTTAGGATCTTATACGGTATATTGTGAAGCATCTCGTATTGGTCTGGGTATAGTATTGATGCAGGGTAGCAAGGTTATTGCATATGATTCGTGACAACTGAAGGTTCACGAGAAGAATTACCCTATCCATGACTTAGAGTTGGCAGCCATTATTCATGCGCTGAAGATTTGGAGGCACTATCTTTACGGCGTGTCATGTGAGGTTTTCACGGATCATCGGAGTTTGCAGTACTTGTTCAAACAAAAGGAGCTTAATTTGAGGCAGAGGAGGTGGTTAGAGCTATTTAAATATTATGATATCACCATCTTGTATCATCCCGGGAAGGCCAACGTGGTAGCCGATGCCTTAAGTAGGAAGTCAGTGAGTATAGGCAGCCTTGCGTATATTCCAATTGGTGAGAGACCGCTTGCATTGGATGTTTAGGCCTTGGCCAATCAGTTCGTGAGGTTGGATGTTTCTGAGCCCAACCTTTCTAGCTTGTACGATTGCTCCTCTTTGTTTGAGCGCATAAGAGATCGGCAGTATGACGATCCTCATTTGCTAGTAGACACGGTGCGTCACGGTGATGCCAAGCATGTTACGGTTGGAGATGATGGAGTTTTGAGGATGCAGGGTCGTGTTTGTGTGCCTAATGTGGATGGACTTCATGAGTTAATTCTTGAGGAGGCCCACAGTTCTCGGTATTCTATTCATCCGGGTGCCGCCAAGATGTATCAAGATTTGCGACAGCATTATTGGTGGAGGAGCATGAAGAAGGATATAGTTGCATATGTAGCTCGGTGTCTAAATTGTTAGCAAGTCAAGTACGAGCATCAGAGGGCAGTACAACGTGAGTTGGGCACGCGGGTTGGGCACGCGGGCAGTACGAGCAAGTCAAGTGCTCGGTGTGCCCATTTCTATCATATCTAACCGAGGTACGCAGTTCACCTCGCACTTTTGGAGGGCAGTACAACGTGAGTTGGGAACACGGGTTGAGTTGAGCACAACGTTTCATCCTCAGACAAACGGACAGTCCGAGCACACTATTCAGATATTTGAGGATATCCTTTGCGCATGTGTTATAGACTTCGGAGGATCGTGGGATTAGTTCTTGCCCCTTGCAGAGTTCGCCTAAAACAATAGCTACTAGTCGAGCATACAGATAGCTCCCTATGCGGCACTATATGGTAGACAGAGTCGATCGTCGGTCGGATGGTTTGAGCCGGGGGAGGCTCGGTTATTGGGTACAGATTTGATACAGGATGCCTTGGACAAGGTCAAGATTATTCAGGATAGACTTCGCACAATTCAGTCCAGGCAAAAGAGTTATGCCGACCGTAGAGTTCGTGATGTTGCATTCATGGTCGGGGAGAGAGTGTTGCTTCGGGTATCACCCATGAAGGGTGTAATGAGGTTCGGATAGAAGGGCAAGTTGAGCCCTAGGTATATTAGAGCTTTTGAGATTCTGGAGAGAGTGGGAGATGTGTCTTACAGACTTGCGTTGCTACTGGGATTCTCATCAGTTGATCCGGTGTTCCACGTGTCCATGCTTCGAAAGTATCACGGCGATCCGTCCCATGTGTTAGATTTCAGCTAGAGGAGCCGGTGGCCATTCTAGCCCGGCTGGTTCGCCAGTTGAGATCAAAGAGTTATCCTTCAGTTTGAGTGCAGTGGAGATGTCAGCCCATCGAGGCAGATACTTGGGAGTTCGAGTCGGACATGCGGAGTAGATATCCACATCTTTTCACTAGCCCAGGTACTTTTCTATGTCTGTTCGAGGACGAATGGTTGTTTTAGAGGCGGAGAATGTGATGACCCGATAGGTCATCTTATATTTTAGAACCTAATTCTGCGTTTTGAGGTTTCAAAACCTTATCTTAGCCTTCCTCGATTTGCGTGCGCAGTCCGAGTATTCTTCCGGAAGGCTTATATGTTAAAAACTAATAAAAAGAGAATTTTTGCCTTAAAAATCAATTTAAGTTGACTTCGGTCAACATGTTTGGCAAACGGACCCGGATCTGTATTTTGACGGTCCTGGTAGGTCCGTATCGTAATTAGGGACCTAGGCGTATGCCCGGAATCCAATTTCGAGGTCCCTAGTTCGAGCTATGGAATTTTGATCAAACATTAATAGTTTGGAAGTTTAAGGATTTTTAGAATTGACTGACATTTGGTCTTGTTAATATCAGGTCCGTATTTTGATTCTGGAGCCCGGTACAGGTCCATTATAATATTTAAGACTTGTCTGTGAAATTTGGTGAGAAACGGAGTTAGTTTGACGTGATTCGGACGTGTGGTTGTGAAAATAGATGTTTTAAAGCTTTCTAGAAAATTTCATTCGATTTGGTGTTCAATTCGTAGTTTTAGGTGTTATATTGGCGATTTAATCGCGCGAGCAAGTTCATATGATATTTTAGGACTTGTGTGCATGTTTGGTTTGAAGACCCGGGGGCTCGGGTAAGTTTCAGATAGGCTACAGGATGTTTGGACTTAGAAAATCTAGTATTTTTTCTGCAGCAGCTGTTCTGGTGTGTTCTTCTTCGCGTTCGCGAAGATACTCTCGCGAACGCGAAGTGTAAGCTGGTAAGGGTGGGTTTTTCCTCTTCGCAAACATGAAGGCCTGGTCGCGAACGCGGAGTGATGGGGGCTTTACCCTTTGCGAACGCAACCTGCTCATCGCGAACGCATAGCATTTAGGACATGGGTGAAGGGTCAGACCTTCCTTCTACACGAACGTGAGCACGAGCTCGTGAACGCGGTGACAGTTTCACGATCGCATAAGCCTAGAAAGGCAGCTCTTCGCGAACGTAACAGTGTCCTCGCGAACGTGATGAACACTGTGGCCCAGTTCATAAAACAGTCCCAAAACGGGACTTAAGTCATTCTTTCAACTTTTCAAAAGCCAAACGGCCCAGAGACACTTCTCCCAAGCTAAATTCTCCCCTAAATTATTGATAAGTGATTCTAAACTATTTCCTTTCAACTACCCATTACATTTCATGAATTTCCAACCGAAAATCTAGGATTTCCATGGTAGAAATTGGGGGTTTGGGTAGAATTAGAGATTTTTGGGAAATTGGGATTTAGACCTCAAATTGAGGTCCAATTCCAAAAGCAATTGCATATTCGGGCTCGGGGTTAAATGGGTAAATGGATTTTGGTCCTAACCTCAGGTTTTGACCAAGCGGACCCGGGGTCGATTTTTGACTTTTTGGTGGGAAAGTTTGGAAAATCTAAATTTATGCAATGTAATTGATTCCTTTAGTAATATTTGGTATTAATGAGTCATTTTTGAATAGATACGAGTGGTTTGGAGGTGGATTCTAGAGTAAAAGCTGTGATTGAGTACTGACTGGCCTTCGGAGCGAGGTAAATGTCGTGGTTAACCTTGGCTTGAGGGATTAGACATTATTCGCTTATTTGCTACGTGTTTGTATGTTTAGTATAACGTATAGGTGAGGTGATAAGTACCTATGCGTTGTTGTCGAGTCATAACATGCGAGTGGGTCTTATTATTACAATCGTGGTATTCCTTGATCATATTGTTCATGATTAGACTAGCTATTCGTTATGTTGAACAACTCTTATTATGTTTTACGAAAATTGGTATTGATTGAGTATTGACTCAAAGTTGAGGTTAGTAACGTTAAATTGAATTGTGAAGTAAGACTTGTTCTTGATATGTCTATCTCCCTATTGTTATTGTTCATTATCTTGGTGAGGGAGAGTGTTAAAGCACGATGGGTGATGTAAGGACCCGTAAAAAAACAAAAAAACTCGGGGTTTCGTGGTGCCAAGCTAGATTCATGCATTATCATAGTAGAAATTCTTCGCGACTCGCAAGATCGCTGCGGTTCGGACTTTTTGGATTGAACAGTACCCCACGGACTTAGAGGAAAATGTTTCGCAAAAGGATGCATTTCTGCGGCCCATTATGCGGCCGCATAATCAATGTGCGGACCGCATAATGGCCGCAGAGTGAAGCAGTGCGTTGGCCAATTTGAGATCCGCTTTGCAGTCGATTATGCAACCGCATAACCACTATGCGGACCGCATATCGATCGCATAATCCCTGTTGGGTTTTTGCGAAGGGTGTTCTGCGGTGCATTATGCGACCGCAGAACGAGTATGCGGACCACATACTGGTCGCATACCTGGGCCGTAAGTTCAGGCCCCTGAGGGCCATTTCTGCGGTCACTTTGCAGACCACATAACCATTATGCGGTCGCATATGCGACCGCAGACCTGTGTCGGGGCACCCATTTTCTTAATTTAAAACCCGACCCCCATTCCATTAAAACACCCCCTTTAGTCTATTTTGAGCTCATTTTCTGATACTATAGAGTGAGAGAGGGAGCCTTAGAGTGAGAAAGTAATCCTCATCAATTATTCTTCAATTCTTGCTTGAAACTTTGAAGAATATCAAGGAAAGCAATCTAGGCCTCCATCCTAGAGGTAAGAATCTATACCCTAACCCTAAATTTTTTAAACTTACACTGAAAATGAGTAATTAATAAGATGGTCCATGGGTATGAGGGTTGTTTATCTTGCATGTATGTGTGGTAAAAGAGTGTGGAAAAGTGAACTAGAACCATGAACGTTTTCCTCATTTTGGGTTCAATTTGTATATTGCTAAAATAGATTGAGGTTGCTAAGGGTTCTGGATAATTGTAGAGTCTAAAGAAGCGCAATTGAGGTATGTATGGCTAACTCTCTTCTTCTTAGAATCGAACTCCTGGTGTCCGAATAATTGTTGTAAGTTCCAACTTGATTATACTAGAATTGTTTGCCTTAGTGTGTTTGATTGAAAGATTCATATTCCCTAATTGTTTTAGATGGTTACCATGTCATCATGCAATTTGAGAACGTTATTATGATTTTCCAAGCTCCTTCCCTTATGTGTGAAATGCCTTATATGATGGTACTTATCAACATGAATGATGATGTTATTTGAACAAATAAAAAGGGAAAGACTTGAATTGTAAAATGTGCCCAAGTGCCAAGAACTACTTAATAAATGAGGTTGTCTGCACCTTGTAATAAAGATGGGAAAGAAATGTGAATTGAGTGGACAGTTGAAAGAGGTTATGTCTCAAGTGAGATAGCTTAGACGATCGGGCCGAGATCGGACGCCATGTTGTACACATGGTGGCATTTGTATTGGGATTATTGAATTACATTGTGGATATGGATATGTCTCACTTGAGATGGCTTAGCCGATCGGGCCGAGACCGTACTCCGTGTAAAAACACGGTGGCATTGTGAGTTGTGGCTTTGGCACTAAAGATTATTAATCTAAAAAGATGGAAAGATTGAATTGGAAACTATGTGATCCTTACTTGGTGTTTTCTTTGTATTTCTATGAAGTACTTATTGATTATTATGACTGCCTTCTCTTTGTTTCACTGTTCATTCTACTAAGATTGGTGTTTGCCTTACATACTAGTACTATTCGACAGTACTAACGTCCCTTTTGCCGGGGGCGCTACATCTTTGAATGGATGTAGGTGGTTCCATCGCAGATAGTGCCGATCGCAGATAGTGGTGCTCTCTTTCTCTCCTCACAGCAGTCTTGGTGAGCCCCATTTCTCCCAGGGGTCATGTAGTCCTTCTTTTGTATAAGTTTTCACATTTTGAGGTATAGCCGGGGCTTTGTTGCTGGCATTGTCATGTTGCTCTTTTGTATCCTTAGAGGCTCTGTAGACGTTTATGTGGGTCCTGTATGTATGTTGTGGTGGTCGTTGGATCGAGTTGTATTTTGGAAACTCAACTATGGCATAATGTATATAAGGAAAATGAACTAGCAATGTTTTTATAACTGATCTCTCCCCGGTTTTACAAATGGTGATGCGATTACTTTTTGGATTATGAATGAGTTGGGTAGGAACGGTTTAATAAGCTTGCTCGACCGGGTTCACTCGGTTGAGCGCCGGTCGCGCTCCCCGAGGTTGGGGCGTGACAGGTGATGCCATGCAACGTTTTGTGAGTGAGTAATAATGCACGAAGGGTGATGCCGTGCATTAAAGATGATGTCGTGCACTTTCCTTTACTGTGTTTACTTGTTTCTTTCTATTAAAGATGTATCGATTGATCATGTTCTCGTTTCTGTTGTGATTCCTTGCCATGTAATCACCTCAGCATGTCCCCTTCCCAATATTTCTTGCCTTGCTTCTTTAGTTGTTGTTATTGTTGTATATATTGACATATATTGCACAGGTTTATTTGTAGGTGTATTGTCCTAGCCTCGTCACTACTTTACCGAGGTTAGACTCGACACTTATCAGTACATGGGGTCAGTTGTACTGTCACTGCACTCTGCACTTTCTGTGCAGATTTTGGTACCGGACCGAGTTGACCCTGAGTCTAGCTGCTGGCTTGATCCATTTGGAGACCCAAGGTAGCCTTGTTGGTGTCCGAAGGCCCTGGCGTCCCCTTCTATGCATTTCTTTTACTGTTTCATTTCTATCAAAAATAATTGTATTTACTTCAGACATTTACTTGTAGTGAAATCTTAGAAGTTCGTGAATTGTGACTCCAGATTCTGCACTCACTATATTTCCTCTTAGCTAATTTTCTGTTATTTACTGAATGGAATAAGGATTGGTTTAATGATTCTCTAACGTTGTCTTGCCTAGCAAGTGAAATGTTAGGCGTCATCACGGTGCCGACAGTGGGAATTCCGGGCCGTGACACTAATCCACCTTGGGGGCGATACGATACTATACTTCCATTATCGTATTTCATAACATCCCAATGTGATTTACCTTATGTGGTATTATAATCCTGTACAATTCATGAAATCATCACTCTATCGAAGGCCCAAACGTCATTCTTCATCTATCACAATTACACCTTCACTCTACTACCAGGGCAGCATTCCATCTCTTCTAATGCTGTTCGTCTTAGACTCCTTTGAGTTCATTCAGGCTATACTGAGCTTTCTATAACTTAGAGAAATCATCAGCTCTTCTTGTTTTCATGGGCTTAATCCCAAGGACTTATCCATTTTCGTCACCTCCTCACTCGCCTTTTCTTATCCTTACTCCTGTCTTCCTAAAACCTTTTCGTTTCACCATACTTTAGCTTGCGACCTACGCATATCTATTAATACTACTCGCAACCTTCCTTCAACTTGCTTGCATCATAGATTTCCTTATATCATCCTAGAACATCAAGCGAGACATCACATCATCTCTAAACCTTCTTTACTCTCTTAATTTGACTTCTCGATACCTAGAAACCATAGACTGGAAAATATGCCACTGATGACACCGGTATCATTCCATAGTTACTAAAACCACTTAATTCTGACTTAATGCCACATCACTCTATATTCCCCCCTTTAGGGGAGTACTAAGATTTAGTGCTACGATGATCTATGTATAGATGTTTTACCTCTTCATCTTTGGCATCTTTTCACATCATCGATGACCCTTACTCGCCTCGCGGTAATCCTTCGATACCAAGGATAAAATATTTCCTTACTCGCTAGGGTGACACTTAGTATAACTGGCACATAAAGTCCCTTAAGCTTAACCTTGTTCACATTTCTTATTTTAGGGAAGCGTTTTCCTGAATGACCTTTAAAATTTATTCTTCTGTCGTCCGTTCTATTACCGCCGGAATGCAATCTCTAAAATTCTCATTATGCCGACTACTATCAAATCACTCAGGCCCTAATTCATGTTTAGTTTATCTTGTTTACCAGCCCATACTGATTTCCATTACTCTGGGGTCTAACTTTTCCCTTTGGTAATCACATCAGAGTCACGAACTTATTTCTCGAAATGAAGATATGACTTTATGGGCTATACTTTTTTGTTGTCTCAAGGCTTGTCACCTCTCATCTTTTTCTTCCTTTGACTATAGACTATGTAATACTATCAATTTCAATTTATTTTTTGATCTACTGTTGTCATCCATGTATCACATCTTACTCATAATGCTTCTGTCACGACCCAAACCGATGGGCCACGACGGGCACCCGACACCTTACTCAACCGAGTACCAACATAATATATCTTTCTTATCGTACTATTATTGGTAAATGGGCCAAAAGATTGTCATGAAATAACTAGAATGAAACATGAGGGAACACTCGTCGTAGGACGACCCAACATGTAATGCAAACTTATACATATGACATATGGTATAAGACAAAAATGATCACTGGTATACTGAACATAGGCCGACAAGGCCATACAATCTTTCACATACATGACATATGTCTACAAGCCTCTAAGAGTACATAAAAGTCATAAGGCTGGGACAGGGCCCCGACATACCGATCCATACGTGCCCAATGCATACTGACCAAATAGGTAACTCCGGAGCAAATGGAGCGCACCAACATCTTTCGCTGAGCTGATAGCTTACTTGGAGGACTCTCGATATGTCTATCGGGACTTGCGGGCATGAAACGCAATGTCCCCAGGCAAAAGGGACGTAAGTACAAATAATGTACCGAGTATGTAAGGAATGAAAATTAGTAAATAATAGACATGAGAAACATGGAGTAAAAGACTCAACATGTAAGTCTGAATAACTCTATGAATCAATAATATTTACAATGCCATGTATATGCGTATAAATGCCATACCATGCATGGGTATATACGTATATAACATCATCAAGCCTCTGAGAGCATCTTATCATATAATCTTGGCCACCTATGGCAAATCATCAACATGTACCAGTTGATCAGGTGGTGGTGCGTATATAACGCAGTAACCTTTTTCCATGTCCCATATACATATATACATACATATATATGCGTATATAACGCCATCTGGTCATGGGTCAATGTACATGTATAAATGAATGCAATGCATGAAAAGTACGTCAATAAAATATTTTGGAATATCATAAGACCATTATGCCTTTGATTAATGTCATGAAATAAACTTTATCAACTTACGTATTTTCTAAGACCCTTGAACAGATGATAGAATAATAAGACACATGGGAAATCAAGAATATAGACATCCCTAGTATTTTTATGAATAGAGTCATTTATGAAAGTTGCATATTTTCTTCGTTTCATTTGTATCATTTGGATCATGCCAAAAAGAAAGAAGGGATAGCCTTAACACACTTGGACCAATCCTCTTGACGATCTCTCTAACACATGTCTTTTGCAAAAACACGTAATGACGGATCGAAGTAGGGAAAAATTCGTATGATGTTCTTGAGAAAAAGTGTACCGTACTCTCTTAGAATTGCAAATCTCGTTGCTATTACATTACGTAGTCTCGTATGAATTTTGTTGAAACAATTTGCCATAGCAGATCCGTATGATATCTTTCTTAAATAAATTTGATCAAAATCTTTCATGACTTTTCTTGAAGTGAATTACGTTGCCAAGATGCTTAAGGAATTTTTGCTTGAATTCTTACTTGAATTCTTGTTGAAGTAGAATGTCACGTTACTAAGTTGCCTACCATTTTTAATATAATCACCTATCTTTGAATTAGAGAGGTCTTATGCTTTAATGGGTATGGGCCCCATATTTCAAGGCTTGGTGTCACATAACCTTTTCAAGTGTGCCACCTTTCAATCTCTTTTAAGAGTCATAAATGGGAAAAAGGGGGGTGCTGCCACGTTGGGGAGGGATTAAGTCTTATCCCAATTCTTTAATTAATCACCCAACAACTCCTTAATTAACTAGGTAATCTCCAATTACCCAATAATTAACCAATTACCCACATAATTAAGAATTATCTCAAATTAGTTTAAAATACTACTCACTTTAAACATACTTTATACACCTTACTATCATGGTCATGTGGTGCCTTGTATGGCACTAGTCCATAAATACCGGGTATTGTAGCTTGGACCGTATTTTATCTCAAAATGTCAAATTTCGACGAAATTCATTTTCTTCGATTTGCTTACCCTCTCACCTTCACAAATTTACTCATCACTTGTTCGAAGTAGCATAATGCTTATAACCTCAAAATAATATCATTCCCGAACTTACGTCGATTAACTTACGACGAAACTTTAACATACGAAAATGCGGGATGTAATATCTCATTTCTGAGCTTTCATCAATTTACTTATGGCATACTTTTACGTATGAAAACATGGGGTGTAACATCATTCCCACCTTTGGAACATTCGTCCTCGAATGTTGACTGATGCACTTATCATTATCATAACCTTTAGCTCTTACGAATACCTTAGTACTCTCCTTGCCATCTAGGCAACTGTTCTGTGAATAAATCCAAAGGCCAGGGCATTCCCCCCCTTTAGGCCTCTTTCTCACACCACGACTTGTGGTCGGAATCCTTCCAATCTCGTAACTATTGCTACCTTCTATCATGCAGTCTGTACGACTCTTGACCTTGTAAGTGCGCCTATGCAACTCCTCTCTCCTTTCCCCCAGCTTTTAGCCAATCTCTAGGCCTCACTTTGGGAACATATGCAGAACTTGACAAGATGTCCCTTTTTGCATCTATAGGTATACTGAAATTCTTCACTCGGTACTTTGTTGAACTTACGACTATTGTTATATCTTATTTCATAGACCCGATTATCCATCCGTTATTGATTAATCTCAATATTGATCTACAATCTACCACTGATAACTTGAAACCTCTTACGTAATCTCTAGGGCTCACGTTGCATCGTGGAACATTTGAAGTGATTTTCCCGATCCACCTGGGGGCGATACAATACTATAATTCCATAATAGTATTTCATAGCATCCTAATGTGCTTTACCTTACGTGGGTATTTTAATCCTGTACAATTCATGAAATCATTACCCAAACGTCATCCTTTATCTATCACAATTACATTCCCATTCTATTACCAGGGCAGCATCCCACCTCTGCTAAATGCTATTAGCCTTAGCCTCATTTGAGTTCATTCAGGCTATATTGAGCTTTGTATAACTTAGAGAAACCATCAGCTCTTCTTGTTTTCATGGGCTTCATCCTGAGGACTTATCCATTCTTGTCACTTTCTCACTCGCCCTTTCTTATCCTTACTCCTGTCTTCCTAAAACCTTGTCGCGTTATCATACTTTAGCTTGCGACCTACATATCTATTTATATTATTCGACACCTTCCTTCAACTTTCTTGCACCATAGATTTCCTTATGTCATTCCGGAAAATCAAGTGAGACATCACATCGCCTCTAACTCTTCTTTACTCTCTTAATCAGGCTTCTCAATACCCAGAAACCATAGGCTTGAAGAAATGCCACTGACGATGTCGCTATCATTCCTGGATACTAAATCCCCGCACTTCTAGCCTTCTATCCGAAGTATGAACTGTTCACAACCTTCTACATTTGTGTATCTCGTACGTTGTTCACCTTTACCTTACTTACCTTAAAATCTCGCATCATATCTTCTATCTCTTTCATGACCTCCCTTCCACATAGGTATAATTCACATCCACAACTTGAAGCTCTATTATAACTGTCACGACCCAATTTCTCCCTTCGTGAACTGTCGTGACGACACCTAGTCTCTACAACTAGGTAAGCCTAATTATTGCGGAAATGAAATGAAAACACAAAGATAACAGCTAACAGATATAGTAAATAAGCAGAACCAGTGCCCCTCGGCATATACAATATTCACTTTTTCCCAAAACCCGGAATATCGTAAGTCACAAGCTACTAAGAAGTCTTAACCGTTCTATACATCATTTCTACAGAAAGAAGGCATAATGAATATAGGGGGATAGAGGGGGACTCCGAGGATCTGCGGGCGCGAGCAGATGTACCTTGAAGTCTCTAATAAGCAGCAGCGACTGCAACTAGTGATGAGGCTGGTAAGATGATCATCGATCTGCACACGAAAAATATGTGCATGAAAGGGCATGAGTACACCATAACGGTACCCAGTAAGTGCCAAGCCTAACCTCGGTCGAGTAGTGAAGAGATCAGGTCAGGGCCCTACTGGTATAAATATAATAAAATAAGACAGAATGAAATATCGTAGTAAAATAAATACGGAAATCTAACAGGAATAGAATCAATGAAACACAACAGCTCAGAACACATTGATAACAACAAGGGATCTCCTGAGATACCGTCTCGTAGTCCCAAATGTAAATGTACAGGGGGATCTCCCGGAATACCGTTCCGTAGTCCCAAAATAAATATGCAAAACATGGGGGATCTTCCGGAATACTGTTCCGTAGTCTCAAAGTAAATATGCAGTACAGGGGGATCTCCCGGAATACCGTTCCGTATTCCCAAAGTAAATATGCAGCGCAACCAACTTAAATAACAATTACAGTAAGAAAACCTACAGTTTAGGCATGCTATTCAAGGAAAGCAGGTAATTTCACTAAACATGCTGCATCGAGTTCAAATAGGCAGTTAAACAAGTAGGCATGCTATTCTAGTCTAAACAGGATAGTTACATATGCTAGTGTGTTTCAAATAAGAAGAAAATAAGTTATGACTTAGTGAGAAACGGAGTTTTACAACAAATAGCTCGTGTACGTACTCGTCACCTCACGTACACGACGCTCACATATCAAACAGTACCAAATCCTAAGTGGAGTTCCCCCACACAAGGTTAGGCAAGCCACAAATAGCCCGTGTACGTATTCGTCACCTCACGTACACGGCGCTCACATATCAAACAGTACCAAATCCTTAGGGGAGTTCCCCCACACAAGGTTAGGCAAGCCACTTACCTCGAACCAAGCTCAAATCAATCTGTCACAATGCTCTTTCCACGAATATCCAACTCTAAATGGCTCAAATCTAGCCAAAACCAATTACATAACATAAATATAGCTACAAGAAAACTAATCTAGCTAACGAAATAAAAGCTAAGGCAAGAAATTAGAAAAATGCCGAAAAAAGTCTCCCCTGGCCCATGTCTCGGACTCGGGCAAAAGTCATAAATTATGAACATCCATTCACTCAGGAGTCTAACCATACAAAATTCACTCAAATCCGATACCAAAATCTCGATCAAAATCCCAAAATTCGGCCTAAGAACATTTCTCAAATTTTCCCCTATTTCCACCCCAAATCCGAAATTAAATGATGAAATCAAGCATAGATTAGAGGGATTTAGTCATAAAGGAGTTAGGAATCATTACCCAATATCTTCCTCCGAAAATCTCTCCAAATTTTTCCTTCTACCGAGCTCTCAATCAAATTTTCTGATATGAACTTAAACCCTCATTTTTGAACTTTAAATTCTGCCCAGTGGTTCCTTAATCGCGATCGCGGAAAAGGCCTCGCGATCGCAAAGAACAACTTCGCCCCCTCAGAAATTTACTCTACGCAAACCCGTAACACCTCACGCGAACGTGATGCACTAGCTGCTCATACCTATGCGATCGCGATTGTCCTCACGCGACCGCGAAGAGTAACACTCAAACTCCACTGCTGCCTCACTTCTTCTTCGCGAACGTGGCCTAGCCCACACGTTCGCGGTGCACCGCCTGATAATATTACGTGATCGCGTCTTCATCTTCACGAATGCGAAGAGCAATTTTTAGCTGACCTCTCAGATGACCTATGCGATCGAGAGATCTCCCTCGCGAACGCGATGAAGAAATATGTCTACAATAACACCAAAAAAACTGCCAACTCCCTAAGTCCAAAAATGACCCGTTGAGCATCCGAAAAATGCTCGAGGCCCTCGGGACCTCAACTAATCCTAAAACACCATACAAACTTAGACGAGCCCTCAAATCACATCAAACAACGCTAAAATCACGAATCACCCATCAATTCAAACTTAAAGAAACTTGAAACTTCCAAATTTGACAACCGATGCCGAAACCAACCAAACCACGTCGGATTGACCTCAAATTTTGCACACAAATCATATTCAACACTACGGACCTACTCCAACTTCCGGAAATAGAATCCGACCCTGATATCAAAATTTTCACTACAGGTCCAAATCTCCAAAAATTTGACTTTCGCCATTTCAAGCCTAAATAAGGTACGGACCTCCAAAATACAATCCGAACATGCTCTTAAGTCTAAAATCACCCAACGGAGCTAACGGAACCGATGAAACTCCATTCCATAGTCGTCTTCACATAGTTCCAGCTACGGTCAAAATCCTAAGACTTAAGCTTTTCTTTAAGGACTAAGTGTCCCAAATCACTCCAAAAACCAAAACGAAACCTCCCGGCAAGTCACAATAGCAGAAAAAGATATGGGAGAAGCATGTAATAGGGGATTGGAGCTATAACTCTAAAAATGACCGGTCGGGTCGTTACGATAACACTTGCACCTTTGGTGCATACATAATCCAGTGGAAGCTTCATACTGACTTCTTATAAGGCTGGTACTCTTCTAATTGGCTTTTTCGTAGAGCCGTTATAGAATATGGTTGTTGTACTATCTCTCTTGTACCTCTGATATAAAGAGTGATTCTACAATGTTCTCAATCATAATGTCTATAATTTTCTGGGTCTAATAATCCGACTCCTGATTTGCTCAGTTAATGTAACTCTTTAGTTTCCTCTTCCTTTTGATCAGCCTTTATGTAGGCTTAAGCTATCTTCTGATTTACAACTCCTGGTATTACTTTAGCCTTTCATGGGCGCTATGGAATATCCATGATACAATCTTGTAATGATTCAATCTTTTTTCTGTGACCTATACTCAATTCTTTCTTTTAACTTATACTAGAGTCTTCTATGTCTGTATGATTGTCAACATATATGCTGCATGGATAATACTCCAAAATCTTAAGGGCATTCATAATGTAACTAACTATGGATCATTGATCGAATAATTCCTTTCGTTCCTTCTCAACTTTCTTTAAACGTAAGCTATTACCTTTCCTGGTCTTTCTGCCCCCTTGTTGCGTGCATACTTAGCTTGTCTTTTTTCCCATGCATGCCGAAGTTCTCGTGCAACTCATATGGTCTCGAATATTACTTTTGATTTTACTTCTCATTCATTAGCTACGGTAGGTGCCACTTTCTTATGGAGTGCATACAATGTTGTAGTGAGAATGTTGTTACAAGACCATTTCCTTTTTAGGTGACTGTGCTTAGGTTGAAGCCCTCTTCCTTACTCCCTCAGCTAGTCTTTCATTGTAGTACTTAGGGAGGACCCTCTTACTCTTGTAAGGCTACGAGCTTATTACGTCATATACCCGATAGAATTTTTGATGTCCTTCCTCGCCTATAATTATCCGTAGTTACTTACTTCCATGCCCTTGTGCTTGTAGGGTTGCTCCTGAGGTGTTATTTTGACTGTTTTCCCAGTGGTACTCTCTTTTATTTCCGTAATACTCATACGGTACCTTTAACTATCCCAGCTCCTATCTGAATATATCTCGAGGATCATGATATCATTATTTGCGAAACTGGATTCGCTATGTTGGGGTTCACTATGTTTATCTTGCACGATCTGCTGATTTGTCTGTATCTTCTTATCTCGCCATTACTAAGTTCTTGCTGAATTAACTACTAACTACTCATTGGTCCATGCTCATATCTATATTTTGCATAATCTCTTTTGGGATATGTCCTTTGCCCCAACTTACCTCTTGCACTGGCTCCTTATTTATTACTAGCATCTCGGGCAGGAACCCTTACTTCCTCTCCTTGATGTGTCGTGTTTGCATAATGTTCTGGAATCGTAGCCTATCTGTAGGATTTGGGTAAGTGCAAGCTCATTCCTTTTTCATTTTTATCGCATTTTCCTTTACCGTTCCATAGTTACTAGAACCACTTAATCCTGACTTAATGCCACATTACTCCCTCCACATTCCCCCCTTTAGGGAAGTACTAAGATTTAGTGCTACATTGATCTACGTATAGATGTTTTACCTCTTCATCTTTGGCATTTTTTTTCACATCATCGATGATCCTTACTCGCCTCGTGGTAATCCTACTTTACCAAGGATAACAAATTTCCTTACTCGCGAGGGTGATACTTAGTGTAACTGGCACACACTGTCCCTTAAGCTTAACTTGGCTCACCGTGCTAGCTTTAGGGAAGCGTCTTCCTGAATGACCTTTAAAGGGCATTCTTCTGTCGACCATTCTATTATCGCCGGGATGCAATCTCTGAAATTCTCATGATGCCGACTATTACTCAATCCCTAGTTCATGTTTAGTTTATCTTGTTCATCAGTCCATGCTGATTTCTTATTACTCTGGTCTAATTTTTTTTTCGTGCAACCCATATGATTTGTATTACTCTGGGGTCTAACCTTTCCTTCTGGCAATCACGTTAGAGTCGCGAACTTATTTCTCGAAATGAGGATATGACTTTATGGCCTATACTCTTTTGTTGTCTCAAGGCCTATCACCTCTCGTCTTTTCCTTCACTTGACTATAGATTCTATAATACTATCATCTTTTTTATCTACAGTTGTCATCCATGTATCACATCTTACTCATAATGCTTCATTAACTCTATGCTTATTTCCCTGCTAACATTTCTGTCTATCACTTTATTCCGAAAACTTCAATAAGACATTCTTTTGCTTTTAGCTCCCCTTGCGCTATCTACTGGCTCTTCGGGTTGCCTAACATTCTCTCTCTACTAGGGACGGGAGTCACACTATGATAATATTTATCCCTTCCGGGCTTCCAGTGCCTATCTTTGTAGTACTCATATCTTGTTGTACTATTAGAGTGCACCATATGGGCGTCTCACAAGGTGATCTATCTATTAGCACATTTGCAATAACCTTCGGAAATGTCAGCTAACGCTAACAATCCATCCACCATTTTGGGTTACCCTAACCCCAACTAGATCCTCATATCCTGCCTTCTCTTATACTACTTTTGTTAGCCCCCATAGGGCATAAATGAGATGGGTGTGGCCAATTGTACTGTTACATCCCGTATTTTCGTATGTTAAAGTTTTGTCGTAATTTAATCGACGTAAGTTCGGGAATGAGATTATTTTGAGATTATAAGAATCATGCTATTTCAAACAAGGGATGACTAAATTCGTGAAGGTGAGAGAGTAAGCAAATCGGAAAAAATGGATTTCGTCGAAATTTGACATTTTGAGATAAAATACGGTCCGAGTTATAATACCCGGTATTTATGGACTAGCACCATACAAGGTACCACATGACCATAATAGTAAGATGTATAAGGTGTGTTAAAAAGTGATTAGTATTTTAAGTCATTTGAGATCATTCTTAATTATGTGTATAATTGGGTAATTATTGGTCAGTGGAAGATTTACAAGTTAACCAAGAGATTAGTGGTTAATTAATGATAATCTTGGATAAGTTAAAGATCCCCCAACATGGCAGCCCATGAAAGCCAAAGAAATGACTCTTGAATCACATAGCAACATGGCACATTTAGAAGACTAAGTGGCTATGTCACGACCCAAACCGATGGGCCGCGACGGGCACCCGGTGCCTTACTCAACCGAGTGCCAACGTTACATATCATTTTTATCGTACTGTCATTGGCAAATGCGCCATACGGGCCGTCATGGGCTAACTAGAATAAACATAAGGGAATACTCAATATAAGATGACCCAATCTGACATAAAAACTTATACATGTGACATAGGGCCTATAAGACCAAAATTACACTAAACATAGGTCGATAAGGCCGTACAATCTTTCACGTACTCGGCATATGTCTACAAGCCTCTAAGGATACATAAATGTCATAAAGGTCGGGACGGAGCCCCGTCGTACAAATCAACACATGTCCTAATCATACTAACTAATAGCAACTCCAGAGCAAATGGAGCGCACCAACATCTTCCACTGAGCTGATAGCCTACTTGGAGGACTCTCGACTTGTCTATCGGGAACTGCGGGCATCAAACACAACGTCCCCAGGCAAAAGGGATGTCAGTACAAATAATGTACCGAGTATGTAAGGAATGAAAATCAATAAATAATAGACATGAGAAAAACATGGAGTAAAAGACTCGACATGTATGTCTGAATAACTCTGTGAATCATTAATGTTTACAATGCCATGCATATGCATATAAATGTCATACCATGCTTATGTGTATGCATTCATAACATGATCAAGCCTCTAAGGGCATCCCGCCATATCATCTCGGCCACTGTGGGCAAATCATCAATGTATATCAGCTGATCAGGTGGTAGTGCGTATATAACGCCGTAACCTTTTCCCATATCCCATATACATATATATACATATATACGCATATATAACGCCATCTGGTCATGGGTCAATGTACATGTATAAATGAATGCAATACATGAGAAGTACGTTAATAAAATCTTTCGGAATGTCATAAGACCATTAAGTCTTTGATTAATATCATAAAATAAACTTTATCAACTTACGTATTTTCTGAGTCCCATGAATAGATGATAGAATAAAAGGACATATGGGGAATCAAGAACATAAACATCTCTAGCACTTCTATGAATAGAGTCATTTATGGAAGTTGTGCATTTGCTCGTTTCGTTTGCATCGTATGGATTATGCCAAAAAGAAAGAAGGGATAGCCTTAACATACCTGAGCCGATTCTCTTGACAGTCCCTCTAACACACGTCGATTGCAAAAACACGTAACGGCGGATCGAAGTAGGGGAAAATCTGTATGGTATTCTTGAGAAAGGTTCTACCCTGCTCTCTTAGAATCGCATTTTACACTACTGTAGCGTTATGAAATTTCACATGAATTTATGTTGAGAATCCCATCCGTCGCTTGTTGAATTTTTTGCTGAAGTGATTCATGTTACTTGTGAAAAGTATGATCTTTGTTGAAGCATTTCATCCATTATTAAGTGTGATGATCCTCCTTCATTAGGTGATTTTAGAGAAGGCATTTTGTATTAGTGGGTGTGGGCCCCACTTGTGACGACTAAGCCACAAAGATTCCTCCAAATGTGCCACCTTTTATGTGACTTTAAGAGCCACCATTTGGCTTTGATGTGCTGCCACGTTGGGAGATGTATTTCTTATCCAAATATTTGAATTAATTATCCACTAATCACTTGATTAACTTGTTAATCTCCCATTAACCAATGATTAACCAATTACCCACATAATTAAGAATTATCTCAAATTATTTAAAATACTACCCGCTTTTAACATAACTTATACACCTTACTATCATGGTCATGTGGTACCTTGTATGACACTAGTCCATAAATACCAGGTATTATAGCTCGAACCGTATTTTATCCCAAATTGTCAAACTTCGACGAAACGCGTTTTCTTCGATTTGCTTACCCTCTCACCATCACGAATTTACTTATCACTTATTTGAAATAGCATAATACTTATAATCTCCAAATAATCCTGTCCTTGAACTGATGTCAATTATCTTACGACAAATTCAACGTACAATACTACAGGGTGTAACATCGTCGTAATGTAATACTGCAGGGCATAACATCGACGTAATACTGCGGGGCGTAACATCATTCCCCCCTTTGGAACATTCGTCCTCAAATGTTGACTAATGCACTTATCATTTTCATAACTTATGTCTTTCGAATACTTTAGTACTCTCCTTGCCTTCTAGGCAACTGTTCTATGAATAATTCTGAAGGCCTGGCATTCCCCCCTTTAGGTCTCTTTTTCTCATCACGGCTTCTGGTCGGAACCCTTCCAATCACGTAACTCTTGCTACCTTTTATTATGCAGCTTGTACGACTCTGACCTCGTAAGTGCGCCTATGCGACTCTTCTCTCCTTTTTCCCTTAGCTGATCCCTAGGCCTAACTTTGAAAACATATACAGAGCTTGACAAGATGTCCCTCTGGGCATCTATAGGTATACTGAAGTTCTTCGCTTGATACTTTATCGAACTTACGAATATTGCTATATCTTATTTCATAGGCCTGATTATCTATCCGCATGACTTTACTGCATTTAAGTAGGTCATAATATATACCATAACTCTTGCCTCGATTTATCGTTACTGAGGTCTGCTACCAAACTCCAGGTTACGTTCGTTGCTTATCCCATATGTATACATCTATGTCCTTTAATGCTTCATCATTACTGTTCATCTTAAGAATGACGGCCTAATCCCACCTCATACTTTGTGACTTTTGTCCATCCATTGTTGATTCACCTTAATGTTGATCTATCATCTACCACTGATAACTTGAAACCTCTTACGTAATCACTAGGGCTCACGCTGCATCGTGGAACATTTGAAGTGATTTTCCTGATCCACATGGGGGCGATACGATACTATACTTCCATAATCGTATTTTATAACATCCCAATGTGATTTACCTTACGTGGGTATTTTAATCCTATACAATTCATGAAATCCCCTTTTCTTTCTTCAATTCATTACTCAATTGAAGGCCCAAACGTCATCCTTTATCTATCACAATTACACCCTCATTCTACTACCAGGGCAGCATTCCATCTCTTCTTAATGCTACTAGTCTTAGACTCCTTTGAGTTCATTCAGGCTATACTGAGCTTTCTATATCTTAGAGAAACCATTAGCTCTCTTGTATTCTTGGGCTTAATCCCGAGGATTTATCCATTTTCGTTACCTTCTCACTCGCCTTTTCTTATCCTTAGTTCTGTCTTCCTAAAATCTTGTCGCTCTACCATACTTTAGCTTGGGACCTAAATATATCCATTTATACTATTCGCAACCTTCCTTCAATTTGCTTGCACCATAGATTTTCTTGTGTTATTCTGGAACATCAAACGAGACATCACATCGCCTCTAACTCTTCTTTTACCCTATGATACCTAGAAACCAGAGGCTGGAAGATATGCCACTGACGATGCCGCTATCATTCCTGGATATTGAATCCTCGTGCTTCTAGCCTTCTATTCGAAGTATGGACCATTCACAATCTTCTTCATTTGAGTATCTCATACGTTGTTCACCTTTACCTTACTTCCTTTAAAATCTCACATCACAGCTTCTATCTCTTTCATGACCTTCCTTCCACATAGGTATAATTCACATCCACAACTTGAACTTCTATTATAATACTTGCACCTCTTTACATGATTCGGTGATAGCTTCATACTGACTTCTTATGAGGCTGGTACTTTTCTAACTGGCTTTATCGTAGGACCATTATAGAATATGGTTATTGTACTTTCTCTCTTGTACCTTTGATATTAAGAGTGATCCTGCAATGTTCTCAATCACGATTTCTATAATTTTCTGGGTCTAATAATTAGACTCCTGATTTACTTGGTTGATGTAACTCTTTAGTTTTCTCTTCCTTCTGATCAACCTTTATGTAGGCTTAAGCTATCTTCCGATCTACGGCTCTTGGTATTAGTTATTACTTTAGGCTTTCATGGGTGTTATGGAATATCCATGATACAATCTTCTAACAACTCAATCCTTTGTCTATGCCCTGGGCTCAATTCTTTCTTTTAACTTATACCGGAGTCTTCTATGTCTGTATGATTGTCAACATATATGCTGCATGTATAAAACTCCGAACTCTTAAGTGCGTTCATATCATTAATCGAATAATTCTTTTCGTTCCTTCTTAGCTTTTTAAAATGTAAGCAATTACTTTTCCTGGTCTTTCTGCCCCCTTGTTGCATGCATACTTAGCTTACCTTAGTGCCCACACACGTTGGAATTCCATACAACTCATATGATCTTGAATATCACTTCTGATTTTACTTCCCGTTCATTAGCCACGATAGGTGCCATTTTCTTATGGAGTGCATACAATGTTGATGCAAGACTGTTGTTATAAGATCATTTCCTCCTTAGGTTACTTAGCTTAGGTTGAATCCTTCTTCCTTACTTCCTCAGCTAGTCTTTCATTGTAGTATTTAGGGAGGATCCTTTGACTCTTTTACAATTGTGAGCTTATTACATTGTATATTCGACGGACCTTTTGATGTCCTTCCTTGCCTATAATTATCCATAGTTACTTACTTCCATACTCATGTGCTTGTACGGTTGCTTCGAAACTAAAGACTGTCTTCCCAGTGGGACTCTCTTTTATTTCCGTAACACTCATACGGTATCTTTAACTACCCCAACTCCTATCTGAATATTTCTCAAGGATTACAATATCATAACTGCGAGGCTGAATTCACTATGTTGGGGTTCACTATGGTTATCTCGCACGATCTGCTGATTTATCTGTATCATCTTGTCTAGCCATAACTAGGCTCTTCCTGAATCAACTACTAACTACTCGTTGGCCCATTCTCATATCAATATTCCGCATAATCTTTCTTGGGTTATTTCCTTTGCCTTAACTTACGTCTCGCACTGGCTATTTATCTATCAATAACATATCGGGGAGGAACCCTTAATTCCTCTCCTTGACGTCGTGTTTGCATAATGTTTTGGAATCGTAGCATATCTATAGGATTTGAATAAGTGCCATCTCATCCCTTTCTCATTTTTATCGCATTCTTCCTTTACTATTCCATAATTACTAGAACCACTTAATTCTGACTTAATGCCACATTACTCCATTTCCCCCTTTTAGGGGAGTACTAAGAGTTGGAGCTACGACGATCTACCTATAGATTTTTTACCTCTACATCTTTGGCGTCTTTTCACATTATCGATGACCCTTACCCGCCTTGCGGTAATCCTTCTGTACCAAGGATAACAAAATTCCTTACTCGTGATGGTGACACTTAGTGTAACTGGCACATACAGTCCCTTAAGGTTAATTTTGCTCATATTGCTTGTTTTAGGGAAACGTCTTCCTGAATGACCATTCTCTGAATTTCTCATGAATCTTCTTCTGTTGTCCATTCAATTATTGCCGGAACGCAATCTGAAATTCACATGATGCTGACTATTATCAAATCACTCAGTCCCTAATTCATGTTTATTACTCTGGGGTTTGACTCTCCCTTCTGGTAGTCGCGTTGGAGTCACGAACTTATTTCTCAAAATGAGGATATGACTTTATGGCCTATACTTTTTTGTTATTGCAAGGCTTGGCTCCTCTCGTCTATTCCTTCACTTGACTATATACTCTGTAATACTGTAATTGTTTTTCTACTGTTGTCATCCATGCATCACATCTTGCTCATAATGCTTCATTAACTCTCTTCTCATTTCCTGCTAACATTTCTGTCTATCGCTTTATTTTGAAAATTTCAACAAGACATTCTTTTGCTTTTAGCTCCCCTTGGTCCATCTACTGGCTCTTCGGGTTGCCTAACATTCTTTTTTTACTAGGGACGGGAGCTACACTAAGGTAATATTTATCCCTTTCAAGGCTTCCAGTGCCTATCTTTGTAGTACTCATATCTAGTTGTACTATTTTAGCATGCACCATCTGGGTATCTCACAAGGAGATTTATTAGTACATTTCCAATATCTTTCGGAAATGTCAGCTAACGCTAATAATCCATCCACCATTTTGGATTACCCTAACCCCATCTAGATCCTGATATCCTGCCTTCTCTTATACTACTTTTGTTAGCCCCCCCATAGGGCATAAATGAGATGGGTGTGGCCAATTGTGCATACCTCTGTTATTTTTGAAGGTATCTCAAAAGGCTTATATTCCTATGCGATAATCTTCATTAGATGGGTAACTCGTACAATTTTTCATCTTGCTTCTTTTACTTGCTGAAACTTGTGTCTACCTTCTGATTCTCTTATTCCTTTTTACCGTAAGAGTGGATATACATTCTTGCCTTAGGGATCCTAATCAAGAAGTTTACACATATTAGTACACACATGATCTGCTGAATACTTCATATTTATCCAACATAAGCATGATGCAAAAATTGAGTTCCTCTAACTCAACTCTTCCACCGCTATATCTCTTACCAACCATCATTCTGGATGTAGGCATCATCGTATTATGAATAAGATAGAGTTTAGGAAATTGAGTTCTTACAACTGAGCACACGATCTAGAGTAAGAAGAAAGAGTGAATGTCCTAAATGCTCTGTAACATCTTTTATAAGTGTGGTGCACAACATACCCATAAATAAGACTCTACTAGACACGACTTGTAGACTCCCTAGGACAGAACTGCTCTGATACCACTTTTGTCACGACCCAAACCGATGGGCCGCAACGGGCACCCGGTGCCTTACTCAATCGAGTACCAATGTTATATATCATTCTTATCGTACTGTCATTGGAAAATGGGCCAAATGGGCTGTCATGGGCTAACCAGAATAAACATATGGTAATACTCAATATAAGACGACCCAATCTGATATAAAAACTTATAAATGTGACATAGGGCCTATAAGACAAAATTACACTGAACAAAGGCCGATAAGGCCATACAATCTTTCACGTACTCGACATATGTCTACAAGCCTCTAAGGATACATAAATGTCATAAAGGTCGGGACAGAGCCTCGCCGTACCAATCAACACATGCCCTAATCGTGCTGACTAATAGCAACTCCGGAGCAAATGGAGCGCACCAACATCTTCCGCTGAGCTGATAGCCTACTTGGAGGACTCTCGACCTGTCTATCGGGACCTACGGGCATAAAACACAGCGTCCCCAGGCAAAAGGGACGTCAGTACAAATAATGTACCGAGTATGTAAGGAGTGAAAATTAGTAAACAATAGACATGAGAAAAATATGGAGTAAAAGACTCGGCATGTATGTCTGAATAACTCTGTGAATCATTAATATTTACAATGTCATAAATGTCATACGAGGCTTAGGTATATGCGTTCATAACATCATCAAGCCTCTGAGGGGATCCTATCATAACATCTCAGCTACTGTGGGCAAATCATCAACGTATACCAGCTGATCAGGTGGTGGTGCATATATAACGCCGTAACCTTTTCCCATATCCCATATACATATATATACATATATACGCGTATATAATGCTACCTGGTCATGGGCCAATGTACATGTATAAATGAATACAATGCATGAGAAGTATGTCAATAAAATCTTTTAGAATGTCATAAGACCATCTTTGATTAATGTCATGAAATAAATTTTATCAACTTACGTATTTTCTGAGACCCATGAACAGACGATAGAATAATAGGACACATGGAGAGTCAAGAACATAAGCATCTCTAGCATTTCTATGAATAGAGTCATTTATGGAAGTTGTGCATTTGCTCATTTCGTTTGTATTGTATGGATCATGCCAAAAAGAAAGAAGGGATAGCCTTAACATACCTGAGCCGATTCTCTTGAAAGTCCGTCTAACACACGACAATTGCGACAAGACGTAATGGCTAATCGAAGTAGGGAAAATCAGTATGTTATTCCTGAGAAAGGTTGTATTGTGCTCTCTAAGAATCGCATTTAATGCTACTGTAGCATTATGAAATTTCACATGAATTTATGTTGAGAATCCCATCTGTCACTTGTTGAATTTTTTGCTAAAGTGATTCACGTTACTAGTGAAAAGTATGATCTTTGTTGAAGCATTTCATCCGTTAGTAAGTATGGGGATCCTCCTTCATTTGGTGATTTTAGAGAAGGCATTTTGTATTCGTGGGTGTGGGCCCCACTTGTGATGACTAAGCCACAAAGATTCCTCCAAATGTGCCACCTTTTATGTGACTTTAAGAGTCACCATTTGGCTTTGATGTGCTGCCACATTGGGAGATGTATTTCTTATCCAAATATTTGAATTAATTATCCACTAATCACTTGATTAACTTGTTAATCTCTCATTAACCAATGATTAAACAATTACCCACATAATTAAGAATTATCTCAAATTACTTAAAATACTACCCGATTTTAACATACCTTATACATCTTACTATCATGGCCATGTAGTACCTTGTATGGTACTAGTCCATAAATACCGGGTATTATAGCTCGGACCGTATTTTATCCTAAATTGTCAAACTTCGACGAAAATTGTTTTCTTCGATTCGCTTACCCTCTCACTCTCACGAATTTACTTATCACTTGTTTGAAATAGCATAATACTTATAATCTCCAAATAATCTTGTCCTTAAACTGATGTCAATTATCTTACGACAAATTCAATGTACAATACTACAGGGTGTAATATCGTCGTAATATAATACCACGGTGCATAACATCGACGTAATACTGCGGGGCATAACATGCTAATTCATCAAATTAGTGGGGCCCACACCCACTAATACAAAAGGGCTTCTTTAATACACAAAATAAGAGATGCTTACATTTTCATCTCCAAGTAATAATCTTCAGCAAGAAAATTTCATCCAAGAACCTATATGAGTAACGTGAGTCAATTCAGAAGAGAATTCATACGAGGCATCTTAATATAATAGCAACATGAGAATTTGCAATTGTAAGGGAGTACGGTGCAATCTTTCTCAAGAATTTCATACGGATTTTTCCCTACTCCGATCTTGCAGTCACGTATTTTGTCGCGATTATCGGGTGTTGGAAGGATTGCCAAGAGAACTGGCTCAAGTATGTTAAGTCTATCCCTTCGTTCCTTTTGGCATGATCCAAATGATACAAATGAAACGAGCAAAATACGCAACTATCATAAATGTCTCTATTCATAGAAATACTAGGGGTGTGTGTCTATATTATTGATTCCCCATGTGTCTTATTATTCTATCATTTGTTCATGGGTCTCAGAAAATACGTAAGTTGATAAAGTTTATTTCATGATATTAATCAGAGGCATAATGGTCTTGTGACGTTCCGAGAGATTTTATTGACGTACTTCTCATGCATTGCATTCATTTATACATGTACATTGACCCATGACTAGATGGAGTTATATATGCGTATATTATATGTATATGGGATATGGGAAAAGGTTACGGCATTATATATGCACCACCACATGATCAGCTGGTATACGTTGATGATTTGCCAATAGTGGCCGAGATGATATGAAGGGATGCCCTCAGAGGCTTGATGATGTTATGAACGCATATATCTATGCATGGCATGACATTTATACACATACGCATGACATGATAAATATGAAATGATTCACAGAGCTATTCAGACTTACATGTTAAGTGTTTTACTCCATATTTCTCTGTCTTTTATTTACTGATTTTTATTCCTTACATACTCGGTACATTATTCGTACTGACGTCCCTTTTGCCTGGGGACGTTGTGTTTCATGCCCGCAGGTCCCGATAGACTGGTTGACAACCCTCCAAGTAAGCTATCAGCTCAGCGGAAGATGTTGGTGCGCTCCATTTGCTCCGGAGTTGCCTATTTGGTCAGTATGCATCGGACACATATTGATTGGTATGTCGGGGCTCTGTCCCGGCCTTATGATGTTTATGTACTCTTAGAGGCTTGTAGACATATGTCATGTACGTGAAAGATTGTATGGCCTTGTCGGCCTATGTTTGTTTTGAGTTTACAAATGATCACGCTTGCCTTATAGGCCCGTATGTCACGTATGTAAGTTTCTATATCAGGTTGGGTCGTTCTATGTCGAGCATTCATTCATGTTTATTCTACCTATCTCAGGACAGTCTTTTCGGCTCATTTACCTATGATAGCATGATACGAAAAGATACGTTACGTTGGTACTCGGTTGAATAAGGCACCGGGTGCCCATCGCGACCCATTGGATTGGGTCGTGACAAAAGTGATATCAGAGCAGTTCTGTCCTAGGGAGTCTACAAGTCGTGTCTAGTAGAGTCTTGTTTATGGGTGTGTTGTGCACCACACTTTTATGCAGGAGGCTACGGGGCATTTAGGACTATCACTTTTTCTTCTTACTGTAGCTCGTGTGGTAGAGCTCAGTTGTAAGAACTCAATTTCCTAAACTCTATCTTATTCATAATACGATGATGGCTACGTCCAGAAAGACGGTTGGTAAGAGATATAGTTGTTGAAGAGTTGAGTCTGAGGAACTCAATTTTTGCATCATGCTTATGATGGATAAATGTGAGGCATTCAGTAGATCATGGGTGTACTAAGATGTGTAAGCTTCTTGATAAGGATCCATAAAGTAAGAATGTTTATCCACTCTTACGGTAAAAAGGAATAAAAGAATCAGAAGGTAGACACACGTTTCAGCAAGTAAAAGAAGCAAGATGAAAAAGGGTACGAGCTACCCAGCTAATGAAGATTATCGCAGTGGAATATAAGCCTTTTGAGTTACCTTCAAAAATAACATAGGTATGTACAATTGGCCACACCCATCACATTGATGCCCTATGGGGGCTAACAGAAGTAGTATAAGAGAAGGACGGGATATCAGGATCCGGCTGGGGTTAGAGTAACCCAAAATGGTGAATGGATTGTTTGTGTTAGTTGATACTTCCGAAGGATAGCGCAAATGTGGTAATAGATCTCCTTGTGAGATGCCCAGATGGTGCACTCTAAAACAGTACAACTAGATATGAGTATTAAAAAGATAGGCACTGGAAGCCTGGTAGGGATAAATATTATCTTAGTGTGACTCCCGTCCCTAGTAGAGAGAATGTTAGGCAACCCGAAGAGCTAGTGGATGGAGCAAGGGGAGCTAAAAGCAAAAGAATGTCTTGTTGAAGTTTTCAGAATAAGGTGATAGACAAAAATGTTTGCAGGGAAATAAGAAGAGAGTTAATGAAGCATTATGAGTAGGATGTGATACATCGATGAATATGGTAGATCAAAAAAAATTGAAATTGAAACTGATAGTATTACAGACTCTATAGTCAAGGGAAGAAAAAGATGAGAGGTGACAGGCCTTGAGACAACAAAAGAGTATAGGCCATAAAGTCATATTTCATTTCAAGAAATAAGTTCGTGACTCTAACACGACCACCAGAAGGAAAAGTTAGACCCCAGAGTAATAGAAATCAGCATGGGCTGGTGAACAAGATAAACTAAACATAAATTAGGGACTGAGTGATTTGATAATGGTCGACATCATGAAAATTTCAGATTGCATTTTGGTGATAATAGAATGGACAACAAAAGAATATTCATGAGAAATTCAGAGAAAGGTCATTTAGGAAGACGCTTCCGTAAAGCAAGCAATGTGAGCAAAGTTAAGCTTAAGGGACTGTATGTGCCAGTTATACTAAGTATCACCCTCGCGAGTAAGGAAATTTGTTATCCTTGGTATAGAAGGATTACCGCGAGGCGAGTAAGGATCATCGATGATGTGGAAAGATGCCAAAGATGAAGAGGTAAAAAGACTCCGGTATAAGTTAAAAGAAAGAATTGAGCCCACGGCAAAGACAAAGGATTGGATTATTAGAAGACTGTATCATGGATATTCCATAGCGTCCATGAAGGGCTAAAGTAATAACTAACACCAGGAGCTGCAGATTGAAAGATAGCTTAATCCTACATAAAGGCTGATCAGAAGGAAGAGGAAATTAAAGAGTTGCATCAACTAAGTAAATCAAGAGTCTGATTATTGGACCCAGGAAATAATAGAAATCATGATTGAGAATACTGCAGAATCACTCTTAATATTAGAAGTACAAGAGAGATAGTACCACAACCATATTCTATAATGGCTCTACGATAAAGCCAGTTAGAAGAGTACCAGCCTCATAAGAAGTCAGTATGAAGCTCCCACCGGATTGTGTATGCACCAGAGGTGCAAGTATTATAATAGGGCTTCAAGTTGTGAATGTGAATTACACATGTGTGAAAGCGAGGTCATAAAAGAGATAGAAAATGTGATGCGAGATTTTATGTTAAGTAAGGTAAAGGTGAACAACGTACGAGATACTCAAATGCAGAAGGTTGCGAATAATCCATACTTTATAGGAAGACAGGAGTAAGGAATAAAAATGGCGAGTGAGAAGGTGACGATAATGGATAAGCCCTCGGGATTAAAAGCCCATGAAAACAAGAGAGCTGATGGTTTATCTAAGTTATAGAAAGCTCAGTATAGCCTGAATGAACTTAAAAGAGTCTAAGACTAATAGCATTTAGAAGAGATGGAATGATGCCCTGATAGTAAAATAAGGGTGTAATGATGACAGGTGAAGGATGATGTTTGGGCCTTCGATTGAGTAATGAACTGATTTCATGGACGGCACGAGATTAGAATACCCCCATCCATAAGATGAATCACGTTGGGATGCTATGAAATACAATTATGAAAGTAGGGTATATAGCCCCCAGGTGGGTCTGAAAAATCTCTTCAAATGTTCCTCGATGCAGCGTGAGCCCTAGTGATTACGTAGGAGGTTTCAAGTTATCAGTGGTAGATTATCGATCAACATTGAGGTGAATCAACAAAGGATGGATAAAAGTTACAATAGTATGAGATGAGATCAGGCTGCCATTCTTAAGATAAACAGTAATAAAGAAGCATTAAAGAACTTAGATTTATACATACATGATAAGCAGCGAGAGAGTAACCTGGAGTTTGGTAGCATACCTTAGTAACGATAAATTGAAGTAAGAGTTACGGTATAGTATGACCTACCTAGATGCAGTAAAGTCATATGAATGGATAATCGGGTCTATGAAATAAGATATAACAATATTCGTAAGTTCAATAAAGTATCGAGCGAAGAACTTCATTGTACTTATAGATGCCCAGAGGGACATCTTATTAAGCTCTGTATATGTTCACAAAATGAGGCCTAGGGATTGGCTAAAAGCTGGAGGAAAAAGGAGAGAAGAGTCGCATAGGCGCACTTACAAAGTCAGAGTCGTACAGGCTGCATGATAAAAGATAGCAACAGTTACAAGATTGGAATGATTTCGACCACGAGTCGTGGTGTGAGAAAGAGGCCTAAAGGGGGAATGCCCTGGCGTTTGGGATTCATTCACAAAACCGTTGCCTAGATGGAAAGAGGAGTACTAAAGTATTCGCAAGAGCTATGGGTTATGAGAATGATAAGTGCATCAGTCAACATTGAAGGACGAATGTTTCAAATGTTACACCCCATATTTTCGTACGTGAAAGTACGCCATAAATAAATTGATGAAAGCTCGAAAATAAGATTTTATATCCCGCATTTTTGTACGCTAAAATTTCGTCGTATGTTAATCGACATAAGTTCGGGAATGAGATTATTTTGGGATTATAAGTATTGTGCTACTTCAAACCGATAAGTAAATTCATGAAGGAGAGAGGGTAAGTGAATCGAAGAAAATGAGTTTTGTCGAAGTTTGACAATTTGGGATAAAATACGGTCCGAACTATAATACCCGGTATTTATGGACTAGTGCCATACAAGGTACTACATGACCATGATAGTAAGGTGTATAAGGTATGTTAAAAGTTAGTATTATTTTAAGTAAGTTGAGGTAATTCTTAAATTATGTGGGTAATTGATTGATTATTGGGTAATGGGAGATTGCCTAGTTAATTAAGGAATTATTGGGAAATTAATTAAAGAGTTAGATAAGATTTAACCCTCCCCCACGTGGCAGTAAGCCACTCCATGGATTGTGACTCTTAAGTCATTATATTAGGTGGCAAGATTAGAGATGTGGGATTTGACATTCTTAAGAACGTGAGTCACATATCTATTCTTAAGAAAGAATCACAAATCCATTCTTAAGAAAGAGTCACATATCCATTCATAAAGAAAGGTCTTAAGAAAGAGTCACATACTAGGGGTGTCTATATTGTTGATTCCCCATGTGAATTATTATTATATCTTCTGTTCATGGGTCTTAGAAAAATACGTATTTGATAAAGTTTATCTGAAAGGCATATTGATTTTTATGACAATCTGAGAAATCTTATTAACGTATTTCTTATGCGTTTCATACATTTATACATGTACATTAACCCATGACCAGATGGCATTATATATGCGTATATTATATGTATGTGTGATATGGGAAAAAGGTTATGGTGTTATATACGCACCACCACCTGATCAGCTGGTATACGTTGATCATTTGCCCACGGTGGCCGAGATGGTATGATGGGATGCCCTTAGAGGCTTGATGATGTTATGAACACATATACCTAAGCATGCTATGACATTTATACGCATATGCATGACGTTGTAAATATTAATGATTCACAGAGTTATTCGGACTTACATGTCGAGTCTTTTACTCCATGTTTCTCTCATGTATATTATTTATTGATTTTTATTCCTTACATACTCGGTACATTATTTGTACTGCATTTCATGCCTGCAGGTCCCGATAGATAGGTCGAGAGTCTTCCAAGTAGGCTATCAGCTCAGCGGAAGGTGTTGGTGCGCTCCATTTGCTTCGGGGTTTCTTGTTTAGTCAGTATGATTTAGACGTGTATTGTCTGGTATGGCGGGGCTTGGTCCCGACCCTTATGATAATTATGTATTCTTAGAGGCTTGTAGACAGATGTCATGTACGTAAAAGATTTTATGGCCTTGTCGGCCTATGTTCAGTGTACCAGTGGTTATTTTGGTCTTATAGGGTCGTATGACTTATGTATAAGTTGGTATTACTTGTTGTATTTTATTTATGTCACGATAGCCTCTCCGACTCAGTTATCTATGATAGTATGATACAAAAAGATACATTATGTTTGTACTCGGTTGAGTAAGGTACCGGCTGCCCGTTGCGGCCCATCGGTTTGGGTCGTGATAGGTCATGCAAGATTATGATCAAATTCACAAAGAGAGATATCATATGGAGTTGAATGGCAACGTGGTTTGATTATTAAAATTCATAAAAGATTATGTAATAGCAGCGTGAGATGCAATTCTAAGAGAGCACGGTACAATCTTTCTCATGAATAGCGTACAGATAGTTCCCTACTTCGTTCCATCGTTACATGTTTTGTCGCGTTTAACGGGTGTTAGAGGGATTGTTAAGAGAATCGGCTCAGGTATGTTAAGTTTATCCCTACTTTATTTTGGCATGATACATAAGATACAAACGAAACGAGCAAATGCACAACTTTCATAAATGACTCTATTCATAGAAATACTAGAGATGCATATGTTCTTCATTTCCCATGTGTCCTATTATTCTATCATCTGTTCATGGGTCTCAGAAAATACGTAAGTTGATTGAAGTTTATTTCATGATATTAATCAAAGGCATAATGGTCTTATGACGTTTCAAGAGATTTTATTGACGTACTTCTTATGCATTTCATTCATCCATACATACACATTGACCCATGACTAGATGGCATTATATATGAGTATATATATATATATATATATATATATATATATATATATATATATATGTATATGTATATGTATATGGGATATGGGAAAGGTTACGGCGTTATATACGCACCACCACCTGATCAGCTGGTATACGTTCGGGATTTTGCCCACAGTAGCCGAGATGATATGATGGGATGCCCTCAGAAGCTTGATGATGTTATGAATGCATATACCTATGCATGGTATGACATTTATATGCATATGCATGATATTTTAAATATTAATTGATTCACAGAGCTATTCAGACTTACATGTTGAGTCTTTTACTCTAAGTTTCTCTTATGTCTATTATTTACTGATTTTCATTCCTTACATACTCGGTACATTATTTGTACTGACGTCCCTTTTGCCTGGGGACGCTACGTTTCATGCCCGCAGGTCCCGATAGATAGGTCGAGATTCCTCCAAGTAGGCTATCAACTCAGCAGAAGGTGTTGGTGCATTCCATTTGCTCCGGAGTTGCTTATTTGGTCAGTATGATTTGGACGTGTATTGATTAGTATGGCGGGGCCCTGTACCGACCTTTATGGTACTTATCTACTCTTAGAGGCTTGTAGACATATTTCATGTACGTGAGAGATTGTATGTCCTTGTCGACCTATGTTCAGTATACGAGTGATCATTTTGGTCTTATTCCGTATGTCATATGTGTAAGTTTGTATTACGGGTTAGGTCATCCTATGATGAGTATTCTTTCATTTATTATTCTAGTTATCTCACGGAAGCCTTTCTATCTCATTTACCTATAATAGTATGATACGAAAAGATACGTTACGTTGCTACTCGGATGAGTAAGGTACCGGGTGCCCGTCGCAGCCCATCGGTTTGGGTCGTGACATATTCCCTCATGTTTTATTCTAGTTATCTCATGGTAGCCTTTTCGTTTCATTTACCTATAATAGTATGATACGATAAGATATGTTACGTTGGTACTCGGTTGAGTAAGGTACGGGGTGCCCGTCACTGCCCATCGGTTTGGGTCGTGATAGAAGTGGTATCAGAGCAGTTCTGTTCTAGGGAGTCTACAAGCTATGTCTAATAGAGTCTTGTTTATGGGTGTGTTGTGCACCACTCTTATAAGCAGGAGGCTATAGGGCATTTAGGATTGTCACTCTTTCTTCTTACTCTATATCGTGTGGTAGAGCTCACTTGTAAGAATTCAAACTTCTAAATTCTATTTTATTCATAATGCGACGATGCCTACATCTAGAAAGACGGTTAGTAAGGGATTGAATGTGGCTATGGAAGAGTTAAGTCAGAAGAACTTGATTTTGCATGATGCTCATGATGAGAATGTTAGGTCTTCAACAGATCATGTGTGTACTGAGATGTGTAAGCCCCTTGATAAGGAGCCTTAAGGCAAGAATATCTATTCATCCCTATGGTGAAAGGCAATGAGAGATTCAGAAGCTAGATACCAGTTTCAACAAGTAAAAGAAGCGAAGTGAAGAAGGGTACGAGACACTCAGTTAATGAAGATTATCAGTATTTACAATTCAAGCAGAGAAATATAAGCATTTTGAGTTACTTTCAACAGTTATATATATGTGTACAATTGTCCACACCCATCTCAGTTATGCCCTATGGGAGATAATATATATAGTTTAAGAGAAGGACGGGATATCAGGATCCGGCTGGGGTTGGAGTAACCCAAAAATGGTGGATGGATTTTTTGCATTAATTGATATTTCCGAAGGATATAGATCTCCTTGTGAGACACCTAGATGGTGCACTCTAGAATAAATAGTAAATCTAGATATGAATACTAGAATGTAAAAATTTTTGTTTTTACAAAGACAGGCATTGGAATCCTGGAAGGGATCAATATTACCTTAGTATGGCTCCCGTCCATAGAAGAGGGAGAATGTTAGGCAACTCGAAGAGCCAGTGGATGGAGCAAGAGGAGCTAAAATCAAGAGAATGTCTTGTTGAAGTTTTCAGAATAAAGTGATAGACAGAAATATTAGTAGGAAAATAAGAAGAGAGATAATGAAGTATTATGAGTAAGATGTGGTACATGGATAACAATGGTAGATCAAAACAATGACAGTATTACAAAGTCTATAGTCAAGTGAAGGAAACAATGAGAGGTGACAGGTCTTGAAACAACAAAAGAGTATAGGCCATAAAGTCATATCCTCATTTCGAGAAATAAGTTCGCGACTCTAACGTGATTGCCAGAAGGAAAGGTTAGACCCCAGAGTAATACAAATCATATGGGTTGCACGAAAACTCCGACATGCGTGGGAACTAAGATAAGCTAAGTATGCACGCAAAATAATTATATATTTAGATTAGAAAGAGTAAGAAAAAATAAATTTTTGTCTTATCTTTGAAATCTGGGATCCCCTCTTCTTGTTTTCTTTGATAGTTTTTGAAAACAAATTAGATACAAAAGAAAGTTCCTAGAGAGCAAGCAATTTTTTTTAAAAATTGATTTTCGTTTTTTTTTTGTTTTTCTTTTTAACTTGTTTTTATTTTTGCTCTTAGTTTTCAAGAAATCCCCAAAATTATCAAGAAAGAAACCTTGATAGAACCGCTCTGATACCACTTGATAACGACAAGGTCGGAAATCCAAACTAGAGTAAGAATTTAAAAAGTAAATGCGGAAGCAATAACAATAAGGCATTGAACAACTAGAACTAAAGGGCAGAAAATAAAGGATATGGGAAAATTCAAGGAAAGAATTCCAAAAACTTCTAAGAACGCAAGTTCTATAGCCTTGACAAGATCAAAGCAACAACGTCTTGATTTATTGAAGAAATCAAACGCCTTTACTTAAAAGCAAATCAAAACAATAGATTCAGATCTTGACCACTTTACGAGTAACTTGACACAACAATTAATAACTAGCATTAATCGCCTTCTAAGAATACCACAAAGGAATCAAAGATATCACAATAGAGAAGTAATCTTACTACCTTGAACTATGAACTAGTAAAGGTTGAAAGATAAATCTCAAAGCACAAGTAACAAAGGTTCAAAAGAACTCTCAAAGTATGATATACTTAATCAATAATGAAGTGTCTCAATGAATGAGAAGAACTCCTTATTTATAGGAGTACTAAGGCACAAAACGTCCTTAAAATTAGGTAGGGTGGTTGCTAAGGCATAAAAAGTCATTACAATTAGGTAGGGTGGTTGCTAAGGAGTAAGAAAAGTCATTACAATTAGGTGAGGGGCAGCCAAATCTCTTTGGGGCAGATTTGGACCTTAAAACTACTAGTTTGGGTCATTGATTTGAACTCCAATTGGGCTCCCTTTGAAACACCCCCTTTGGACATCTTTTTAAGCTCATTTTGAGTCACTTTGGTGACTTCAAGGGCTGATTTGGTTACCCAATCTTCCTCCTCTTGGACTTCAATTTGGATCACCAAATAATTATAAAACTTGGATAATTCATCTAATTTGGGCTTGAGCTCTTCCTCTATAATTAAAAGCTTCTTTATTTGCCATTGAAGTTCAGCAACCTTAGAGTGCAACTCTTTAGCTTGAGATCTTGTAAATGGCCTTGGAGCTTCCAAAACTCTATCATTGACCTTGCTATCACATCTTTAGTTCTCTCATATAGGATCAACTATTGGAAAGGGGTTAAGCTGTCAGAATGATAATAATCTCACAAGTGTTCAACTTCTTTTTCATCCTCTTAGGCTTGTGGCATAGATCCCTTGTGCTAGTTACCGTTAAGAGCATAATGCAATTTCATGCATTTTGAAACCCACATCACATTCAGGGTGCCGAAATATTCTCATTTAGAGTTAAACTGATTTTTCCTACATTCCAAGAGGCGACTGGTGTCACGTACTTGGCTATTTCTCTTTGAGGCCTACCATTGCCGAACAAGGCACATATGGAATGAAACAATCATTGATGTCCTTTTCATGACTCTTAGTCTTCCAAGAATAACTGACGCTAATGTCTTTATCCTCCCGACCATGCCTCCCATATGTCACATGTCTAAAATGACTCATTTCTTTTAAATATCATAATTATGAACATGGTCCCTACATTATCAATGCCTACTAGGCAACTCTATGCCTCATTTTGTCGAATCAATGATGTCATCACAATGATTAACCATGTCAACACTATTGGTAGTAACCTTCATGTCTCGTAGGATATAACCTCCTGAGGTGCTTTGCTCAGCACATTGATGGGTTCTTGAAAAATTCCAGTCCAATCTTGAACCTCGTTGTTCCTATTTATAGTAACCTATGGGGGTAGAAGGTTCAAACATGTCAAAGAAGAAGCGTTATCCAGTGAACAAATATATTGGATAAGAAATTTTATGGTCATATTTATGCTAGAACATCTTAGAGTAATTGTTGGAGGTCGCCAAAGGTTTACTTTGGGTGTTCGGCGTAGGGATTTAGAGTTGAAGAAAGTGAATGGGTTATTCTCAAGATTTGTTTTCTTTAAAAATATTAGGTGAATTTTTAAGGAAGGTAAAGTATGTGTAGTCACATTAGGCCTTATGGAATATTGAAATAAATAGGTCAAACTATGAGTATGATGTTTTCCCATCCTTGTCCTCTATGCCCCGATGCATCATGTATCTAGGTTCCAAAAGGTAATTATAAATCCTTTGTCTATCGTTCTGGTGAAAGCTAGTGAATGTGAAGTTAATGGATACTTGGTTTATGAGGGGTATCTATTTTCCATCCTTGTTAGATAAGTCCGGAAATTGGATACTTGGTTTATATGTTATGATTCAAATATGTGCAACTCATGTCTAGATACCATTTTTGTTAATGTAATGCCCTTAATGTTAAGATCAGTGTTTTTGATATATACTGTGATGCTTTGTTGAGTTATGGATATGTTGTTAGGGTGGTTTTGGTGATACTCTGGTAGGTGGTTGGGCCCAATTACAGGGGAGACTCTGCCAAAATTTCTGAAATATTTTGGAATTAGTCAAATTTGGGGGATTGAAATGTTTGAAAGAAGAGTCGAGTTATGTTAAGTGTTTTGGGACGGACTCTACTCCTCATTCGAGGACGAATGATCCTAAGTGGGGGAGAATGTAAGACCCCGTAAAAATTTCCTAATGATTTAAATTTTTAAAGTGCTTCAACGATATTTGGGAATAACGTATTTGAGTATTTAAGGAGACCTATGGGATAGAGCTACATAATGTTGAATTGATAATATATGTTTAAGTTGTGTTGGAACATACTAAGGAGTTTTGGGAATGGCAAGAACTTGTGTGAAATAAGTTGGACACATTAAGTGGAAAGGATATTTCAATTGGCACAAGACCCGACTTCAAATGAATATAACTCCCTCAATATAATGACTTAGGTGGTGATCGACCTATAAAATTAAATCCCTTTGAATCTAGTTTCCATCGCATCAAATCGTTCATCATTTGGATGTGTATACAGAAAGTTATGGCCATTTTACTGGACATGTGTCATATGCACGGACAGATGCGCGGCCAAATCTGCGGCCGCGCATATTTAAGAGTTTCTGCATCCAATCCCCGGCCAATCCGCAGCAGCGCACATAAGAACCCATTAAATACCCCCAAGGACGGGTATAGAGAGGGTCTAAGTCTTTTCTTCAAGACTAGGACTTTCTCTCCACCACCCATCCAGCCAAGGCTTCAAATACACATCTTAGGCGAGTTTTTAAGTGTGTTTTTATGATGATTTCACTTCTCAATCACTACTTACAACAAGGTTTTGTATTTGATTCAATAGGATTTCTTCAAAATCTCAAGAACACCCCAAAAGTTGACTTTCAAGATTTGGTCAACATGAGGTAATCTTTCACCCTTAAACCTACATGCATGGATTGTTAGTGAATAAACGAGCAAGGAATAAGTACTAGCACTTATGAGATGATGATTGGAAGCCATAAATACTTAAACTAGATTATTGGGTGTGGTAGAGATTTTGTAACAAGTTAATTAGTAAAATTTGGTAGATGTGAGTCCATTGATGATTATAATGGTGCTAAGAAGGTAGTTAGTGGACAAAGGATGTTGTAGTGTCTCTTGTTGGTGGTAAGGAGGTATTGTTGAAGGAAGAAACACCATTACTAGAGGTAGTTGAATGTTATGCACACCTAGTATTTGATAAAATGCTCAAGTGAGCTAAAACAATGATCATCTTCCTAGTTTTGGTTCAATTTGTTATATTTCTAAAATAGATTGAAGTTGCTAAGAATTTCGGAACCTTCTAGAGTTTAAGAAAGCTCAATTGAGGTATGATGGCTAAACTTTCTCTCTTAGAATCGAATTCCATAATGTTTTCATATGATCAAGTATGATTGGCTCAAGATTCCTAACTTCTATATTCCGGGTTATTCCCTATAAACTTGTTTATTCCGAATGAGACTTATGTCGAAAGATAGATGTTCAAAGTATGGTTTGCGTATTAAAATATTGTGGCTTTGAGTCATATTTTAAATGAGAACTAGTATACCAATTGGGTGAGAAAAACTTGATATTCTTAAGACTCTTAATTGCTCATATGTGTACCTAAAGTCTTAACTGAAAATGTCTTGTGGTTGATAATCTATAAAGATACTTGAAGATGAAATAAGTGAATTGGGGATATAGAGTGTGGCCAACGTGCCAAGAATTTAAGTTATGATTGAGGCTAGTAGTGCAAATGATTTGAGAGAATGTAATAAAGAATATGAAATGAGCCTCGACTCAATTGTTTAAAAATAATTTCGAAAATAGAATTGCCTAAAAGCTTTTGTACTCAATTCATGCCTATAAGTGGCTGCTTTAACTAATGCTTTGCTTTATAAATATATCCAGTGTGATTCGAGTTCTATATACTCATGTGTTGAAATTGTACATTGTCATTCTGGGGAAGAGTATTGCAAGAGTAAATGGTGTATTGATTGTTTATGATTTTTCATGTGTGTTTCTATTGTTGGTTAGTATGCTTCATTCTTTGAGAAGAAACCATTTTTGTTTGAAGTTCCCATTTCAAATGGATTTGAAGTATATAATTTCTCAAACTTTCTATATGTTGATATTTGATGGTGATCTTTGAAATTGAAATGGGTGAAAGTGTGGAATATGAAATACGGCCATCGTGCCAAGAATAAAGAATCTTGTGAATGACTGGAAATACTAATGAGAACTTATACAATGTGAAAGATGTTGAGGTGAGTACAATTGTATTTATGTTACCTCTGTGTGCAAATTAAATAAATAAAAGTATTTTGGGAGCATCATTAGTAAAACCGAGGAAGGGTGGGTCATAAGTCCCACACCTGAAACTACATGTGCCGGTGTAGGGGTGGATTATGGTCATAAGGCCCACACCTGAAAGTGTTTTGCGCACATGGTGGTGCTACTCTTGGTAACAACTTTCTTTCATATCACCTATCAAACCACATTGTTCGTGGGAGATGTCCTAGACGATCGGGCGTGATCGGACTCCGTGCTAACAAAGACGGTGTAATAACGGTGCTAATGATCTCCCAACCAAAATTGTATATGAAGTTCGTATTTTGAAAATTATTATGTTTTAACTAGACATTTGGATATTGTTAATTGAGATTTGGTATTTCTATGTGTTGCCTTTTTATTATATGGGCATTCTATTTTGAAAGAGGACTTTTAGCTATACATACTAGTGTTATTCGACAGTACTAACGTCCCTTTTGCCGGGGGCGCTGCATCTTTAATGGATACAGGTGGTTCTATAACAAGCGGCATTGATCGGTGATAGCAGTACACTCTTTTTAGTTAATTTGGTGAGCTCCATTTCATTTTGGGGTCATGTATCTTTTGTTTCTCATGTACTGTGTTTTGAGGTATAGCCGGGGCCTTATTGCCGGCATTTTCATATTACTCTTATATTGTACTTAGAGGCTCTGTAGACAGGTTGTGGGTTGTGGTTGATGTTGGTATTTGGAAATCATGTTTTTCATTAATTCTATAAACGCGTAATATTTTGAAAATTATGAATGAAGCTGCTAATGGGAATGAAATTAGAGTTGTTAATAAACTCTTTTCAGTGTTGATTAATGGAGTATATCTCCTCTTTATTCATGGATGAGTTTGGGTAGAAGGTAATCTAACAGGCTTGCTTGGCCGGGTTCTCTCGGTTGAGCGCTGGTCACTCTCCCCGAGTTTGAGGTGCGACACTTATAACCGGATAGCTCTTACGAATGGTTTTAATACTATCCTTGCCATCTAGGCAACTGTTCTGTGAATAAATCCAAAGGCCAGTGCATTCCCCCCTTTAGGCTTCTTCCTCACACTACGACTTGTATTCGGAATCCTTCCAATCTCGTAATTGTTGCTACCTTCTATCATGCAGCCTATACGACTCTGACCTTGTAAATGTGCCTATGCGACTCTTCTCTCATTTTTCCTCCAGCTTTTAGCCAATCTCTAGGCCTCACTTTGTAAACATATACAGAGCTTGATAAGATATCCCTCTGGGCATCTATAGGTATGCTGAAGTTCTTCTCTCGGTACTTTGTCGAACTTACAAATATTGCTATATCTTATTTCATAGACCTAGTTATCCATCTGTATGATTTTACTACATCTAGGTAGGTCATACTATACCATAACTCTTACTTTGATTTATTGTTACTGAGGTCTACTTCCAAACTCCAGCTTACTCTCATTGCTTATCTTATATGTATAATTCTTAAGTCCTTTAATGCTTCCTCATTACTGTTCATCTTAAGAATGACGGCCTAATCTCATCTCATACTTCATAACTTTTATCCATCCATTGTTGATTCACCTAAATATTGATCTACAATCTACCATTGATAACTTGACCTTTTAGGTAATCACTAGGGCTCACGTTGCATCGTGGAATATTTGAAGTGATTCTCCTGATCCACTTGGGGGCGATACGATACAATACTTCCATAACCGGACTTCATATCATCCCAATGTGATGTACCTTACGTGGATATTTTAATCCTGTACAATTCATGAAATCCCCTTTTTTTTCTTCAAATCATTACTCAATTGAAGGCCCAAACGTCATCCTTTATCTATCACAATTACATCCTTATTCTACTACTAGGGCAACATTCCATCTCTCCAAAATGCTAGTAGTCTTGGACTCCTTTGAGTTCATTCAAGCTATACTGAGCTTTCTATAACTTAGAGAACCCATCAGCTCTCTTGTTTTCATGTGCTTAATCCCGAGAACTTATCCATTCTCGTCACCTTCTCACTCACCTTTTCTTACCTTACTCTTGTCTTCCTAAAACCTTGTCGCTCTACCATACTTTAGCTTGCGACCTACACATATCTATTTATACTACTTTCAACCTTCCTTCAACTTGCTTGAACCATTAGATTTCCTTATGTTATTCTGGAACATCAAGCGAGACATCACATCGTCTCTAACTCTTCTTTACTCTCTTGACTAGGCCTCTCGATACCTAGAAACCAAAGGCTAGAAGATATGCCACTGACGACGCCGCTACCATTCCTGGATACTGAATCCCAGTGCTTCTAACCTTCTATCTACAGTATGGATTATTCGCAACCTTCTGCATTTGAGTATCTCGTACGTTGTTCACCTTTACCTTACTTACCTTAAAATCTCACATCACATCTTCTATATCCTTCATGACCTCGCTTTAACACATGTATAATTCACATCCACAACTTGAAGCTCTATTATAATACTTGCACCTCTAGTACATACACAATCCGGTGGGAGCTTCATACTGACTTCTAATAAGTCTAGTACTCTTCTAATTGGATTTATCGTAGAGCTGTTATATAATATGGCTGTTGTACTATCTCTTTTGTACCTCTGATATTAAGAGTGATTCTGCTATGTTCTCAATCACGATTCCTGTAATTTTTCGGGTCCAATAATCGGACTTCTGATTTACTTAGTTGATTAAACTCTTTAGTTTCCTTTTCCTTCTGATCAGCCTTCATGTAGGCTTAAGCTATCTTCCGATCTATGGCTCCTGGTATTAGTCATTACTTTAGCCTTTCATGGGCGCTATGGAATATCTATGATACAATCTTCTGACAATCCAATCCTTTGTCTATGCCCTGGGCTCAATTCTTTCTTTTAACTTATACCTGAGTCTTTTACGGCTGTATGAATATCAATATATATGATGCATGGATAATACTCCGAAATCTTAAGTGTGTTCATAACATAACTAACTCTTGATCATTAATCGAATAATTCCTTTCGTTCCATCTCAGCTTTTTTTAAACGTAAGCAATTATTTTTCCTGGTCTTTCTGCCCCCTTGTTGCATGCCCATTTAGCTTATCTTAGTTCCCATGCATGTCGGAATTTTTGATGTTCTTCCCCGCCTATAATTATCCATAGTTACTTATTTCCACGCCCTTGTGCTTGTAGTGTTAATTCTGAACTAATATTTTGACTATCTTCCCAGTGGCATTCTCTTTTATTTACCTTTAACTACCCCAACTACTATCTGAATATATCTCAAGGATCACGATGTCATATCTGCGAGACTGAATTCCCAATGTTGGGGTTCACTATGTTCATCTTGCACAATCTGTTGATTTATCTGTGTCCTCTTGTTTAGCCATAACTAGGCTCTTCCTGGATCAACTACTAACTACTCGTTGGTCCATTCTCATAACAATATTCTACATAATCTTTCTTGGGTTATCTCCTTTGTCTTAACTTACGTCTCATACAAGCTCCTTCTCTATTAATAACATCTCGGACAGGAACCCTTACATTCTCTCCTTGACATTGTGTTTGCATAATGTTCTAGAACCATAGAATATTTGTAGGATTTGGATAAGTGCAATCTCAATCCTTTCTCATTTTTATCGCATTCTTCCTTTAATATTCCATAGTTACTAGAACCACTTAATTCTGACTTAATGTCACGTCACTCCATATTCCCCCATTTAGGGGAGTACTATGATTTAGTGTTACTGTCACGACCCAAACCGATGGGCCGCGATGGGTACCCGAGTGAGCATGCGTATAAGATATAAACATGAATAACATCTACTGAATTACGAGAATAACATACATGAGGGAAATCTTCCCAAGAGACATATCTACATATAGGTGCAGAATACGTAGGGCGAGCCGACAAGGCTGCTGTAGACAACTATATATCTCAAAACTGGAAGCCGGCAATGTCACATACTCTCCAACTATACATACTGTCTACAGACCTCTACTAGAATATACAACCGTATAAGGACGGGACTGGGCCTCGTCATACCCATATATGTATACAAATATATCATACCAAGGTCAAACATAGATTCGGATCAAATGGAGCACACCAACTCTCGCTGATCAAGGATCCTAAGGAGGGGGACCGTCAACTTATCTACCTGCACCTGCGACATGAAATCCAGGCCCCGAGAAATAGGGCGTCAGTACGAATAATGTACTGAGTATGTAAGGCAGAAAAATTAGTACATAATAGACATAGCTGAAACATGGAATAAAGGATTCCGCCTGTAAGTCTAAATCACTTTGTAAATCCTGAAACATTTATAATATCATGCACGTGCATACAAATGTCGTGTCATGCATGGGTATAGGTGTACATAACATCATCAAGCCTCTGAGGGCATCCCATCGAATCGTCTCGACCACTGTGGGAAAAAACATCAACATATACCAGCTGATTAGGTGGTGGTGCGTATATAAAGCCATAACCTTTTCCCATATCCAATATACATATAATGTACGCGTATATAACGCCATCTGTTCATGGGTCAATGTACATGCATAAAACATATGTTAATAAGATCAATATACCTTTCGGATAAACTTTATCAACTATGTATTTTTTTCTGAGACCCATGAACAGAAGATATAATAATATGTCACGTGGGGAATCAAGAACATAGACACCCCTAATATTTTTATGAATAGAGTCATTTATGGAAGTTGTGCATTTGCTTGTTTCATTTGTGTCGTAGAGATCATGACAAAAGGAAAGAAGGGATAGTCTTAACATACCTGAGTCGATTCTCTTGACAATCCTCTAACGCACGTTTATTGCGACAAAACACGGAACAAGTCGTATGAAAAGCTCAAAGCAATAACGTTGCTCAGAAATATTTCCTTAAGTGATTAGCAGTAACGTTTCTATGCAAGGAAGTCTTGGTTGAAGCTCTTATCATGCTTATGTGACTTACGTTTGTGACTTATGTTTGTAACATACAAGCATTTACGTTTGAATGCATATAAGAATGGGTTTGTGACTTATGTTTCTTAAGAATGAATATGACTCACGTTATATGTGTCTTTCCTTTATTAAATGGAAATGATTCACATTCTTAAGACTGGCCACATAACATAGTGACTTAAAAGTCGCAATTCTTGGATTCGTTTGCTGCCACGTGGGGGATGTTTTGTCTTAACCACATTCTTTAATTAATAACCCCACAACTCCTTAATTAACTAGGTAATGTCCCATTAAGTAATAATTAACCAATTACCCACATAAATAAGAACTATCTCAACTTACTTAAAATACTACTCACTTTTAACATACCTTATACACCTTACTATTATGGTCATATAGTACCTTGTATGGCACTAGTCCATAAATACCAGGCATTATAGCTCGGACCGTATTTTATCCCAAATCGATAACCTTCAATGAAACTCATTTTCTTTGATTTGTTTATCCTTCAGACTTCACGACACTTACTTATTGCTTGTTATAAATAGCATAAATGCATGTAACTTCAAGATAATCTCATTCCTTAGTCTACGTCGATTAACTGAAAATGAAACCTTAACGTACGAAAACACGAGATGTAACATCCTTCCCCCCTTAGAAACATTCGTCCTCGAATGTTTAACTCCCCGAGATCTATATAAACTTTGACAGATTCGCCATTGTAACAATACTACTATAAACTCTTCCCGTAGAAACTCAATAATTCAACGCCACATAGGACCACAATCATCAATAACGACAATGGCCTCACACGACCCATGACATTAACTAACACAAGAATCCATGCACGTACCTTAAGGTTGTGATGTCTCAGTCGGACCCTTCTCTAGAAGAGGAAATAAGTGAGGATATCTATACTTCATGTCTTCTTCAGCCTGCCAAGTCATTTCTTCCGCTTTGTTGTTTCTCCAAAGTACTTTCACCGAAGCTACGTCTTTAGTCCTGAATCTCCGAACCTGTCTATCTAGTATAGCAATGGTAGTTTTCTTATATGATAGTTGTTCTGTGACCTGGACATCATCAACTGAAGGATCTCTGATACATTTAAGGAGCATAGACACATGAAAGACCGGATGTACAGACTCCAAGTCCAAAGGCAAGTCTAACTCATATGCTACCTGGCCTACCTTGCGTATGATCTTATATGGTCCAATGTATCGAGGGCTAAATTTTCCTTTCTTTGCGAACCTCATAACGTCTTTCATTGGTGATACTTTTAGGAATACCCAATCGTCAACCTAAAACTCCACTTTTGTCAAAGGTGCTGAAAGAGAGGAAAATTCCTCTACAAATTACCTGTAATACCCTGCCAAACCGAGAAAGCTACGAACCTCCATCGGTGTCATAGGTCTAGGTCAAGTCTTTACTTCCTCAATCTTTTTATGTATTAACCGGAATACCTTCACTTGAAAAAATATGGCCAAGAAAAGCTAAAGAATTCAACCAGAATTCATATTTAGAGAATATTGTATACAACTTCTCTTTTTATAGAACGTTGAGCACCATATGCAAATGACCTGCGTGCTCAATCTCTTAATGAGAGTATACCAATATATCATCAAATAATACTATCACGAATAGATCTAGAAAGAGTTTGAACACTCAGTTTATCAAGTCCATGAATACTGCTGGGGCATTAGTCAAACTGAATGACTTGACACAACACTCAAGGTGCCTATATCTGTTCCTGAATACTGTCTTTGGGATATCTTTCTCCTTAACCCTTACCTGATGGTACCCGGACCTCACGTCTATCTTCGAGATACACTTGGCACCTTGTAACTGATCAAATAAATCACCAATCCTCGAGAGTGGGTACTTATTCTTGATCATCATCTTATCTAACTGTCTGTAATCAATACACATTCAAAAGGAACCATCTTTCTTCCTCACAAATAACACAGGTGCTCCCCACGGTGATGTAGTAGGTCTAATAAAGCCTTTTGTTTTCGAGCAAGTCCCTTAGTTGTTCCTTCAACTCTCTCAGTTCTGCAGGTGCCATTCTATAGGTAGGAATAGATATGAACTGAATACCTGGTAATAGGTCAATTACAAACTCAACCTCTCGCTCTAGCAGGAGACCCGAAAGCTTGTAGGAAAAGAAAACATCGGGAAACTCATTAACCATAGGGATAGATTGAACGGTTAGTGACCCTACCTTCACATCCTTTTCCCGAACTAAGTGATAAATGTAATCCCTTCTGATCATTTTCCTTGCCTTGAGATAGGAAATAAATCTACCTCTTGGCGATATCGCATTACCTTTCCATTCCGAAAATAGGCTCTCATGGGAATTGAAATCAAACCATTTTTGATCTACACTCGATGTTAGCATAACAAAAGGCCAACCAATCCATACCCATTATAACATCAAGTTCTACCCAACCTAACACCACGTACCTTATCCTTGTTTATTATCAAATCTATCACGGTCCATTACGGGCCACATCCATATATATAAGTAACAATATTAAGACATAACTCGCATAACTAATTTAGAAAAAGTTTATATACATAGAGGTCGACAAGGCCGTAGACATGTCATACCCAAAACTATACACGTGATACTGTCTGCAAGACCTCTAAGAAAACATAACCATATTATATATAAGTCGGGAAAGGGCTCCCTACCTCCTTACAACAACCTAACATATTTAGAACCCTGACTTGGTAATACTCCAAGAAGAAGTTGAGCTTCACAAACAAAAGGTGACATCTGGAAGAAGTCTACAGTAGAGGGTCCTTGCCTCGTCCTATATGAGAGCCTCGGTCAGACACACTTCGAAGCAGAATCTTCATATCCTTATCAGTTACTTTCCTCCTCTTGGCCCGACTATTATCCTCTTCCTCTGCATGTCCCATAATATACACAGACGAACCTTGATTGACGGACTCCCAAGATCGTGGACTATCTGGAACCTTAGAAGAGCTGGTGTCTATAAATACCCTAACATAGTTTTGAGCCTGAGGGGAACCCGATTGTGCCAATCCATGCACCACTCCCCTTATACCCTCAGCAACGGGCCCTGACAATAAGACTAAGGGCCTTGGTGAGGTCGAAACTCTTCTCACCCCATTTGTTGCCGGCGGAATCAAAACTGCTTGAACGGATGACTCATATGGATCCTTAGAAGGATCGTTCTCAATAGAACCCATGATCTCCGATGGGTCTGACTCCATAATGTAACTTATATCTCATTCTAACACTTTCATAGCCTCCTGACCCATGCTAGCGGCATGCGCCTGTCGTCTAGTAGTAATAGGCATCACTAAAAACATAAATAAGGCGAAGATTAGTTGTGGATAATTACGACTCAGTTCTATTGCACAATCTGGATTAGAAGGAAAAGTAACCATCCAAAATGTCCTGTACCCTCCTGTTTATTAGTGTGGTGCACAACACACTGATAAACAAGATTCTACTAGACATGGTCTGTAGACAACCCTAGGACAGAACTGCTCTGATACCACTTTTGTCATGACCCAAACCGATGGGCCGCGAAGGGTGCCTAAGTCCTACCTGTCGAACACCCCCGAGCATGCGTATAAGATATAAACATGAATAACATCTGCTGAATTAGGAGAATAACATATATGAGGTAAATCTGCCCAAAAGACATATGTACATATACGTGCAGAATACACAGCGAGCCGACAAGGCTGCTATAGACAACTATATACCCCAAAACTGGAAGCCGGCAAGGCCACATACTATCCAGCTATACATACTGTCTATAGACCTCTATTAGAATATACAACCGTACAAGGACGGGATTGGGCCCCGTCATACCCATATATGTATACAAAATTATATCATACCAAGGTAAAAAATAGCTTCGGATCAAATGAAGCACACCAACTCTCGCTGATCAAGGATCGTAAGGAGGGGAACCGTCAACTTGTCTACTTGCACCTGCGGGCATGAAACGCAGGCCCCGTGAAATAGGGCGTCAGTACGAATAATGTATGATTATGTAAGGCATAAAAATTAGTATATAACAGACATAGATGAAACATGCAATAAAGGATTCCTCCTGTAAGTCTAAATCACTTTGTAAATCCTGAAACATTTATAATGTCATGCACGTGCGTACAAATGTCGTGTCATGCATGGGTATAGGTGTACATAACATCATCAAGCCTCTGAGGCCATCCCATCATATCGTCTCGGCCACTGTGGGCAAAATTATCAACATATACCAGCTGATCAGGTGGTGGCGCGTATATAACACCGTAACCTTTTTCCATATCCCATATACATATAATATACACGTATATAATGCCATCTGGTCATGGATCAATATACATGCATAAAATAAATATGTTAATACGATCAATATACCTTTCGGATAAACTTTATCAACTACATATTTTTTTCTGAGACCCATGAACAGAAGATATAATAATATGTCACGTGGGGAATCAAGAACATAGACACCCCTAATATTTATATGAATAGAGTCATTTATAGAAGTTGTAAATTTGCTCATTTAGTTTGTATCATAGAGATCATGCCAATCCTCTAACATACGTTAATTGCGATAAAACACGGAACAAGTCGTATGAAAAGCTCGAAGCAATAACGTTGCTATGTAAAGATAATCATGGCTGAAACTTTTCCTTAAGTGATTAGCAGTAACGTTTATATGCAAGGAAGTCTTGGTTGAAGCTCTTATCTTGCTTATGTGACTTACGTTTGTGACTTATGTTTGTAACATACAAAAATTTACGTTTGAATGCATATAAGAATGGGTTTGAGACTTATGTTTCTTAAGAATGGATATGACTCACGTTATATGTCTTTCCTTTATTAAATGGAAATGACTCACATTCTTAAGACTTGCCACATAACATAGTGACTTAAGAGTCACTATTCTTGAATTGGTTTGCTGCCACGTGGGTGATGTTTTGTCTTAACCACATTCTTTAATTAATCACCCACAACTCCTTAATTAACTAGGTAATGTCCCATTACCCAATAATTAACCAATTATCCACATAATTAAGAATTATCTCAACTTACTTAAAATACTACTCACTTTTGACATACCTTATACACCTTACTATCATGGTCATGTAGTACCTTATATGGCACTAGTCCATAAATACCGAGTATTATAGATCGCACTGTATTTTATCCCAAATCGACAACCTTCAACGAAACTCATTTTCTTTTATTCGTTTACCCTTTAGCCTTTACGACACTTACTTATCGCTTGTTATAAATAGCATAAATATGTGTAACCTCAAGATAATCTCATTCCCGAGTTTACGTCGATTAACTGAAGACGAAACCTTAACGTACGAAAATGCGAGATGTAACAGTTACGACGAGCTACCCATAGATGTTTTATCTCTTCATCTTTGGCGTCTTTTCACATCATCGATGACCCTTACTCGCCTTGCGGTAATCCTTCTATACCAAGGATAACAAAATTCCTTACTCACGAGGGAGACATCTAGTGTAACTGGTACACACAATCCCTTATGCTTAACTTTGCTCACATTTCTTGCTTTAGGAAAGCATCTTCCTAAATGACCTTTAAAGTTTATTTTTCTGTCGTCCATTCGATTATTGTCGGAACGCAATCTGAAATTCTCATAATGTCGATTATTATCAAATCACTCAGTCCCTAATTCATGTTTAGTTTATCTTGTTCACCAGCCCATACTTATTTCTATTATTCTAGGGTCTAACTTTTCCTTCTGGTAGTCGCATTGGAGTCACGAACTTATTTCTCGAAATAAGGATATGACTTTATGGCCTATACTCTTTTATTGTCTCAAAGCCTGTCACCTCTCGTCTTTTTCTTCACTTGACTATAGACTCAGTAATACTGTTTTTTATCTACCGTTGTTATCCATTTATCACATCTTACTCATAATACTTCATTAACTCTCTTCTTATTTCCCTGCTAACATTTCTGTCTATTACTTTATTTAGAAAACTTCAACAAGACATCCTTTTGCTTTTAGCTCCCCTTGCTCCATCCACCGTTCTTCGGGTTGCCTAACATTCTCTCTCTACTAGGGACAGGAACCACACTAAGGTAGTATCTCTCCCTTCAAGGCTTCCAGTGCCTATCTTTGTATTACTCATATCTAGCTGTACTATTTTAGAGTGCACCATCTAGGTGTCTCACAAGGAGATCTATTAGACATTTATAATATCCTTCAGAAATGTCAGCTAACGCTAACAATGCATCCACCATTTTGTGTTACCCTAACCCCAGCTAAATCTTGATATCCTGAGATGGGTGTGGCCAATTGTACATACCTCTGTTATTGTTGAAGGTAACTCAAAAGGCTTATATTCCTCTACGATAATCATCAATAACTGGGTAGCTCGTACCCTTTTTCATCTCGCTTCTTTTACTTGCTGAAACTTGTGTCTACCTTCCAATTCTCTTATTTCTTTTTACCGTAAGAGTGAATAGACATTCTTGCCTTAGGTATCCTTATCAAGAAGCTTACACATCTTAGTACACACATGTTCTGCTGAATACCTCATATTTATCCATCATAAGCATGATGCAAAAATTGAGTTCCTCTAACTCAACTCTTCCATAGCTATATCTCTTACCAACCGTCTTTCTGGATGTAGGCATCATCGTATTATGAATAAGATAGAGTTTAGGAAATTGAGTTCTTAAAACTAAGCTCTACCATGCGATCTAGAGTAAGAAGAAAGAGTGACAATCCTAAATGCCCTGTAGCCTCTTGCTTATAAGTGTGGTGCACAACACACCCATAAACAAGACTCTACTAGACACGACCTGTAGACTCCCTAGGACAGAACTGCTCTGATATCACTTTTATCACGACCCAAACCGATGGGCCCCGACGGGCACCCGGTACCTTACTCAACCGGGTACCAACATAACGTATCTTTTCGTATCATACTATCATATGAAAATGAGACGGAAAGGCTACCATGAGATAACTAGAATAAAACATGTAATACCAACTTATACATAAGACATACTGTCTATAAGACCAAAGTAATCACTCGTACACTGAACATAGGCCGATAAGGCCATACAATCTTTCATATACATGATATCTAACTACAAGCCTCTAAGAATACATAATTGTCCTAAAGGTAGGGACAGAGCCCCGCCATACCAATCAATACATATCTTAATTATACTGACCAAATAGCAACTCCGGAGCAAATGGAGCGTGCCAACACCTTTCGCTGAGCTAATAGCCTACTCGGAGGACTCTTGACCTGTCTATCGGGACCTGCGGGCATGAAACGCAACGTCCCCAGGCAAAAGGGAAGTCAGTACAAATAATGTACCGAGTATGTAAGGAATGAAAATCAGTAAATAATAGATATGAGAGAAATATGGAGTAAAAGACTAAACATGTAAGTCTGAACAACTCTGTGAGTCATTAATATTTACAATGTCATGCATATGCGTTTAAATATCATACCATGCTTAGGTATCTGCGTTCATAATATCATCAAGCCTCTGAGGGCATCCCATCATATCATCTCGGCCACTGTGGGCAAATCATCAACATATACCAGCCGATCAGGTGGTGGTGCATATATAACGCCATAACCTTTTCCCATATCCCATATACATATAATATACGCGTATATAATGCCTCATGGGTCAATGTTCATGTATAAATGAATGAAATGCATATGAAATACTTTAATACGATTTCTCGGAATATCATAAAATCAATATGCCTTTTGGATAAACTTTATCAACTACGTATTTTTCTAAGACCCATGAACAGAAAATATAATAATAATTCACATGGGGAATCAAGAGTATAGACACCCCTGGTACTTTTATGAATAAAGTCATTTATGAAAATTGTGCGTTTACTCGTTTCGTTTGTATTGTATGGATCATGCCAAAAGGAAAGAAGAGATAGCCTTAACATACCTGAACCGATTCTCTTGACAATCCCTCTAATACATTTCTTCTGCAAAAACATGTAAAGGCAAGATCGGAGTAGAAAAAAATCCGTATGATATTCTTGAGAAAGATTATACCGGGCTTCCTTAGAATTGCAAAAATGTCACGTTGCTAAGATGCTAAGGAATTTTTGTTTGAATTTTTGTTGAAGATCCATTGCTTACCATTTTGATATAAGCAGCTCTCTTTGAATTAGAGAGGTCTTATAATTTAATGGGTGTGGGCCCCACATTTCAAGGTTTGGTGTCACATAATCCTTTTAAATGGGCCACATTTCAATCTCTTTTAGGAGTCATTAAATGGGAAAGGGGGTGCTGCCACGTTGGGGCCTTTTTGTCTTCATCCAAGATCTTAATTTATTATACTCTAATTCTTTAATTAACTAATTAATCTCTCATTAATCAATAATTAACCAATTACCCACATAATTAAGAATTATCTCAAATTACTTAAAATACTACTCACTTTTAACCTACTTTATATACCGTGCTATCATGGTCATGTGGTACCTTGTATGGCACTAGTCCATAAATATGGGGTATTATAGCTCGGACCGTATTTTATCTCAAAACGACAACTTCGGCGAAATTTATTTTCTTCGATTTGCTTACCCTCTCACCTTCACGAATTTAGTCATTACTTATTTGAAATAGCATAATACTTATAATCTCAAAATAATCTCGTTCCCGAACTTTCGTTGATTAACTTACGACGAAACTTTAACGTACGTTTTGAAAAAATGGGATGTAACATCTCATTTTCGAGCTTATATCAATTTACTTTTGGCGTACTTTCACGTATGAAAACATGAGGTGCAACAGTATTCTCGTTCAGAAACTGAGCATGCAAATCATTTGTGTACTGTGCTCAAAGTTCTAAAAAAGGGAAGTTGTATGAAAAATTCTCTAAATGTGAATTCTGGTTGAATTCTGTCGCTTTCCTTGGGCATATTATTTCAAGTGAAGGTATCCGGGTTGATACACAAAAGATTGAGGCAGTAAAGACTTGGCCTAGTCCTACAACACCGACGGAGGTTCGTAGCTTTCTCGGTTTGGCAGGTTATTATATGAGATTCGTAGATGGATTTTCTTCCCTTTCAGCACCATTGACAATGTTAACTCAGAAGGGAGCTAAGTTTCAATGGACTGATGCTTGCGAACAGAGTTTCCAGGCATTGAAGGACAGATTGACTTCAGCACCGGTTCTAACACTCCCAGAGAGAACCGATGGTTATGCTATCTATTGTGACGCTTCAGGCATTGGATTGGGTTGTGTACTGATATAGCATGGTAAGGTTGTAGCTTATGCTTCTAGAAAACTAAGAAAGCACTAGAAGAATTACCCGACCCACAATTTAGAGTTAGCCACAGTGATTCATGTACTAAAGATGTGGAGGCACTACTTGTATAGCATTCATATTGATATCTATATGGATCATAAGAGCCTTTAGTATATCTTCAAGCAAAGAGAATTGAATTTACGCCAAAGGAGATGGTTGAAGCTACGGAAAGACTATGACATTGATGTTTTATACCATCTAGGGAAGGCGAATGTAGTAGCCAATACCCTTAGCCGTAGATCTATGGGTAGCATATCATATTTACAACCAGAGAAGAGTGGGATAGCCATGACAATCATCAGTTAGCTAGTCTTGGAGTTCGATTACTGGACTCAGGTGATACTGGAATTACTATTCAGGACACGGCAATATCCTCTTTATTAACTGAAGTGAAGGAATGCCAGTACGAGGATCCCGTGTTAGATAATTACAGGGATACAACCCCTCAGAAGGAGAAGACACCATTTGAGATTACAGGAGATGGGGTCCTCAGATATCAAGGACGATTATGTTTCCCTTATGTTGTAGGGCTGCGTCGGCAGGTTATGGGAGAAACTCACCATTCTCGTTATTCTATCCATCTACGAGCAACAAAAATGTATCATGATATCAGGGAAATATATTGGTGGGATGGAATGAAAAATGACATAGCGGAGTTTGTTGCTCAGTGCCCTAAGTGTCAGCAGGTTAAGATTGAGCATCAAAAACCTGGTGGATTATTGCAGGCTGTAGAGATTCCGACTTGGATGTGGGAAGTAATCAATATGGATTTCATCGTAGGCTTACCTCGTACCCAGTGTAAGTTCGACTCTATATGGATGATTGTTTATAGACTTACAAAATCAGCCCATTTTCTGCCCGTTAGGACTACATATTTCGTAGAGGATTATGCGAGGCTTTACATTAAGGAGATAGTATGACTTCATGGTGTCCCTATATCTATTATCTCAGATAGAGATGCTCAGTTTACAGCTAGTTTTTGGACGTTCTTTCCAAAAAGGATTGGGGACTCAGGTAAGTCTTAGTACGACATTTCATCCCCAAACAGACGGAAAGGATGAGCGTACTATTTGGACACTTGAGGATATGTTACGGGCTTGTGTGATAGACTTCAAGGGTTGCTGGGATGATCATTTCCTGCTTATTGAGTTCGCTATCATACCAGTATTCAGATTGGGTATTCCTAAAGCTATCACCGATGAAAGGCGTTATGAGGTTCGGTAAGAAAGGAAAACTTAGCCCTCGGTATATTGGACCATATAAGATCATACGCAAGGTAGGCCAGGTAGCATATGAGTTAGACTTGCCTTCTAACTTGGAGTCTATACATCCAGTCTTTGATGTGTTTATGCTTCGTAAATGTATCGGAGATCCTTCCAGAGTCGTGTGAGTTGACGATGTTCAGGTCACAGAGCAGCTATCATATGAGGAAACTCCTATTGCTATACTAGATAGACAGGTTCAGAGATTGGAAGCTATGTTGGAGAAACAATAATGTGGAAGAAATGATTTGGGTAGCCGAAGAAGGCATGGAGTCTAGGTATCCTCACTTGTTTCCTCTTCCAGAGAAGAATCTGACTAAGACGTCACAGCCTTAAGGTACGAGTATGGATTCTTATGTTAGTTATTATCATTGGTCGTGTAAGGCCATTATCGTTATTGATTGATAACAACATGATAGGGGTCCAAGAATCACTAAAGAAAATCAAGAAACATGCGGAAACTAAAAGAAAATAAAGAAACAAAAAAAAACAACAAAAAATTAAAGATAGATTGAATTCAAGAAAGAGTTTCTTGAATTCAAGAAGTCTATTCTTGAAGTTGAATCCTAACAACAACAATTAGCTAACAAAGAAGTAATCGCCTTTGGTAGAGAATTAAAAACAAGAGATATATTGTGAAACCCGACCCTTTAGAATAATAAAAACAACAATAAGCCTAAACTTATCACCTTTCTTGAATACCTAGAAGTGATCTAAGATTTCGAAAGACTTAATCTTACCACCTTAAGTTGAGTCTTGAAGGTTGAAGAATAAATCCAATAGTAGCCATACACAAGAGTGCAAGAAAAATCTCACAATTTTTATTGATAATAGTCTATAATCTAAAATCTAAAAACAAAGACGACACCCCTTTATATAGAGAGGGGGTCACGAAATTCCTACATAAAAATAAGGAAATAAAGTCCTAAACTACTTTGGATAACAAGTGCAAATACCTTAGGAAAACGAAAAACACTAGGAAACAAAAACCAAGTCAATCTTGGAAAGTAACTCCAACAATCTTAGGAAATGGAAAACATAACCTTAACTACCTAGGAAAGCAATAAATCTAGTACCAAAATATAAGGAAATAAGTTAAAACCAATCTTGGATAGAATCTTGAAAGTCGCAAACCAATCATGGATAGGATCTTGGAAATCTTGAAGGCAACTTGCAAGCAACTTGACACCAACTTGTACCCAACTTCTATCACGCCTATTGAACCTTTCTTGGGCAGCAAGTAAGTCATTTTTATGTTATAAAAACGTGGCTTCATGTAGGACTTATTGGGCTGCAAGTTTGGACACATTTTTAGGTGCCAAATAGGTCCAATAGTGGCCTGATTTGGACCTTCTTCAAAGGATGTCTCTTGGGATCTAATCCACCTTTTCTTGGACATGAATTTGGACCATAAAATAATTATAATACCTATACAACTCATATCCTTTATCCTTGAGCTCTCCATCCCAATTAACAACTTCTTTATTTGCACTTGAAGTCTAATGACCTTGTTTTGCAACTCTTTAGCTTGACATCTTGTTAAAGACCCTCTTTGAGATTCCAAAGCATCATTCTTGACCTTGAATAGATTTGAGCTTCCTAAGATGCTATCATTCCCCTCTTCTTGAAGAAAATTCGTCCTCGAATTTCGACCTTGCAAGAAAAAGAAGTCACGCACTAGTAAATGGCATCCACTAATCTGAAAAAATGGTAGGAATAAAACAAGATAGTGACCATATGTCCACTTAACCCAATTAAGCCTAATAGGTGTAAATACTACTTTATAAAGCATATGGACATCATCATCCCAATAAAATTTATGCCTACTTAGAGTTGTCCAATAAAAACCTCTCTTAGATGCACTATGTAATGAAATTTGCAATGCGATCTTGTCAATAAGGTAGTCCAAACATGTGCATGCCAAAGAAATTACAAAATATTGGTCATGCGTCCATTTATTACAAGTATCTCTGCTACATGTATCAAATAAGACACTCTTATGATATAGCCATGTATCAATTATAAATCCCATGAATTCTTCTACATGTAAGTTATTCAAAGAAGCACATAAATTCTCAGAAAGGTCAGAGGAACCCATAAATTAAAAAGTACAAATTTCAATACATTCAAGCTCATGATTATAACTTTCCCCAATAATATTCGCAACATCAATGGATTCTACATAATTGCTCAAACTGTCACAGAAAGGGTCATAGATAGGTTCATGAAAGAATATTTGATCACTAACGTCACAATAATCATGCATATCCTCTTTAATAGTAGCAAACACTTTTACGGCTCACAATCAACATGCCTAGAGGAATGACTTCCCATCAAACAACAAAACTCACATTCTAGCAATTTATCACATGAAAACTCATTAGACACTTGAATAAGAGAAGAAAGAACATTTAACTCATTAGCAAGCCTCTTCTCATAAATTTCATGCCTCTTTTCACCAAGTTGAAATGCATAATCATCTATGTCATACTCAATTTCAAAAGGAAGCAAATTACTCTTGTACTTTAACTTAGATATTACAGTTAATGACTTGATATGCATCAAAATATCATCATCCACAAAAATTATAAAGTCACCAACATAAGAAATAAGAGTATAGTTCATTACCTCAAAAAATACCTTAGGTGTTCTAGGAAGGCCAAGAATGTGAATGAACCAATTATACATATCATAGTTGGACTTATTTACTAATAGAACAACATACCTTGTATTCTTTTATGCAATGATTCTAGCTTAGCAATGGCTTTAGGAAACTCCATGTCATAAACCTATAAATAAGAATTAAAATAGTCAAAAGGTTCAATAACAAAGAATTTAACCGAGCTTTTATCTTCCACCATCCAACAAGAATTAATTTCGCCTAATTCATGTTTGAATCCAATTGGATCCTTTGCCACCATTTCTCGCACCTCACCTCTCCTTTCAAAAGGTCTTTCAACACGTGGCTGCACAAAATCATAAGAACTAAAACAAGAATGAGTTAATGGGTTAGGAAGTAAAGAAATTTTATTCTTGCTTGCACTCTCTTTGGCTTTTATTACAAAACTAACTTTTCCCTCACCCTTAGCCTCTTTTTTCTAACTAAAGTTTTTTTCTTCTTCTTTACTCAAACCCTCTTGTTTTTCTCTCTCTACCTCAAAGATTTTTCTTATCTCATTGCCTTCTCTCTCTTTTTTTCCCTCAAGCTCACTCTTTTTCTCAATTGACATCCCATTCTCTTCAATCAATACAACCTCTCCTTTTTCCTCTCTTGGGATGTCAACATGCACTCCCTTACTCCTCTCATTCTTTTCTCTCTCATATTTTTTCATATTCTCTTTAACAGTCTTTTCATCTTCATAAATTTGTGAGGGAGTCAAAGGTCCAATAATAAGTTTCTTCCCGTTAACCTCAAAAGAGTGTCTATTTTTTTTCATATTATATGAAGCTCTTCTATAGGCATACCATGGCATTCCCAACAAGATATGATAATTATTCATGGGAATCACATCACACCAGATCGCATCCTCATACCTTCCAATAGAGAATAGTAATAACACTCTTTTATCTACCTTTACTCCTCTCAACATGTAGGGTTCAATATGCTCAACACAAGGCAAGTACAATTTTTCAACCATATAAGTGCTAATTGAGTTATAGCCAAACTCTTTGTCAATTCTAAGAGCACAAATCGCAGACATCACTTTAGCTCTTGTTTGAAAAATAATTTTACCATTGTCTTTCTTCCATTCGGTATATTGTAAGTTCGACTTTTCAAGTTGTTGAGTCATAGCTCGCCTCCTTTCACTATAACTACCTGTTTGAAACATCTTGAACAAAGATTAGAAGAATTATGTATCTCTCAAATTTGGCTTTTTCCTCTAATGTTCTCGCCTCTCTTACCTTTTTTCACTCAAAGTAACTCTTGGTCATTAATCTTTAGATTTATTAATAAACCTTACTAGTCACAACCCTTAGTGATAAGAATGTGGAGTTAGAAAAAGAAAAGGAAAGTGAAGGACCAAACCTTGGAAGAATAGGAATTGGTTATGTAAAAAAAAAAAATAAAGAAAGAATTTAGGAAACCCAAAACCCACAAGAATAATGGAAGAAGTTACCTTAATCTTCAAGAACTAGGATCCCCTCTTCTTGTTTCCTTTCTTCACTTGGAAATCAAATAATACTTGAATTCTACAAATAATAATGAGCCATACTGCTTTTCTTTCGGCTGATTTATTTTTTATTTTTTTTTTTTTTTTTTTTTGCTCAAGAACCTCCCAGGATTATCAAGATTGAAATCTTGATTAGCCTATGCTCTGATACAACTTGATAACAACACGATAGGTGTCCAAAAATTACTAAAGAAAATCAAGAAACGTGCGGAAGCTAAAAGAAAATAAAGAAACAAAACAAACAACAGAAAATTAAAGATAGATTGAATTCAAGAAAGAGTTTCTTGAATTCAAGAAGTCTATTCTTGAAGTTGAATCCTAACAATAATAATTAGCTAACAAAGAACTAATCGCCTTTGGTAGAGAATTAAAAATAAGAGATAGATTGTGAAACCCGACCCTTTAGAATAACAAGAACAACAGTAAGCCTAAACTTATCACCTTTCTTGAATACCTAGAAGTGATCTAAGATTTCGAAATACTTTAATCTTACCACCTTAAGTTGAATCTTGAAGGTTGAAGAATAAATCCAATAGTAGCCACACACAAGAGTGCAAGAAAAATCTCATAATTTTTATTGATAATAGTCTATAATCTAAAATCTAAAAACAAAGACGACACCCCTTTATATAGAGAGGGGGTCACGAAATTCCTACATAAAAATAAGGAAATAAAGTCCTAAACTACTTTGGATAATAAGTGCAAATACCTTAGGAAAACGAAAAACACTAGGAAACAAAAACCAAGTCAATCTTGGAAAGTAACTCCAACAATCTTAGGAAAAGGAAAACATAACCTTAACTACCTAGGAAAGCAATAAATCTAGTACCAAAATATAAGAAAATAAGTTTAAACCAATCTTGGATAGAATCTTGAAAGTCGCAAACCAATCATGGATAGGATCTTGGAAATCTTGAAGGCAACTTGCAAGCAACTTGACACCAACTTGTACCCAACTTCTATCACGCCTATTGAACCTTTCTTGGGCAGCAAGTAAGTCTTTTTTATGTTATAAAACGTGGCTTCATGTAGAACTTATTGGGCTGCAAGTTTGGACACATTTTTAGGTGCCAAATAGGTCCAATAGCGGCCTGATTTGGATCTTCTTCAGAGGATGTCTCTTGGGATCTAATCCACCTTTTCTTGGACATGAATTTGGACCATAAAATAATTATAATACCTAGAAAACTCATATCCTCTATCCTTGAGCTCTCCATCCCAATTAACAACTTCTTTATTTGCACTTGAAGTCTAATGACCTTGTTTTGCAACTCTTTAGCTTGACATCTTGTTAAAGACCCTCTTTGAGATTCCAAAGCATCATTCTTGACCTTTAATAGATTTGAGCTTCCTAGGATGCTATCATTGATGATTGTGGTCCTATGTGGCATTGAAGTATTGAGTTATCTACAGGAAGGGTTGATAGTAGTAATGTTACAAAGGCGACTCTGCCAAAAATTTATATAGATCCCGTGGAGTTAAACATTCGAGGACGAATGTTTCTAAGGGGGGAAGGATGTTACATTTCGCGTTTTTGTACGTTAAAGTTTCGTTGTAAGTTAATCGACGTAGACTCGGGAATGAGATTATTTTTGAGGTTATAAGCATTTATGCTATTTATAGTAGGCGATAAGTAAGTGCCGTGAAAGTTAAAGGGTAAATGAATCAAAGAAAATGAGTTTCGTTGAAGGTTGTCAATTTGGGATAAAATACGGTCCGAGCTATAAAAATACCTGATATTTATGGACAAGAGCCATACAAGGTACCACATGACCATGATAATAAGGTGTATAAGTTATGTTAAAAGTGAGTAGTATTTTAAGTAATTTGGGATAATTTTTAATTATGTGGATAACTGGATAATTATTGATTTTTAGTGGGGATTAACTAATTAATTAGCATCTTTGGATAAGCCTAATGGAACTCAACGTGGCGGCAAAGGCCTTAAGAAAATGTGACTTTTAAGTTCATATAATAAGGTGGCACATTTAGAGGGTTATGTGGCTAAGTCACCACATGAGTGGGGTGATAACGACTAGGTCGGGAATCCAAACTAAAGTAAGGGTTTGAAATGTAAATGCGGAAGAAATATCAATAAGGAATTGAACAACTGGAACTAAAGGGCAAAAAATAAAGGATATGGGAAAATTCAAGGAAAGAATTCCAAGAACTTCCAAGAACGCAAGTTCTATAGCCTTGACAAGATCAAAGCAACAACGTCTTGATTTATTGAAGAAATCAAACGCCTTTACTTAAAAGCAAATCAAAACAATAGATTCGGATCTTGACCGCTTTACGAGTAACTTGAGACAACAATTAATAACTAGTATTAATCGCCTTCTAAGAATACCACAAAGGAATCAAAGATATCACAATAGAGAAGTAATCTTACTACCTTGAACTATGAACTAGTAAAGGTTGAAAGATAAATCTCAAAGCACAAGTAACAAAGGTTCAAAAGAACTCTCAAAGTATGATATACTTAATCAATAATCAAGTCCCTCAATGAATGAGAAGAACTCCTTATTTATAGGAGTACTAAGGCATAAAAAGTCATTACAATTAGGTAGTGTGGTTGCTAAGGAGTAACAAAAGTCATCAAATTAGGTAGGGGGCTGCTAAGGGGTAACAAAGTCATCAAAATTAGGTAGGGTGGTTGCTAAGAAATAAGAAAAGTCACAAAATTAGATAGAGGGAGGACAATTCCCTTGGGGGAAGATTTGGGTCTTAAAACTACTAGTTTGGGCCATTGGTTTTGACTCCAATTAGGCTCCATTTCAAACATCCCAATTTGGACCTCTTTTAAGCTCATTTTGGGCTCTTCTGGGTGCCCGTTTGCTAGATTTCAAGGGCCGAGTTCGGGACCCAATCTTCCTTCTCTTGGACTTCAATATGGGCCACCAAATAATTGTAAAACTTGTATAATTTATCTCCTTTGGTCTTTATCTCGTCCTCAATAATTAAAAGCTTCTTTATTTGCACTTGAAGTCTAATGGCCTTGTTTTGCAACTCTTTAGCTTGACATCTTGTTAAAGGCCATCTTTGAGATTCCAAAGCTTCATCCTTGTCCTTGAATAGAGTTGAGCTTTCTAGTATGCTATCATTCCCCTCTTCTTGAAGAAAATCCGTCCTCGAATTTCGACTTTGCAAGAAAAATAAAACATGCACTAGTAAATGGCATCCACTAATCTGAAAAAATAGTAGGAATAAAACAAGATAGTGACCATGTGTCCATTTAACCTAATTAATGCTAATAGGTTTAAATACTCTCTTATAAATCATATGGATATTATCATCCCAACAAAAGTTTTGCCTACCTAGATCAATACAATAAAAACCTCTCTTAGATGCGCCATGCAATGGAACTTGTAATTCGATCTTGTCGGTAAGGTAGTCCATAGGTATACATGACAAAGAGATTATAAAAGATTGACCACACATCCATTTAATATAAGTATCTCTACCACATGTATCAAAGAAGATACTTTCATGATATAGCCAACTATCTACAATTACAAATCTCATGGATTCCTCTACATGAAAGAGTATTTGATCACAAGTGTTACAACAATCATGCATATCATCTTTACTAGTAACAAATACTTTTACAAGCTCACAATGAACATGACTCCCCATCACATAACAAAAATCACATTCTGGCAATTTATCACATGAAAACTCATTAGCCACTTGAATAAGAGAAGAAGAAATATTTAACTCATTCACAAGCCTCTTCTCATAAATTTCATGCCTCTTTCCACCAAGTTGGAATACATAATCATCTATGTCATACACAATTTTAAAAGGAAGCAACTTGCACTTTAACTTAGATATTGTAATATCTAAGTTAAAGTGCAAGAGTAATTTGCTTCCTTTTAAAATTGTGCATCAAAATATCATCATCCACAACAATTATAAAGTCACCAATATAAGAAATAAGAGTATAATTCATTACCTCCAAAAATATCTTAGGTGTTCTAGAAAGGCCAAGAATGCAAATAAACCAATTATACATACCATACTTGGACTTATTTACTAATGGAACATCATCACCTTGTATTCTTTTATGCAATGGCTCCAACTTAGCAATGTTTTTAGGCAACTCCATGTCATAACCCTGTAAATAAGAATCAAAATAGTCAAAAAGTTCAATAACAAAGAATTTATCCAAGCTTTTATCTTCCACCATCCAACAAGAATAGATATCGCCAAATTCATGTTAGAATCCAATTGGATCTTTTGCCACCATCTCCTGCTCCTCACCACCCCTTTCAATAGGTATTTCAACACGTGGCTGCACAAAATCACAAGAACTAAAACAAGAAAGAGTTAATGGGTTAGGAAGTAAAGAAACTTTTTTCTTGCTTACACACTCATTGGCTTTTATCACAAGACTAATGTTTTTCTCACCCTTAGCCTCTTTTCTCTCACTAAAGAGTTTTTCTTTGCTTTCACTCAATCCCTCTTGTTTTTCTCTCTCTATCTCACAGAATTTGTTTATCGCATTACCTTCTCTCTTTGCTTTTTTTTCAATATCACTCTTTACCTTACTTGACATCCCACTATTTTCACTCAAGACAACCTCTGCTTTTTCCTCTCTTGGAATGTCAACATGCACCCCCTTACTCCTCTCATTCGTTTCTCTCTCATATTTTTCTATATTCTCTTTAACAATCTTTTCATGTTCACAAATTTGTGAGGGAGTCAAAGGCCCAAGAATGAGTTTCTTCCCATTAATCTCAAGAGAGTATCTATTTTTTCAATCCTATATGAAGCACTTCTATAGACATACCATGGCCTTCCCAACAAGATATGAAAATAATTCATCAAAATGACATCACACTAAATAACATCCTCATACCTTCCAATAGAGAATGGCAAGAACACTCTTTTATCCATCTTTACTCCTTTCAACATGTAGGGTTCAATATGTTTAACACAAGGCAAGTTCAATTTCTCAATCATATAAGTACTAATTAAGTTACAGCCAAATGCTTTGTCAATTCTAAGGGCATAAATTGCAGACATCACTTTAGCTCTTGTTTGAAAACTAACTTTGCCATTGTCTTCCTTCCATTCGGTATACTGTAAGTTCGACTTTTCAAGTTGTTGAGTCATAGCTCTCCTCCTTCCACTGTAACTACCTGTTTGAGACATCTTGACATAGATTAAGGGAAATATGTATCTCTCAAATTTGGCTTTTTCCCTATAATTCTCTCACCTCTCTTTGCCTTTTTTTCCTCTCGAAATAACCTTTGAACAAAATACTTTGTAGATTTATAGTTAAACCCAACTCATATGAAGTTCTTAGTAGTAAAATTCAGATTTTTGGGGAACTATTTGGCTCGGTTGAAACAAGACACAAACAAAAAGGAAAGGATTATATATTTAGATTAGAAAGAGTAAGAAAAATTGATTTTTTGTCTTATCTTTGAAATCTGGGATCCCCTCTTCTTATTTCCTTTGATAGTTTTTTGGAGACAAATTAGATACAAAAGAAATTTCCTGGAGAGCAAGCAATTCTTTTTTTTTAAAGTGATTTTCGTTTTTTTTTTTTTGTTTTACTATTTTTTTGGCTCTTAATATTCAAGAAATCCCTAGAATTATCAAGAATGAAACCTTGATAGAACCGCTCTGATACCACTTGATAATGACTAGGTCGGAAATCCAAACTAGAGTAAGAGTTTGAAAAGTAAATGTGGAAGCAATAACAAAATAAGGAATTGAACAACTAGAACTAATGGGCAGAAAATAAAGGATATGAAAAAATTCAAGGAAAGAATTCCAAGAACTTCCAAGAACGCAAGTTCTATAGCCTTGACAAGATCAAAGCAACAACGTCTTGATTTATTGAAGAAATCAAACGCCTTTACTTAAAAGAATCAAAGATATCACAATAGAGAAGTAATCTTACTACCTTGAAATATGAACTAGTAAAGGCTGAAAGATAAATCTCAAAGTACAAGTAACAAAGGTTCAAAAGAACTCTCAAGGTATGATATACTTAATCAATAATCAAGTCCCTCAATAAATGAGAAGAACTCCTTATTTATAGGAGTACTAAGGCATAAAAAGTCATTACAATTAGGTAGGGTGGTTGCTAAGGAGAAACAAAAGTCATAAAATTAGGTAGGGGGCTGCTAAGATGTAACAAAGTCATCAAAATTAGGTAGGGTGGTTGTTATCAAATAAGAAAAGTCACAAAATTAGATAGGGGGCGGCCAAATCCCTTTTTGGCAGATGTGGGCCTTAAAACTACTAGTTTGGGCCATTGGTTTGGACTCCAATTGGGCTCCATTTCAAACACCCCTATTTGGACCTCTTTTAAGCTCATTTTGGGCTCTTCTGGATGCCCTTTTGCTAGATTTCAAGGGCCGAGTTCGGGACCCAATCTTCCTCCTCTTGGACTTCAATTTGGGCCACCAAATAATTGTAAAACTTGTATAATTTATCTCCTTTGGTCTTTAGCTCATCCTCCACTATTAAAAGCTTCTTTTTTGCACTTGAAGTCTAATGGCCTTATTTTGCAACTCTTTAGCTTGACATCTTGTTAAAGGTCATCTTTGAGATTCCAAAGCTTCATCATTGTCCTTGAATAGAGTTGAGCTTCCAAGGATGCTATCATGAGGCCCACACCCACTAAGATATAAGACCTCTCTAATTCACAAAGAGAGGTGCTTATATCTAATCTACAAGTAACGGATCTTCAGCAAAAATTCATACAAAGTTATACTGCGTAATAGCGACGGGATTTGCAATTCACAGGGAGCCCGGTATAATCTTTCTCAAGAATATCATTCGAATTTTTCCCTACTCCGATCCTCCGTTACGTGTTTTGTCGCGATTGGCGTGTGTTAGAGGGATTGTCAAGAGAATCAATTTAGGTATGTTAAGGCTATCCCTTCTTTCTTTTTGGCATGATTCATACGATACAAACGAAACGAGCAAACGCACAACTTTCATAAATGCCTCTATTCTTCGAAGCACTAGGGGTGCCTATGTTCTTGATTTCCCATATGTCTTATTATATCTTTTGTTCATGGGTCTCAGAAAAATACGTAGTTGATAAAGTTTATCGAAAGGCATATTGATCTTATGACATTCCGAGAAATCTTATTAACGTACGTCTTGTGCATTTCATTCATTTACACATGTACATTGACCCATGACCAGATGGCGTTATATACGCGTATATTATATGTATATGGGAGATGGAAAAAGGTTACGTCGTTATATACGCACTACCACCTATGCATGATACGACATTTATACGCACATGCATGACTGTATAAATATTTCAGGATTCACAAAGTTATTTTGGCTTACAGGTGGATTCCTTTACTCCATGTTTCATTTATGTCTTTTATGGACTGATTTTCATGCCTTACATACTCGGTACATTATTCGTACTGACGTCCCTTTTGCCTGGGGACGCTGCGTTTCATGCCCGTAGGTGCAGGTAGACAAGTTGACGGACCCCTTTTTTAGGATCCTTGATCAGCGAGAGTTGGTGTGCTCCACTTGATCTGGAGTTGTTTGTCATGACCCAAACCGATGGGCCGCAACAGGCACTTGGTACCTTACTCAATCGAGTACCAGCATAACGTATCTTTCGTATCATTCTATCATAGGTAAGTGGGCCAGAAGGGGCGTCATGAGATAAGCAAAGTAAATATGAGGGAATACCCGACATAGAACGACCCAACCTGATATAGAAACTCATACCTGTGACATACGGGCCTATAAGGCCAACATGATCTTTTATATACTTAAAACATAGGCTGACAAGGCCATACAAGTATCCATATACATGACATCTGTCTACAAGCCTCTAAGAGTACATAAATATCATAAAGGTCAGGACAGGGCCCGTTATACCAATCAATACTGTCCTAATCATACTGACCAATAAGCAACTCCGGAGCAAATAGAGCACACCAACATCTTCCGTTGAGCTGATAGCCTATTTGGAGGATTCTCTGCCTGTCTATCGGGACCTGCGGGCAGGAAACGCGGCATCCCCAGGAAAAAGGGACGTCAGTACAAATAATATACTGAGTACGTAAGGAATAAAAATTAGTAAATAATAGACATGCGAGAAACATGGAGTAAAAGACTCAACATGTATGTCTAAATAGCTCTGTGAATCATTTAATATTATAATGTCATGCATATGCATATAAATGCCATACCATACATAAGTATACGCGTTCATAACATCATCAAGCCTCTAAGCATCCCATCATATCATCTCGGCCACTGTTGACAAATCATCAACGTATACCAGCTGATCAAGTGGTGGTGCGTATATAACGTCGTAACCTTTCCCATATATATATATATACGCATATATAATGCCATCTGGTCATGGGTAAATGTGCATGTATAAATGAACGAAATGTGTAAGAAGTACGCTAATAAGATTTTTCGGAACGTCATAAGACCATTATACCTTTGATTAATGTCATGAAGTAAACTTTCAACTTACGTATTTTCTGAGACCCATGAACAGACGATAGAATAATAGGACACAGGGAATCAAGAACATAGGAACCTCTTGTATTTCTATGAATAGAGTCATTTATGGAAGTTGTGCATTTGCTCGTTTTGTTTGTATCGTATGGATCATGCCAAAAAGAAAGAAGGGATAACCTTAACATACATGAACCGATTCTCTTGACAATCCCTCTAACACATGTCTTTTGTGAAAACACGTAATGGTGGATCGAAGTAGGAAAAAATCCGTATATTATTCTTGAAAAAGATTGCACCGTGCTCTCTTAGAATTGCAAATCCCGTTGCTATTACAAAGAATAATTTCGTATGAAATTTTTGAAGTAAATCACGTTGCTATTGAAAAATATGATCTTTGCTGAAGTATTTTCATCCGTTAGTAAGTGTGACCATCTTCATTTGGTGATTTTAGAGAAGACTTTTGTATTAGTAGGTGTGGGCCCCACTTGTGATGACTAAGCCACAAAAATTCCTCCATATGTGCCACCTTCCCATATAACTTAAGAGTCACTAATTGACTAAAGACTTTGCTGCCACGTTAAAGTTCCATAAGCTTATCCAAAGATTTTAACTAATTATCCACCAATTTTTTAATCAACTTGTTAATCTCCTATTAACCAATAATTAACCAATTACCCACATAATTAAGAATTATCTCTAATTACTTATAATACTACTCACTTTTAACACACTTTATACATCTTGCTATCATGGTCATGTCCTTGTATGGCACTAGTCCATAAATACGGGGTATTATAGCTTGAACCGTATTTTATCCCAAAATGTCAAAGTTCGACGAAATTCGTTTTCTTCGAATTTCTCACCCTCTCACCTTCACGAATTTACTCATCACTTGTTTGAAATAGCATAATGCTTATAATTTCAAAATAATCTCATTTCCGAGCTTCCATCAATTTACTTATGGCGTACTTTCACGTACGAAAACATGGGGTGTAACATCATTTCCCCCTTTGTAACATTCATCCTCGAATGTTGACTGATACACTTATCATTTTCATAACTTATGTCTTCCGAATACTTTAGTACTCTCCTTGCCATCTAGACAATTGTTCTGTGAATAAATCCAAAGGCCAGGTCATTCCCTCCCTTTAGGCCTCTTTCTTACGTCATGACTTCTGGTCGGAATTGTCACGATCCAAACCGATGGGCCGCGACGGGAACCCGGTACCTTACTCAACCGAGTACCAATAAAACATATTTTTTTTTATCATACTATCAAAGGTAAATGAACCGAAGTAATGCACGAGGGAATGCAAAATTATACGTATGATATACTAGCTTGTAAGACCAAAATTACACTCGTACACTGAACATAGGCCGACAAGGCCATACAATCTTTTTCGTAAATGACATATGTCTACAAGCCTCTAAGAATACATAATTGTTATAAAGGTCGGGACAGAGCCCCGCCATACCAAACAATACACATCTAAATCATACTGACCAAACAAGCAACTCCGGAGCAAATGGAGTGCACCAACATCTTCCGCTGAGTTGATCGTCTACTTGGAGGACTCTCGACGTGTCTATCGAGACCTGCGGGCATGAAACGCAGCATCCCCAGGCATAAGGGACATCAATACACATAATGTACCGAGTATGTAAGGCATGAAAATCAGCAAATAATAGACATGAGAGAAACATGGAGTAAAAGACTCGACATGTACGTCTGCATAGCTTTGTGAATCATTTCATTTTTATAATGTCATGCATATGCGTATAAATGTCATACCATGTATAGGTATATGCGTTCATAACATCATCAAGCCTCTGAAGGCATTCCATCATATCATTTCAGCCACTGTGGGCAAATCATCAACGTATACTAGCTGATCAGGTGGTGGTGCATATATAACGCCGTAACCTTTTTTCATATCCCATATATATATAATATACATATGTACGCATATATAATGCCATCTGGTCATGGGTCAATATAAATGAATGCAATGCATGAGAAGTACGTCAATAAAATCCTTCAGAGTGTCATAAGACCATTATACCTTTGATTAATATCATGACATAAAATTTATAAACTTACGTATTTTCTGAGATCCATGAACAGATGATAGAATAATAAGACACATGGGGAATCAAGAATATAGACACACCCCTAATATTTCTATGAATATTTATGAAAGTTGCGTATTTTGCTCGTTTTATTTGTATCATTTGGATCACGCCAAAAGGAAAGAAGGGATAGCCTTAACATACCTAGACCGATTCTCTTGACAATTCCTATAACACACGCCTTTTGTGAAGTACACATAATGGCAAAATCGAAATAGAGGACAATCTGTATGATATTCTTAAGAAAGATTGCACCGTACTTCCTTATAAATGCCAAATCTTCGTTCTGATATATGGCTCTCACGTTCTTAAGAAAGGATATGTGACTCTTTCTTAAGAACGGATATGTTAAGAATGAATATGTAATGAATAAGTTACTCTTTCTTAAGAGTGGATATGTTAAGAACGGATATGTGACTCACGTTTGTTTAAGAATGCCAAATCTCACATCACTAATCTTTCCACATAATGTAATGACTTAAGAGTCACAATTCATGGGGTGGCTTACTGCCACGTGGAGAAGGGTTAAATCTTATCCAACTCTTTAATTAATTACCCAATAATTCCTTAATTAACTAGGCAATCTCCCATTATCCAATAATTAAGAATTATCTCAAATTCATTAAATTACTACTCACTTTTAACACACCTTATACACCTTACTATCATGGTCATGTGGTACCTTGTATGGCACTAGTCTAAAAATACCGGGTATTTTATCTCGGGCTGTATTTTAACCAAAATGTCAAACTTCGACAAAATTCATTTTTATCGATTTAATTACCCTCTCACCTTCACGAATTTACTCGTCACTTGTTTGAAATAGCATAATACTAATAATCTCAAAATAATCTCATTTTCGAGTTTACATCGATTAACTTACGACGAAACTTTAACGTACGAAAATGCGGGATGTAACATCTCATTTTCGAGCTTTCATCAATTTATTTATGGCGTACTTTCACGTACGAAAATATAGGGTGTAACATCATTCCCCCCTTTGGTACATTCGCCCCCTTGGAACATTCGTCCTCGAATGTTGACTGATGCACTTATCATTTTCATAACCTATGTCTTTCAAATACTTTAGTACTCTTCTTGCTATCTCGGAAACTATTCTATGAATAATTCCAAAGGCCAGGGCATTCCCCCCTTTAGGCCTCTTTCTCACGCAACGACTTGTGATCGGAATCCTTTCAATCTCATAACTGTTGCTACCTTCTATCATGCAGCATGTATGACTCTGACCTTGTAAGTGCACCAATGCGACTCCTCTTCTTTTTCCTCCAGCTTTTAGCCAATCTCTAGACCTCACTTTGTAAGCATATACAGAGCTTGATAAGATGTCTCTCTGGGCATCTATAGACCCGATTATCCATACGTATGACTTTACTGCATCTAGGTAGGTCATACTACACCATAACTCTTACTTCGATTTATCATTGCTGAGGTCTGCTACCGAACTCCAGGTTACTTTCGTTGCTTATCCCATATGTATAAATCTAAGTCCTTTAATGCTTCTTCATTACTGTTCATCTTAAGAATGACGGCCTAATCTCATCTCATACTTTGTGACTTTTGTCTATCTATTGTTGATTCACCTCAATATTAATCTACAATCTACCACTGATAACTTGAAACTTCTTACGTAATACATTGCCACTAGGGCTTACGTTGCATCGAGAAATATTTGAAGTGATTTTCTCGATCCACTTAGGGGCGATATTGTACTTCAATAACCGTAATTTATGGCATCCTAAAGTGATTCACCTTACGTGGGTATTTTAATCCCGTACATTTCATGAAATCCTCATCAAATCATAACTCAATCGAAGGCCCAAACATTATCCTTTATCTACCACAATTACACCCTTATTCTACTACCAGGGCAGCATTCCATCTTTCCTGAATGCTATTAGTCTTAGACTCCTTTGAGTTCATTCAGGCTATATTGAACTTTCTATCTTAGAGAAACCATCAGCTCTCTTATTTTCATGAGCTTAATCCCGAGGATTTATCCATTCTGGTCACCTTCTCACTCGCCTTTTCTCATCCTTACTGGAGTCTTCCTAAAATTTTGTCGCTCTACCATACTTTAGCTTGCGACCTACACATATCTATTAATACTACTCGCAACCTTCCTTCAACTTGCTTGCACCATAGATTTCCTTATTTTATTCTGAAACATCAAGCGAGACATTACATCGTCTCAAACTCTTCTTTACTCTCTTAACTAGGCCTCTCGGTACATAGAAACCATAGACTAGAAGGTATGCCACTGACGATGCTGCTATCATTCCTGGATACTGAATCCCAGTGCTTCTAGCGTTTTATCTGAAGTATGGACTATTCACAACCTTCTTTTACCTTACTTGCCTTAAAATCTCGCATCACATCTTTTATCTCGTTAATAACCTTCCTTCCACATAGGTATAATTCACGTCTACAACTTGAAGCTATATTATAACACTTGCACCTTTGGTGCATACACAATCCGGTGAGAGCTTCATACTGACTTCTTATGAGGCAGGTACTCTTCTAACTTGCTTTATCGTAGAGCCGTTATAGAATATGGCTATTGTACTATCTCTCTTGTACCTTTAATAATTTAGAGTGATCCTGCACTGTTCTCAATCGCGAGGTCTATAATTTTCTGTGTCCTATAATCAGACTCCCGATTTACTTAGTTGGTGTAATTCTTTAGTTTCCTCTTCCCTCTGATCAACCTTTATGAAGGCTTAAGCTACTTTCCGATTTGCGGCTCATGGTATGAGTTATTACTTTGGCCTTTCATAGACGCAATGGAATATCCGTGATACCATCATCTAACAATTCAATCCCTTGTCTATGACCTGCACTCAATTTTTTCTTTTAACTTATACCAGAGTCTTCTATAGCCGTATGATTGTCAACCAACTCTGGATCATTGATCGAATAATTCCTTTCATTTCTTCTCAGCTTTCATTAAACGTAAGCAATTACTTTTTAGGGTCTTTCTGCCCCCTTATTGCGTGCATAGTTAGATTATCTTAGTTCCTACGCATGCCGAACTTTTGTGCAATTCATATGGTCTCAAATATTACTTTTGGTTTCATTTCTCGCTCATTGGCCACGATAGGTACCACATTCTTATGGAGTGCATACAATGTTGTAGTGAGACTGTTGTTACAAGACCATTTCCTCTTTAATTCATTGTGCTTAGGTTGAAGCCTTCTCCCTTATTTCCTCAGCTAGTCTTTCATTGTACTACTTAGGGAGGTCCCTCTGACTCTTGTAAAGCTGTGAGCTCATTACGGATCTTTTGATGTCCTTCTTGCCTATAATTATCCGTAGATACTTGCTTCCACGCCCTTGTGCTTGTAGGGTTGCTTCTGAACTGATATTTTGACTGTCTTCCCAGTGGCACTCTCTTTTATTCCCGTAATACTCATACGGTACCTTTAACTGCCCCAACTCCTATCTGAATATTTTTCAAGTATTACAATGACATTACTGCGAGGTTGAATTCATTATATTGGGTTTTACTATGTTTATCTAGCATGATTTGCTGACTCGTCTATAACCTCCTATTTAGCCATAACTAGGCTCTTCCTGAATCAATTACTAACTACTCGTTGGCCCATTCTCGTATCAATATTTCGGGTAATCTATCTTGGGTTATTTCCTTTGTGTTAACTTACGTCTCGCACTGGCTCCTCATCTATCAATAACATCTCGGGTAGAAACCCTTACTTCCTTTCCTTGACATCGTGTTTGCATAATGTTTTGGAATCGTAGCATATCTGTAGGATTTGAATCAGTGAACTCTCATCCCTTTTCTCATTTTTATCGCATTCTTCCTTTATTAATCCATAGTTACTAGAACCATTTAATTCTGACTTAATGCCACATCACTCCATATTCCCCCATTTAAGAGAGTACTAAGAGTTGGAGCCACGAGGATCTACCTATAGATATTTTACCTATTCATCTTTGGAGTCTTTTCACATCATCGATGACCCTTACTCACCTTGCGGCAATCCTTCTGTACCAAGGATAACGAAATTCCTTACTTGCGAGGGTGACACTTAGTATAACTGCCACATACAGTTCCTTAAGCTTATCTTTGCTCACATTGCTTGCTTTAGTGAGCGTCTTCCTGAATGACCATTCTCTAAATTTCTCATGAATCTTCTTCTGTTGTCCACTCTATTATCGCCGGAATGAAATCTAAAATTCTCATGATGCCGACTATTATCCAATCACTCAGTCCCTAATTCATGTTTAGTTTATCTTGTTCACCAGCCCATACTAATTTCTATTGTTCTGGGGTCTAACTTTTCCTTCCGGTAGTCGCGTTGGAGTCACGAACATATTTCTTGAAAAGAGGATATGACTTTATGGCCTATACTCTTTTGTTGTCTCAAGGCTTGTCACCTCTCGTCTTTCACTTCAATTGACTATAGACTCTGTAATACTGTCATCTTTTTGATCTACCGTTGTCATCCATGCATTACACCTTACTCATAATGCTTCATTAACTCTATTCTTATTTCCCACTTACATTTATGTCTATCACTTTATTCTGAAAACTCGAACAAGACATTCTTTTGCTTTTAGCTCCCCTTTGCTCCATCTAATGGCTCTTCGAGTTGCTTAACGTTCTCACTCTACTAGGGATGTGAGTCAAACTAAGGTAATATTTATCCCTTCCAGGCTTTCAGTGCCTATCTTCTGAATTGTTTTGACAATGCTAGTATTCACATCTAATTGTAATATTCTAGAATGCACCATTTGGGTGCCTCACAAGGAGATCTATTAGCACATTTGTAATATCCTTCGGAAATATCAACCAACGCAAACAATCCATCCACCATTTTGGGTTACTCTAACCCCAACCAGATCCTGATATCTCGTCCTTCTCTTAAACCATATCTGTTAGTTCCCATAGGGCATAACTAAGATAGGTGTGACCGATTGTACATACCTTTGCTACAATTGAAGGTAACTCAAAATGCTTATATTTCTCTGCTTGAATTGTAAATACTGTTAATAAATAGTGTTAATCTTCATTAACTAGGTACCTCGTACCCTTCGTCACCTTACTTCTTTTACTTATTGAAACTTGTATCTATCTTCTGAATCTCTCATTGCCTTTCAGTATAGGGGTGGATAGATATTCCTGCCTTAAGGCTCCTAATCAAAAGGCTTACACGTCTTAGTACACACATGATCTACTAAAGACCTTATATTTACTCATCATAAGCATCATGCAAAATCGAGTTCCTCTGACTTAACTCTTTCACAGCCATATGCAATCTCTTACCAACCGTCTTTCTAGATGTAGGCATCGTCGTATTATGAATAAGATAGAGTTTAGGAAATTGATTTCCTACAACTGAGCTCTGCCACACGATCTAGAGTAAGAAGAAAGAGTGACAGACCTAAATGCCCTGTAGCCTCCTGCTTATAAGTGGGCTGCACAACACACCCATAAACAAGACTCTACTAGACACGGCTTGTAGACTCCCTAGGACAGAACTGCTCTGATACGACTTTTGTCACGACCCAAACCAATGGGCCGTGACGGGCACCCGGTACCTTACTCAATCGAGTACCAACATAACGTATCTTTTTGTTACACCCCATATTTTTGTACGCGGAAGTACGCCATAAGTAAATTAATGTAAGCTTGGAAATGAGATGTTACATTTTGCATTTTCGTACGTTAAAGCTTCGCCGTGAATTAATCGATGTAAGCTCGGGAATGAGATTTATTTTGGGATTATAAGTATTACGCTATTTCAAACAAGTGATAAGTTAATTCGTGAAGGTGAGAGGGTAAGAGAATCGAAGAAAATGAATTTCGTCGAAGTTTGATATTTTGGGATAAAATATGGCCTGAGCTAACATACCCGGTATTTATGGACTAGTGCCATACAAGGTACCACATGACCATGATAGTACGGTGTATAAAGTGTGTTAAAAGTGAGTAGTATTTTAAGTAATTTGAGATGATTCTTAATTATTAGTTAATGAGATATTACCTAATTAATTAGGGAATTATATGGATAATTGGGTAATTAATGAATTTTGTGGAAGATTAGTTAGTTAATTATAAAATTTTGGATAAGTCTTGAGCCCCCCAACGTGGCAGCTATATAGGATTAACTAAATGACTCATAAATCTAGTTAAATAGGTGGCATGAATAAAATGAGTCTTGGAGAAGATAGTAGGACTACTTTAATACTTAAAAGATGCTACGCACAACAAATATTGACGAGACTCATAAGAATACATATGATTTCCTCTACTTGCCTATTGATTTAAAGAACAAATGTAGCGTTGGTTATGCCTTCAGCAACATGATATTTGGCAAAGGATTTCGTTTCTTGGATATTAAGTTTTATGATTGAGGCAAATGCAAAAAATGTCATAGATATTATACACACATCGGTTTCCTCCGGATAATAGCAAATTGGAGACTTCCTTGTAGTGAAGTAACGTGGAAGAAGACTAGTTTTGGCATATAAGATTGAGGCGTGGAGGGGATTGTTCATGGATACAAGTAGAAAGTTGGCCTTAAAGGTATGTTAAGGTTATCCCTTCTTTCTTTTTGGCATGATCTATATAACGAACGAAACGAGCAAATGCACAACTTCCATAAATAACTCTATTCATAGAAATATCAGGGGTGTCTATATTCTTGATTCCCCATGTGAATTATTATTATATCTTCTGTTCATGGGTCTGAGAAAAATACGTATTTGATAAAGTTTATCCGACATGCATATTATTTTTATGACATTCCGAGAAATCATATTAACGTATTTCATATACATTTCATACATTTATAGATGCACATTGACCCATGACCAGATGGCGTTATATACGCATATATATATACATGTATGTATATGTATATGGGATATGGAAAAGGTTATGGCGTTATATACACACCACTACTTGATCAGCTGGTAGACATTGATGAATTGCCCACAGTGGCCGAGATGATATGATGGGATGCCCTCAAAGGCCTGATAATGTTATGAATGCATATACCCATGCATGGTATGACATTTATACGCATATGCATGACATTATAATATTAAATGATTCACATAGATATTCAAATATACATGTCGAGTCTTTTGCGCCATGTCTCTCTCATATCTATTGTCTAGTATTTACTGACTTTCATTCCTTACATTCTCGGTACATTATTTGTACTGACCGCCCTTTTGCCAGGGGACGCTGCGTTTCATGCCCACAGGTCTCGAGAGATAGGTCGAGAGTCCTCCAAGCAGGCTATCAGCTCATCGAAAGATGTTGGTGCGCTCCATTTGCTCCGTTTGGTCAGTATGATTTAGACGTGTATTGTTTGGTATGGCGGGGCTCTGTCCCGTACTTTATGATAAGTATGTACTCTTAGAGGCTTGTAGACAGATGTCATATATACGGATACTTGTATGGCCTTGTCGGCCTATATGTTAAGTATATAATGGATCACATTGGCCTTATAGGCCCGTATGTCATAAATATGAGTTTCTATATCTGGTTGGGTCGTTCTATGTCGGGTATTCCCTCATGTTTACTATGATTATCTCATGATCCCCCTTGTGGCCCACTTACCTATGATGATGTAATAAGAAATATACGTTACGTTGGTACTCGGTTGAGTACGGTACCGGGTGCCCGTCGCGGCCCATCGGTTTGGGTCGTGACAAAAGTGGTATCAGAGCAGTTATGTCCTAGGGAGTCTAAAAGTCGTGTTTAGTAGAGTCTTGTTTATGGGTGTGTTGTGCACCATACTTATAAGCAGGAGGCTACATGGCATTTAGGACTGCCATTCTTTCTTCTTACTCTAGATCGTGTAGTAGAGCTCAGTTGTAAGAACTCAATTTTCTAAACTCTATCTTATTCATAATATGATGATGCCTACATCCAGAAAGACGGTTGATAAGAGATGTAGCTGTGGAAGAGTTGAGTCAAAGGAACTCAATTTTGCATAATTGTTATGATGAGTAAATGTAAGCTCTTCAGTAGACCATGTATGTACTAAGATGTGTAAGCCTCTTAATAAGGTGCCTTAAGGCAAGAATATCTATCCACCCCTATGGTGAAAGTCAATGAGAGATTCAGAAGATGGATACAAGTTTGAACAAGTAAAAGAAGCAAGATGAAGAAGGGTACGAGGCGCCCAGTTAATGAAGATTATCAGTATTTACAATTCTGGTAGAGGAATATAAGCCTTTTAAGTTAACTTCAACAATAACAGAGGTATGTACAATTGGTCACACCCATCTCAGTTATGCCCTATGGGAGCTGATAGATATAGTTTAAGAGAAAGACAAGATATCAGGATCCGGCTTGGGTTAGAGTAACCCAAAATGGTGAATGGATTGTTTGTGTTAGTTGACATTTCCGAAAGATATTGCAAATGTGGTAATAGATCTCCTTGTGAGACACCCAGAGAGTGCACTCTAAAATAGTACAGCTAGATATGAATACTACAAAGATAGGCACTGGAAGCCTTGAAGGGATTAATATTACCTTAGTGTAGCCCCCATCCCTAGTGGATAAAGAATGTAAGGTAACCCGAATAGCCAGTAGATGGAGCAAGGGGAGCTAAAAGCAAAAGAATGCCTTGTTTGAGTTTTCAGAATAAAGTGATAGACATAAATGTTAGCGGGAAATAAGATGAGAATTAATGAAGCATTATAAGTAAGATATCAACAAGGATGACAATGGTAGATAAAACAAATGACAATATTACAGAGTCTATAGTCAAGTAAAGGAAAGGACGAGAGATGACAGGCCTTGAGACAACAAAAGAGTATAGGCCATAAAGTCATATCCTCATTTTGAGAAATAAGTTCGTGACTCCAATGTGATTACCAGAAGGAAAGGTTAGACCCAAAGTAATAGAAATCAGTATGGATTGATGAACAAGATAAACTAAACATGAATTATGGATTGTGTGATTTGATAATGGTCGGCATCATGAGAATTTCATATTTGCATTCCGGCGATAATATAATGGACAACAGAAGAAGAATCATGAGAAATTCAGAGAATGGTCATTCAGGAAAATTCTTCCCTAAAGCAAGCAATGTGAGCAAAGTTAAGCTTGAGGGACAGTATATGCCAGTTACACTAAGTGTCACCCTCGCGAGTAAGGGTCATCGATGATGTGAATAGACGCCAAAGATGAAGATGTAAAACATCTATAGGTAGATCATCGTAGCACTAAATCTTAGTACTCCCCTAAAAGGGGGAATGTGGAGTGATGTGACATTAAGTCAGAATTAAGCGGTTCTAGTAACTATGGAATGATAAAGGAAGAATGCGATAGGAATGAGAAAGGGATAAGATTGCACTTATTCAAATCCTACAAATATGCTACGATTCCAGAACTTTATGCAAGTAACACGCCAGGGAAAGGCAGTAAGGAAACCCCCAGGATGTTATTGATAAATAAATTTGAATGAACACTTGAGTCATAAGGAGCTAGTGCGAGAGGTAAGTGAAGACAAAGAAAATAACCCAAGAGAGATTACGCGGAATATAGATTTGAGAATGGACCAACGAGTATTAATGGTTTATTCGTGAAGAGCCTCGTTATGGCTAGACAAGAGGATATAAACAAATCAACAGATCGTGTAAGATATACATAGTGAACCCCAACATGGGGAATTCAGTCTCACATATATGACATCGTGACCCTTGAGGAATATTCAAATAGACGTTGGGGTAGTTAAAGGTACCGTATGAGTGTTACGGAAATAATAGAGAGTGCCACTGGGAAGATAGTCAAAATATCAAGTTCAGAAGCAACCTTATAAGCACAAGGGCGTGGAGATAAGTAACTACGGATAATTATAGGCAATGAAAGGACATCAAAAGGTTCGTCGAGTATACAATGTAATAAGCTCACAGCTTTACAAGAATCAGAGGATCCTCCCTAAGTACTACAACGAAAGACTAGCTTAGGAAATAATGAAGAAGGCTTCAACCTAAGCTCAGTGACCTAAAGAGGAAATGGTCATGTAAAAACAGTCTCGCTACAACATAGTATGCACTCTATAAGAAAGTGGCACCTACCATGGCTAATGAACGAGAAGTAAAAGCAACAGTAGGATTCGAGATCATATGAGTTGCACGAAAAGAATTATTCAATCAATGATCCAGAGTTAGTTACATTATGAACACACATAAGATTTCAGAGTATTATCCATGCAACATATATGTTGATAATCATACAGCCGTAGAAGATTTCGGTGCAAGTTAAAAGAAAGAATTGAGCCTAGGTCATAGACAAAGGATTGATTTGTTAAAAGATTATATCATGTATATTCCATAGCGCCCATGAAAGGGTAAAGTAATAACTAATACCAGGAATCATAGATCAGAAGATAGCTTAAGCCTATATAAAGGCTGATCAGAAGGAAGAGAAAACTAAAGAGTTACAACAACGAAGTAAATCAGGAGTCTGATTATTGGACCTAGAAAATTATAGAAATCATGATTGAGAACATTACAGGATCACTCTTAATATCAAAGGTACAAGAGAGATAGTATAGTAGCCATATTCTATAATGACGCTATGATAAAGCCAGTTAAAAGAGTACCAGCCACATAAGAAGTCAGTATGAAGCTCTTACCGGATTGTGTATGCACCAGAGGCGCAAGTCATTATAATAGAGCTTCAAGTTATGGATGTGAATTATACCTATGTGGAAGGGAGGTCACGAAAGAGATAAAAGATCTGATGCGAGATTTTAAGGTAAGTAAGGTAAAGGTGAACAACGTACGAGATACTCAAATGCAGAAGGTCGTAAATGGTCCATGCTTCGGATAGAAGGCTAAAAGCGCTGGGATTCAGTATCTATGGATAATAGAGGCGTCGTCAGTGGCATATCTTTCAGCCTATAGTTTCTAGGTATCGAGAAGCCTAATTAAGAGAGTAATCAGGCTTGATGTGATATCTCGCTTGATGTTCCAGAATGACATAAGGAAATCTGTGATGCAAGCAAGTTGAAAGGTTTCGAGTAATATAAATAGATATGTGTAGGTCACAAGCGAAAGTATGGTAAAGCGACAAGGTTTTAGGAAGACAGGAGTAAGGGTAAGAAAGGGCGAGTGTGAAGGTGATGAGAATGGATAAGTCATTAGGATTAAGCCCATGAAAACAAGAGAGTTGATGGTTTCTCTAAGTTATAGAAAGCTCAGTATAGCCTGAATGAACTCAAAGGAATCTAAGACTAATAGCATTTAAAAGAGATGCAACGTTAGCCCTAGTGGCAATGTTTTACGTAAGAAGTTTCAAAATATCAGTGGTAGATTGTAGATCAACATTGAGGTAATTCAATAATAGATGGATAGAAGTTACAAAGTACGAAAGGAGATATGGTAATATTCGTTAGTTCGACAAAGTACCGACCGAAGAACTTCAATACACCTATAGATGCCCAGAGGGACATCTTATCAAGTTATGTATATGTTCCCAAAGTGAGGCCTAAAAATTGGCTAAAAACTGAAGGGAAGAGTCGCATAGGAACACATGCAAGGAAAAAGTCCTACAGGCTGCATGGCAGAAGGTAGCAAGAGTTACGAGATTGGAAGAATTCCGACCACAGACCGTGGTGTGAGAAAGAGGCCTAAAGGGGGGAATGCCCTGGCCTTTGGATTTATTCAAAGAATAGTTGCCTAAATGGCAAGGAGAATATTAAAGTATTCGGAAGACATAAGTTATGAAAATGATAAGTGCATCAGTCAACATTCGAGGACGAATGTTCCAAAGGGGGGAATGATGTTACACCCCATGTTTTCGTACGTGGAAGTACGCCATAAGTAAATTAATGTAAGCTTGGAAATGAGATGTTACATTCCACATTTTCGTACGTTAAAGCTTCATCGTGAGTTAATCGACGTAAGTTCGGGAATGAGATTTATTTTGGGATTATAAGTATTACGCTATTTCAAACAAGTGATAAGTTAAATCATGAAGGTGAGAGGGTAAGCGAATCAAAGAAAATAAATTTCGTCGAAGTTTGACATTTTGGGATAAAATACGGCCTGAGCTAAAATACCCGGTATTTATGGACTAGTGCCATACAAGGTACCACATGACCATGATAGTACGGTGTATAAAGTGTGTTAAAAGTGAGTAGTATTTTAAGTAATTTGAGATGATTCTTAATTATTGGTTAATGAGATATTACCTAATTAATTATGGAATTATATGTATAATTGGGTAATTAATGAATTTTGTGGAAGATTAGTTAGTTAATTATAAAATTTTGGATAAGTCTTGAGCCCCCCAACGTGGCAGCTATATAGGATTAACTAAATGACTCATAAATCTAGTTAAATAGGTGGCATGAATAAAATGAGTCTTGGAGAAGATAGTAGGACTACTTTAATACTTAAAAGATGCTACTCACAACAAATATTGACGAGACTCATAAGAATACATATGATTTCCTCTACTTGCCTATTGATTTAAAGAACAAATGTAGCGTTGGTTATGCCTTCAGCAACATGATATTTGGCAAAGGATTTCGTTTCTTGGATATTAAGTTCTATGATTGAGGCAAATGCAAAAAATGACGTAGATATTATACACACATCGGTTTCCTCCGGATAATAGCAAATTGGAGACTTCCTTGTAGTGAAGTAACGTGGAAGAAGACTAGTTTTGACATATAAGATTGAGGCGTGGAGGGGATTGTTCATGGATACAAGTAGAAAGTTGGCCTTAAAGGTATGTTAAGGTTATCCCTTCTTTCTTTTTGGCATGATCTATATGACGAACGAAACGAGCAAATGCACAATCCATAAATAACTCTATGCATAGAAATACTAGAGGTGTCTATATTCTTGATTCCCCATGTGAATTATTATTATATCTTCTGTTCATGGATCTTAGAAAAATACGTATGTGATAAAGTTTATCCGACAGGCATATTATTTTTATGACATTAGGAGAAATCATATTTGTCACGCCCCAAAACCGAGGAGCGCGACCGGCGCTCAACCGAGTGAACCCGGCCGAGCAAGACTGTTAGATTTCCTTCTACCCAAACTCATCCATGAATAAAGAGGAGATGTACTCCATTAATCAACACTCAAAAGATTTCATTAATAACTTCCATTTCAATCCCATTAGCAGCTTCATTTATAAATTCCAAAATATTACGAGTTTATAGAATTAATGAAAAACTTGATTTTCAAGTAACAACATTTCTAGTTAAATTCCCAACATCAACCATAACTCACAATCTGTCTACGGAGCCTCTAAGTACATTAGAAGAGTTACATGGAAATGTCAGAAATAAGGCCCCGACTATACCTCAAAATATGGTACATGAGAAACAAAAGATACATGACCCCGAAATGAAGTGGGGTTCACCAAATCAGCTGAAAAGAGTGTACTGCTATCACTGATCAACGTCTCCTGCGGTGGAACCACCTGCATGCATTTAAAGATGAAGCGCCCCCGACAAAAAGTAACGTTAGTACTGTTGAATAGCACTAGTATGTATAACTAAACACCATCTCAATAGAATGACAAATAATACAACAAGGTTATCATAATATCAATGAAAGGCTTAATCAACATCAAACCTCAATTTAGGATCAAGACAGTGTTTAAATTAATTTCCATATCTCACATTGGGAGATTTTTAGTATCGATATACCATTGTCCAAAATACCATTATTCACAATATCAGTACCACCGTACTCTCAGCACGGAGTCCGATCACGACCCGATCGGCTAGGCTATCTCATTAGAGACATCAACCATAATTATTCTCAATATCAATACCACCGTCTTTAACACGAAGTCCGATCACGACCCGATCGGCTAGGCTATCTCCTTAGAGAATCAACTATAATTACTATCAATACCAATACCGCCGTAATTTTAGCACGGAGTCCGATTACGACCCAATCGGCTAGGCTGTCTTATTTGAAAACATCAACCAAAATCTCAATTTCAATTATAATTTTCAACATAATCACTACCATGTGTGCGGCATGGTGTCCGATCACGACCCGACCAGCTAGGATGTCTTATTTAAGACATCAACATTTTTATATCAATCATCGCATTTCATATTACTTTCACATCTTTTCATTTCATTGGCACTAATGGCCATAATTATAAGATCATTCTTGGCACATTGGCCATATTCAGTATTTCATGCTCACCTTATCAATTTCAAATATCATTATCATCATCCACAACAAATACAATTCAAATCAAGGTGTGTAGTACACATGCTTGTTAAAGCATCCTCAATTGGTAACATAACATAATTTCCAAAATATTACAAATTTATAGGTATAATGAAAAACATGTTTGCCAAATAGCAACATTTCTAGTTCAATTCCCAACATCATACACTACTCACAACCTGTCTACGAAGCCTCTAAATATGACAGAAGAACAGTATCGAAATGCCGGCAACAAGACCCCGGTTATACCTCAAGACACAAAGTGTAACATCAAGTGACATCGGGCCCGAAATAGAATAGGGCTCACCAAAACCTGCTGAATAGGGAGTAACTGCTAACGAGGACCAAAGTTGCACCGCTAATGAATCACCTACATCTATTGAAGATGCAGCACCCCCGGCAAAAGGGACGTTAGTACATATAGAATAGTACTAGTAGTAAAGCTAACTGTCCTCTTTCAAAATAGAATACCAATGTAAGAAGGAAAAATCCACAAAAACAACAAGTCACAATCAATGATATTCAAATGCCAAGTTAAAACATAATAATTTCCAAAATATGAAGATAGCACTGGAAAGCGATAATCAAATCATGATGATAATATTATTTTTGTTTAGAGATCTTTAGCACTGATATACCACTGTTCACAATACCAGTGTTCACAGTACCGATGGTCACAATACCGATGTTCACAATACCAATGCCACCGTACATTTAGCACGGAGTCCGATCACGACCCGATCGGCTAGGCTATCTCACTAGAGAATCAACCACAATTATTATCAATACCAATACCACCGTAATTTTAGCACGGAGTCCGATCACGACCCGATCGGCTAGGCTATCTTATTAGAGAATCAACCACAATTATTATCAATACCAATACTACCGTAACTTTAGCAAGGAGTCCGATCACGACCCGATCGGCTAGGCTATCTCATTAGAGAATCAACCACAATTATTATCAATACCAATACAACCGTAATTTTAGCACGGAGTCCGATCACGACCCGATCAGCTAGGCTATCTCATAAGAGAATCAACCACAATTATTATCAATACCAATACCACCGTAATTTTAGCACGGAGTCCGATCACGACCCGATTGGCTAGGCTACCTCGTAAGAGAATCAACCACAGTTATTATCAATATCAATACCACCGTAATTTTAGCACGGAGTCCGATCACGACTCGATCGGCTAGGCTACCTCATAAGAGAATCAACCATAATTATTATCAATACCAATACCACCGTAATTTTAGCACGGAGTCCGATCACGACCCGATCGACTAGGCTGTCATATGTGAAGACATCAACCCTTTTATATCAATCAATCTCATCCCAATTAAGAGGAATAATTCACAAAAATAACATAGGTGCAAATGTATTTACCTCATCATCTTTCACATTGTATAAATCTCCACTAGTATTTTCAACCAATAACAACAACAATATTTTCTTGGCTCTTTTGGTCATTCACAAGATTCTTTATTCAAGGCACGGTGGCCATATTTGATATTCCACACTTTCATTTCTTCCTTTTCATGTATCATAATCATAAATATCAACATACATATAATATTCCGAAAATCACAACTTTAAGTTCATTAGAAATGAACTATCTAAGCACACTAGATTTCTTTTCGAGAAATGGAGTAAAATGATTGGCAATTGAGGCGCAAGTTAAAATCATCCACAAATAACAAACCATTTATTCTTTACATACTTTTTCCCCAAGAATGGGCAATACATAATTTTCACTCACGAATATGTAAGAATGCAAAATACATGGAAAATACTCACAAATCATAGCATTTGTTAGAACAACCACATATGGGCATGACTTGAGTTCATAAGCTTTTAGGCAATTCTATTTTCGTAGTCAATTTGGAATAGTTGAATCAAGGCTCATTTCATAACCTTTCTCACATCATTTCATTTCATTGGCTCTATTGGCCACAAGTATAACTTTCACTTATATCAATCATCGCATTTCATACTTCTTTCACATCTTTATAGGTTATCAACAGTAAGACATTTCCAATCAAGGCTTTAGGTAAACATATGAGCAATTAAGAGTCTTAAGCATATTGAGTTTTCTCACACAATTTGGAATCATAACCTTCATTTGAAACACAACTCAAAGACATAGATTTTTAATACACATGTCATTCTTGAACACATTCCCAAAGGATAACATAATGTGTTAGGAACATCTGGAACACGTTTTGAATACTTAATTCTCGACACTTTGCTTATTCGGGACAATCGAATTTATTGGGAACAACTCGGAACATAGAATAAAGAACTTGAGACACCCATACTTGAAACTTATGAGAATATCATTGAATTCAATTCTAAGAGAGTAGTTTAGCCAACATACCTTACTTTGAGCTTTACTTAAATTACTACAATGTTCCGGAAATTCTAGCTATCCCAATCTATTTTGAGACATAACAAAATTGAACCATTATTAGGAAGATATTCATGATCTCGACTCATTTGAGCATTTTATCAAACACTAGGTGTGCAAATTTAACTACAAGGTTCTTCTATAAGATTTCCTTTACTACATAACTCAATCTTTACTTATTTGAGCTCAACAATCTTCCCACAAATATTATTAGTACAAGCATGTATAAATAATGCTCTTATACCCAAGAATCATACTCCAAATCAACCATCTTTTACCCAAATTCGAAATTGGAAACTAGGGTATGGAACCTTACCTCTTAGATGGAGATCTTGTGATTAGATTCCTTGATTCTTGAAGATTGGTGCAAGATTGGATAATTATATTGTTAGGTTCCCTTCTTCTCTCTCTAAAATGCTCGTACCTCTCTCTAAAACCCTCAGAAAAACACCCCAAAATAAGCCCCAAAGCCTATTTATCAAAATGGGGTTGGGTTATGAAAAGAGAAAAATTAACCCTCCGAACTCAGTTATGCGGTCGCACAATGAACCGCACAATTGATGTGTGGGTCACACAAATCGGTGCTTAGAATTGGGCTGTTCTGGTCTATTTTGCGACCAGTTTGCGGTCGCATAACCATTTTGCGATCGCATAATGGTCGCAGAATTGGTTGCAGAATTGGTCGCAGAATTGCATTCTGTCATCCTTTGGTAATTTGGTCATAACTTCTTGTAGGAATGTCCAAATGAGGAACGGTTTGAAGCGTTAGAAACTAGACTCAAAGGGCTTTAATTTGATAGATAACCATATAAATCTTCATACCAAGAGATTTATGATCATTTAAAGTTAGGTCTTGTGTGAACTCACTTGAAACTTTATCCCATCATAAAATTTTCAACTTGACTTAGCTTTGGGGCTCTCCTTAGACCATAAACCATTCTTAATGCACATTATACATATATTATCATGATCAATTGATATCATTCATATAATAGACCTTTTCTACATACAAAATAATATAATTAGCGCACATCAACTTTCTTAATAGCGCTTAAGCACTTCTAAATTTTTCGGGGTGTTACAGTATCGCCCCTAAGTGGATCAGGAAAATCACTTCAAATATTCCTCGATGCAACATAAGCCCTAGTGGCAATGTATTACGTAATAAGTTTCAAGTTATCAATGGAAGATTGTAGATCAACATTGAGGTGAATCGACAATGGATAGATAAAAGTTACAAAGTACGAGATAAGATTAGGCCATCAGTCTTAAGATGAACAGTAATAAAGAAGCGTTAAAAGACTTAGCTTTATGCATATAGGATAAGCAATGAGAGTAACTTGAAGTTTGGTCGCAGGCCTCAGTAACAATAAATCGAAGTAAGAGTTATGGTATAGTATGGCCTACTCAGATGTAGTAAAGCTAATGACGCCCAGCGGGACTGCTTGGCATAATTTTGTATATGTTCACAAAGTGAGGCCTAGAGATTGGCTAAAAGCTGGAGAAAAGAGGAGAGAAGTGTCACATAGGCGCGCATACAAAGTTAGAGTTGTACAAGCTGCATGATAGAAGGTAGCAACAGTTACGAGATTGGAAGAATTTCGAAAATAGACCGTGGTGTGAGAAAGAGGCCTAAAGGTGGGAATGCCCTGGCGTTTGGGATTCATTCACAGAACAGTTGCCTAGATGGCAAGAGGAGTACTAAAGTATTCGCAAGAGATATGGGTTATAAGAATGATAAGTGCAGCAGTCAACATTCGAGGACGAATGTTCCAAAGGGGGGAATGATGTTACACCCCATATTGTCGTACACAAAAGTACGCCATAAATAAATTAATGAAAGCTCGAAAATGAGATGTTACATCCTGCATTTTTGTACGTTAAAATTTTGTCGTAAGTTAATCGACATAAGTTCGGGAATGATATTATTTTGGGATTATAAGTATTGTGCTACTTCAAACAAGTGATGAGTAAATTCGTGAAGGTGAGAGGGTAAGCAAATTGAAGAAAATAAATTTCGTCAAAGTTTGACATTTTGAAATAAAAATACGGTCCGAGCTATAATACCCGATATTTATGGACTAGTGCCATACAAGGTACCACATGAGCATAATAGTAAGGTGTACAAAGTGGGTTAAAAGTGAGTAGTATTTTAAGTAATTTAAGATAATTCCTAATTATGGGGATAATTGGGTAATTATTGGTTAATGGGGGATTAACAAATTACTTAAGGAATTAAGTGAATAATTATTGGATAAATATTAACCCCCAACGTGGCAGCCATATAAGAGAAACTAAGTGACTCTTAAAATCACAAAAAATGGTGACAAAATGTGGATGAAGTTGCCGAGAAACCTTGCAACAAATACAAAGGCAATTGTTGTCTTCCTAGTGGTCACGGCAAAGAGGGCACATGATTACTTAATTGTAAATCCCTTCTCTAAATATTTCTTTACCTAAGGCAAGCCTCCCTAGAAGTTAACCAAACAAAATACTTTACCTTGTATGGAGCTTTGCACTTTCAAATATTCTTTCATGGTTATTTGGAGCTTTACTTGTGGAGCCAAAAGTTTTGTAGTACAACAATACGGACGGAGCATCAACAAAAGACATCTCTACTTTAAGCATATATCAAATGCCAAAATATGCATCTTCAAGAATTCAACGTGAGATTTCATAGCATCTGATTTCATAGCATCTTCAACAGTTCAAAACATTAGATTTTGCAATTATAAGAGAGTACAGTGCAATCTTTCTCAAGAATATCATACGAATTTTTTCCTACTCTGATCTTGCCGTCACATGTTTTGTCGAAATTTACGTGTGTTAGGGGTGTTTATGTTATTGATTTCCCATGTGAATTATTATTATATCTTCTATTCATGGGTCTCAGAAAAATACATATTTGATAAAGATTATCCGAAAGGTATATTGATTTTATGACAATCCAAGAAATCTTATTAACGTAATTCTTATGCATTTCATGCATTTATACATGTACATTGACCCATGACCAGATGGCGTTATATACGCGTATATTATATGTATAAGGGATATGGAAAAAGGTTATGGCGTTATATACGCACCACCACCTGATCAGCTGGCATACGTTGATGATTTGCCCACAGTAGCCGAGATGATATAATGGGATGCCCTCAGAGGCTTGATGATTTTATGAACGCATATACCCATGCATGCTATGACATTTATACGCATATGCATGACATTACAATATTAAAGGAATATACATGTTGAGTCTTTTACTCCATGTTTCTCTCATGACTATTGTTTACTAATTTTCATTCCTTACGTACTCGGTACATTATTTGTATTGAGGTCCCTTTTGCCTGGGGACGCTATGTTTCATGCCTGCAGGTCCCGATAGACAGGTCGAGAGCCCTCCAAGTAGGCTATCAGCTCAGCGAAAGATGTTGGTGCGCTCCATTTTCTCCGGAGTTGCTTGTTTGGTCAGTATGATTTAGACGTGTATTGTTTGGTATGGAGGGACTTTGTCCCGACCTTTACGAAAGTTATGTATTCTTAGAGGCTTGTAGACAGATGTCATGTACGTAAAAGATTGTATGGCCTTGTCGGCCTATGTTCAGTGTACGAGTGGTTATTTTGGTCTTATAAGCCTGTATGTCTTATGTATAAGTTGGTATTATGTGTTGTATTCTACTTCTCTCACGGCAGCCTTTCCGGCTCAGTTATCTATGATAGTATGATATGAAAAGGTATGTTACATTGGTACTCGGTTGAGTAAGGTACCGGGTGCCCGTCATGGCCTATCGGTTTGGATCGTGACTCCAATAATCTTAGGAAAAGGAAAACATAACCTCAACTACCTAGGAAAGCAATAAATCTAGTACCAAAATATATGAAAATAAGTTAAAACCAATCTAGGATAGAATCTTGAAAGTCCCAAACCAATCATGGATAGGATCTTGGAAATCTTGAAGGCAACTTGCAAGCAACTTGGCACCAACTTGTACCCAACTTCTATCACGCCTATTGAACCTTTCTTGGGAAGCAAGTAAGTCCTTTTTATGTTAAAAAATGTGGCTTCATGTAGGACTTATTAGGCTGCAAGTTTGGACACATTTTTATATGTCAAACAGGTCCAATAATGGCTTGATTTTGACTTTCTTCAGAGGATGTCTCTTGGGATCTAATCCACCTCTTCTTGGACATGAATTTGGACCATAAAATAATTATAACACCTAGACAACTCATATTCTTTATCCTTGAGCTCTCCATCCCAATTAACAACTTCTTTATTTGCACTTGAAGTCTAATGACCTTGTTTTGCAACTCTTTAGCTTGACATCTTGTTAAAGTCCCTCTTTGAGATTCCAAAGCTTCATTCTTGTTCTTAAATAGATTTGAGCTTCCTAGGATGCTATCAAACTGTAAGTTACATAATCTTCCAAAATTTTCTTTTAAAGGTATAAATTTCTCAGTCTCGTATTCTATATCAATAGTTCAGATGTATCAAGTGCCAATATCAAACGGATAAAGAATACCATATAAAATGCCAAGCATCAGTGGAAGGATAATCTCGTAAATATTTGGACGGCTAGCGATATAACGCACGATTATGCCAAGGTTGTATGACCCGATCCAGAATAATGTGTACACTACCGAGGGTCGACCGACACGAACCATAGATATATCTATTATACTGTCGAGTCGTTCGGATCGCTCCACAAGAATAGAAGGAAATTATCGAATTACGAGACACATGCTTACTATACATGAGCACAAAGTGAATATAACCTTTACCGTTTCTCAAGTAACTTGCCAACAACTCAAGGTGATAATTCTAAATCAATTTCAATTATAAAATTCAATTAATTAAGCTAGCAGAATGAGTTTAAATAATTCAAATATTACATGATAAAGTCCTAAGTCTATCCGGACATAAACATGCTTTAGCTACGTATGGATTCTCGTCACCTCGTGCGTACGTAGCACCCACAACTAGAAGTACATAACAATTACATCACTTGGGGGTAGCTTCCCCCTCACAAGATTAGACAGGAGACTTACCTCTCTCCAAAGTTCCATAACGGCTCCAATGGCTCTCCAACTCTTCAATTCAAAGCCAAACGATCCGAAACTAGTCAAACAATGTGCAAATCTGTCATGACCTAAACCGATGGGCCATGACGAGTGCCCGAGTCCTACCTGTCGAACACCCCTAAGCATGCGTCTAAGATATAAACATGAATTAAGGGTAGGTCATGAATAACATTTGTTATTAAATTGCTGAATCACGTGAATAACATACGTGAGGAAAACATGTCCAGAGACATATATACATATACATGCAGAAAATGGTAGGGTGAGCCGACAAGGCTGCTATAGATAACTATATATCCAAAACTAGAAGCCGACAAGGCCGCATACTATCCAACTATACATGACTGTCTACAGACCTCTAATAGAGTGTACAACTATATAAAGGACGGGACTGGGCCTCGTCGTACCCATATCTACATACCAAACACATCGTACCAAAACTAGTAACAGCTCCGGATCAAGTGGAGCACACCAACTCTCGATGATCAAGGATCCTAAAAAGGGGGAACGTCAGCCCGTCTACCTGCACCTGTGGACATGAAACGCAGGCCCCGGGAAATAGGGGCATCCATACGAATAATGTACCGAGTATGTAAAGCATGAAAATCAGTACATAAAAGACATAAAAGAAACATGGAGTAAAGGAATCTGCCTGTAAGTCTAAATAACTTTATAAATCCTGAAATATTTATAAAGTCATGCATGTGCGTATAAATGTCGTATCATGCGTAGGTATATGTGTACATAACATCATCAAGCCTCTGAGGGCATCCCGTCATATCATCTCGGCCTTTGTGGGCGAAATCATCAACGTATACCAACTGATCAGGTGGTGGTGCGTATATAACGTCGTAACCTTTTCCCATATTCCATATACATATAACATATGCGTATATAACGCCATCTAGTCATGGGTCAACGTACATGTATAAATGAATGAAATGCATAAGAAGTAAGTTAATAAGATTTCTCGAAACGTCATAAGATCAATATGTCTTCGGATAAACTTTATCAATTACGCATTTTTTTGAGACCCATGAACAGAAGATATAATAATAAGACACATGGAAATTCAAGAACATAGGCACCCCTAGTGCTTCTGCGAATAGAGACATTTATGAAAGTTGTGTGTTTGCTCATTTCGTTTGTATCATATGTATCATGCCAAAAGGAAAGAAGGGATAGCCTTAACATACCTGAGCCGATTCTCTTGACAATCCCTCTAACACATGTCAATCACGATAAAACACGTAACGGCGAGATCGATGTATGGAAAAATCCATATGATATTCTTGAGAAAGCTTATACTCGGCTCCCTTAGAATTGCAAATCATGTTGCTATTAATTATGTAGTCTCGTATGAATTTTGTTGTAACAAATCACATTGCTATTGCAAATCTGTATGATATCTTTGTTTAATGAATTAGAGAAGTTCCTTATCATAGTGGTTGTGGGCCCCACTTGTTAAGGATTACTTAGCCAATTCATACGAGACTACATAATGTAATAGCAATGTGATTTGCAATTTTGATAACGACAAGGTCGGGAATCCAAACTAGAGTAAGAATTTGAAAAGTAAATGCGGATGCAATAACAATAAGGAATTGAACAACTAGAACTAAAGGTCAGAGAATAAAGGATATGGGAAAATTCAAGGAAAGAATTCCAAGAACTTCCAAGAACGCAAGTTCTATAGCCTTGACAAGATCAAAGGAACAACGTCTTGATTTATTGAATAAATCAAACGCCTTTACTTAAAAGCAAATCAAAACAATAGATTCGGATCTTGACCGCTTTCGAGTAACTTGAGACAACAATTAATAACTAGTATTAATCGCCTTCTATGAATACCACAATGGAATCAAAAATATCACAATTGATAAGTTATCTTACTACCTTGAACTATGAACTAGTAAAGGTTGAAAGATAAATCTCAAAGCACAAGTAACAAAGATTCAAAAGAACTCTCAAAGTATGTTATACTTAATCAATAATGAAGTGTCTCAATGAATGAGAAGAACTCCTTATTTATAGGAGTACTAAGGCACAAAAAGTCCTTATAATTTAGGTAGGGTGGTTGCTAAAGCATAAAAAGTCATTACAATTAGATAAGGTAGTTGCTAAGGAGTAAGAAAAGTCATTACAATTAGGTGGGGGGCGGCCAAATCCCTTTGGGGCAGATTTGGACCTTAAAACTACTAGTTTGGGCCATTGATTTGGACTCCAAATGGGCTCCTTTTGAAACACCCCCTTTGGACCTCATTTAAGCTCATTTTGAGCCCCTTTGGTGGACTTCAAGGGCTGAATTGGTGGCCCAATCTTCCTCCTCTTGGACTTCAATTTGGATCACCAAATAATTGTAAAACTTGGATAATTCATCTACTTTGGGCTTGAGCTCTTCCTCTACTATTAAAAGCTTCTTTATTTGCCATTGATGTCCAACAACCTTAGAGTGCAACTCTTTAGCTTGAGATCTTGTAAATGGCCTTGGAGCTTCCAAAACTCTATCCTTGTCCTTGATTCTACCATTCCCCTCTTCTTGAGAAGAATTCATCCCCGAATTCGATCCTACATCAAACAAAGACAAGTCAGCAACATTGAATGTAGCACTTACTTGGAACTCACCAGGTAGGTCCAGCTTGTAAGCATTGTCTCCAATCCTTTCAAGGACTTGAAAAGGGCCATCTCCTCTAGGATGCAACTTTGACTTCCTTTTGGAGGGAAATCTCTCCTTTCTAAAGTGGACCCAAACTAAATCTCCAGGTTTAAAAATAACTTGTTTTCGACCCTTATTCTTTATCAAGGCAGTTTGCTCATTTTTCTTCTCAATTGCAAGCCTTGTTTGTTCATGATTTTTTTTCATCATCTTAGCCTTTGTCCTACCATCAAGATTAACAATATCATTAGTAGGTAATGGTAATAAATCAAGGGGAATGAAGGGATTAAAACCATAAACAACCTCAAAAGGAGACATACCTGTAGAAGAATGGATTGTTCTATTGTAAGCAAATTCAATCATAAGTAAGTGAGCTTCCCAAGAAGTTAATTTACCTTTTAAAACAGCCCTCAACATGTTTCCTAAGGTTCTATTAACTACTTTAGTTTGTCCATCAGTTTGTGGGTGACAAGAATTAGAAAATAACAATTTAGTGCCTAACTTCCCCCAAAATACACGCCAAAAGTGGCTCAAAAACTTAGCATCCCTATCACTAACAATAGTTCTAGGTATACCATGCAATTTGACAACTTCTTTTACATAAAGACCAGCAACATGTGAAGCATCATTAGTCTTTAAACAAGGAATAAAATGAGTCATTTTGGAGAACCTATCTACTACAACATATATACTATCCTTACCATACCTTGTTCTAGGTAAACCTAACACAAAATCCATAGAGATATCAATCCAAGGTGAAGTAGGAACAGGTAATGGCGTGTAAAGACCATGTGGTAACACTTTAGATTTAGCTTGTTTACATTCCAAACACTGTGCACACATTCTTTCAACATCTTTTTTCATTCCAGGCCAAAAGAAATTTCAGCAACTATATCTAGTGTCTTTGGGACTCCAAAGTGACCCATAAGACCTCCACAATGTGCTTCCTTACAAATACTTTATGTAAAGAGCAATTACGGATACACAACTTTTTTTCCTTAAAGAGAAACCCATCTTGGAGGTTAAACCTCTCAAAAGGACCCAAGTTTCAATCTACAAAAATCTTGCCAAAATCAACATCATTAGCATAAAGTCCCTTGATTTGATCAAAACCCATCAATTTAGAAGTCAGGGTAGAAACTAAGACTTACCTTCTTGAAAGTGCATCCGCAACAACATTCTCTTTCCCTTGTTTGTATGAAATTACATAAGGAAAAATTTCAATGAATTCAACCCACTTAGCATACCTTCTACTAAGCTTACCTTGACTCTTCAAGTATTTCAAGGATTCATGGTCAGTTTTAATGATAAACTCTCTTGGCCACAAGTAATGTTGCCATGTGGCTAAAGCCCTTACCAAAGTATATAGCTCTTTGTCATAAGTGAAATAGTTCAATGTGGCTCCACTCAACTTCTCACTAAAGTAGGCAATAGGTTTAGAATCCTGCATCAAAACAGCACATATTCCTTTGCCAGAAGAATAACATTCAATTTCAAAAAATTTAGAAAAATCAGGAAATTATAACAATGGAGCATAACATAACTTTTCTTTCAACAATTTAAAAGCAGCATCTTGTTCTTTTCCCCATGTAAAAATCTTATCCTTTTTAATAACTTCAGTTAAAGGAGAAGCAATGGTGCCAAAGTCTCTCACAAACCTCCTATAAAAACTAGCAAGTTCATTAAAACTCCTAACTTCAGTTACACTCCTAGGTTTTGGCCATTCTTTTATTGCTTTAATTTTCTCTTCATCGACCTCAACTCCTTTAGAACTAACCATAAAACCCAAGAAAATCACATGATCCACACAAAAAGTATACTTTTTAAGATTAGCAAATAAGAGTTGCTTTCTAAGAACTTCAAAAACTTGTTTTAGGTGTTCTACATGCTCTTCTAAAGTGTTAGAAAAGATCAAGATATCATCGAAGTATACCACAAGAAATTTTCTATGAAAATCCTTAAAGATATAATTCATTAATCTCATGAAAGTGCTAGGTGCATTAGTCAAGCCAAAAGGCATAACTAACCACTCATAAAGCCCATATTTGGTCTTAAAAGTAGTTTTCCATTCATCTCCAGGATTCATTCGAATCTAATGGTAACCACTTTTTAGATCAATTTTAGAAAAGATTTTGGATCCATGTAATTGATCCAACATGTCATCAAGACAAGGAATAGGATGGTGATACTTTACCGTTATCTTGTTGATTGCTCTACAATCCATGCACAGCCTCCAAGTTCCATCCTTTTTGGGTACCAATAGGACGGGAACAGAGCAAGGGCTCATGCTCTCTCTCACAAAGCCTTTCTCAAGCAGCTCCTCAACTTGCCTTTGAAACTCTTTTGTCTCTTCTGTATTACTCCTATAAGCAGGCCTATTTGGGATTTGTGATCCAGGCACAAAATCAACTTGATGCTCAATGCCACGTAAAGGTGGCAATCCATTAGGAATATCTTCAGGAAAGACATCTTCAAAATCCTGCAAAAGAGAAGAAATACTACTTGGCAAAGAAGAAGTTAGTAACTCAGAATTAATCAAAGATTCTTTGTAAGTAAGTAATATTATGGGCAACCCCTCTTTTCTTGCATTTAAACACTCTTTGGCTTTTATATAAAAACTCTCTTTTTTTATTTCCTTAGTCTCTTTCTTCTCACCAAGACTTTGTATTTTTTCATTCAAGCCCTTTTTTATCTCTTATCTCAAATTGTTGCCCTCTCTCTCTTTCTCTCGGCCATCTCTCTTTTTTTCTAACTCTTGGCCTCCTTTCTTTTCTTTTTCCTCAAGCTCACTTTTTATCCCTCCCCTTGGTTTTCCCATTGTTTCCCTTAATCTCTTTTGATCTTCAAACACTTGAGAAGGAGATAAAGGTGCAAGAGTAAATTTCCTGCCATTTAGCTCAAGAGAATATCTATTCTTCCTTCCATCATGAAAAACATTCCTATCATACTTCCAAGGACGACCCAGTAAGATATGACAAGCTTGCATAGGGACTATGTCACAAAGAATATCATCATCATATCTACCAACATTGAATAAAATCATGCATTGTTTGTTTACCTTTAGTTCACCACTATCATTTAACCATTGGAGTCTATAGGGAGTAGGGTGTTTCATGCATGCAAGTCCCAATTTTTCCACAAAGTATGAACTCACCACATTAGCACAACTACCACTATCAATAATCATAGAACAAGTTTTCCCTTTTATCCCACACCTAGTATGGAATATATTCTCCCTTTGTTCTTCACTATTGCTTCCCAAATTGATAGTCATAATCCTCCTAACTACCCCAATCATGCCATCATTAGGTAGTTCTATATCATCATCATTACTCATATTTCCCTCTTCTTCTCCCTCACTTTTTTCACTCTCATATCCTCCATCTTCCCTAAGAATGATGTTTCTTCTACTTGGACATTCATGCATCATATGTCCCCTTCCTTTATATTTATGACACTGAATAGAACTAGAAGGTGTAAAAGGTTTTACCTCCCTCTTTGTTCTTAAATTTACCTTTATCCTTGTCTTCTTTAGGTCTAGAAGAACTCTTCATCTCTTTATTCGACCATGGCTTCTTGGAGATGGTGTTTGACCGACCTTTCCACGAGCTAGTTTGCTTTCTTTTATTTTGATTTTCTACCTTTACAGACAAATCAACTAACTCATCTATTGTTACATATTATTGTAATTCTACTACACCAGTTATTTCCTTATTTAAACCATTTAAAAACCTAGCCATTGTAGCCTCTTCTTCCTCCATACAATTAGCTTGGATCATAGCCATATCCATAGCCTTAAAGTACTCATCCACAGACATGGACCCTTGCTTCAATGTTTGAAGGCATTGTTGTAGCTCTCTTTGAAAGTGTGATGGTATGAATCTCTTTCTCATCACCCTCTTCATCTCAGCCCAAGTAGCAATTGGTGCTTGTCGCAATTGGTGCTTGTCCTTCTTGCAATATGTCCCTAGTAAGCGTTTTCCACCAAATAGCAGCATATTCAGAAAACTCAACAATAGCAAGTTTAACCTGCTTACCCTCAGAGTAGTTGTGACAGTCAAAGATGGCTTCAACCTTTCTATCCCAATCAAGGTACAAGTCTGGATCCCTTGTTCCCTTGAAAGATGGCATCTTCATCTTTATACTGCTTATATTATCATCTTCTACTCTACCTCTTTGTCCCCTCCTATCTCTTCCTACCCTATCAAAATCAATATCATTAAAATCATCTATAGGGTTTTCTTGATTTATAATGGGAGCAAGGGGTACATTTCTCCTAGCTTGGGACCTAACATTATTTTCCCTTCTAAGTTCAGCTATTGTATCATTTTGCTCAGCAATGGTGTCCCTCATCTGTTGGAGTTGCAAATTCCACCTTTCGAATTGTTGATGCATACCTTGCAAGGTAAAAACATTTCTTGCTTTGATTTCGGCTTCTTGAAGAACCCTTCATTCATCATCACTACCTGTATGTGACATCTTAAATAATTAAACTGTATCAGACAAATTGAATTTGTCCTCAATTGTTCTCACACACACTTTGCCTTTTTTTCTCTCTCGAAATAACCTTTGAACAAAATACTTTGTAGATTTATAGTTAAACCCAACTCGTATAAAGTTCTTAGTAGTAAAATAGAGATTTTTGGGGAACAAATGAAAGAAGAACCAAATCCTAGAACTATTAGGCTCGGTTGAAACAAGACACGAACAAAAAGGAAATGATTATAAATTTAGATTAGAAAGAGTAAGAAAAATTAATTTTTGTCTTATCTTTAAAATATGTAATCCCCTCTTCTTGTTTCCTTTGATAGTTTTTGGAAACAAATTAAATACAAAAGAAAGTTCCTGGAGAGCAAGCAATTTTTTTTAAAATTGATTTTCGTTTTTTTTTTGGTTTTTTTTTTTAACTTTTTTTTTCGCTCTTAGTATTCAAGAAATCTCCAAAATTATCAAGAACAAGACCTTGATAGAACCGCTCGAATACCATTTGATAACGAAAAGGTCGTGAATCAGAACTAGAGTAAGAATTTAAAAAGTAAATGCGGAAGTAATAACAATAAGGAATTGAACAACTAGAACTAAAGGTCAGAAAATAAAGGATATGGGAAAATTCAAGGAAAGAATTCCAAGAACTTCCAAGAACGCAAGTTTTATAGCCTTGACAAGATCAAAGCAACAACGTCTTGATTTATTGAAGAAACCAAACGCCTTTACTTAAAAGCAAATCAAAACAATGGATTCGGATCTTGACCGCTTTACGAGTAACTCGAGACAACAATTAATAACTAGTATTAATCGCCTTCTAAGAATACCACAAAGTAATCAATGATATCACAAATAGAGAAGTAATCTTACTACCTTGAACTATGAACTAGTAAAGGTTGAAAGATAAATCTCAAAGCATAAGTAACAAAGGTTCAAAAGAACTCTCAAAGTATGATATACTTAATCAATAATGAAGTGTCTCAATGAATGAGAAGAACTCCTTATTTATAGGAGCACTAAGGGACAAAAAATCCTTTTAATTAGGTAAGGTGGTTGCTAAGGCATAAAAAGTCATTACAATTAGGTAGGGTAGTTGTTAAGGAGTAAGAAAAGTCATTACAATTAGGTGGGGGCAGCCAAATCCCTTTGGGGCAGATTTGGACCTTAAAACTACTAGTTTGGGCCATTGATTTGGACTCCAATTGGGCTCCTTTTGAAACACCCCCTTTTGGACCTCTTTTAAGCTCATTTTGAGCCCTTTTGGTGGACTTCAAGGGCTGATTTGGTGGCCCAATCTTCCTCCTCTTGGACTTCAATTTGGATCACCAAATAATTATAAAACTTGGATAATTCATCTACTTTGGGCTTGAGCTCTTCCTCTATAATTAAAAGCTTCTTTATTTGCCATTGAAGTCCAGCAACCTTAGAGTGGAACTTTTTAGCTTGAGATCTTGTAAATGGCCTTGGTGCTTTCAAAACTCTATCCTTGTCCTTGATGCTATCAGGTTATACCGGGCTCCCTTAGAATTGCAAATCACATTGCTATTATATTATGTAGTCTCGTATGAATTTTGTTGTAACAAATCACATTGCTATTGCAAATCCGTATGATATCTCTCTTTAATGAATTAGAGAGGTTCCTTATCATAGTTGTTGTGGGCCCCACTTGATAAGGATTACTTAGCCAACAAATTCCCTAAATATGCCACCTATTCTCTAGCCAAAAGAGTCACCATTTGGGCTTTGATCCATTTTTCACTTGCTACCACGCGGCCCAAATAAGGAGAATAATCACAATCCACCCTTACACCAGCACGTGTAGTTTCAGGTGTGGGCCTTATGACCCACCCTTCCTCGGTTTTGCTAATGATGCTCCCAAAAATATTTTTGATTTGATTTGCACACAAAGGTAACATAAATACAATTGTACTCACCTCAACCTCTTTCACATTGTATTAATCCTCATTAGTATTTCCAGTCATTCACAACAACAATGTTTCCTTGGACCATTTGGCCATTCACAAGATTCTTTATTCCTGGCACAATGGCCGTATTTCATATTCCACACTTTCACCTCTTTCAATTTCAAAAATCACCATCAAATATTAGCATATAGAATATTTCAGAAATCATATACTTCAATTTCATTTAAAATGGGAACTTTAAACACAAATGGTTTCTTCCCAAAGAATGGGGCATACCAACTAGCAATAGAAACACACATCAAAATCATAAACAATCAATACATTATTTATTCTTGCAATACTCTTCCCCAAAAATGACAATATACAATTTCACCACCTGAATATATAAGAACTCGAATCACACTGGATATATTTATAAAGCAAAGCATTAGTTAAAGCAGTCACTTATGGGCATGAATTGAGTACAAAAGCCTTTAGGCAGTTCTATTTTCAAAATTGTTTTTAAACAATCGAGTGGAGACTTATTTCATATTCTTTATCGCATTCTCTCAAATCATTTGCACTACTAGCCATGGCCATAACTTAGATTCTTGGCACGCTAGCCATACACTATATCCTCAATTCAATTATTTCATTTTCAACCATCTTTATAGGTTATCAACAATAAGATATTTCCAATCAAGACTTTAGGTACACATATGAGCAATTAAGAGTCTTAAGAACATTGAGATTTTCTCACACGATTTGGCATACTAGCTTTCATTTAAAATACGATTCAAAGCCACAACATTTTAATACGCAGCCCATACTTTGAAACTCACAGGAACATTACGGAATCGATTCTAATAGAGAAAGTTTAGCCAACATACCTCAATCGAGCTTCCTTAAACTCTAAAATATTCCGGAATTCTTAGCAACTTCAATCTATTGTAAAAATATAACAAATTTACAAACAAGATTATCATAATATCAATGAAAGCCTTAATTTAGGATCAAGACAGTGTTCAAATTAATTCTCATATCTCACACTGGTAGATTTTTAGTATCGATATACCATTGTCCACAATACCATTATTCACAAAACCAGTACCACCGTACTCTTAGCACAGAGTCCGATCACGACCCGATCGGCTAGGCCATCTCATTAGAGACATCAACCACAATTTCTCTCAATATCAATACCACCGTCTTTAACACGGAGTCCGATCATGACCCGATCGGCTAGGCTATCCATTAGGGACATCGACCACAATCACAATTTCAAATTATAAATTTCCAGCACAATCACCACCATGTGTGCGGCATGGTGTGCGATCACGACCCGACCAGCTAGGCTGTCTTATTTGAGACATCAACCTTTTTATATCAATCATTGCATTTCGTATTACTTTCACATCTTTTCATCTCATTGGCACTAATGGCCATAATTATAAGATCATTCTTGGTACGTTGGCCATATTTAGTATTTCATGCTCACTTTATCAATTTTAATTATCATCATCATCATCATCGACAACAAATACAATTCAAATCAAGGTGTGTAGTACACATGTGAGCAATTTAGAGCCTAAAGCACATAGAGATATTTCACAAAATTTGGCATAATAGCCTTCATTTGAACTTGACTTAAAGTCGAAACATTATTAATGCACAGCCCATATTTTAACACATCCTCAATTGTTAACATAACATGAATAAAGCATTTGGGATGCTTGTTGAACATATATCTTTCAACTCAATCTTACTCGGAATAGCCACTTTCATAATGAATCACTCGGGACTTACATAATTTACATGAATATCGTGGGATTCAATTCTAAGAGAATAGTTTAGCCAACATACCTCACTTGAGCTTCCTTAAACTCTAAAATGTTCCGGAATTCTTAGCAACTTCAATCTATTGTAGAAATATAAAAAATTGAATCAAAATTTGGAAGATGATCATGGTTCTAGCTCACTCGGGCATTTTATCAAACATTAGATGTGCATAAGGTTTCAATGTCCTTTTTATGAAGGACTCCATCATCGCACAACCCAAGCTTTACCATTTTTAGCTCAACAATCTTCCTACACCCTTTGATAACACATGCATGTAAAATAAACAACTCTCATGCCCAAAAATTACCTTGCTAGTTACCCATTTTCAGAAGATTTCGAAATTAGGGTTTAGGGTGTAGAATCTTACCTCTAGGATGAAGACCTAGTGAGCTTCCCTTCTAAATCTTCCAAAACTTGAGCAACAATTGAAGAAAATTATTGAAGAACACCTTCACACTCTAGGGCACTCTCTCTCGCTCTAAAATATCAGATTATTGCTCAAAAATGGCCCAAAGAGTGTATTTAACGAAATATGGTCGGGTTTTAAAAACCCAAAAATGGAGCTCCGGAACAGTTCTGCGGTCACATATACGACCGCATAATGGATATGCGGACCGCATATCGGTCGTATAATTGCTGATAAAATGATCAAAAGGCTGTCTGTGTATGCGATCACTATATGGTCCGCATAACTGTCGACCGCATAATTTCTTCCAACTGACCCAATTAACTGTCTCACTCTGCGGCCATTATGCGGTCCGCGAAGTGATTATGCGGTCGCATAATGGACCGCAGAAATGCACTATTCCGCCAAAAGTTTTCTTTTACTTTCCTGTGCATTGTTACAATCCTCAAACACATAAGCCTAGTCCGGCACCATGAAACATTATTTTCTTTTCAAATTTTACCGGGCTTTATACTTAAGTTCTTCAAAATTTTCTGGGGTGTTACATTCTCCCCCGCTTAGGATCATTCGTCCTCGAATGAGGGCTCAAAACCTGTTATTAACATCTTATGCAACTCAGTTTGTTTCATACCACATTCAAGCAGCCCTAAATTTGACTAACTCCCAAAATTTCCAAACATTTCGCCAGAGTTTCCTTGGTAACTGGGCCTATCCACCTGTCAGAGAGCCCTGGAAACACATCCTAACAACATATACGTATTCCAACGATGTAACATAATACAAAACAACACTAACTATGGCCTCACAAGTAATTATATTACCAACACAGAACACCCTTAACATCAAATGTACAAATCATACGTAATTTATAGAAAGCAACTCTTAGAATTTTTCATAGATCAGAACTTTATAAATACATGGTCATTCACACATATAAGGATACTTTTTCTTCATTTCTTCCTCGGCCTCCCAAGTAGCCTCTTCAACCTGTTGGTTTCGCCATAACACTTTCACTGAGGCAATTTCTTTATTTCTCAATTTTCGGACTTGCCGATCAATAATAGAAATCGCAATCTCTTCGTAAGTCAATCTCTCATTTACCTCAATAGTCTCGACCGGAACAATGAGTGTCGGATCTCCAACCACTTTCTTCAACATAGACACGTGAAACACCGGGTGTACTAATGACATCTCAGGTGGTAGCTCAAGCTTGTACGCCACCTTACCGATCTTCTGAATGATTTTGTACGGTCCGACATACCTCGGACTCAATTTCCCTTTCTTACCAAATCACATTACACCCTTCATGGGGGAAACTTTCAAGAATACCCAACCATCTTCTTTAAACTCCAAATCCCTACGACGAACATCCGAATTGGATTTCTGACAACTCTGAGCAGTCTTCAACCTCTCCTTAATGATTTTAACTTTTTCCATAGCCTGATGCACGAGGTATGGCCCTATCAACTCTGCTTCCCCAATTTCGAACCACCCAATGGGAGATCTACATCTCCTGCTATATAAAGCCTCGAATGGTGCCATCTGAATGCTAGCATGATAGCTATTATTGTATGCAAATTCTATAAGTGGTAAATGATCATCCCAGCTACCTTTGAAGTCTAGCACACAAGTACGCAACATATCCTCAAGCGTTTGAATAGTTCGCTCTGCCTGCCCGTCCGTCTGTGGGTGAAAGGCTGTACTACGATTCACCTGAGTACCCAAACCTTGCTGAAATTTCTTCCAAAAATTAGCAGTGAATTGTGCTCCCCGATCAGAAATGATGGAAACTGGGGTGCCATGCAACCTGACTATTTCTTTGATATACAACTGAGCGTACTGCTCTGTTATGTCGGTAGACTTAATCGGCAAAATTTGTGCTGACTTCGTGAGTCGATCCACAATCACCCAAATTGAGTCAAACTTGCGCGGAGTGCACGGTAATCCTACCACAAAGTCCATATTAATCATTTCCCATTTCCACATTGGAATTTCTATGTTCTGTGCCAACCCACCGGGCCTTTGGTGTTCGACCTTCACTTGCTTACAATTTGGATATCTTGCCACAAAATCTGCCATATTCCTCTTCATATCATTCCACCAATAGACTTCCTTAAGACCCTGATACATTTTCGTAGAACCTGGGTGCACGGAATACCTAGAAGTGTGAGCTTCAGTCATAATTCTTTCCCGGAGACCATCCACATTTGGAACACAGAGTCGCCCTTGGTACCTTAGTGTACCATCATCCATGCCAAGAGAAAAGGCCATGTTCTTATGTTTATGAATCCCCTCTTTCAACTACACCAACAATGGATCGTTGTATTGCTTCTCTTTGACTTCCACAACAAGCGATGATTCAGCCCTATTTTGCACAATTCAGCCCTATGTCTAAGACGAACTCCCAAACTAGCCAATCGGTGAACTTCTTTGGCCAATGGCCTTTGATATGCCTCCAAGTGTGCTAAGCTACCCATAGATTTTTGGCTAAGAGCATCCGCCACAACATTAGCCTTCCCCGGATGGTACAAAATATCAATGTCATAATCCTTGAGTAATTCAAGCCATCTTCTCTGCCTCAGATTCAATTCCTTCTATTTGAAAATATATTGAAGGCTCTTATGGTCCTTGAATATATCAACATGGAACCCATATAAATAATGACGCCAAATTTTCAATGCAAATACCACTGCTGCAAGTTCTAAATCATGTGTTGGATAGTTCTTTTCATGATTCTTGAGTTGCCTAGAAGCATAAGGCTGATAAAATGATCAAAAAGGTTGTCTGTGTATGCGGTCACTATGCGGTCCGTATAACTGTTATGCGATCGCATAATGCACCGCATAAGATTTATGCGGTCGCATAGTCGACCGCATAATTTCTTCCAACTGACCCAATTAACTCTCTCACTCTGCAACCATTATGCGGTCCGCAGAGTGATTCTTTGCAAATTTTATCGGCCTTTACACTTATGTTCTTCAAAATTTTCCGGGGTGTTACAGCAGAATGACATCCAAAATTGCCCCTCTCCTGCCTCACTCTACGGCCATTAGCAGCTTCATTCATAATTTCCAAAATATTATGAGTTTATAGAATTAATGAAAAACATGATTTCCAAATACCAACATTTCTAGTTCAATTCCCCAACATTAACCACAACCTACAACCTGTCTACGGAGCCTCAAAGTACAACAGAAGAGTAATATGGAGATGCGGGCAACAAGGCCATGACTGTACCTCAAAACACAGTATATGAGAAACAAATGATACATGACCTCGAAAAAAAGTGGGGCTCACCAAATCAGCTGAAGAGAGTGTACCGTTATCACTGATCAATGCCGCCTGCTGTAGAACCACCTGCATCCATTAAAGATGCAGCGCTCCCGGCAAAAGGGATGTTAGTACCGTCGAATAGCACTAGTAAGTATAGCTAAAAGTCCTATTCACAATATCCACAATATCCAAATGTCTAGTTAAAAATATAATAATCTTTGGTTGGGAAATCATTAGCATCGACATACCACCGTCTTTGTTAGCACGGAGTCCGATCACGCCCGATCGGCTAGGCCATCTCCCCATGAACAATGTGGTTTGACATGTGATGTGAAAGAAAGTTGTTACCAAGAGTAGTACCACCATATGCGCAATATGGCTTCTGATCTCCACCCGATCAGCCAGGCCGCCTTCCCACATATGTCGTGTGGGTTGACTCTTCCAATCCACGAAGGTTCTAGTTTCATCCCAATTAAGGGGAATAATATCACAATTTCCCAAAGGTTCTAATTTCATCCCAAAAAGGGGAATAATCACAATCCACCCCTACACTGGCACGTGTAGTTTCAGGTGTGGGCCTTATGACCCACCCTTCCTCGGTTTTGCTAATGATGCTCCCAAAAAAAAATTTTTTTATTGATTTGCACACAGAGGTAACATAAATACAATAGTACTCATCTCAACATCTTTCACATTTTATAAATTCTCATTAGTATTTCCAGTCATTCACAACGACAATATTTTCTTGGCTCATTTGGCCATTCACAAGATTCTTTATTCTTGGCACGATGGCCGTATTTCATATTCCACACTTTCACCTCTTTCAATATCAAAGACCACCATTAAATATCAACATACAGAATATTTCAGAAATCATATACTTCAAATCCATTTGAAATGAGAACTTCAAATACAAATGGTTTCCTCCCAAAGAATGAGGCATACCAACTAACAATAGAAACACACGTGAAAAATCATAAACAATCAATACACCATTTATTCTTGCAATACTCTTCCCCAAAAATGACAATGTACAATTTCAAGATATGAGTATATAGAACTCGAATCACAGTGGATATATTTATAAAGCAAGAATTAGTTAAAGTAGTCACTAATGGGTATGAATTGAGTACAAAAGCTCTTAGGCAAATTCTATTTTCCAAAACACTTTTAAAACAATTGAGCCGAGGCTCATTTCACATTCTTTATCTCATTCTCTCAAATCATTTGCACTACTAGCCACAATAATAACTTAAATTCTTGGCACGTTGGTGTCACGACCTATAATCTCACATGTCGTGATGGCGCCTATCTCAATAATAGGCAAGCCGACAATCTCAATAAACCACCATATATTTTAAATTTGAAAAGATAATTATTAAATTCAGCGGAAGAAAAATCTCACAAACCCAAGTATAAACACTCCCAAAACCCAGCGTCACTGAGTACATGAGCATCTATTATGAATACAAAGTCTGGTTGACAAAACACTATCTGAAAGTATAGAACAGTACAATAACTGAAGAAAGGGAGTCAAGGTCAGCAGACTCCAGGCAGCTACCTTGATAGTTTTCAACTAACAGTACTCTGAGATCTAACGGTCGTCGTGTCCGAAAGCACCTGGATCTGCACACGAGGGGCAGAGTGTAGTATGAGTACAACCAACTCAATAAGTAACAAGACTAACCTTTGGGCTGAAAGTAGTGACGAGCTCCGCATGTACGGTACAATATAAATAATAACGATACAGAAATGTAGGCATGCTTTCAAGTTCAACAATTGCTTTTAGTACAAATAAAACAGATCAATTTTGAACAATACGAGTAATATGACATCTATGTATCTTCATGCCAATGTACATACTGTATGTGATGCACTTTATTGAAAACTCCATGTACTCACAATCTAAAACACTCAATTACGCAGCACTGTATATGGCCGATCCAGCCCAGGGAAGATCCATCCTAAATATATATGTATATCCATCAACTGACAGTCAGTCAATCAGTACTGTATAAGGCCAATCCAGCCCAAGGAAGATCCATCCCAAATATATAAATACTTCGGGCAAGATCCATGCCCAGGGAAAATCCATCCCTCAATATAAATGCTTTGGGCAAGATCCATGCCCAGGGAAGATCCATCCCTTAATATAAATGCTTCGGGCAAGATCAATGCCCAGGGAAGATCCATCCCTCAATATAAATGCTTCGGACAAGATCCATGTCCAGGGAAGATTCATCCCTCAATATAAATGCTTCGGGCTATATCCATGCCTAGGGAAGATCGATCCCTCAATATAAATCAATCGCGCTCACTGGGGGGTTTGCAGACTCTCGGAGGGACTCCTTCAGCCCAAGCACTATATAAAGCCGATATGGCCTAGTGTAGGCGGGAAGTCCCGATCCGTATAATAATAAAGCCAATAAGGTCTGCTACATGCGGGCGGCCCCGATCCATTTAATAATAAAACCAATAAGGCCTGCTGCAGACGGGCAGACTAGATCCATATAATAATAAAGCCAATAAGGCCTGCTGTAGACGGGCAGTCCCGATCCCATAAATATACTCGCAATGGATGAATATGACTGAGTGTGAAATGTATATTTTTGAAACAATTAATTCAACAGCAACACGACCCCATGGGTCCCAAAATATTGGCACATAGCCTAAACACGATATTTAATAAGAGCCTCGGCTCAATTTCTCTAACACGTGGAACATGTTTAGATTATAACATGATTCATTAATTTTACAACTGCACAGGATTTATTCAAGACACAATTTCTGTGGTGCACGTCTACATGCTCATCACCTATCGTGTGTGTCACCTCCAAACAATTTATATCATACCAAATTTCGGGGATTCATACCCTCAAAACCAAGTTTAGAAGTGTTACTTATCTCAAACTGTATAATTCTTTACTCCTCTAGGCCCTTGCCTCGTGAGTTTATCTCCAAACGCCTCGAATATAGCCACAAATTATTCGATTCAGTCAATAAAATTTATTGGAATTAATTCCATAAGAAAATACTAATTTTCCAACAAAATCCGAAATTGCACTCAAAAATCGCCCGTGAGGCCCCGTCTTGGAACCCGACAATAGTTAGAAAATATGAATGCCCATCCAACCACGAGTCTAACCATACTTGAAACTTACAGGAACATCGTGGAATTCAATTCTAAGAGAGTAGTTTAGCCATTATCCCTTGATGGAGCTCTCTAGTGCTACTAAAACCACCTACTACTCTTACAACTTCAATCTTCACCAACATAATTCAATTGGACCAATATTAGTAAAACATTCCAGGTTTTTGGTCGTTTTGGCATTTTATCAAACACCTAGAGTGCATAGCATTCAACTACCTCTAGTAATGGTATTTCTTCATCCAACATTCCATCCTTCCCACCAATAAGAGATACTAAACCATCCTTTGTCTACAAATTGCCTTCTTTAGAACCTTTGCAATCATCAATGAACTCACATCCACCCAATTGTTACTAATTAATTCATTACAATATCTCTACAATACCCAATAATCTAGTTGAAGTATTTATGGCTTCTAAGCACCATCCAATAAGTGCTAATGCTTATTTCTTGCTCATATATTCACGAACAATCCATGATTATATGTTTAAGAGTGAAAGATTACCTCTTGAAGACCAAATCTTGAAAGCCAACTTTTGGAGTGTTCTTGAGATTTTGAAGAAATCCTATGGAATCCAATACAAAATCTTGTTGTAACTAGTGATTGTGAAGTGAAATCATCATAAAAACACTCTTAAAAACTCACCTTAAGTGTGTATTGGAAGCATTGGCCGGATGGGTGATGGAGAGAAAAGCCCTAGTCATGAAATCCTTTTCTTCTTCTGTCTCCCCGCTCATCTATTAATAAAATCGGATACTGTATTTTTTCACTGGTGTTATCCCTGTGCTATAAGGCTTTAGCTCACTGGTTTGCTAAAATCGGATACAATATTTTTCCACTAGTGATATCCCTGTGCTATAAGGTTTAAGCTCACTGGTTTTCTAAAATCGGATACAGTATGTTTTTCCACAGGTGCTATCCCTTTGCTATAAGGCTTTAGCTCACTGGTTTGCTAAAATTTTCAACTTCCCTCCTGTGCCTACAGCTGCGCTATGTGGAGATAGCTCACTGTATTTTCTTTAGTCTTATTGCTTTAAAATTAACATCCAAGGGAGAAAGTTCTACAACCTTTGTACTAATTGATCTATCTCGGCACCACAAAACCTTAATTTCCTTAGCAAAAATTCTCCGGGGTCGTTACACATAATTCAACATCCGGTCAACCTTTTTAACTTAAGTTCTAAACTTTGGAACTAAGTGTTCCAAATTATTACAAAACCTCACCAGACCCGAACCAACCACCCCGAGCAAGTTACATAACAACTGTAAAGCATAAATTGGGCAGTAAATAGGGGAACGTGGCTGTAATACTTAAAACGACCGGTCGGGCCATTACATTCTCCCTCACTTAAATATACGTTCGTCCTTGAACGTGCCAAGTGTTATTTCCAAGCCATCACATCACTATTCCATCTTACCACGCACATTCCCGGGGGTGATCTCACGTCACCATATTCTATATAGGCCTCACCACACAACATAACTGAAAATTACTAATTTAGAATTAGCCCATAAATCTTGGAATCCAATTTCCAACATTCAAAAATTTCCTTCGAAGACCCGAATCTCACATCTACACTATGTATGAGTCTTAACAAACTATATCCAGCCATAACCATAATCCCACATATAATCACATAACATACTACACAACTCGCATACTCGTAGCACCATTTCTGATCACAGTAACTACTCAAAACCAACCAAGTACTAGTATAAAACCTTGCATTCAACAGAACCTCATTCCAAAAACTTCGTACACTGCCAATGGTGAAAGAAATAATCAAAAACTCATAACCACTCATGAGATCAACTAGCCATGGGGCTCTCTCGCCCCAACCAGGACCATAATCCTCTCCTAAGTCGGCATTCAATATTATCCTCTCGAATATACCATAATCAAGCCTGATAGTACCCATTCTAGGTCCAATGACCTTATATTATTAAACACAACTATCCCACAGACACGCCACATCAATATAACTCAAGCCACAACAGCGCAATATGTGTACCCAAATATGGAAAATATCTCAAAGAAGAGAACCGTATTGTGAGTTCAATAAGCACCACCACAACTGCAATGCTATAAGCTCGTTATATATAGTAGAACCAAGATACACAAATTTAATAACAGTAACCAGCTCTTCTAGAGCTCACATTAACATCACTCGCACGAACAACTCACGTGCTATAGTATCAATATCTGGACCCGCATGGGCAACTCACGTGCCAATAATATCAGTATATGGATCCGCATAGACAACTCACGTGCCAATAACACAATCCGCCTGGCATGGTCACAGGCCTCTAGTCCAAGCATATCATAGAGGAGCAATCAAACAAGTACACATGTATATGATAAATGAAATAAGATTCACATGCTCTGGACTGGTATAAATAACACGCCATAGCGTAAGCATGTGCAAAGTCTGCTGTCATACTTCAAATTGGCAAGTTAACGCAAAAATAGTAACTACCCTATTTATTCAGGGGATTTAGCGTCTTTGTAACCTCAAATGTAGCCCAGATAGTTTTCAACAAAGGTACGAAGACGAGAAACATTATAACTTTATGCTTAACAATCAACTCTAGGCATATAATAGCCTAAGCATTCTTTCGAGTATGAGTACTTGTCCTGATGCCCGCACATTGGCTCAAACCTCACATATATACACACTTATAGCGCGTAGCTATCACAATAATTAACGCAACTAGTGCCTCCACTGAGTTAAAATAAAATACTCACCTCAAACCGGCCGCAACCCGAAATAATATACTTTTGAGAACTCCCAATCCCCAAATTCATCAAACACATAAATCATCGTAACTGATCCCAACTCCAGCACTAGAATGACTAACACATCTTCCATTCATGATCTTTCCATGAGGAATACTTTCATAATTCTTTTGTGCCACATAGAAATAATTTGAATATTAGTAGTCTATCAACCAGGTGAGTACTGCAATACCAATGACATCCGTAAATCAAAACACAATGCGCCTTTTGAAATGCATACCCTTCTCAGGGATTATCGAGCAGGTATAACATTCATCTAAATATCTAAAACTGACCATTCTGTCCAAAATTCGTGATCTTCCTTTCAAGAATGAACTGCCACCTTGTACATGTAAATCTAAATCCCGCACAACATACCACATCTATTATGCCATCATATGGAAAGCACAAGAATCCCATTATCAACCCTGAGTCACCAGTAAATTACATACCCGGTTAGTTAGAAACCTTCCTCTTGCTTCCTTCCACGAGGAAATCACAATACACAACATGTTTCCCACACCAGTAGAAAATATCCAGTTCAAACCATGGTAGAAACCATCCAGAATACTTTGAAATCCATCTGCACATAACCAAGCTATTAGAACTACATTCCTCTAACTCGACCAAACCACGTAGGTCACCAAAACCAAGAATATTGCCACCAAAACATCTGTAGAGTCTCATCACATCATAATTACCCCTATAAATACCACAACCGAAACACCCACTCTGAAAATATCTTATTTGAGTCTAAGACCGTTTCATTCACCTTCCTAATACTGAAGTATAAAATACATAATGATATACAAAAATGCAACAAGTCTCGACACCATCCAATGTAAGCAACTGATTTTAGTGATATAAAAATTCGAAAAAATTTTAATTTCCACATATACATTTTGAATCCATTAGAATCCTCTCGAGAATCATCCACTATGCTCAAATCTAATTTACTCCGCCCCAAACGGGCCAAAAGACATGTGCTCCTTTAGCACAATCAACACTCAATGAAGTAACCCTGCCTTAACACCACCGATCAAATTCACACTCTGTTCGTACTACATCGTTCCCAATAACAACTTATTCATCCCATAATTTCAATATACTCATAAAGTTCAATATAACCTGTATCCGGGAATTTCCTTACTCGAGTCATCCTCGATGTCTATATTTGTAAGTCATAACCGAATCACATGTATGCCTCAAACTGAAAACAGTACAACACACAACCATGAAATTAAATCATCAATAGCAGGCTCCCCCACTTGGCTCAAAGCCATAGATTAAAATACTTGATAACTCACAATACCCATACTTTATTACTACCTTAATACCGCAGTCAGTTCAATGAAAATTCTTCTCAAGATTATGCAACACCCACCATAAAATACCTCAATCATCCGCTAAATTCACATTTATTCTCGCGACAATCAAGTCAACTTTCTCAACCAGCTTCAAATTCAAATCTCAACACATACGCCCCGTTGGTAGAAAAGAAATTCTCCACTCAACATTATAAGGAGCACACCTATGTAGATTACTCCACAGGAGACAACCCACCTGCTTAGCCTCAAATTGACATCTTCCTATACCCTTTTCGCACCTACAATTACTACACAATCACTTACTCTTCTTGAGTCCAAACTCATTGACAAGACATGAGAATTTAATTTGTCCCCCAATTTAACAACGTGAAAGATCCTTCAATACACTAATAATTCGAGACTATACGTCAAATTAAGACGGAAATCAAGTACCCAATAGCAAACTCTTGAGTCACAGTTAACTTTATTCGTCACATTCAACCCATCTGAACAGATCATACTTATCATATAGCCATTCAACCGCTCATCGAACCATAAATTTCACTCATAGGGACACTACCGGACATATGAGTCCAAATGTACAAGTTCACATAACTGAAGCTACCAAGCTTAAGTTGCGGTCTAATCCTGGCCTCAGGTCCTCCAGACTGGCCCATCACCAAAACATAGAATACATATCACGAATCTCGTTTGTGGAATCACAAGCCGGTGATGCACAACTAATACCGAGCGCTCACATATGCACTCGAATACGTGGAAGGAATTCAAAGAGTTATGTTTCAAGCTGAATCAATTCCGCACGATAGAATACAAGAAAGTGAAATTTTTCCTAAGGGTTCGGCAGCCTCTCGAAGATAAGTACAGATTTCTTCGTACCGATCCGCAAGACTCTACTAAACCTGTTCATGACTCGTGAGACATATGTTACCTAGAGCTCTAATACCGACTTGTCACGACCTAAAATCTCGCATGCCGTGATGGCACCTAACTCAATACTAGGCAAGCCGATAATCTCAATAAACCACCATATCTTTTAAATTTGAAAACATAATTATTAAATTCAGCAGAAGAAAAACCTCACAAACACAAGTATAAACACTTCCAAAACCCGGTGTCACTGAGTACATGAGCATCTAATATGAATACAAAGTCTGATTGACAAAACACTGTCTGAAAGTATAGGACAGTATAATAACTGAAGAAAGGGAGTCAAGGTCAGCGGACTCCGGGCAGCTACCTTCATAGTCTCCAACTGATAGAACACTAAGATCTAACGGTCATCGTGTCCGAAAGCACCTGGATCTGCACACGAGGTGTACAGTGTAGTATGAGTACAACTAACTCAATAAGTAACAAGACTAACCTTTGGGCTAAAAGTAGTGACGAGCTCCGCATGTACGGTACAATATAAATAATAACGATACAGAAATGTAGGCATGCTTTCAAGTTCAATAGTTGCTTTTAGTACAAATAAAACAGATCAATTATGAACAATACGAGTAATATGACATCTCTGTATCTACATGCCAATGTACAAACTGTATGTGATGCATCTTAGTGAAAACTCCATGTACTCACAATCTAAAACACTCAATTACGCAGTACTGTATATGGCCAATCCGGCCCAGGGAAGATCCATCCCAAATATATATGTAAATCCATCAACTGGCAGTCAGTCACTTAGTACTGTATAAGGCTAATCCAGCCCAAGGAAGATCCATCCCAAATATATAAATACTTCGGGCAAGTTCCATGCCCAGGGAAAATCCATCCCTCAATATAAATGCTTCGGGCAAGATCCATGCCCAGGGAAGATCCATCCCTCAATATAAATACTTCGAGCAAGATCCATCCCTCAATATAAATGCTTCGGATAAGATCCATGTCCAAGGGAGATCCATCCCTCAATATAAATGCTTCTGGCAAGATCCATGCTCAGGGAAGATCCATCCCTCAAAATAAATCAACCGCGCTTACTAGGGGTGTGTGCAGATTCCGGAGGGGCTCCTTCAGCCCAAGCGTTATAAATCAACCGCGCTCACTAGGGGTGTGTGCAGACTCTCGGTGGGGATCCTTCAGCCCAAGCGCTATATAAAGCCGATATAGCCTACTGCAGGCGGGCAGTCCCGATCCGTATAATAATAAAGCCAATAAGGCCTGCTACAGACGGGCAGCCCCGATCCATATAATAATAAAGCCAATAAGGCCTGCTGCAGACGGGCAGCCCCGGACCCATAAATATCCTCATAATGGACGAATATGACTGAGTGTAAAATGTATATTTTTGAAATAATTAATTCAACAGCAACACGACCCCATGGGTCCCAAAATATTGGCACATAGCCTAAACACGATATTTAATAAGAGCCTCGGCTCAATATCTCTAACACGTGGAACATGTTCAGATTATAACATGATTCATTAATTTTACAACTGCACAGGATTTATTCAAGACACAATTTCTGTGGATTCATACCCTCAGAACCAAGTTTAGAAGTATTACTTACCTCAAACCGTGTAATTCTTTACTCCTCTAGGCCCATGCCTCGTGAATTTGTCTCCAAACGCCTCGAATCTAGCCATATATTATTCGATTCAGTAAATAAAATTTATTGGAATTAATTCCATAAGAAAATACTAATTTTCCAACAAAATCCAAAATTGCACTCAAAAATCGCCTGTGAGGCCCACGTCTTGGAATGCGACAAGAGTTAGAAAATATGAACGCCCATCCAACAAACGAGTCCAACCATACTTGAAACTTACGGGAACATCGTGGAATTCAATTATAAGAGAGTAGTTTATCCAACATCCCTTGATGGGGCTCTTTAGTGCTACTAAAATCACCTACTACTCTTACAACTTTAATCTTCATCAACATAATTTAATTAGACAAATATTAGTAAAAAATTCCAGGTTTTTGGTCGTTTTAGCATTTTATCAAACACCTAGAGTTCATAGCATTCAACTACCTCTAGTAATGGGGTTTCTTCATCCAACAATCTCTTCGTCCCACCAATAAGAGATACTAAACCATCCTTTGTCTACAAATTGCCTTCTTTAGAACATTTGCAATCATCAATGAACTCACATCCACCCAATTGTTACTAATTAATTCATTACAAAATCTCTACAACACCCAATAATCTAGTTGATGTATTTATGGCTTCTAAGCACCATCCAATAAGTTCTAATGCTTATTTCTTGCTCATATATTCACTAACAATCCATTATTATAGGTTTAACAGTGAAAGATTACCTCTTGAAGACCAAATCTTGAAAGTCCACTTTTGGGGTGTTCTTCAGATTTTGAAGAAATCCTATGGAATCCAATATAATAACTTGTTGTAATTAGTGATTGTGAAGTGAAATCATCATAAAAGGCCTGTTGCAGGCGGGCAGCCCCGATCCGTATAATAATAAATCCAATAAGGCCTGTTGCAGGCGGGCAGCCCCGATCCATTTAATAATAAAGCCAATAAAGCTTGCTGCAGATGGGTAGCCCCGATCCATACATATAATAATAAAGCCAATAAGGCCTGCTGCAGACGGACAGTCCCGATCCCATAAATATCCTCACAATGGACGAATATAACTGAGTGTAAAATGTATATTCTTGAAATAATTAATTCAATAGAAACACGACCCTATGGGTCCCAAAATATTGGCACATAGCCTAAACACAATATTTAATAAGAGCCTCGGCTCAATTTCTCTAACACATGGAACATGTTCAGATAATAACATGATTCATTAATTTTACAACTGCACAGGATTTATTCAAGACACAATTTATGTGGTGCACGTCTACATGCTCGTCACCTACCGTGTGTGTCACCTCCAAACAATTTATATCATACCAAATTTTGGGGATTCATACCCTTACAACCAAGTTTAGAAGTATTACTTACGTCAAACCGTGTAATTCTTTACTCCTCTAGGCCCATGCCTCGTGAATTTGTCTCCAAACGCCTCGAATCTAGCCATAAATTATTCGAGACAGTAAATAAAATTTATTGGAATTAATTCCATAAGAAAATACTAATTTTCCAATAAAATTCGAAATTGCACTCAAAAATCGCCCGTGAGGCCCACGTCTTGGAACGCGACAAGAGTTAGAAAATATGAACGGCCATCCAACAAACGAGTCCAACCATACTTGAAACTTACGGGAACATCGTGGAATTCAATTATAAGAGAGTAGTTTATCCAACATCCCTTGATGGGGCTCTTTAGTGCTACTAAAATCACCTACTACTCTTACAACTTTAATCTTCATCAACATAATTTAATTAGACAAATATTAGTAAAAAATTCCAGGTTTTTGGTCGTTTTAGCATTTTATCAAACACCTAGAGTTCATAGCATTCAACTACCTCTAGTAATGGGGTTTCTTCATCCAACAATCTCTTCGTCCCACCAATAAGAGATACTAAACCATCCTTTGTCTACAAATTGCCTTCTTTAGAACATTTGCAATCATCAATGAACTCACATCCACCCAATTGTTACTAATTAATTCATTACAAAATCTCTACAACACCCAATAATCTAGTTGATGTATTTATGGCTTCTAAGCACCATCCAATAAGTTCTAATGCTTATTTCTTGCTCATATATTCACTAACAATCCATTATTATAGGTTTAACAGTGAAAGATTACCTCTTGAAGACCAAATCTTGAAAGTCCACTTTTGGGGTGTTCTTCAGATTTTGAAGAAATCCTATGGAATCCAATACAAAATCTTGTTGTAACTAATGATTGTGAAGTGAAATCATCATAAATACTCACCTTAAGTGTGTATTGGAAGCATTGGCCGGATGGGTGATGGAGATAAAAGGCCTAGTCTTGAAATCATTTTCTTCTTCTGTCTCCCCGCTCATGGATTAATAAAATCGGATACAATATTTTTCCACTGTTGTTATCCCTGTGCTATAAGTGTTTAGCTCACTGGTTTTCAAAAATCGAATACAGTATTTTTCCACTGGTGATATCCCTGTGCTATAAGGCTTTAGCTCACTGGTTCGCCAACATACCTTGATGGAGCTCTTTAGTGATATTAAAACCACCAACTACTCTTACAACTTCAACTACATCAACATAATTAAATTGGACCAATATTAGTAAATATTTTCAGGTTTTTGGTCATTTTGGCATTTTATCAAACACCTAGAGTGCATAGCATTCAACTACCGCTAGTAATGGTGTTTCTTCCTCCAACAATACCTCCTTACCACCAACAAGAGATACTATAGCATCCTTTGTCCACTAACTACCTTCTTAGCACCATTATAATCATCAATGAACTCACATCTACGAAATTTTACTAATTAACTCATTACAAAATCTCTACCACACCCAATAATCTATTTTAATATTTATCGCTTCCAATCACCATCTCATAAGTGCTAGTACTTATTCCTTGCTCATTTATTCACTAACAATCCATGCATGTAGGTTTAAGGGTGAAAGATTATCTCTTGTAGACCAAATCTTGAAAGTCAACTTTTGGGGTGTTCTTGAGATTTTGAATAAATCCTATGGAATCCAATACAACACCTTTTTGTAACACTTAGTGATTGAGAAGTGAAATCATCCTAAAAACACACTTAAAAACTCACCTTAGGTGTGTATTGGAAGCCTTGGCCGGATGGGTGGTGGAGAGAAAGCCCTAGTCTTGCAAAAATGACTTAGCCCCTCTCTCTACCCATCCTTGGAGTTATTTAATGGGCTCCTACGTGTGTGGCCACACACCTGGGGAAGTGGCCGCGCACCTGAGGCAGAAACTCTTAAATATGCGCGGTCGCGCATCTCGGCGCGCATATGACGTATGTCCAGTAAAATTGCCATAAATTTCTCTATACATACCCAAATGACGAGCGGTTTGATGCGTTGGTAACTAGACTCGAAGGGATTTAATTTTATAGGTAGATAACCACCTAAGTCATTATATGGAGGGAGCTATATTCATTTGAAGTCGGGTCTTGTGCCAACTGAAACATCATTTCCACTTAATGTGACCAACTTGTTCCACACAAGTTCTTGCCATTCCCAAAACTCCTTAGTATGTTCCAACACACCTTAAACATACATTATCAATTCAACATGATATTTCTATATCCCATAGGTCTCCTTTAATACTCAAATACGTTATTCCTAAATACTGTTGGCGCACTTTAAAATCTTAAATCAATAGATTTTTTTACGGGGCCTTACATTCTCCCCCACTTAGGATCATTCGTCCTCTAATGAGGAGTAGAGTCCAGCCCCAAACACTTAACATAACTCGACTCTTCTTTCAAATATTTCAATCCCCCAAATTTGACTAACTCCAAAACATTTCAGAAATTTCAGCAGAGTCTCCCCTGTAATTGGGCCTAACCAACCTGCCAGAGAATCACCAAAACCACCCTAACAACATATCCATAAATTAACAAAGCATCACAGTATATTTCAACAACACTGATCTCAACATTAAGGGCATTACATTAACAGAAGTGGTATCTAGACATGAGTTGCACATATTTAAATCATAGCATATAACAAGTACCCTTTTGAATCACAACCATTTGGTTATACAAGCATGTGAGAATATTTCCTTTACTTTGACAGAGACAGGGATGACAACTAGGTACCTCTTATAAGCAAATTACCCATTAACTTCACCTTCAATAGTTTCCACCGGAATGATAAGCAAAGGATTTCCAACAACCTTCTGGAACCTAGATACATGATGCATCGGGTGCATGGAAGACAACAATAGCAAAACATCATACTCATAGTTTGACATATTTCCTTCAATATTCCATAAGGCCTAATGTGACTACACATACTTTACCTTCCTTAACAATTCACCCAATATATTCATAGAGAAAATCTTGAGAATAACCCGTTCACTTTCTTCAACTCTAAATCCCTATGCCGAACACCCAAAGTAAACCTTTGGCGACCTCTAACAGTTACTCTAAGATGTGCTAGCATAAATATGACCATAAAATTTCATATCTAATATATTTGATCACGGGATGATGCTTCTTCTTTGACTTGTTTGAACTTCAACCCTCATAGGTTACTATAAATAGGAACAACGAGGTCCGAGATTGGGCTGGAATTATTCAAGAATCCATCAATGTGCTGAGCACGGCATTTCAAGAGGTTATATCTTAAGAGACACGAAGGTTACTACCAATAGCACTGACATGGTTAATCATTGTGATGACATCATTGATTCGACAAATGAGGCATAGAGTTTCCTAGTAGGTATTGATAATGTAGGGACCATGTCCATGATTCTGAGGTTTAAAAGAAATGAGTCATGAAAAGGACAACAACAATTATTTCATTCCATATGTGTCTTGTTTGGCAATAGTAGGCCTCAAAGAGAAATAGTTAAGTACGTGACATCAGTCATCTCCTGGAGTGTAGGGAAAATCCGTTTAACTCGAAATGAGATTATTCTAGCACCCTGAATGTGATATGAGTTTCAAAATACATGAAGTTGCATTATGCTCGTAACATTAACTAGCACAAGGAATCTATGCCACAAGCCCACGAGGATGAAAAAGAAGTTGAACACTTCTGAGATTATTATCATTCTCACAGCTTAACCTTTGCCAATAGTTGATCCTATGTGAGAGGACTAGAGATACGACGAAATTTCCTTCAATTCGATATGCTCATCATAAGGCTGCTTAACTGTAAGGACCTGTAAAAATTTTAACCAAAATACTCGGGGTTTCGTGGTGCCAAGATAGATTCCTGCGTTACTAGCGGTTTGGACTTTTTGGATTGAACAGTACCCTACGGACTGAGAGAAAAATGTTTCATAGAAGAACGCATTTTTGCGGCCCATTATGCGGCCGCATAATCACTCTGCGGACCGCATAATGGCCGCAGAGTGAAGCAGTAAGTTTGGCCAATTTGAGGTCGGTTTTGCGGTCGATTATGCGATCGCATAATCGATATGTAGACCGCATATCTATCGCATAATTCCTCTTGGGTTTCTGCGGAGGAAGTTCTGCGGTGCATTATACTGGTCGCATACCTGAGCCGAAAGTTTAGGCCCCTGAGAGCCATTTCTACGGTCACTTTGCGGACCGCATAACCATTATGCGGTCGCATATGTGACCGCTGACCTGTGTCGGGGCACCATTTTTCTTAATTTAAAACCCGACCCCTATTCCGTTAAAACATCCCTTAAGTCTATTTTGAGCTCATTTTCTGATACTTCTAGAGTGAGAGAGAGAGAGGGTTCAAGAGGGAGGGACTAAGTTTCATCAAATTGATCTTCAATCATCACTAAAAGCCTTGGAAATATTCAAGTAGAGCACCAAAATTCTTCACCCTAAAAGGTAAGGCTTCATCACCCCAGCTCTAAATTTCAAACATAGCTATAATGGGGTACTAGGGTGATACTTCATGAGTATGAGGGTGGTTTATCTTGCATGTATATGTGATAAAGAGTGGGGGGAAAGAAAGTGAGTTAGAGCCATGAATGTTTTCCTAATTCTGGGTTCAATTTTTATATTGCTAAAATAGATTGAGGTTGCTAAGGGTTCCGGATTATTGTAGAGTCCAAAGAAGCGAAATTGAGGTATGTATGGCTAACTCTCTTCTTCTTAGAATCAAACTCCTGGAGTCCGAATAATTGGTATAAGTTCCAACTTGATTATACTAGGATCATTTGCCTTAGTGTGTTTGATTGAAAGATTCATGTTCCCTAATTATTTTAGATGGTTACCATGTCATCATGCTATTTGAGAACGTAATTATGATTTTCCAAGCTCCTTCCCTTATGTGTGAAATGCCTTATGTGATGGTACTTATCAACATGAATGATGATGTTATTCGAATAAATAAAAAAAAGGAAAGATTTGAATTGTAAAATGTGCCCAAGTGCCAAGAACTACTTAATAAATGAGGTTGTTTGTGCCATGTAATGGAGATGGGAAAGAAATGTGAATTGAGTGGACAGTTGAAAGAGGTTATGTCTCAAGTGATATGCCTTAGCCGATCGGGCCGAGATTGGATGCCATGTTGTACACATGGTGGCATTTGTATTGGAATTATTGAATTACATTGTGGATATGGATATGTCTCACTTGAGATGGCTTAGCCGGTCGGGCCGAGACCGGACTCCATGAAAAAACACGGTGGCATTGTGAGTTGTGGCTTTGGCACTAAAGATTATTAATCTAAGAAGATGGAAAGATTGAATTGGAAACTATGTAATCCTTACTCAGTGTTTTCTTTGCATTTCTATGAAGTACTTATTGATTATTATGACTGCCTTCTCTTTGTTTCACTGTTCATTCTACTAAGATTGGTGTTTGCCTTACATACTAGTACTATTCGACAGTACTAACATCCCTTTTGCCAGGGGCGCTACATGTTTGAATGGATGAAGGTGGTTTCATCACAAATAGTGCGGATCGCAGATAGTGGTGCTCACTTTCTCTTCTCACAGCAGTCTTGGTGAGCCCCCTTTCTCCCAGGGGTCATGTAGTCCTTCTTTTGTATAAGTTTTCACATTTTGAGGTATAGCCGGGGCCTTGTTGCCGGCATTGTCATGTTGCTCTTTTCTATCCTTAGAGGCTCCGTAAACATTTTTTTGTGGGTCATGTATGTATGTTGGGGCGGTCGTTGGACCGAGTTGTATTTTGGAAACTCAACTATGCCATAATGTATATAAGGAAAATGAATTAGCAACGTTTATATATTTATATAACTGATCTCTCCCCGGTTTTACAAATGGTGATGCGTCCCTTTTTGGGTTATGAATGAGTCGGGTAGGAAAGGTTAATAGGCTTGCTCGATCGGGTTCACTCGGTTGAGCGCCGGTCGTGCTCCCCGAGGTTGGGGCGTGACATTAACTTTCAACCTTACACAAGTGAAATCATGTAGCTAGGACATCTTACTGTTGGGATGAAATCACATATTGGTTAGAGAGAATGAACACTTTACTATGAGCTAGATATATTTCTGCCATAATAACTCTCCAGCTACAATACCAGGCCACTTCATGGGTAACTACAATTCTAGGAGCAAAGTGAGTTACACACCGGGACATGATCTACGTGGATATGAAAGTCATACTGCGATGGGTGAACAAAAAGATCTTCCTGTGATGATTTTTTTTTTTTTTTGAAAATCTCAAATTTCTGAGAAACTTTTATGCGGACAAGTCACCCCTTCAATTGACAGTTATGCGTATAATAGGTGTTGAGATATGCCCTCATGTTACTAGATACTGAAATGGATTCATGATAATGCTCACAAAGGAGTAAAATGATTGTTCAAACCATAGGAGCAACATACACCGTAGAGAAAAAGAGTGGCTCTAGAAGGATCTCAACACTAGGCTGCTTTACATTAGATTTGATACCACATATGTAAATATTATGGTAGTGCGTGCATAGGCACAAGTGAGCAGATATTATCCATTTGAATCAAAAGGTTCTGTACGAAATTCATCAAGTATGGTCTCTTGTTGAGAATTTAGGAAATCAAGTGGGAAGTATTACTCCTGGAGTTATAACTGAATTAAAGGAAATCATTATAGAACTCAATTCCTCGCGAGATTGTAAATAAGAGAATTTTGTGATATAGTGGCTTCACGAATAATGCGTCTCGTTCAAAGAGTAGATACAGAGAACGACTCATAAAGTTGTTCCGGTTCTATCCCAACTTCCATAGTAACATAAGGAGTGACATATGACAAAGTGGAACCGGGATCAATAAGAGCATACACATCAAGAGATTGGACAGTCAATATACCTGTAACCACATCTGGAGAAGCCTCAAACTTTTGACGCCTCCTCATAGCATAAAACATGTTGGGCCCTCCCGAGCTCTCAATACCACCCCTAGCTTCTCCACGCCCTGCGGGCGGTATAGTGCCTCTAGCTGGGGGAGGCGTTACTGATGTAGTAGCTGGAACTGGATGGTTGTGTCGCTCCCCCGCCCATGCTCTGGCGAGATGAATGACAATCTCTCTGAATGTGACCCCTCATACCACACTTGTAACATACATAGGTACCATAGTGATATACTCCCGGATGACATCTCTCACACTTCACACAACGGGTATGAGATCCAATAAACTGAATCATCCCACTGACCTGATAATTACCCTTTTATTTCTGTGGTGGCCACTCTATAGGGAGGAATAGATATTGGATGAGTATCTAGTAGTAGGTTAATAGCAAACTCAATTTCTCGCTCTGGCGGAAGACCCGGAAGCTCATCGGGAAAAACATCGGGAAACTCATTAACCACAGGGATGGAGTGAATGGTTGGTGACTCTATTTCTACATCCCGAACCCGAACTACGTGATAAATATAGCACTTTCTGATCATCTTCCTTGCCTTGAGATAGGAAATAAATTTACCTCTCGGGGTTGCCGTATTACCTTTCCATTCCAAAGCAGGCTCTCTTGGGAATTGAAATCAAACCATCTTTGATCTACACTTGATGTTAGCATAAAAAAGGCCAATCAATCCATACCCATTATAACATCAAGCTCTACCCAACCGAACACCACGTACCCTATCCTTTTTTATTATCAAATCTATCACGGACCATTACGAGCCACATCCATATATATAAGTAACAATATTAAGACATAACTCGCATAACTAATTTAGAATTTTTTTTATATACATAGGAGTCGACAAGACCGTAGACATGTCATACCCAAAATTATACACGTGATATTGTCTGCAAAAACTCTAAGAAACATAACCATAATATATATAAGTCGAGACAAGGCTCCCTACCTCCTTACAACCACCTAACATTTTTATAACCCTAACTTGGCAATACTCTAGTGGAGCTCAACAACCAAAAGCTGACATCTGGAGGAAATCTACAGTAGAGGGTCCTTGCCTCGTCCTATATGAGAGCCTCGGTCAGACACACTTCGAAGCGGAATTTTCATATCCTTATCAGTTACTTTCCTCCTCTTGGCCCGACTGCTATCCTCTTCCTCTGCATGTCCCACAATATACACAGACGAACCTTGATTAACGGACTCCTAAGACTGTGGACTATCTGGAACCTCATAAGAGTTGGTGTCTATAAATACCCTAACATAGTTTTGAGCCTGAGGGGAACCCGATTGTGCCAATCTGTGCACCACTCCCCTTATACCCTGAGCAACGGGCCCTGATAATGAAACTAAGGGCCTTGATGAGGCTGGAACTCTTCTCACCCCATCTTCTATCGGCGAGATCAAAACTACTCGAACGGATGACTCAGATGGATCCTCTCCATAGTGTAACTTATGACTCGGTTCTATCACACAATCTGGATTAGAAGGAAAAGTAACCATCCTAAATGTCCTGTAGCCTCCTATTTATAAGTGTGGTGCACTACACGCCCATAAACAAGACTCTACTAGACACGGTCTATAGACAACCCTAGGACAGAACTGCTCTGATACCACTTTTGTCACAACCCAAACCGATGGGCCGCGACGGATGCCCGAGTCCTACCTGTCGAACACCCTTAAGCATGCATCTAAGATATAAACATGATTAGTGTACGTGAGGGAAACCTGTCCAAAAGACATATACATAAACATGCGGAATATAGTGGGGCGAGCCGGCAAGGCTGCTATAGACAACTATATATTCAAAACTGGAAGCCGGCGAGGCCACATACTATCCAACTATACATATTGTCTACAGACCTCTAATAGAATATACAATTGTACAAGGACGGGATTGGGCCACGTCATACCCATACATGTATACAAGCATATCATACCAAAATCTAAAGCAACTTCAGATCAAATGGAGCACGCCAACTCTCGGTGATCAAGGATCCTAAGAAGGGGGACCGTCGGCTTGTCTACCTGCACCTGCGGACATGAAACGCAGGCCCCGAAAAATAGGGCGTCAGCACGAATGATTTACCAAGTATGTAAGGCATAAAAATCAGTACATAAAAGACATAGATGAAATATGGAATAAAGAATTCCACCTGTAAGTCTAAATAACTTTGTAAATCCTGAAACATTTATAATATCATGCATGTACGTATAAATGTCATGTCATGCATAAGTATAGGTGTACATAATATCATCAAGCCTCTGAGGGCATCCCATCATATCATCTCGGCCACTGTGGGTAAAATCATCAACATATAGCAACTGATCAGGTGGTGGTGCGTGTATAATGCCGTAACCTTTTTTCATATCCCATATATATATATTATACATATATATATACGTATATAATGCCATCTGGTCATGGGTCAATGTAAATGAATGCAATGCATGATAAGTACGTCAATAAAATCTTTCGGAGTGTCATAAGACCATTATGCCTCTGATTAAGATCATGAAATTGACGTTATCAACTTACGTATTTTTTGAGACCCATGAACAGACGATAGAATAATAAGACTTATGGGAAAATAAGAATATACGCATCACTAGCGTTTTTACGAATAGAGTAATTTATGGAAGTTGTGTATTTGCTCGTTTCGTTTGTGTCGTATAGATCATGCCAAACGAAAGAAGGGATAGCCTTAACATACCTGAGTCAATTCTCTTGACAATCCTCTATCACACGTTAATTGCGGCAAAACACAGAACAAGTCATATGAAAAGCTCGAAGCAATCACGTTGCTATGGAAATTAAATCTTGGCCTAAACTTTGCCTTAAAAACATAGCAATAACATTGCTATACAAGGAGATTTTGGAAAATGATTTAACATTACTATGTAAGGAAGCTTGGACTCTTAGAAAGAACGTTACTATGTAAGGGATATTTGCTGAAAACTCTTTAGCAATTCATTTTGAGCAATCCATTTTGAACCAAAGAATGTTACATTTATCTTTAGGTGGGCCCTACTTAAAATGACTAAGCCACTTTAGATCCTCCAAAGTGTGACATTTAGGCAAGACTTAAGAGTTATCTTAAATTAAAAGGGGGACTGCCACGTTTTTGGCCTTTTAGGGTTATCTTAAAGACTTAATTATTAATTATTTACTATTATTTTATTTAACTAATTAATCTTTCATTAACCAATAATCAACCAATTACCCATATAATTAAGAATTATCTTAAATTACTTAAAATAGTACTCACTTTTAATACACTTTACGTACCCTACTATCGTGGTCATGTAGTACCTTGTATGACACTAGTCCATAAATACCGGGTACTATAGCTCGCACCATATTTTATCCCAAATCGACAATCTTGAACGAAACTCATTTTCTTTGATTCGTTTACCCTTTAACCTTCACGACACTTTACTTATCGCCTATTATAAATAGCATAAATGCTTATAACCTCAAGATAATATCATTCCGGAGTCTATGTCGATTATTTGGAGATGAAACTTTAACGTATGGAAATGCGAGATGTAACAATTTTAAGTCATTTGAGATAATTCTTAATTATGTGGGTAATTAGTTAATTATTGAACTAGTGAGGGATTACCAAGTTAATTAAAAAGTTGGTGGAGGATTAATTAAAATCTTTTGGATTAGCCTTGAACCCCAATGTGTCAGCATATAGTCAATCAAATGACTCTTTGTTCACAAAGCAAGGTGGCAAAGTTAGATGAATTGGTGGCCAAGTCTTACTAAGTGGGACCCATACTCAAATATTAAAAAAGACATCTCTAATTCATTATTGAATCTCTACAAAGTTTAAAGAAGGCTTCAGCAAAAATCATTCATAAAAGATTAGATGTTGGCATCGTGGTTTTGCTACAAAAATTATACGAGACTACCTAATGTTATAGTAATGGGATTTTGCGATTCTAAGGGAGTACTGTGCAATCTTTCTCAAAGAATATCATACGGATTTTTCCCTACTTCGATCTTCCGTTACATGTTTTGTCACAATCAACGTGTGTTAGAGGGATTGTCAAGAGAATCAATTCAGGTATGTTAAGGTTATCCCTTCTTTCTTTTGGCATGATCCATACGATACAAAGGAAATGAGGAAACGCACAATTTTCATAAATGACTCTATTCATAGAAGTATTAGGGGTGTCTATATTCTTGATTCTCCATGTGAATTATTATTATATCTTCTATTCATGGGTCTCAAAAAAATACGTATTTGATAAAGTTTATCCGAAAGGCATATTGATTTTATGACATTCGAGAAATCTTATTAACATATTTCTTATGCATTTCATGTATTTATACGTGTACATTGACCCATGACCAGATGGCATTATATACGCGTATATTATATGTATATGGAATATGGGAAAAGGTTATGGCATTATATACGCACCACCACCTCATCAGCTAGTATACGTTGATGATTTGCCCACAGTGGCCGAGATGATATGATGGGACGCTCTCAGAGGCTTGATGATGTTATGAACGCATATGCCTAAGCATGGTATGATATTTATACGCATATGCATGACATTATAAATATTAATGATTCACAGATTTATTCGGACTTACATGTCGAGTCTTTTACTCCATGTTTCTCTCATGTTTATTATTTACTAATTTTTATTCCTTACATACTCAGTACATTATTTGTACTGACATCCCTTTTTCCTAGGGACACTGTGTATCATGTCCGCAGGTCCCGTTAGACAGGTTTAGAGTCCTCCAAATAGGCTATCAGCCCAGCGGAAGGTGTTGGTGCGCTCCATTTGCTCCGCCGAAGTTGCTATTGGTCGGTATGATTAGGAAATGTGTTGATTGGTATGGCGGGGCTCTGTCCCGACCTTTATAATATTTATGTAATCTTAGAGGCTTGTAGACAGATGTCATCTGTACGGATACTTGTATGGCCTTCTCGGCCTTTATTTTAAGTATATAATGGATCACATTGGCCTTATAGGCCCGTATGTCACAAGTATGAGTTTTTATATCAGGTTGGGTCATTCTATGTCGGGTATTCCCTCATGTTTAATTTGTTTATCTCATGACACCCCTTCTGGCTCACTTACCTATGATGATGTAATAAGAAAGATACGTTATGTTGGTACTCGGTTGAGTAAGGTACCGGGTGCCCGTCGTAGCCCATCATTTTGGGTCGTGACAAAAGTGGTATCAGAGCAGTTTTCTCCTAGGGAGTCTACAAACCGTGTCTAGTATAGTCTTGTTTATGGGTGTGTTGTGCACCACACTTATAAGCAGGAGGTTGTACAGGTCATTTAGGACTGTCACTCTTTCTTCTTACTCTAGATCGTGTGATAGAGCTCAGTTGTAAGAACTAAATTTCCTAAACTCTATCTTATTCATAATACGATGATGCCTACATCCAGAAAGATGGGTGGTAAGAGATATAGCTGTGGAAGAGTCGAGTCAGAGGAACTCAATTTTTGCATCATGCTTATGATGGATAAATATGAGGTATTCAGCAGATCATGTGTGTACTAAGATATGTAAACTTCTTGATAAGGATCCCTAAGGAAAGAATGTCTATCCACTCTTACGGTAAAAAGGAATAAAAGAATCGGAAGGTAGACACAAGTTTCAGCAAGTAAAAGAAGCAAGATGAAAAAGGGTACTAGCTACCCAGCTAATGAAGATTATCGCAGAGGAATATAAGCCTTTGGAGTCACCTTCAACAATAACAGAGGTATGTACAATTGGCCACACCCATCTCATTTATGCCCTATGAGGGCTAACATGTGTAGTTTAAGAAGAAGGATGGGATATCAGGATCCGGCTGGGGTTAGAGTAACCCAAAATAGTGAATGGATTATTTGCCTTAGCTGACATTTCTGAAGGATATTGCAAATGTGCTAATAGAGATTCTTTGTGAGACGCCCAGATGGTACACTCTAAAATAGTACAACTAGATATGAGTACTACAAAGATAGGTACTGGAAGCCTGGAAGGGATAAATATTATCTTAGTGTGACTCCCGTCCCTAGTAGAGAAAGAATGTTAGGCAACCCGAAGAGCTAGTAGATGGAGCAAGGGGAGCTAAAAGCAAATGAATGTCTTGTTCGAGCTTTTAGAATAAAGTGATACACAGAAATGTTAGCGGGAAATAAGAAGAGAGTCAATGAAGCATTATGATTAAGCTGTGATATGGATGACAACGGTAGATAAAAAGACGACAGTATTACAGAGTCTATAGTCAAGTGAAGGAAAGGACGAGAGGTGACAGCCTTGAGACAATAAAATGGTATAGGCCATAAAGTCATATCCTCATTTCGAGAAATAAGTTCGTGACTCCAACGCGACTACCAAAAGGAAAAGTTAGACCCAGAGTAATAAGAAATCAGCATGGACTGATGAACAAGATAAGCTAAACATCAATTAGGGACTGAGTGATTTGATAATATTCGGCATTATGAGAATTTCATATTTGCCTTCCGGCGATAATAGAATGGACGATAGAAGAACAACCTTTAATGGTCATTCAGGAAGACGCTTCCGTAAAGCAAGCAATATGAGCAAAATTAAGCTTAAGGGACTATATGTGCCAGTTATACTAAGTGTCACCCTTGTGAGTAAGGAATTTTGTTATCCTTGGTACATAAGGATTATCGCAAGGCGAGTAAGGGTCATCGATGATGTGAAAAGACGCCAAAGATGAAGAGGTAAAACATCTATAGGTAGATCGTCGTAGCACTAAATCTTAGTACTCCCCTAAATGGGGGAATATGGAGTGATGTGGCATTACGTCAGAACTAATTGATTCTAGTAACTATGGAATGGTAAAGGAAGAATGCGATAAAAATGAGAAAGGGATGAGATTGCACTTATTCAAATCCTACAGATATGCTATGATTCTAGATCATTATGTAAATATGACGTAAAGGAGAGGAAGTAAGGGTTCCTGCCCGAGATGTTATTGATTGATAAGGAGCATGTGCGAGACGTAAGTTAAGGTAAAGGAGATAACCCAAGAAGATTACGCGGAATATTGATATGAGAATTGGCCAACGAGTAGTTAGTAGTTGATCCAGGAAGAGCCTAGTTATGGCTAGACAAGAGGATACAGGCAAATCAACAGATCGTGCAAGATAAACATAGTGAACCCCCAACATAGTGAATCCAGTCTCGCAGATAATGATATCGTGACCCTTGGAAATATTCAAATAAGAGTTGGGGTAGTTAAAGGTACCGTATGAATGGTATGGAAATAAAAGATAGTCACACTGGGAAGACAGTCAAAACTTTAGTTCAGGAGCAACCCTACAAGCACAAGGGGTGAGGAAATAAGTAACTAAGCATAATTATAAGTGAGTACGAACATCAAGAATTCCATCGGGTATTCGATGTAATAAGCTTGCATCTTTACAAGAGTCAGAGGGTCCTCCCTAAGTACTACAATGAAAGGCTAGCCGAGGAAATAAGGAAGAAGGCTTCAACCTAAGCATAGTAACTTGAAGAAGGAATGGTCATGTAAAAATAGTCTCACTACAACATTGCATGCACTCTATGAGAAAGTGGCACCTACCATGGCTAATGAACGGGAAGTAAAAGCAAAAGTAGGATTCGAGATCATATGAGTTGCACGAAAATTCCGGCATGCATGGGAACTAAGATAAGTAAAGTATGCACGCAACAAGGGGGCAGAAAGACCAGGAAAAGTAATTGCTTACATTTAAAGAAAGTTAAGGAATTATTCAATAAATGATCTAGAATTAGTTACATTATGAATGCACTTAAGATTTCGGAGTATTATCTATGCAGCATATATGTTGACATTCATACAGCCGTAGAAGACTCTGGTATAAGTTAAAAGAAAGAATTGAGCCCAGGGCATAGACAAAGGATTGAATTGTCAGAAGATTGTATCATGGATATTCCATAGCGCCCATGAAAGGCTAAAGTAATAACTAATACCAGGAGCCGCAGATCGGAAGATAGCTTAAGCCTACATAAAGGTTGATCAGAAGAAAGAGGAAACTAAAGAGTTACATCAACTAAGTAAATCAGGAATCTGATTATTGGATCTAGAGAATTATAGAAATCGTGATTGAGAACATTGTAGAATCACTCTTAAAATTAGAGGTACAAGAGAGATAGTACAACAACCATATTCTGTAACGGCTCTACGAGAAAGCCAATTAGAATAGTACTAGCCTCATAAGAAGTCAGTATGAAGCTCCCACCGGATTGTGTATGCACCAGAGGTGCAAGTATTATAATAGAGCTTCAAGTTGTGGATGTGAATTATACCTGTGTGGAAGGGGGTTTATGAAAGAGATAGAAAATATGATGTGAGACTTTAAGATAAGTAAGGTAAAGGTGGACAATGTTCGAGATACTCAATTATAGAAGGTTGTGAATAGTCCTTACTTCAGATAGAAGGCTAGAAGTGCGGATTCAATATCCAGGAATGATAACGGCGTCGTCAGTGGCATGTCTTCCAGCCTATGGTTTCTAGGTATGGAGAATCTTGATTAAGAGAGTAAATAAGAGTTGGAGACGATGTGATGTCTCGCTTGATGTTCCAGAATGACATAAGGAAATCTATGGTGCAAGCAAGTTAAAGGAAGGTTGCAAGCAGTATAAATGGATATGTATAGGTCACAAGCTAAAGTATGGTAGAGCAACAAGATTTTACGAAGACGTGAGTAAGGATAAGAAAAGGCAAGTGAGAAAGTGACGATAATGGATAAGTCCTCGGGATTAATCCTATGAAAACAAGAGAGCTAATGGTTTCTCTAAGTTATAGAAAACTCAGTATAGCCTGAATGAACTCAAAGGAGTCTAAGACTAGTAACATTTAGAAGAAACGGAATGCTGCCCTGGTAGTAGAATGAGGGTGTAATAGATGAAGGATGATGTTTGGGCCTTCGATTGAGTAATGATTTTATAAAGTGTACATGATTAAAATACCCACGTAATGTGAATTACATCGGGATGCTATGAAATACGGTTATGGAAGTATAGTATCGCCCCCAGGTGGTTCAGGAAAGTCACTTCAGATATTTCTCAATGAGATGTAAGCCCTAGTGATAATGCATTACATAAGAGGTTTCAAGTTGTCAGTGGTAGATTATAAATTAACGTTAAGGTGAATCGACAATAGATGAATAAAGTTCCAACGTATGAGAGGAAATAAGGATTCCATCCTTTAGATGAACAGTAATAAGGAAGCATTGAAGGACTTGGATTTATACATCTATCATAAGATGCAAGAGAGTAACCTGGAATTGGGTAGCAGACCTTGATAATAATAAAATCAAGGTAAGAGTTATGGTATAGTAAAGTCATACGGATGGATAAATGGATCTATGAAATAAGATATAGCAATATTCGTAAGTTCGACAAAGTACCAGCGAAGAATTTCAAATATACCTATAGATGCCCAGAGGGACATCTTGTCAAGCTCTGTATATGTTTACAAAGTGAGGCCTAAAGATTGGCTAAAAACTGGAGGAAAAAAGAGAGAAGAATAACAGGCTGCATAACAGAAGGTAGCAACAGTTACGAGATTAGAAGGATTCCGACCACAAGTCATGGTGTGAGAAAGAGGCCTAAAGAGGGGAATGCCCTGGCCTTTGGATTTATTCACAGAACAGTTGCCTAGATGGCAAGGAGAGTACTAAAGTATTCGAAAGACATAGGTTATGAAAATGATAAGTGCATCAGTCAACATTCGAGGACGAATATTCCAAAGGGAGGAATGATGTTACACCTCATTATTTCGTACGTGAAAGTACGCCATAAGTAAATTGATAAAAGCTCGGAAATGAGATGTTACATCCCGCATTTTCATACATTAAAGTTTCGTCGTAAGTTAATCGACGTAAGTTCGGGAATGAGATTACTTTGAGATTATAAGTATTACGCTATTTCAAATAAGTGATAAGTAAATTCGTGAAGGTGAGAGGGTAAGCGAATCGAAGAAAATAAGTTTCGTCGAAGTTTGACAATTTGTGATAAAATACGGTCCAAGCTATAATACCCGGTATTTATGGACTAGTGCCATACAAGGTACCACATGACCATGATAGTAAGGTGTATAAGGTGTGTTAAAAGTAAGTAGTATTTTAAGTCATTTGAGATAATTCTTAATTATGTGGGTAATTGGTTAATTATTGGACTAGTGGGGGATTACCAAGTTAATTAAAAAGTTGGTAGAGGATAAATTAAAATCTTTTGGATTAGCCTTGAACCCCAACGTGGAAGCAAGATATAGTCAATCAAATGATTCTTTATTCACAAAGCAAGGTGGCAAAGTTAGATGAATTGGTGGCCAAGTCTTACTAAGTGGGGCCCACACTCGAATATTAAAAGAGACATCTCTAATTCGTTATTGAATCTCTACAAAGTTCAAAGAAGGCTTCAGCAAAACTCATTCATAAAAGATTAGATGTTGGCAACGTGGTTTTGCTACAAAAATCATACGAGACTACGTAATGTTATAGTAACAGGATTTTGCGATTCTAAGGGAGTATGGTGCAATCTTTCTCAAAGAATATCATACGAATTTTCCCCTACTTCGATCCGCCATTACATGTTTTGTCGCAATCAACGTGTGTTACAGGGATTGCCAAGAGAATCGGTTCAGGTAATTTAAGGCTATCCCTTCTTTCTTTTGGCATGATCCATCTTTTGGCAGAAAAATACGTAATTGATAAAGTTTATCCGAAAGGTATATTGATTTTATGACATTCCGAGAAATTTTATATTTCTTATGCATTTCATGCATTTATACATGTACATTGACCCATGACCATATGGCGTTATATACGCGTATATTATATGTGTATGGGATATGAGAAAAGGTTATGGCGTTATATACGCACTACCACCTGATTAGCTGGTATACGTTGATGATTTTCCCCACAATTGCCGAGATGATATGATAGGATGCCCTCAAAGGCTTGATGATGTTATGAACGCATATACCTAAGCATGGTATGACATTTATACGCATATGCATGACATTATAATTATTAATGATTCACAGAGTTATTCGGACTTACATGTCGGGTCTTTTACTCCATGTTTCTCTCATGTCTATTATTTATTGATTTTTAATCCTTACATACTCGGTATATTATTTGTACTGACATCCCTTTTGCCTGGGGATGCTGAGTTTCATGTCCGCAGGTCCCGTTAGACAGGTTGAGAGTCCTCCAAGTAGGCTATCAGCTCAGCGGAAGGTGTTGGTGCGCTCCATTTGCTCCGCCGAAGTTGTTATTGGTTAGTATGATTAGGACATGTGTTGATTGGTATGGTGGGGCTCTGTCCTGACCTTTATGATATTTATGTACTCTTAGAGGCTTGTAGACAGACGTCATGTGTACGGATACTTGTATGGCCTTGTCGGCCTTTGTTTTAAGTATATAATGGATCACATTGGCCTTATAGGCCCGTATGTCACAAGTATGAGTTTCTATATCAGGTTGGGTCATTCTATGTCGGGTATTCCCTCATGCTTACTCTGTTTATCTCATGACGCCCCTTCTGGCCCACTTACCTATGATGATGTAATAAGAAAGATACGTTACGTTGGTACTCGATTGAATAAGGTACCGGGTGCCCATCATGGCCCATCAGTTTGGGTCGTGACAATACACGTATATTATATGTATATGGGATATGGGAAAAGGTTACGGCATTATATACGTACCACCACATGATCAGCTGGTATACGTTGATGATTTGTCCACAGTGGTGGAGATGATATGATGGGATGCCCTCAGAGGCTTGATGATGTTATGAACGCATATACATATGCATGGCATGATATTTATACGCATACGCATGACATGATAAATATTAAATGATTCACAGAGCTATTCAGACTTACATGTTGAGTCTTTTACTCCATGTTTCTCTATCTATTATTTACTAATTTTCATTCCTTACATACTCGGTACATTATTTGTTTTGACGTCCCTTTTGCCTGGGGATGCTGCGTTTCATGCGTGCAGGTCCCGATAGACAGGTCGAGAGTCCTCCAAGTAGGCTATCAGCTCAGCGGAAGATGTTGGTGCGCTCCATTTTCTCCGGAGTTGCTTGTTTGGTCAGTATGATTTAGACGCATATTGTTTGATATGGTGGGGCCCTGTCCTGACCTTTATGATAATTATTTATTTTGAGAGGCTTGTAGACAAATGTCATATGTACGGATACTTGTATGGCCTTGTCGGCCTATGTTTTGAGTTTGCAAATTTGCCCATGACGGCCCGTTTGGCCCATTTGCCAATGATAGTACGATATGGCACCGGGTGCCCATCACGGTCCATCGATTTGGGTCATGACAAGTTTAGCAGACCCCATATTCATTGTGTGAAGTGTATGAGATATTATTTGGGGGTATGTCACTATGGTACTAATGTATGTTTTGGATGTGAAGTAGAGGGGCATCAATTAAGGTACTGCCCTGTCAATCTAAAGTCATCAAGTAAGTCACTCCTTAGTACATCATTATGAACACCGCATTATTTTCCTTGTTGTGTATGTACATCCATATTGAAGAGGCCTACATAAATATGGTCTTAACCAAAATGTTGAATCACAAAACATTGCATGTATCTACATTTTGAACGAGACATATTATTCGTGAATCCACTCTATCACAAATTCTCTTATTTACAACCTCTTGTGGAATTGAGGTCTATAATTATGTCCTTGAATTGAGTTATAACTCTAGGATTAATACGTCCCACTTGCTTTCCTAAATTCTCAATAAGTGACTATACCTGATGGATTTCGTACAGAACCTTTTGATTCAAATGGATAACATCTGGTCATTTGTGCCTATGCACGCACCACCATAATGTTTACCAATGTGGTATCAAATCTAATATAAAGCAGCCTAGTATTGAGATCCTTCTTGAGTCACTCTTTTCTCTCCGATGTATGTGACTCATATGGTTTGAACAATCACTTTGTTCCTTGTGTATATTATCACTAATCATTTTCACCGTCTAGTAATATGAGAGCATATTGATTTGAAATACAAGTTTGTCGTATCTCTAGTCCTAATATAGGATCAACTATTGGCAAAGGTTAAGTTGTGAGAATGATAATAATCTCACAAGTGTTCAACTTCTTTTTCATCCCCATGGGCTTGTGACATAGATTCCTTGTGTCAGTTAATGTTAAGAATGTAATGCAATTTCATCCATTTTGAAACCCTTATCACATTCGGGGTGCTATAATATTTTCATTTTGAGTTAAACTGATTTTCCCTACACTCCAGGAGACGACCGGTGTCACGTACTTGGCTATTTTTCTTTGAGGCCTATTATTACCAAACAAGGCACATATGGAATGAAACAATTGTTTTTGTCCTTTTCATGAATAATAGTCTTCCAAGCATAACTGGTGCTATTGTCTTTATCCTTATGATTATGCCTCCCATATGTCACATGTCAAAGAAGAAGCATCATCCCATGATCAAATACATTGGATAGGAAATTTTATGGTCATATTCAAGCTAGCACATCTTAGACTAATTGTTGGAGGTCGCCAAAGGTTTAGTTTGGGTGTTCGGCATAGAGATTTAGAGTTGAAGAAAGTGAACGGGTTATTCTCCATATTTTCTCCATGAGGATGCTATGTGAATTGTTAATAAAGGTAAAGTATGTTTAGTCACATTAGGACTTATGAAATCTTAAAGGAAATAGGCCAAACTATGAGTATGATGTTTCCCTATTATTGTTCTTCGTGTACCTGGTGTTTTACATAGGCACTAATGGATAATTGGATTATGAGGAGCAACTATTTGCTATCCTTATTAGATAAGTCCGAAAGTTAAGATTGCCTCCTTCAAGTGCTATGGCTAAGTCTGTGAGTCGAGGAGATCACCTCGTAGGCCGAAAGTGTTGAGGAAAGGAAATATTCTCACTTGTTTGTAGAGCCAAATGGTTGTGGTTCAAAAACGTACCTTCTATGCATTAAGGTTTAAATGTGTACATTTCATGTCAAGATACCACTTTTGTTAATGTAATGCCCTAATGTTGAGATAGGTGTTGTTGATATATACTGTAATGCATTGTTGAGTAATGGATATATTGTTAGGATTGATTTCTGGGATTCTCTGACAAGTGAATAGGCCCAGTTACAGTGGAAACTCGGTCGAAATTTTTAAGAATTTGTAAGGATATCCAAATCTTAAGGTCCATAAGTAAGTTCAAATTTTGGAAAGGATGTATAAGACCAATGTAGTCATAAGTGCCTATGTAAAATGGTTGGAGGAAAAATGATGGTAACTCTATTCTTAGAAGGAACTTGTAAAATATTCGAGGATGAATGTTCTTAAGTGGGGGAGAATGTAACACCCCAGAAAATTTCGAAGTACTTCAGCGCTATTAAGATAGTTGATGTGTGCTAATTATATTATTTTATGTGCAGACAAAGACTATTATATGAATGATATCAATTGTTCATGATAATATATGTACGAGGTGCATTAAGAATGGTTTATGGTCTAAGAAGAGCCCCAAGGCTAAGTCAAGTTGAAAATTTTATGAAGGGATAAAGTTTCATGTGAGTTCGCATAAGACCTAAATTAAAATGAGTATAACTCTCTTGATATGAAGATTTATATGGTTTATTACCTATCAAAAGAAAGATATATGTGTCTAATTTATAACACTTCAAACCGTACGTTATTTAGACATTCCTACAAAGAGTTATGACTAAATTACCAAAGGTTGGCAGAATGCGATTCTACGACCAATTCTGCGATTGCAGAACCATTATGCGATCGCAGAAGTGGTTATGCGACCGCAAAATGGTCGCAGACCTGGCCAGCATAGCCCAGTTTTGGGCATCGATTCTGCGATGCATTGTGCGACCCGCATACCCATTATGCGGTCCATTATGCGACCGCAGACCTGATTTCGGAGGGTTAAATTTTCTATTTTCATAACCCGACCCCAATTTGATAAATAGGCTTTGGGGCTTATTTTGGAGCAATCATCTGAGGTTTTTAGAGAGAAGTGAGAGTGTTCTAGAGAGAGAAAGTAGATGAAGTATTTTTTTCATCAAGATCTGGCCCAAGCTTTGAAATCCAACAAGGAAATCTCACAAGATCTTCATCTAAGAGGTAAGATTCAAACCCCTAGTCTTCAATTTCGAGTTTGAGGTAAAAGATGGGTGATTGGGAGTATGATTCTTAGGTGTAAGAGTATTATTTATACATGTTTGTACTAATAAGGTTTGTGGGAAGATTGTTGAGCTCAAATAAGTAAAGATTGGGTTGTGGAGTGAAGGAAATCTTGTAAAAGAACCTTGTAGTTAAATTTGCACACCTAATGTTTGATAAAATGCTCAAATGAGTTGAGACCATGAATATCTTCCTAATTATGGTTCAATTTAGTTATGTCTCAAAATAGATTGGGATTGCTAGAATTTCTGGAACGTTGTAGTAATTGAAGGAAAGCTCAAAGCAAGGTATGTTGGCTAAAGTACTCTCTTAGAATTGAATTCAATGATGTTTTCATAAGTTTCAAGTATGGTTGTCTCAAGTTCCTTATTCTACATTCCGAGTTGTTCCCAATAAATTTGATTGTCCCGAATAAGCAAAGTGTCGAGAATTATGCATTCAAAACGTATTCAGAATGTTCCTATCACATTATGTTATCTTTTGGGAACGTGTTCAAGAATGATATGTGTATTAAAATGCTATGTCTTTGAGTTGTGTTTCAAATGAAGGTTATGATGCCAAATTATGTGAGAAAATCCAATATGCTTAAGACTCTTAATTGCTCATATGTGTACCTAAAGGCTTGATTGGAAATGTCTTATTGTGTATAATCTATAAAGATGGTTGGAAGTGAAATAAGTGAATTGGGGATATGAAGTGTGGCCAACATGCCAAGAGTGAAAGTTATACTTGTGGACAATGATACCAATGAAATTAAATGATGTGAGAATGATTCAACTATTCCGAATTGACTTCGCAAATAGAATTACCTAAAAGCTTATGAACTCAAATCATGCCCGTATGTGGCTGTTTTAACAAATGCTATGCTTTATGAGTATTTTCAATGTGTTTTGCACTCTTACATATTCATGAGTGGAAATTATGTATTTCTCTTTATGGGGAAAAGTATTTTAAGAATAAATAGTGTATTACTTGTTGATGATTGTAACTTGTGCATCAGTTGCCAATTATTTTACTCCATTTCCCGGAAAGAAATCTATTGTGCTTAAATTGTTCATTTCTAATGAACTTAAGGTTGTGATTTCTGGAATAGTATATATGTTGATATGTGATGGTGATCTTTGAATTTGAAAGAAGTGAAAGTGCGAAATATCAAATACGGCCACCGTGCCTTGAATAAAGAATCTTGTGAATGGCCAAAAGAGCCAAGAAAATATTGTTGTTGTTATTGGTTGAAAATACTAGTGGAGATTTATACAATGTGCAAGATGATGAGGTAAATACATTTGCACCTATGTTATTATTGTGAATTATTCCCTTTATTTGGGATGAGATTGATGTGATAAAATTATTCCCCTTAATTGGGATGAGATTGATTGATACAAAAGGTTGATGTCTTGAATAAGACAACCTAGCCGATCAGGTCATGATCGGACACCATGCCGCACACATGGTGGTGATTGTGCTGGAAATTGTTATTTTGGTAGATGTCTTCAAATAAGACAGCCTAGCCGATAGGGTCGTGATCAAACTTCGTGATAGATTCACAGTGGTATATTTGCACAGAGATTGTGGTTGTAGTTGATGTCTTCAAATAAGATGGCCTAGCCGGTCGGGTCGTGATCGGACTCTATGCTAAAATTACGGTGGTATTGATATTGATAGTAATTATGGTTGATGTCTCTAATGAGAAAGCCTAGCCGGTCAGGTCGTGATCAGACTCTGTGCTAAAATTACGGTGGTATTGGTATTGATAGTGATTGTGGTTGATGTCTCTAATAAGATGGCCTAGTCGATCAAGTCATGATCGGACTCTGTACTAAAAGTATGGTGGTGTTGGTATTGTGAACATTGGTATGTTAAAATTACGGTGGTATTGGTATTGATAGTGATTGTGGTTGATGTCTCTAATAAGATGGCCTAGTCGATCGGGTCGTGATCGGACTCTGTACTAAAAGTATGGTGGTATTGGTATTGTGAACATTGGTATTGTGAACATTGATATTGTGGACATTGGTATTGTGAACACTGATATATCGGGGCTAAAGATCTCTCAACCAAAAATAATATTATCATCATAATTTGATTATCACTTCACAGTGTTATCTTCATATTTTGGAAGTTATTATGTTTTTAACTTGGCATTTGAATATCATTGATTGTGACTTATTGTTTCTATGGATTTCCCTTTCTTACATTGGTATTCTATTTTGAAAGAGGACAGTTAGCTTTACATACTAGTACTATTCCATATGTACTAACGTCCCTTTTGCCCGGGGCACGGCATCTTCAATGGGTGCAGGTGATTCATCAGCGGTGCAGCTTTGGTCCTCGTTAGCAGTTACTCCCTATTCAGCAGGTTTTGGTGAGCCCTACTCTATTTTGTGCCCGATGTCACTTGATGTTATACTTTGTGTCTTGAGGTATAAATGGGGCCTTGTTGCTGGCACTTCCATACTATTCTTCTGTCATATTTAGAGGCTCCGTAGACAGGTTGTGGGTGGTGTATGATGTTGGGAATTGAACTAGAAATGTTGCTATTTAGCAAACATATTTTTCATTATACCTAAAAACTTGTAATACTTTGGAAATTATGAACGAAGTTGCTAATGGAATGAATGAGGGTTGTTAATAAAATATTTTCAGTGTTTGATTAATGGAGTGCATCTCCTTTTTATTCATGGATGAGTTTGGGTAGAAGGAAATCTAATAGGCTTGCTCGGCCGGGTTCACTCGGTTGAGCACCGGTCGCGCTCCCCGAGTTTGGGGCATGACAGTATTTCTTATGCATTTCATGCATTTATACATATATATTGACCCATGACCAGATGGCGTTATATACGCGTATATTATATGTATATGGGATATGGAAAAAGGTTATGGCGTTATATACGCACCACCACCTAATCAGCTGGTATACGTTGATGATTTTCCCACAGTGGAGATGATATGATGGGATGCCCTCAAAGGCTTGATGATGTTATGAACGCATATACCTATACATGGTGTAGCACCCCAGAAAATTTTGAAGTACTTAAGCGCTATTAAGAAAGTTGATGTGTGGTAGTTATATTACTTTGTATGCCGACGAGTGCTATTAATATGATGGATATCAATTGGATAAGATAATAACTGTATGAGACATATTATAAGTGATGTGGGGTCTAAGGAGAGGCCTAAGTCCAAGGCAAGTTGGAAAATTTCATGATAGATTAAAGTTCCAAATGAGTACGCACAAGACCAAGATTTGGATGAGCATATCTACATATATGTATATATATATATTTATATTATGAACAACCTATAAAATGAAAGATCTTTGAGTCTAGTTTCTAGCACTTCAAACTGTTCGTCATTTGGACACTCCTACAAGAAGTTATGACCAAATTATCAAAAGCTGGTAGAAATTTACACTACCGCGCCCCACGCAGCGCCCCATGCGGCGCGCCTGTGGGGATTTCTAGAACACTTCAAAATTTCATTTCTAAACACATTTTTCACTACCACACCACACCCCGTGGTGCACCATGCGGCGCGACTGTACAAATTTCAGGGTTTTTACAACCCGACCCCATTTTAATAAATAGCCTTTGGGGCTTTATTTGGGATGATTTTCTGGTGAGTTTAGAGAGAGGTGAGAGCATTTTAGAGAGATAAGGAGAAAACCTAACCTCCCAATCATCCAATCTTGCACCAATCTTCAAGAATCAAGGAAATCAATCACTAGATTATCCTTCATCCGGGTAAGTCCTACTTCTAAGCTTTCATTAAAGAGGTTATGAGTTCAAATATATTATGGGGTTGGAAATATGCCATGCATGTGAAACAAAGTTGTAGTATGTGGGGTTAATGAACCATTTTGGGTAGTTTCTTGTTGAAATTGGTTGAGGGATAAAAGGATCCCCAATGTAGAGCCTTGTGGTCTATTTCGCATGTTAGGTGTTTGACAAAATTCCTAAGAGAGTTACATCATGGAAATCCTTCTAATTAATATCTTCCTATAGATTGTTATTGCTACAAGTGTTGGGGTGTTGTAGTAACTTAAGGAAAGCTCGGACAAGGTATGTTGGCTAAACTCTTCTCTTAGAATTGAATCCCACAATATTCATGTAAATTATGTAAGTCCCGAGTGGTCCATTATAAAATTGGCTATTCCGAGTAAGATTGGGTTGAAAGATATATGTTCAACAAGTATCCCAAATGCTTTATTCATGTTATGTTACCAATTGAGGATGTGTTAAAATATGGACTGTGCATTAATAATGTTTCGACTTTAAGTCAAGTTCAAACGAAGGCTATTATGCCAAATTTTGTGAAATATCTCTATGTGCCTTAGACTCTAAATTGCTCACATGTGTACTACACACCTTGATTTGAATTGTATTTGTTATTGATGATGATGATGATAATTGAAATTGAAAAGATGAGCATGAAGTACTAAATATGGCCAACGTGCCAAGAATGATCTTATAATTATGGCCAGTAGTGCTAATGAAATGAAAAGATGTGAAAGCAATATGAAATGCGATGATTGATATAAAAAGGTTGATGTCTCGAAGAAGACAGCCTAACCGATCGGGTCGTGATCGGACACCATGTCGCACACATGGTAGTGATTGTGCTGGAAATTGTAATTGAAATTGTGATTGTGGCCGATGTCCCTAATGGAGCCCGGCCGATCGGGTCGTGATCGGACTCCGTGTTAAAGATGGTGGTATTGATATTGAGAGTAATTGTGGTTAATGTCTCTAATGAGATAGCCTAGCTGATCGGGTTGTGATCGGACTCCGTGCTGAGAGTACGGTGGTACCGGTATTGTAAATAATGGTATTGTGGACAATGGTATATCGATACTAAAAATCTCCCAATGTGAGATATGGAAATTAATTTGAACACTATCTTGATCCTAAATTGAGGTTTGATGTTGATTAAGGATTTCATTGATATTATGATAATCTTTTTTGTATTATTTGTCATTCTATTGAGAGGGTGTTTAGTTATACATACTAGTGCTATTCGACAGTACTAACGTCCCTTTTTTCTTTGGGGGGGGGGACTGCATCTTTAAATGGATGCAGGTGGTTCCACAATAGGAGATATTGATTAGTGATAGAAGTACACCTTCTTCCCAGCTGACTTGGTGAGCCCCACTTCATCCCGCGGTCATGAATCTTTTGTACTTTGTGTATTCTGTTTGAGGTATAGCCGGGGTCTTGTTTCCGGCATTATCATTGTACCCTTCTTTATTTATAGAGGCTCCATAGACATAGTGTGGGTTGTGTATTGGCGCTGGGAAAGACAAACTATGTTATGTTGTGGCTGTATTACTTGTCCCCCTTGAGACTTTAAGAAAAATGATGAAAACTATTAGTAATGAATTGGTATTATAGACATGATCATGTTTTTGTCTAATTAATGAAAATATGTATTATCTTCATTCGTGGATTAGTTTGGGTAGAAGAAAATCTAACAGGCTTCCTCGGTCGGGTTCACTCGGTTGAGCGCCGGTCGCGCTCCTCGGTTTTGGGGTGTGACACATGGTATGACATTTACAAGCATATGCATGATACTATAATATTAAATGACTCACAGAGCTATTCAAACATACATGTTGAGTCTTTTACTCCATGTTTCTCTCATGTCTATTATTTATTGATTTTCATTCCTTACATACTCAGTACATTATTTGTACTGATGTCCCTTTTGCCTAGGGATGCTACATTTTATGCCCGCAGGTCCCGATAGCCAGGTCGAGAGTCTTCCAATTAGGCTATCAGCTCAGCGGAAGGTGTTGGTGCGTTCCAATTGCTTCGGAGTTGCTATTTGGTCAGTATGATTAAGATATGTATTAATTGGTATGGCGGGGCTCTGTTCCGGCCTTTATGATAATTATGTATTCTTAGAGGCTTATAGACAGATGTCATGTATATGAAAGATTGTATGGCCTTGTCGGTTTCACGACCAAAACTGATGGGCAGCGATGGGCAGTCGGTACCTTACTCAACCGAGTACCAACGTAACGTGTCTTTCGTATTATACTATCATAGGTAAATGAGCCGGAGAGGCCGTATCTTGCATAGGTATAAAGTGTACATAACATCATCAAGCCTCTGATGGCATCCCATCATATCATCTCGGCCACTGTGGGCAAAATCATCAACATATAACAGCTGATCAGGTGGTGGTGCGTATATAACGTCGTAACCTTTTCATATATCCCATATACATATAATATACGCGTATATAATGCCATCTGGTCATGGGTCAATGTACGTGTATAAATGAATAAAATGCATATGAAATACGTTACTAAGATTTCTCGGAATGTTATAAGATCAATATGTCTTCGGATAAATTCTATCAACTACGTATTTTTCTGAGACCCATGAATAGAAGATATAATAATAATTCACATGGGGAATCAAGAACGTAGTCATCTCTAATACTTCTATGAATAGAGTCATTTATGAAAGTTGTGCATTTGCTCGTTTCATTTGTACCGTACGGATCATGCCAAAAAGAAAAAAGGGATAGCCTTAACATACCTGAGCCGATTCTCTTGACAATCCCACTAACACACATTAATTGTGATAAAACACATAACGGCATATCGAATTAGGGGAAAATCCATATGATATTCTTTGAGAAAGATTGTACCGTGCTCTCTTAGAATCGTGAATTTCACGCTTTCTCGCATTAGGAAGTTTCAAACGAATTCTTGGAGTTCCATCCGTCACTTAACAAGCTTAACATCCAACCTTAATAAGGTAAGGACATTGCTTTAAATTTGTTGGTTGGTGGGCCCCACTTTGTGGCTTAGTTGGCTAAAGAGTTCTCCATGTTTTGCCACGTTTTATGTGAATTTAAGAGTCACCATTTCCTAAGGCAAAAGCTTCCACGTTGGGGGCTCTTTAACTTATCCAAGATTACCATTAATTATCCACTAATCTCTTAATTAACTTGTTAATCTCCCACTGACCAATAATTAACCAATTACCCACATAATTAAGAATTATCTCAAATTACTTAAAATACTAATCACTTTTAACATACTTTATACATCTTACTATCATGTTCATGTGGTACCTTGTATGGCAAAAGTCCATAAATAACGGGTATTATAGCTCGGACCGTATTTTATCTCAAAATATCAAACTTCGACGAAAATCATTTTCTTTGATTCGCTTACCCTCTCACCTTAACGTACTTATCACTTGTTTGAAATAGCATAATACTTATAATCTCAAAATAATCTCATTCCCGAGTTTACGTCGATTAACTTACGACGAAGCTTTAACGTACGAAAATGCAGGATGTAACATCTCATTTCCGAGCTTTCATCAATTTACTTATGGCGTACTTTTACGCACAAAAACATGGGGTGTAACATCATTCCCCCCTTTGGAACATTCGTCCTCCAATGTTGACTGATGCACTTATCTTTATCATAACCTATAGCTCTTGCGAATACTTTAGTACTCTCCTTGCCATCTAGGCGACTGTTCTGTGAATAAATCCAAAGGCCAGGGCATTCCCCACTTTAGGCCTCTTTCTCACACCATGACTTGTGGTCGGAATCCTTCTAATCTTGTAACTGTTTCTACCTTCTATCATGCAGTCTGTACGACTTTGTCCATTTATGTGCGCCTATGCGACTCTTCTCTCATTTTTCATCTAGCTTTTAGCTAATCTCTGTGCCTCACTTTGTGAACATATACAGTATTATGACAAGTTGTACCTATGGCGTCTATGGATTTACTACATCTAAATAGGTCATACTATACCATAACTCTTACTTCGGTTTATTGTTACTGAGGTCTTCTACCAAACTCCAGGTTACTCTCATTGCTTATCCCATATGTATAAATCTATGTCCTTTAATGCTTCCTAATTATTGTTCATCTTAAGAATGTCGGCCTAATCTCATCTCATGCTTTGTAATTTTTATCCATCCTTTGTTGATTCACCTCAATGTTGATCTACAATTTACCACTGATAACTTGAAACCTCTTACGTAATCACTAGGGCTTGCGTTGCATCGAGGAACATTTGAAGTGATTTCCTGATCCACCTAGGGGAGATACCATACTTCTATAACCGTATTTCATAGCATCCCAATATGATTCACCTTACGTGGGTATTTTAATCTTGTGTCGTCCGTGAAATCCCTTTTTTTACAGATCATTACTCAATCAAAGGCCCCAAACGTCATCCTTTATCTATCACAATTACACCCTTATTCTACTACCAGGGCAGCATTCCATCTTTTCTAAATGTTATTAGTCTTAGACTCCTTTGAGTTCATTCAGGTTATACTGAGCTTTCTATAACTTAGAGAAACCATTAGCTCTCTTGTTTTCATGGGCTTAATCTTGAGGACTTATCGATTCTCGTCACCTTCTCACATTCCTTTCTTTATCCTTACTAATGTCTTCCTAAAACCTTGTCGTTCTACCATACTTTAGCTTGTAACCTACACATAGCTATTCGCAACCTTCCTTCAATTTACTTGCACCATAGATTTCCTTATGTCATTCTGGAACATCAAGCGAAATATCACATCGTCTCTAACTCTTCTTTACGCTCTTAACTAAACCTCTCGATACCTAGAAACCATATGCTGGAAGATATGCCACTGACGACACCGCTATCATTCCTGGATACTGAATCCCCGCACTTCTAGCCTTCTATCCAAAGTATGGACTATTCACAAACTTCTGCATTTGAGTATCTCGTATGTTGTTCACATTTATCTTGCCACATCTTCTATTTCTTTCATGACCTCCCTTCCACATTGGTATAATTCACATCCACAACTTGAAGCTCTATAATAATACTTGCACCTCTGGTGCATACATAATCTGGTGGAAGCTTCATACCGACTTCTTATGAGGCTGGTACTTTATTAACTGGCTTTATCATCGAGCCGTTATAGAATATGGTTATTGTAGTATCTCTCTTGTATCTCTGATATTTAAGAGTGATCCTGCGATGTTCTCAAACACGAAGTCTATAATTTTTTGGGTCCAATAATCAGACTCCTGATTTACTTGGTTGTTGTAACTCTTTAATTTCCTCTTCCTTTTGATCATCCTTTATGTAGGCCTAAGCTATCTTCCGCTCTGCGGTGCCTGGTATTAGTTTTTTCTTTTGCCTTTCATGGGCGCTATGGAATATCCATGATACAACCTTCTAACAATTCAACCCTTTGTCTATGACCTGGACTAAATTCTTTCTTTTAACTTATACCGGAGTCTTCTACGGCTGTATGATTGTCAACATATATGCTGCATGGATAATACTCCGAAATCTTAAGTGCATTCATAACATAACTAACTCTGGATCATTGATAGAATAATCCTTTCGTTCCTCCTCAACTTTCTTTAAATGTAAGCAATTACTTTTTCTGGTCGTTCTGCCACTTGTTGCATGAATACTTGGCTTATCTTAGTGCCCACACATATTAGAATTCCATACAAACCATATGATCTTGAATATCACCTTTTGATTTTTTTCTTCTTCCCATTCATTAGCCACGGTAGGTGCCACTTTCTTATGGAGTGCATACAAATGTTGTAGTGAGACTCTTTTTACATGACCATTTCTCCTTCAAGTTACTATGTTTAGGTTGAGGTCTTCTTCCTTATTTCCTCAACTAGTCTTTCATTGTAGTACTTAGGGAGGACCCTCTGACTCTTCTAAAACTGCGAGCTTATTACATCGTATACTCGACGGAATCTTTGATGTCCTTCCTCGCCTATAATTATCCTTAGTTACTTACCTTCGTGCCCTTGTGCTCGTAGGGTTGCTTTTGAACTAAAATTTTGACTGTCTTCCTAGTGGGACTCTCTTTTATTTCCGTAACACTCACACAGTACCTTTAACTACCCCAACTCCTATCTGAATATATCTCAAGGGTCACGATGTCATATCTGCGAGACTGAATTCCCCATGTTGGGGTTCACTATGTTTATCTTACACGATCTGTTGATTTGTCTGTATCCTCTTGTCTAGCCAGAACGAGGCTCTTCGTGAATCAACTACTAACTACTCGTTGGCCAATTCTCATATCTATATTTCGTGTAATCTTTCTTGGGTTATTTTCATTGTCTTATCTTACCTCTCACACTGGCTCCTTATTAATAACATTCCGGGCAAGAATCCCTTACTTCCTTTCCCCAACGTCGTGCTTGTATAAAGTTCTGGAGTCGTATCATATCTATGGGATCTGAATAAATGCAATCTCATTCCTTTCACCTTTTTACCGCATTCTTCCTTTACTATTCCATAGTTACTAGGGCCACTTAACTCTGACTTGATGCCACATCACTCCATATTCCCCCCTTTAGAGGAGTACTAAGATTTAGTGTTACGACGATCTACCTATAGATGTTTTACCTCTTCCTCTTTGGCATCTTTTCACATCATCGATGATCCTTACTTGCCTTGCAGTAATCCTTCTGTACCAAGGATATCTAAATTCCTTACTCACGAGGGTTACACCTAGTGTAACTGGCACACATAGTCCCTTAAGCTTAACTTTGCTCACATTGCTTGCTTTAGGGAAGCGTCTTCCTGAATGACCATACTCTGAATTTCTCATGAATATTCTTTTGTCGTCCATTCTATTATCGAAGGAACGCAATCTCTGAATTTCTTATGATGCCGACTATTATTGTCACGACTCAAACCGATGGGCCGCGACGGGCACCCGGTACCTTACTCAACCGAGTACCAACATGACATATCTTTTCATATCATACTATCATAGATAACTGAGCCGGAGAGGCTGCCGTGAGATAAGTAGAATACAACGTGAAATACCAACTTATACATAAGACATACGGGCCTATAAGACCAAAATAACCATTCGTACACTGAACATAGGCCGACAAGGCCATACAATCTTTTACGTATATGACATCTGTCTACAAGCCTCTAAGAATACATAATTGTCATAAAGGTCAGGACAGAGCCCCGCCATACCAAACAATACACGTCTAAATCACACTAACCAAACAAGCAACTCCGGAGCAAATGGAGCCCACCAATAGCCTACTTGGAGGACTCTTGACCTATCTATCGGCACTTGCGGGCATGAAACGCAGCGTCCCCAGGCAAAAGGGACGTTAGTACAAATATTGTACTGAGTATGTAAGGAATGAAAATCAATAAATAATAGACATGAAAGAAACATGGAGTAAAAGACTCAACATGTATGTCTGAATAGATTTGTAAATAATTTCATATTTATAATGTCATGCATATGCATATAAATATCATACCATGCATAGGTATATACGTTCATAACATCATCAAGCCTCTGAGGGCATCCCATCATATCATCCCGGCCACTGTGGGCAAAATCATCAACGTATACCAGTTGATCAGGTGGTGGTGCATATATAACGCCGTAACCTTTTTCCATATCCCATATACATATAATATACATATATACGCATATATAACGCCATCTGGTCATGAGTCAATGTACATGTATAAATGAATGAAATGCATATGAAATACGTCAATAAAATCTCTCGGAATGTAATTGGACCATTATGCCTTTGATTAAAGTCATGAAATAAATTTTATCAATTTACGTATTTTTTGAGACCCATGAACAGATGGTAGTATAATAAGACACATGGGGAATCAAAAATATAGACACCCCTAGCATTTCTATGAATAGAATCATTTATGAAAGTTGCGTATTTTGCTCGTTTCATTTGTATCATGACAAAAAGAAAGAAGGGATAGCCTTGACATACCTGTATGATCTCTTCCTTATTATTCAACTAAGCTCAACACAACTTCCTTCATCTACAACAAGTGAAATAATATTGCCGTTAATATATAATGTCGTACCATCGTATTTGGCTAGTCATATGACTTAAGAAAAATCGGACAGCAACTCCCCTATTTTTAATACAACCCAAAGACCACTAAGAGTCATCAACAGCCCAACAACAAAAACTATAACCAACAATAGCAACAACAACGATACAGTCTAATATGAGTTTCTCTGATTATCTTAACAACCATATTGAGCGGCAAGCTCGTTTTTACTTATAACAAGATATAAATTGAATCCAACTCTTATTCCATAAATTAGTTTACAACCTTCAGAATATCATACTTATATGTACCATATTATTTCTAGTTTAAAATATCCACAAAATACCTTCCAAAACAGCTCCATACATCTAGCACCATAATTTTATCGTCAATCACTTATTTTTTATCTTTTCTTCTCCAATCAACTCAATTAACACCTAGAAAAGCTTAAAAACATCAGCCACAATATTATTAAATTATTTCTCTCAATTTTCAGCCATCACAAACCATATATTTAGCCACAAAACAGTCCAACCAAAAAGACAATCATATCCCAAGTACTTTCAAGTGCTATCTTATGGTTTTTCACTCAAACAACACAAACAACACAAGATTAAACTTAGGCACAATCAAGATGATATTATGCATACCTTGTACAATAGATACAACTCGAAACACTATCTCAACGTAGCTCACAATAGCCCTCAATCACACCACAACACCATAGAAGCATTCTCTTGTAGTCTTTAACATCTTTGATGATGATTTGAGTTGTTGTTTCCTTGAGTTTGGTTCTTGTGATCTTGAGATATGTTAGGGATGATTTTGGAGATCTTGAGGGTGGTTTTGTGTGAGTAAGATCTGTATTGTTGACGAGATATGAGGGGATAAGACCACCGCCTCAATTTTTCAAACAGGTGGGTAAGCTGCCCGTTTGGCAGCTTGAGCAGTGCCACTTCGGACACTTGTATATCTCTATTCTGATATTGTATTGACAAACGATTTACAGCGTTGGAAACTAGACACATAGGGATTTAATTCCATATAAATTTCTCCATGTAACTCTCAATATATTGGGAGAAAACTGCGTCGCAACTTGGCCTATAAACCGGCCAGTTTCTTCGAAGTGCGGCAATGTGACTTGGCGACCCTACTTTAAAAATCCACATTTCTCTGCCCCGATGTTGTATGAATAAATGGTTTGGACCGTTGGAAACTAGGTTCCAAGAACTTCATTTTGGTATATAATATGTCCCAAAAAGACCTCATATAGCACATGAAATGTATTGCTCAAAATGCTTCATTACAAGGCAAATCCTTAGTCGGTTTTTCCGCAACTTAAATCCGATTTTTTTCCCAAACTTTATATTTCATATCCAAACATCATATGTAGATATATAATGACTTTAAACTCATTTAAATCATGATTAAAAAGTCTCATTCATCCTAACTTACCTAATACTTTGATAAACCTTCCTTTGTAAAAGGATTTCATCCTTTTTGAGCTTACATCAATTTACTTATGGCGTACTTTCACGTACGGTAACATGGGGTGTAACATTTATCTTAAGAATGACGGCCTAATCTCATCTCATACTTTGTGACTTTTGTCCATCCATCATTGATTCACCTCAATATTGATCTACAATATACCACTGATAACTTGAAACTTCTTACGTAATCACTAGGGCTCACGTTGCATCGTGGAACATTTGAAGTGATTTTCCTGATCCACCTGGGGAGATACAATACTATAATTTCATAATCGTATTTCATAGCATCCCAATGTGATTTACCTTACGTGAGTATTTTAATCCTGTACAATTTATGAAATCATTATCCAAACGTCATCCTTTATCTATCACAATTACACCCTCGTTCTACTACCAGGGCAGCATTTCATCTCTTCTAAATGCTATTAGCCTTAGACTCCTTTGAGTTCATTCAGGCTATACTGAGCTTTCCATAACTTAGAGAAACCATCAGCTCTCTTGTTTTCATGGGCTTAATCCCGAGGACTTATCCATTCTCGTCACCTTCTCACTTGCCTTTCCTTATCCTTACTCATGTCTTCCTAAAACCTTGTTGCTTTACCATAGTTTAGCTTGCGACCTGCACATTTCTATTTATTTTACTCGCAACCTTCCTTCAACTTGCTTGCACCATAGATTTCCTTGTGTTATTTTGGATCATCAAGCGAGACATCATATTTTCTCTAACTTTTCTTTACTCTCTTGACTAGATCTCTCGGTACATAGAAACCATAGGCTGGAAGATATGCCTTTGACGATGCCGCTATCATTCCAGGATACTGAATCCTAGCGTTTCTAGCCTTCTATCCGAAGTATGGACTATTCAAGATCTTCTGCATTTGAGTATCTTGTACGTTGTTAATCTTTACCTTACTTACCTTAAAATCTTGCATCATATCTTCTATCTCTTTCATGACCTCCCTTCCACATAAGTATAATTCACATCCACAACTTGAAGCTCTATTATAATACTTGCACCTCTAAAATTAAGAGTGATTCTTCAATGATATCAATCACGATTTCTATAATTTTCTGTGTCCAATAATCATATTCCTGATTTAATTAGTTGATGTAACTCTTTAGTTTCCTCTTCCTTCTGATCATCCTTTATGTAGGCTTAAGCTAACTTCCGATCTGCGGCTCATGGTATTAGTTATTACTTTAGCCTTTCATAGACGCTATGGAATACCCGTGATATCATCATCTAACAATTCAATCCCTTGTCTATGACCTGGACTCAATTCTTTCTTTTAACTTATACCAGAGTCTTCTACGGCTGCATGATTGTCAACATATATGCTGCATGGATAATACTCCGAAATCTATAGTGCATTCATAATGTAACTCACTCTGGATTACTGATCGAATAATTCCTTTTGTTCCTTCTCATCTTTCTTTAAATGTAAGCAATTACTTTTCCAGGTCGTTTTGCCACTTGTTGCATGCATACTTAGCTTATCTTAGTTCCCACGCATGCCGAAATTTTAGTACAACTCATATGATCTCAAATATTACTTTTGATTTTTCTTCCCGTTCCTTAGCCATGGTAAGTGCCACTTTCTCATGGAGTGCATACAATGTTGTAGTGAAACTGTTTTTTTTTACACGACCATTCCCTCTTTAGGTCACTGTGATTAGCTTGAAGCCTTCTTCCTTATTTCCTCAGCTAGTCTTTTGTTTTAGTACTTAGGGAAGACCTTCTAACTCTTGTAAAGTTCAAGCTCATCACATCTTATATTTGACGGAATTTTTTGATGTTCTTCCCCGCCTATAATTATCCGTAGTTACATATCTCCACGTCCTTGTGCTTGTAGGATTGCTCCTGAGCTGTTATTTTGACTGTCTTCCCAGTGGTACTCTCTTTTATCTTCGTAATACTCATACGGTACAATTAACTACCCCAACTCCTATCTGAATATTTCTCAAGGATCACGATATCATTATCTATGAGACTGGATTCGCTATGTTGGGGTTCACTATGTTTATCTTGCACAATCTGCTGATTTGTCTATATCCTCTTATCTCGCCATAACTAGGCTCTTCCTGAATCAACTGCTAACTATTCGTTGGCCCATTCTCATATCAACATTTCGCATAATCTTTCTGGGTTATTTCCTTTGTCTTAACTTACGTCTGGTACTGGCTCTTTATTTAACAATAACATCTCGTGCAGAAACCCTAACTTCCTCTCCTTGACGTCGTGCTTGCATAATGTTCTGGAATCGTAGCATATCTGTAGGATTTGGGTAAGGCAAGTTCATTCCTTTCTCATTTTATCGCATTCTTCCTTTACCATCCATAATTACTAGAACCATTCAATTCTGACTTCATGCCATATCACTCCATATCCCCCCCTTTAGAGGAGTACTAAGAATTGGAGCTACGACGATCTATATATAGATGTTTTACCTCTTTATCTTTTGCGTCTTTCCATATCATCGATGATCCTTACTCGCCTCGTGGTAATCCTTCTATACCAAGGATAACGAAATTTCTTACTCCCGAGGGTGACACTTAGTGTAACTGGCACATACAGTCCCATAAGCTTAACTTTGCTCACCTTGCTTGCTTTAGGGAAGCGTCTTTCTAAATGACCTTTAAAGGGTATTCTTCTGTCGTCCATTCTATTATCGACGGAACGCAATCTCTGAAATTCTCATGATGATGACTATTACTCAGTCCCTAGTTCCGATTTAGTTTATCTTGTTCATCAGTCCATGCTGATTTCTTATTATTCTGGGGTCTAACTTTTCCTTCTGGTAATCGCGTTAGAGTCACAAAATTATTTCTCGAAATGAGGATATGACTTTATGGCCTATACTCTTTTGTTGTCTCAAGTCCTGTCACCTCTTGTCTTTTCCCTCATTTGACTATAGACTCTGTAATATTGTCATCTTTTTGATCTACCGTCGTCATCCATGTATCACATCTTACTCATAATGCTTCATCAACTCTCTTCTTATTTCCCACAAACATTTATGTCTATCACTTTATTCTGAAAACTCAAACAAGACATTCTTTTGCTTTTAGCTCTCCTTGCTCCATCTACTAGCTCTTCGAATTGCCTAACATTCTTTCTCTACTAGGAACGGGAACCACACTAAGGTATCCCTTCTAGGCTTCCAGTGCCTATCTTTGTAGTACTCATATCTAGCTGTACTATTTTAGAGTGCACCATCTGGGTGTCTCACAAGGAGATCTATTAGCACATTTGCAATATCCTTCGGAAATGTTAGCTAATGCGAACAATATAATCAACGTTTTTGGGTTACCCTAACCCCAGCTAGATCCTGATATCCTGCCTTCTCTTATACTACTTTTGTTAGCCCCCATAGGGCATAAATGAGATGGGTGTGGCCAATTGTACATACCTCTGTTATTGTTGAAGGTAACTCAAAATGTTGATATTCCTCTACGATAATCTTCATTAGCTGGGTAGCTCGTACCCTTTTCCCTCTTGCTTCTTTTACTTGCTGAAACTTGTGTCTACCTTTCGATTCTCTTATTTCTTTTTACCGTAAGAGTGAATAGACATTCTTGCCTTAGGGATCCTTATCAAGAAGTTTACACATCTTAGTACACACATGATCTACCGAATACCTCATATTTATCCATCATAAGCATGATGCAAAAATTGAGTTCCTCTTACTCAACTCTTCCACAGCTATATCTTTTACCAACCATCTTTCTAGATGTAGGCATCATCATATTATAAATAAGATAGGGTTTAGGAAATTGAGTTCTTACAACTGAGCTCTATCACACGAACTAGAGTAAGAAGAAAGAGTGACGGTCCTAAATGCCCTGTAGCCTCCTACTTATAAGTGTGGTGCACAACACACCCATAAACAAGACTCTACTACACACGACTTATAGACTCCATAGGACATAACTTCTCTGATACCACTTTTGTCACGACTCAAACCGATGGGCCGCGACGGGGTACCTTACTCAATCGAGTACCAGCATGACATATCTTTTCGAATCATACTATCATAGATGTCACGACCCAAACCGATGGGCCGCGACGGGCACCCAGTACCTTATTCAACCGAGTACCAACATAACGTATCTTTTCGTATCATAATATCATAGATAACTGAGCCGAAGAGGCTACCATGAGATAAGTAGAATACAACATGAAATACCAACTTATACATAAGACATACGGGCCTATAAGACCAAAATAACCACTCGTACACTGAACATAGGCTGACAAGGCCATACAATCTTTTACGTACATGACATCTATCTACAAGCCTCTAAGAATAGATAATTGTCATAAAGGTCGGGACAGAGCCCCGCCATACCAAACAATACACGTCAAAATCATAATGACCAAACAGGCAACTCTGGAGCAAATGGAGCGCACGAACACCTTCCGCTGAGTTGATAGCCTACTTGGAGGACTCTCGATATATCTATTGGGACCTGCGGGCATGAAACACAGTGTCCCCGGGCAAAAGGGATGCCAGTACAAATAATGTACCGAGTATGTAAGGAATGAAAATCAGTAAACAATAGACATGAGAAAAACATGGAGTAAAAGACTCGACATGTATGTCTGAATAACTCTGTTAATCATTAATATTTACAATGTCATGCATATGCGTATAAATATCATACCATGCTTAGGTATATGTGTTAGTAACATCATCAAGCCTCTGAGGGCATCCCATCATATCATCTCAACCACTATGGGCAAATCATCAACGTATACCAGTTGATCAGGTGGTGGTGCGTATATAATGACGTAATCTTTTTCCATATCCCATATATATATAATATACATATATACGAGTATATAATGCCATCTGGTCATGGGTCGATATAAATGAATACAATGCATAAGAAGTACATCAATAAAATCTCTCTGAATGTCATAAAACCATTATGCCTTTAATTAATATCATGAATTAAACTTTATCAACTTACGTATTTTTTGAGACCCATGAACAGATGATAGCATAATAGAATACATGGGGAATCAAGAATACAAGCGTCTCTAGCATTTCTATGAATAGAGTCATTTATGGAAGTTGTGCATTTGCTCGTTTCGTTTGTATCGTATGGATCATGCCAAAAGGAAAGAAGAGATAGCCTTAACATACCTGAGTCGATTCTCTTGATAATCCCTCTAACACACGTTAATTGTGACAAAACACGTGATAGCAAGATCGGAGTAGGAAAAAATCCGTATGATATTCTTGAGAAAGATTGCATCGTACTCCCTTATAATTGCAAAATTTCACGTTGCTTTGAATTATTGAAGGTCTTACGTTACTTATGTGATATATGCAGATGCATATTAGAATGACTTATGTGACTTACGTAGCTTATTGATGATTCTTAAATTTGAGATGTTTTATGTATGGATGTGGGCCCCACTTTATGTGGTGGCTTAACCACATACCTTTAATCCTTAATCTTTGCCACATAATCCATAAGTCTTAAGAGTCATAAAGCTTGGGGTGGCTTGCTGCCACGTGGGGGAGGCTTTGTCCCTACCTACAATTATTCACAAATCCTTAATTACATGGTTAATCTCCCATTAAATCAATAATAACAAATTACCCACGTAATTAAGAATTATCTCAAACTACTTAAAATACTACTCATTTTTAATACACCTTATACATCATACTATCATGGTCATGTAGTACCTTGCATGGCACTAATCCATAAATACGGGGTATTGTAGCTTGGACCGTATTTTATCTCAAAATATCAAACTTCGACGAAATTCATTTTTTTCGATTTGCTTACCCTCTCACCTTCACGAATTTACTCGTCACTAGTTTGAAATAGCATAATACTTATAATCTCTAAATAATCTTGTCATTGAACTGATGTCAATTATCTTACGACAAATTCAACGTACAATACTACAAGGTATAACATCGTCGTAATATAATACTGCAGAGCGTAACATCGACGTAATACTGCGGGGCGTAACATCATTCCCCCCTTTGGAACATTCGTCCTCAAATGTTGACTAATGCATTTATCGATCTCATAACCGGATGGCTCTTACGAATGGTTTTAATACTGTCCTTGCCATTTAGGCAACTGTTCTGTGAATAAATCCAAACGCCATGGCATTCCCCCGTTTAGGCCTCTTTCTCACACCATGACTCGTGGTCGGAATCCTTCCAATCTTGTAACTATTGCTACCTTTTATCATGCAGCATGTACGACTCTAACTTTGTAAGTGCGCCTATGCGACTCTTCTCTCCTTTTTTTTCCTCCAGCTTTTAGCCAATCTCTAGGCCTCACTTTGTAAACATATACAGAGCTTAATAAGATGTCCCTCTGGGCATCTATAGGTATACTGAAGTTCTTCGCTCGGTACTTTGTCGAACTTACGAATATTGTTATATCTTATTTCATAGACCTGGTAATTCATCCGAACGACTTTACTGCATCTAGGTAGGTCATACTATACCATAATGCTTACCTTGGTTTATCGTTGCTGAGGTCTCCTACGAAATTCCATCTTACTCTCGTTGCTTATCCTATATGTATAAGTCTAAATCCTTTAATGCTTTCTTATTACTGTTTATCTTAAGAATGATGGCCTAATCTCATCTCATACTTTGTGACTTTTGTCCATCCATCATTGATTCACCTCAATATTGATCCACAATATACCACTGATAACTTGAAACTTCTTACGTAATACCTTGCCACTAGGGCTTACGTTGCATCGAGGAATATTTGAATTGATTTTTCTGATCCATTTAGCGGCGATATTGTACTTCAATAATCGTATTTTATAGCATCCCAATGTGATTCACTTACGTGGGTATTTTAATCCGTACAGTTCATGCAATCCTCTTCAAATCATTACTCAATCAAATGCCCAAACGCCATCCTTTATCTATCACAATCACACCCTCATTCTACTACCAGGGCAGTATTCCATCTCTTCTAAATGCTACTAGTCTTAGACTCCTTTGAGTTTATTCAGGCTATACTGAGTTTTCTATAACTTAGAGAAACCATCAGCTCTTCTTGTTTTCTTGGGCTTAATCCCGAGGACTTATCCATTTTCGTCACCTTTTCACTCGCCTTTTCTTATCCTTACTCCTGTCTTCCTAAAACCTTGTCGTTTTACCATAATTTAGTTTGCGATCTACACATATCTATTATTACTACTCGCAACCTTCCTTCAACTTGCTTGCACCCTGGCTTTCCTTATGTTATTCTAAAACATCAAGCGAGATATCACATCATCTAAAACTATTCTTTAGTCTATTAAATTGGCCTCTCGGTACCTAGAAACCATAGGCTGGAAGATATGCCACTGACGACACCGCTATCATTCCTGGATATTGAATCCCAACGCTTCTAACTCTTCATCTTGAAGTTACAGATTATTCACAACCTTCTGCACCTGAGTATCTCGTACGTTGTTCACCTTTACCTTACTTGCCTTAAAATCTTGCATCACATCTTCTATTTCCTTCATGACCTCCCTTCCATATAGGTATGATTCGCATCCACAACTTGAAGATCTATTATAACACTTGCACTTTTGGTGCATACATAATCTGGTGGAAGCTTTATACTGACTTCTTATGAGGCTGGTACTCTTCTAATTGGCTTTCTCGTATAGCCGTTATAGAATATGGCTGTTGTACTATCTCTCTTGTACCTCTGATATTAAGAGTGATTCTCCAATGTTCTCAATCATAATGTCTATAATTTTTTGGGTCCAATAATCAGACTCCTGATTTACTCACTTAATATTACTCTTTAGTTTCCTCTTCCTTCTGATCAGCCTTTATGTAGGCTTAAGCTATCTTCCAATTTATGGCTCCTGGTATTACTTTAGCCTTTCATGGGTGCTATGGAATATCTATGATACAATCTTCTAATGATTCAATCCTTTGTCTATGACCTGGACTCAATTCTTTCTTTTAACTTATACCAGAGTCTTCTATGGCTGTATGATTGTCAACATATATGCTGCATGGATAATACTCTGAAATCTTGAGTGCATTCATAATATAGTTCTCTGGATCATTGATCGAATAATTCCTTTCGTTCTTTCACAGCTTTCTTTAAACATAAACTATTACCTTTCCTGGTCTTTCTGCCCCCTTGTTGCATGCATACTTAGCTTATCTTAGTTCCCACGCATGCCAGAGTTTTCGTGCAACTCATATGATCTCGAATATTACTTTTGATTTTACTTCCCATTCATTAACCACGGTAGGTGCCACTTTCTTATGGAGTGCATACAATGTTGTAGTGAGACTGTTGTTACAAGACCATTTCCTTTTTAGGTCACTTTGCTTAGGTTGAAGCCCTCTACCTTTTTCTCTCAGCTAGTCTTTCATTGTAGTACTTAGGTAAGACCTTCTGACTCTTGTAAAGCTGCGAGCTTATTACATCATATATTTCACGGAATTTCTTTTTTTTTTTGATGTTCTTCCTCGCCTATAATTATCCGTAATTACTTATTTCCACGCCCTTGTGCTTCTAGGGTTACTCCTGAACTGAAGTTTTGACTGTCTTCCCAATGTACTCTCTTTTATTTCCATAACACTCATACAGTGCCTTTAACTACTCCAACTCCTATCTGAATATATCCCAAGTATTACAATGTCATATCTACGATACTGGATTCACTATGTTTATCTTGCACGATCTGTTGATTGTCTGTATCCTCTTGTTTAGCCATAACTAGGCTCTTCCTGAATCAACTACTAACTACTCGTTGGCCCATTCTCATATCAATATTCCACGTAATCTTTCTTGGGTTATTTCCTTTGTCTTAACTTACGTCTCGCACCGATTCCTTATTTATCAATAACATCTCAGGCAGGAACCCTTACTTCCTCTCCTTGACGTCGTGTTTGCATAATGTTCTAAAATCATAGCATATCTGTAGGATTTGAATAAGTGCAATCTCATCCCTTTCTCATTTTTTATCGCATTCTTCCTTTACAATTCCATAGTTACTAGAACCACTTAATTCTAACTTAATGCCACATCACACCATATTCCCCCCTTTAGGGGAGCACTAAGATTTAGTGCTACGATGATCTACCTATAGGTGTTTTATCTTTTCATCTTTGGCATCTTTTCACATCATCGATGATCCTTACTCGCCTCGCGGTAATCCTTCTGTACCAAGGATAACGAAATTCCACACTTGCGAGGGTGACACTTAGTGTAACTGGCACATACAGTCCCTTAAGCTTAGGGAAGCATCTTCCTGGATGACCTTTAATGGGTATTCATCTGTCGTCCATTCTATTATCGCCAGGACGCAATCTCTGAAATTCTCATGATGCCAACTGTTACTCGGTCCCTAGTTCATGTTTAGTTTATCTTGTTCATCAGTCCATGCTGATTTCTTATTACTCTGGGGTCTAATTTTTCCTTTTGGTAATCACGTTAGAGTCACGAACTTATTTCTCGAAATGAGGATATGACTTTATAGTCTATATTCTTTTGTTATCTCAAGGCTTGCCACCTCTCGTCCTTTCCTTCACTTGACTATAGACTCTGTAATACTGTCATCGTTTTCATCTACCGTTGTCATCCATGTATCACATCTTACTCATAATGCTTCATTAACTCTCTTCTTATTTCCCGCTAACATTTATGTCTATCACTTTATTCTAAAAACTTAAACAAGACATTATTTTGCTTTTAGCTCCCCTTGCTCCATCTACTAGCTCTTCGGGTTGCCTAACATTCTTTCTCCACTAGGGATGGGAGCTACACTAAGCTTGAAGGCTTCCAGTGCCTATCTTTGTAGTATTCATATCTAGCTGTACTATTTTATGGTGCACCCTCTGGGTGTCTCACAAGGAGATCTATTAGCACATTTGCAATATTCCTTCGGAAATGTCAACTAACGCTAACAATCCATCCACCATTTTGGGTTACCCTAACCCCAGCTAGATCCTGATATCCTGCCTCATCTTATACTACTTCTATTAGTCCCCATAGGGCATAAATGAGATAGATGTGGCCAATTGTACATACCTCTGCTATTGTTGAAGGTAACTCAACATACTTATATTTCTCTGCCTGAATTGTAAATAATCTTCATTAACTAGGCGCCTCGTACCCTTCTTCACCTTACTTCTTTTATTTTTTCAAACTTGTATCTATCTTCTGAATCTATCATTGCCTTTCACCATAGGGGTGGATAGATATTCTTGCCTTAAGGCTCCTTATCAAGAGGCTTACACGTATTAGTACACACATGATCTACCGAATACCTCATATTTATCCATCATAAGCATGATGCAAAAATTGAGTTCCTCTTACTCAACTCTTCCACAGCTATATCTTTTACCAACCATCTTTCTAGATGTAGGCATCATCATATTATAAATAAGATAGGGTTTAGGAAATTGAGTTCTTACAACTGAGCTCTATCACACGAACTAGAGTAAGAAGAAAGAGTGACGGTCCTAAATGCCCTGTAGCCTCCTACTTATAAGTGTGGTGCACAACACACCCATAAACAAGACTCTACTACACACGACTTATAGACTCCATAGGACATAACTTCTCTGATACCACTTTTGTCACGACTCAAACCGATGGGCCGCGACGGGGTACCTTACTCAATCGAGTACCAGCATGACATATCTTTTCGAATCATACTATCATAGATGTCACGACCCAAACCGATGGGCCGCGACGGGCACCCAGTACCTTATTCAACCGAGTACCAACATAACGTATCTTTTCGTATCATAATATCATAGATAACTGAGCCGAAGAGGCTACCATGAGATAAGTAGAATACAACATGAAATACCAACTTATACATAAGACATACGGGCCTATAAGACCAAAATAACCACTCGTACACTGAACATAGGCTGACAAGGCCATACAATCTTTTACGTACATGACATCTATCTACAAGCCTCTAAGAATAGATAATTGTCATAAAGGTCGGGACAGAGCCCCGCCATACCAAACAATACACGTCAAAATCATAATGACCAAACAGGCAACTCTGGAGCAAATGGAGCGCACGAACACCTTCCGCTGAGTTGATAGCCTACTTGGAGGACTCTCGATATATCTATCGGGACCTGCGGGCATGAAACACAGTGTCCCCGGGCAAAAGGGATGCCAGTACAAATAATGTACCGAGTATGTAAGGAATGAAAATCAGTAAACAATAGACATGAGAAAAACATGGAGTAAAAGACTCGACATGTATGTCTGAATAACTCTGTTAATCATTAATATTTACAATGTCATGCATATGCGTATAAATATCATACCATGCTTAGGTATATGTGTTAGTAACATCATCAAGCCTCTGAGGGCATCCCATCATATCATCTCAACCACTATGGGCAAATCATCAACGTATACCAGTTGATCAGGTGGTGGTGCGTATATAATGACGTAATCTTTTTCCATATCCCATATATATATAATATACATATATACGAGTATATAATGCCATCTGGTCATGGGTCGATATAAATGAATACAATGCATAAGAAGTACATCAATAAAATCTCTCTGAATGTCATAAAACCATTATGCCTTTAATTAATATCATGAATTAAACTTTATCAACTTACGTATTTTTTGAGACCCATGAACAGATGATAGCATAATAGAATACATGGGGAATCAAGAATACAAGCGTCTCTAGCATTTCTATGAATAGAGTCATTTATGGAAGTTGTGCATTTGCTCGTTTCGTTTGTATCGTATGGATCATGCCAAAAGGAAAGAAGAGATAGCCTTAACATACCTGAGTCGATTCTCTTGATAATCCCTCTAACACACGTTAATTGTGACAAAACACGTGATAGCAAGATCGGAGTAGGAAAAAATCCGTATGATATTCTTGAGAAAGATTGCATCGTACTCCCTTATAATTGCAAAATTTCACGTTGCTTTGAATTATTGAAGGTCTTACGTTACTTATGTGATATATGCAGATGCATATTAGAATGACTTATGTGACTTACGTAGCTTATTGATGATTCTTAAATTTGAGATGTTTTATGTATGGATGTGGGCCCCACTTTATGTGGTGGCTTAACCACATACCTTTAATCCTTAATCTTTGCCACATAATCCATAAGTCTTAAGAGTCATAAAGCTTGGGGTGGCTTGCTGCCACGTGGGGGAGGCTTTGTCCCTACCTACAATTATTCACAAATCCTTAATTACATGGTTAATCTCCCATTAAATCAATAATAACAAATTACCCACGTAATTAAGAATTATCTCAAACTACTTAAAATACTACTCATTTTTAATACACCTTATACATCATACTATCATGGTCATGTAGTACCTTGCATGGCACTAATCCATAAATACGGGGTATTGTAGCTTGGACCGTATTTTATCTCAAAATATCAAACTTCGACGAAATTCATTTTTTTCGATTTGCTTACCCTCTCACCTTCACGAATTTACTCGTCACTAGTTTGAAATAGCATAATACTTATAATCTCTAAATAATCTTGTCATTGAACTGATGTCAATTATCTTACGACAAATTCAACGTACAATACTACAAGGTATAACATCGTCGTAATATAATACTGCAGAGCGTAACATCGACGTAACACTGCGGGGCGTAACATCATTCCCCCCTTTGGAACATTCGTCCTCAAATGTTGACTAATGCATTTATCGATCTCATAACCGGATGGCTCTTACGAATGGTTTTAATACTGTCCTTGCCATTTAGGCAACTGTTCTGTGAATAAATCCAAACGCCATGGCATTCCCCCGTTTAGGCCTCTTTCTCACACCATGACTCGTGGTCGGAATCCTTCCAATCTTGTAACTATTGCTACCTTTTATCATGCAGCATGTACGACTCTAACTTTGTAAGTGCGCCTATGCGACTCTTCTCTCCTTTTTTTTCCTCCAGCTTTTAGCCAATCTCTAGGCCTCACTTTGTAAACATATACAGAGCTTAATAAGATGTCCCTCTGGGCATCTATAGGTATACTGAAGTTCTTCGCTCGGTACTTTGTCGAACTTACGAATATTGTTATATCTTATTTCATAGACCTGGTAATTCATCCGTACGACTTTACTGCATCTAGGTAGGTCATACTATACCATAACGCTTACCTTGGTTTATCGTTGCTGAGGTCTCCTACGAAATTCCATCTTACTCTCGTTGCTTATCCTATATGTATAAGTCTAAATCCTTTAATGCTTTCTTATTACTGTTTATCTTAAGAATGATGGCCTAATCTCATCTCATACTTTGTGACTTTTGTCCATCCATCGTTGATTCACCTCAATATTGATCCACAATATACCACTGATAACTTGAAACTTCTTACGTAATACCTTGCCACTAGGGCTTACGTTGCATCGAGGAATATTTGAATTGATTTTCCTGATCCATTTAGCGGCGATATTGTACTTCAATAATCGTATTTTATAGCATCCCAATGTGATTCACTTACGTGGGTATTTTAATCCGTACAGTTCATGAAATCCTCTTCAAATCATTACTCAATCAAATGCCCAAACGCCATCCTTTATCTATCACAATCACACCCTCATTCTACTACCAGGGCAGTATTCCATCTCTTCTAAATGCTACTAGTCTTAGACTCCTTTGAGTTTATTCAGGCTATACTGAGTTTTCTATAACTTAGAGAAACCATCAGCTCTTCTTGTTTTCTTGGGCTTAATCCCGAGGACTTATCCATTTTCGTCACCTTTTCACTCGCCTTTTCTTATCCTTACTCCTGTCTTCCTAAAACCTTGTCGTTTTACCATAATTTAGTTTGCGATCTACACATATCTATTATTACTACTCGCAACCTTCCTTCAACTTGCTTGCACCCTGGATTTCCTTATGTTATTCTAAAACATCAAGCGAGATATCACATCATCTAAAACTATTCTTTAGTCTATTAAATTGGCCTCTCGGTACCTAGAAACCATAGGCTGGAAGATATGCCACTGACGACACCGCTATCATTCCTGGATATTGAATCCCAACGCTTCTAACTCTTCATCTTGAAGTTACAGATTATTCACAACCTTCTGCACCTGAGTATCTCGTACGTTGTTCACCTTTACCTTACTTGCCTTAAAATCTTGCATCACATCTTCTATTTCCTTCATGACCTCCCTTCCATATAGGTATGATTCGCATCCACAACTTGAAGATCTATTATAACACTTGCACTTTTGGTGCATACATAATCTGGTGGAAGCTTTATACTGACTTCTTATGAGGCTGGTACTCTTCTAATTGGCTTTCTCGTATAGCCGTTATAGAATATGGCTGTTGTACTATCTCTCTTGTACCTCTGATATTAAGAGTGATTCTCCAATGTTCTCAATCATAATGTCTATAATTTTTTGGGTCCAATAATTAGACTCCTGATTTACTCACTTAATATTACTCTTTAGTTTCCTCTTCCTTCTGATCAGCCTTTATGTAGGCTTAAGCTATCTTCCAATTTATGGCTCCTGGTATTACTTTAGCCTTTCATGGGTGCTATGGAATATCTATGATACAATCTTCTAATGATTCAATCCTTTGTCTATGACCTGGACTCAATTCTTTCTTTTAACTTATACCAGAGTCTTCTATGGCTGTATGATTGTCAACATATATGCTGCATGGATAATACTCTGAAATCTTGAGTGCATTCATAATATAGTTCTCTGGATCATTGATCGAATAATTCCTTTCGTTCTTTCACAGCTTTCTTTAAACATAAACTATTACCTTTCCTGGTCTTTCTGCCCCCTTGTTGCATGCATACTTAGCTTATCTTAGTTCCCACGCATGCCAGAGTTTTCGTGCAACTCATATGATCTCGAATATTACTTTTGATTTTACTTCCCATTCATTAACCACGGTAGGTGCCACTTTCTTATGGAGTGCATACAATGTTGTAGTGAGACTGTTGTTACAAGACCATTTCCTTTTTAGGTCACTTTGCTTAGGTTGAAGCCCTCTACCTTTTTCTCTCAGCTAGTCTTTCATTGTAGTACTTAGGTAAGACCTTCTGACTCTTGTAAAGCTGCGAGCTTATTACATCATATATTTCACGGAATTTCTTTTTTTTTTTGATGTTCTTCCTCGCCTATAATTATCCGTAATTACTTATTTCCACGCCCTTGTGCTTCTAGGGTTACTCCTGAACTGAAGTTTTGACTGTCTTCCCAATGTACTCTCTTTTATTTCCATAACACTCATACAGTGCCTTTAACTACTCCAACTCCTATCTGAATATATCCCAAGTATTACAATGTCATATCTACGATACTGGATTCACTATGTTTATCTTGCACGATCTGTTGATTGTCTGTATCCTCTTGTTTAGCCATAACTAGGCTCTTCCTGAATCAACTACTAACTACTCGTTGGCCCATTCTCATATCAATATTCCACGTAATCTTTCTTGGGTTATTTCCTTTGTCTTAACTTACGTCTCGCACCGATTCCTTATTTATCAATAACATCTCAGGCAGGAACCCTTACTTCCTCTCCTTGACGTCGTGTTTGCATAATGTTCTAAAATCATAGCATATCTGTAGGATTTGAATAAGTGCAATCTCATCCCTTTCTCATTTTTTATCGCATTCTTCCTTTACAATTCCATAGTTACTAGAACCACTTAATTCTAACTTAATGCCACATCACACCATATTCCCCCCTTTAGGGGAGCACTAAGATTTAGTGCTACGATGATCTACCTATAGGTGTTTTATATTTTCATCTTTGGCATCTTTTCACATCATCGATGATCCTTACTCGCCTCGCGGTAATCCTTCTGTACCAAGGATAACGAAATTCCACACTTGCGAGGGTGACACTTAGTGTAACTGGCACATACAGTCCCTTAAGCTTAGGGAAGCATCTTCCTGGATGACCTTTAATGGGTATTCATCTGTCGTCCATTCTATTATCGCCAGGACGCAATCTCTGAAATTCTCATGATGCCAACTGTTACTCGGTCCCTAGTTCATGTTTAGTTTATCTTGTTCATCAGTCCATGCTGATTTCTTATTACTCTGGGGTCTAATTTTTCCTTTTGGTAATCACGTTAGAGTCACGAACTTATTTCTCGAAATGAGGATATGACTTTATAGTCTATATTCTTTTGTTATCTCAAGGCTTGCCACCTCTCGTCCTTTCCTTCACTTGACTATAGACTCTGTAATACTGTCATCGTTTTCATCTACCGTTGTCATCCATGTATCACATCTTACTCATAATGCTTCATTAACTCTCTTCTTATTTCCCGCTAACATTTATGTCTATCACTTTATTCTAAAAACTTAAACAAGACATTATTTTGCTTTTAGCTCCCCTTGCTCCATCTACTAGCTCTTCGGGTTGCCTAACATTCTTTCTCCACTAGGGATGGGAGCTACAATAAGCTTGAAGGCTTCCAGTGCCTATCTTTGTAGTATTCATATCTAGCTATACTATTTTATGGTGCACCCTCTGGGTGTCTCACAAGGAGATCTATTAGCACATTTGCAATATTCCTTCGGAAATGTCAACTAACGCTAACAATCCATCCACCATTTTGGGTTACCCTAACCCCAGCTAGATCCTGATATCCTGCCTCATCTTATACTACTTCTATTAGTCCCCATAGGGCATAAATGAGATAGATGTGGCCAATTGTACATACCTCTGCTATTGTTGAAGGTAACTCAACATACTTATATTTCTCTGCCTGAATTGTAAATAATCTTCATTAACTAGGCGCCTCGTACCCTTCTTCACCTTACTTCTTTTATTTTTTCAAACTTGTATCTATCTTCTGAATCTATCATTGCCTTTCACCATAGGGGTGGATAGATATTCTTGCCTTAAGGCTCCTTATCAAGAGGCTTACACGTATTAGTACACACATGATCTGCTGAAGACCTCACATTTACTCATCATAAGCATCATGAAAAATTGAGTTCCACTTACTCAACTCTTCCACACCTACATCTCTTACGAACCATCTTTCTGGATATAGGCACCATCGTATTATGAATAAGATAGAGTTTAGGAAATTGAGTTCTTACAACTGAGCTCTATCACACGATCTAGAGTAAGAAGAAAGAGTGATAGTCCTAAATGCTCTGTAGCCTCCTGCTTATAAGTGTGGTGCACAACACACCCATAAACAAGACTCTACTGGACACGGCTTGTAGACACCCTAGGACAAAACTGCTCTGATACCACTTTTGTCACGACCTTTACCGATGGGACGCGACGGGCACCCGGTACCTTACTTAACCGAGTACCAACATGACATATCTTTTCGTATCATACTATCATAGATAATTGAGCCGGAGAGGCTGCCGTGAGATAAGTAGAATACAATATGAAATACCAATTTATACATAAGACATACGTGCCTATAAGACCAAAATAACTACTCATACACTCAACATAGGCCGACAATGCCGTACAATCTTTTACGTACATGACATCTGTCTACAAGCCTCTAAGAATACATAATTGTCATAAAGGTCGGGACAGAGCCCCGCCATACCAAACAATAAACGTCTAAATCATACTGACCAAACAAGCAACTTCGGAGCAAATAGAGCGCACCAACACCTTCCGCTAAGCTGATAGCCTAGTTGGAGGACTCTCGACCTGTCTATCGGGACCTGCGGACATGAAACGCAGCATCCCTAGGCAAAAGGAAGGTTAGTGCAAATAATGTACCGAGTATGTAAGGAATGAAAATCAGTAAACAATAGACATGAGAAAAACATGGAGTAAAAGTGTAGCACCCCGGAAAATTTTGAAGTACTTAAGCGATATTAAGAAAGTTGATGTGTGCTAGTTAAATTACTTTGTATGCCGACGAGGGCTAATATGATGAATATTAATTGGATAAGATAATAAGTGTACTAGACATATTATAAGTGATGTGGGGGTCTAAGAAAAGGCCTAAGTCCAAGGCAAGTTGAAAAATTTCACGATAGACTAAAGTTCCAAATGAGTACGCACAAGACCAAGTTTTGGACGAGTATATCTACATATATATAAGGATTTATATGATGAACAACCTATAAAATGAAATATCTTCGAGTCTAGTTTCTAACACTTCAAACCGTTTGTCATTTGGACACTCCTACAAGAAGTTATGACCAAATTACCAAACGCTGGCAAAAATTTATGCTACTGCGCCGCCCCACGCGACGCCCCATGCGGCGCGCCTGTGGGGATTTCCAGAGCACTTAAAAATTTCATTTCTAGGCACATTTTTCACTACCGCGGTGCCCCATGCGGCGCGGCTGTGCAAATTTTAGGGTTTTTACAACCCAACCCCATTTTAATAAATAGCTTTATTTGGGACAATTTTCTGGTGAGTCTAGAGAGAGTTGAGAGCATTTTAGAGAGAGAAGTAGAAAACCTAACCTCCCAATCATCCAATCTTGCACCAATCTTCAAGATTCAAGGAAGTCAATCACTAGATTATTCTTCATCCGGGTAAGTCCTACTTCTAAGCTTTCATACAAGAGGTTATGAGTTCAAATATATTGTGGGGTTGGAAATAAGTGTCACGACCCAAACCTGTTATATCCCGCATTTCGTACGTAAAAGTTTTATCGTAAGTTAATCGACGTAGACTCGGGGATGAGATTATCTTGAGGTTATAGGCATTTATACTATTTATAACAAGCGATAAGAAAGTGACTCGAAGGTTAAAGGGTAAATGAATCAAAGAAAACGAGTTTCATTGAACATTGTCGATTTGGAATAAAATACGGTCTGAGCTATAATACCCGGTATTTATGGACCGGTGCCATACAAAGTACCCCATGACCATGATAATAGAGTACATAAAGTGTGTATTTTAAGTAATTCGAGATAATTCTTAATTATGTGGGTAATTGGTTGATTATTGGTTAATAGGAGATTAATTAGTTAAATAAGGAATTAGTGGATAATTATGATTTTGGGATAAGGCCTAAAAAGCCCAACGTGGAAGCCCACCATTTTCAAATTAGTGACTCTTAAGCCACACTTCAAGGTGGCAAAAATTGGGGGGTATGTGGCACCAAGCCTTGGAAGGTGTGGCCCACACCACCAAGACCTAAAGTCCCATCTTTACTCACAAATGAAGATGTATGTTACGTCTAAATTAATGAAAGGCTTCAGCGAAAGTTGAGAATTTCATTACCAATGCTGCTTCAACCTTTTATTCAAAAGAAATTTCTTAATATTATAGCAACGTGGGGTTTGCGATTCTAAGGGAGTACGGTGCAATCATTCTCAAGAATATCATACAAATTATTCCCTATTTCGATTTCGCTGCCACGAGCTTTGTCGCAATTGTCGTGGGTTAGAGGGTTTGTTAAGAAAATCGGTTCAGGTATGTTAATGTTATCCCTTCTTTCTTTTTGGCATGATCCAAATGATACAAATGAAACGAGCAAATGCACAACTTTCATAAACGCCTCTATTCATAGAATTACTAAGGATGCCTATGTTCTTGATTTCCCATATGAATTATCATTATATCTTCTGTTCATGGGTCTCAGCAAAATACATAGTTGACAAAGTTATCCGAAAGGTATAATAATCTTATAACATTCCGAGAAAGTCTTATTAACGTATTTCTTATGCATTTCATTCATTTATACATGTACATTGATCCATGACCAGATGGTGTTATATATACGTATATTATATGTATATGGGATGTGGGAAAAGGTTACGGCATTATATACGCACCACCACCTGATCAACTGGTACATGTTGATGATTTTGCCCACAGTGGCCGAGATAATATGATGGGATGCTCTCAGAGGCTTGATGATGTTATGAACACCTATACCTATGCATGACACGACATTTATACGCACGTGCATGACATTATAAATATTTCAGGATTTACAAAGTGATTAGACTTACAGGTGGAATTCTTTATTCCATGTTTCATCCATGTCTCTTATGTACAGATTTTTATGCCTTACATACTCTGTACATTATTCGCACTAATGCCCTATTTCCCGGGGCCTGTGTTTCATGCCTGCAGGTACAGGTAGACAAGTTGCTGGTCCCCTTTCTTAGGATCCTTGATAAGCGACAGTTGGCGTGCTCCACTTGATCCGAAGCGACTTTTGATTTTGGTACGATATGTTTGTATACATATATGGGTATGACAGGGTCCAGTCCTGTCCTTGTACAGTTGTATATTCTATTAGAGGTCTGTAGACAGTATGTATAGTTGGATAGTATGTGGCCTTGCCGGCTTCCAATTTTGGATATGTAGTTGTCTATAGCGGCCTTGTCGGCTCGCTCAACGTATTCCGTATGTATATGTACATATGTCTTTTGGACAGGTTTTCCTCATGCATGTTATTCTCGAAATTCAGCGGATGTTATTCATGTTTATATATTAGTCGCATGCTTAAGGGGGTTGGATAGGTAGGACTTGGGCACCCATCGCGGCCCATCAGTTTGGGTCGTGACAAAAGTGGTATCAGAGCAGTTCTTTCCTAGGGTTGTCTACAGACCATGTCTAGTAGAGACTTGTTTTATGGGTGTGTTGTGCACCACACTTATAAACAGGAGGCTACAGGACATATAGGATGTTATCCTCTCTTCTTATCTTAGATCGTGCGATATAAGAATTCATGTTCCTAACGATATGCTACGTTTTCAGCGATGCCTCCGAAGACCACAGCCGCCCAGAAGGGCAAGTCCGTGGCTGGTGAGACTACTAGTCGAGCGCCACGAGTTACCAGGGCTCGGGGAGAGATAACAACACGATATGGGATTCAAGAATTAGTAAAGAAAAATAAGAAAAATCAAGAAATATGCGGAAGCTAAAAGAAAATAAAGAAACAAAAAAGAAGAAGGAAATTAAAGATAGATTGAATTCAAGAAAGAGTTTCTTGAATTCAAGAAGTCTATTCTTGAAGTTGAATCCTAACAACAACAATTAGCTAACGAAGAACTAATCGCCTTTGGTAGAGACTTAAAAACAAGAGATAGATTGTGAAACCCGACCCTTTAGAATAACAAGAACAACAATAAGCCTAAACTTATCACCTTTCTTGAATACCTAGAAGTGATCTAAGATTTCGAAAAGGGTTTAATCTTACCACCTTAAGTTGAGTCTTGAAGGTTGAAGAATAAATCCAAGAGTAGCCACACACAAGAGTGCAAGAAAAATCTCATAAGTTTTATTGATATTGTCTATAGTAATCTAAAATTTAAAAACAAAGAAGACACCTCTTTATATAGGGAGGGGGTCACGAAATTCCTACCTAAAAACAAGGAAATAAAGTCCTAAACTACTTTGGAAAACAAGTCCAAATACCTTAGGAAAAGGAAAAACACTAGGAAACAAAAACCAAGTCAATCTTGGAAAGTAACTCCAACAATCTTAGGAAAAGGAAAACATAACCTTAACTACCTAGGAAAGCAATAAATCTAGTACCAAAATATATGAAAATAAGTTAAAACCAATCTTAGATAGAATCTTGAAAGTCCCAAACCAATCATAGATAGGATCTTGGAAATCTTGAAGGCAACTTGGCACCAACTTGTACCCAACTTCTATCACGCCGATTGAACCTTTCTTGGGAAGAAAGTAAGTCCTTTTTATGTTATAAAAACGTGGCTTCATGTAGGACTTATTGGGCTGCAAGTTTGGACATATTTTTAGGTGCCAAATAGGTCCAATAGTGGTTTGATTTGAACCTTCTTCAGAGGATGTCTCTTGGGATCTAATCCACCTTTTCTTGGACATGAATTTGGACCATCAAATAATTATAATACCTAGACAACTCATATCCTTTATCCTTGAGCTCTCCATCCCAATTAACAACTTCTTTATTTGCACTTGAAGTCTAATGAACTTGTTTTGCAACTCTTTAGCTTGACATCTTGTCAAAGGCCCTCTTTGAGATTCCAAAGCTTCATTCTTGTCCTTGAATAAATTTGAGCTTCCTAGGATGCTATCATTCCCCTCTTCTTGAAGAAAATGCGTCCTCGAATTTTGACCTCTCTTAGATTCCAAAGCTTCATTCTTGTCCTTGAATATATTTGAGCTTCCTAGGATGCTATCATTCCCCTTTTCTTGAAGAAAATTCGTCCTCAAATTTCGACCTTGCAAGAAAAAGAAGTCACGCGCTAGTAAATGGCATCCACTAATCTGAAAAAATGGTAGGAATAAAACAAGATAGTGACCATGTGTCCACTTAACCCAATTAAGCCTAATAGGTGTAAATACTCCTTTATAAGGCATATGGACATCATCATCCCAATAAAATTTATGCCTACTTAGAGTTGTCCAATAAAAACCTCTCTTAGATGCACTATGTAATGAAATTTGCAATGTGATCTTGTTAATAAGGTAGTCCAAACCTGTGCATGCCAAAGAAATTATAAAATATTGGTCATGCATCCATTTAACACAAGTATCTCTGCCACATGTATCAAATTAGACACTCTTATGATATAGTCAAGTATCAATTATAAATCCCATGGATTCTTCTACATGTAAGTTATTCAAAGAAGCACATAAATTCTCAGAAAGGTCAGAAGAACCCATAAATTCCAAAATACAAATTTCAATACATTCAAGCTCATGGTTATAACTTTCCCCAATAATATTCGCAACATCAATGGATTCTACATAATTGCTCAAACTGTCACAGAAAGAGTCATAGATAGGTTCATGAAAGAGTATTTGATCACTAACATTACAATAATCATGCATATCCTCTTTAATAGTAGCAAACACTTTTATAGGCTCACATTCAACATGACTAGAGGAATGACTTCCCATGAAACAACAAAACTCGCATTCTAGCAATTTATCACATAAAAACTCATTAGACACTTGAATAAGAGAAGAAAGAACATTTAACTCATTAGCAAGCCTCTTCTCATAAATTTCATGCTTCTTTCCACCAAGTTGAAATGCATAATCATCTATGTCATACTCAATTTCAAAAGGAAGCAAATTACTCTTGTACTTTAACTTAGATATTACAGTTGATGACTTGATATGCATCAAAATATCATCATCCACAAAAATTATAAAGTCACCAACATAAGAAATAAGAGTATAGTTCATTACCTCCAAAAATACCTTAGGTGTTCTACAAAGGCCAAGAATGTGAATGAACCAATTATACATACCATACTTGGACTTATTTACTAATGGAACAACATCACCTTTTATTCTTTTATGCAATGGCTCTAACTTAGCAATGCCTTTAGGGAACTCCAGTTATAAACCTGTAAATAAGGATCAAAATAGTCAAAATGTTCAACAACAAAGAAATTAACCAAGCTTTATCTTCCACCATCCAACAAGAATTGATTTCGCTAAATTCATGTTGGAATCCGATTGGATCCTTTGCTACCATATCTTGTGCCTCACCTCCCCTTTCAAAAGGTATTTCTACATATGGCTGCACAAAATCACAAGAACTAAAACAAGAAAGATTTAATAGGTTAGGAAGTAAAGAAAATATTTTCTTGCTTACACTCTCTTTGACTTTTATCATAAGACTAACTTTTCCCTCACCCTTAGCCTCTTTTCTCTCACTAAAATTTTTTTTCTTCTTCACTCAAACCCTCTTGTTTTTCTCTCTCTACCTCAAAGACTTTTCTTATCTCATTGCCTTCTCTCTTTTCTTTTCCCTCAAGCTCACTCTTTTTCTCAATTGACATCCCATTCTCTTCACTCAATACAACCTCTCCTTTTTCCTCTGTTGGGATGCCAACCTGCACTCCCTTACACCTCTCATTCTTTTCTCTCTCATATTTTTCCATATTCTCTTCAACAGTCTTTTCATCTTCATAAATTTGTGAGGGAGTCAAAGGTCCAAGAATAGGTTTCTTTCCTTAACCTCAAAAGAGTATCTATTTTTTTCCATATTATATGAAGCACTTCTATAGGCGTACCATGGCTTTCCCAACAAGATATGATAATTATTCATGGGAATCACATCATACCAGATCGCATCCTCATACCTTCCAATAGAGAATAGTAATAACACTCTTTTATATACCTTTACTCCTCTCAACATGTAGGGTTCAATATACTCAACACAAGGCAAGTTTAATTTTTCAACCATATAAGTGCTAATTGAGTTATAGCCAAACTCTTTGTCAACTCTAAGGGCACAAATTGCAGACATTACTTTAACTCTTGTTTGAAAAATAATTTTACCATTGTCTTCCTTCCATTCGGTATACTGTAAGTTCGACTTTTCAAGTTGTTGAGTCATAGCTCGCCTCCTTTCACTATAACTACCTATTTGAAACATCTTGAATAAAGATTAGAAGAATTATGTATCTCTCAAATTTTGGCTCTTTCCTCTAATGTTCTCACCTCTCTTGCCTTTTTCCACTTAAAGCAACTCTTGGTCGTTAAACTTTAGATTTATTAATAAACCTTACTAGTCACAACTCTTAGTGATAAGAATGTGGAGTTAGAAAAAGAAAAGGAAAGTGAAGGACCAAACCTTGGAAGAATAGGAATTGGTTATGTAGAAAAAATAAGGAAAGAATTTAGGAAACCCAAAACCCACAAGAATAAGGAAAGAAGTTACCTTAATCTTCAAGAACTAGGATCCCCTCTTCTTGTTTCCTTTCTTGACTTGGAAACCAAATAACTCTTGAATTCTACAAATAATAATGAGCCATAATGCTTTTCTTTTGGCTGATTTTTGTTTTTTTTTTGTGCTTTTTTTTTTTTGGTTTTGTTTTGCTCAAGAACCTCCCAAAATTATCAAGATTGAAATCTTGATTAGCCTATGCTCTGATATCACTTGATAACAACACGATAGGGGATTCAAGAATTAGTAAAGAAAAATAAGAAAAATCAAGAAATATGCGGAATCTAAAAGAAAATAAAGAAACAAAAAAGAAGACAAAAATTAAAGATAGATTGAATTCAAGAAAGAGTTTCTTGAATTCAAGAAGTCTATTCTTGAAGTTGAATCCTAACAACAACAATTAGCTAACGAAGAACTAATCGCCTTTGGTAGAGACTTAAAAATAAGAGATAGATTGTGAAACCCGGCCCTTTAGAATATTAAGAACAATAATAAGCCTAAACTTATCACCTTTCTTGAATACCTAGAAGTGATCTAAGATTTCGAAAAGGGTTTAATCTTACCACCTTAAGTTGAGTCTTGAAGGTTGAAGAATAAATCCAAGAGTAGCCACACACAAGAGTGCAAGAAAAATCTCACAAGTTTTATTGATATTGTCTATAATAATCTAAAATCTAAAAACAAAGAAGACACCTCTTTATATAGAGAGGGGGTCACAAAATTCCTACCTAAAACAAGGAAATAAAGTCCTAAACTACTTTGGACAACAAGTCCAAATACCTTAGGAAAAGGAAAAATACTAGAAAACAAAAACCAAGTCAATCTTGGAAAGTAACTCCAACAATCTTAGGAAAAGGAAAACATAACCTTAACTACCTAGGAAATTAATAAATCTACTACCAAAATATATGGAAATAAGTTAAAACCAACCTTGGATAGAATCTTGAAAGTCTCAAACCAATCATGGATAGGATCTTGGAAATCTTGAAGGCAACTTGCAAGCAACTTGGCAACAACTTGTACCCAACTTCTATCACGCCTATTGAACCTTTCTTGGGCACCAAGTAAGTCCTTTTTATGTTATAAAAATGTGGCTTCATGTAGGACTTATTGGGCTGCAAGTTTGGACACATGTTTAGGTGCCAAATAGGTCCAATAGTGGTTTAATTTGCACCTTCTTCAGAGGATGTCTCTTGGGATCTAATCTACCTTTTCTTGGACATGAATTTGGACCATCAAATAATTATAATACATAGATAACTCATATCTTTTATCCTTGAGCTCTCCATCCCAATTAACAACTTCTTTATTTGCACTTGAAGTCCCTCTTGTTAAAGGCCCTCTTTGAGATTCCAAAGCTTCATTCTTGTCCTTGAATAGATTTGAGCTTCCTAGGATGCTATCAGGGAGAGTCTCATAGTGAGATTCCATCTCAGACTTCACATACCCTGCCCTCTCAAGAAGAGCTCCGAGGGGCACCAACTCCAGTGCCCGCCCTTGTACGTCTAGCTCTTCAGCCAGATGCACTGGGCCAGGAGATAAGAGATGTTATTCAGCTATTAACTCGATTAGTAGTCGCAAAGGCTCGGCATTGTGAAATAGGTATTGGTCATGCAGATAGGTCCGTCAGTGCGAGGGTTCGTGATTTCATTAATTTGGAACCTCCAGTATTCACTGGGGCAGATCCGTACGAAGACCCTCAGGTATTTATCGACAGAATGTAGAGGGCTTTGAGGATAATAAAGGCCACTGCAACTGAGTCAGTTGAGCTAGCATCCTATAGACTTCAGGATGTTACAGTTAATTGGTACGAGTCTTGGGAGTTGTCCAGAGGTGAGGATGCCCCTCTAGCAGTATGGCAAGAGTTTACAGAGGCTTTACTTCGTCATTATCTGCCACCAGAGCTTAGACGGGCCAGAGTTGATAGGTTCTTGACCCTTCGGCAAGGTAACATGAGTGTTCGGGAGTACATTCTTCAGTTTGATTCGTTGGCTAGGTATGCTCCCACTATTGTATCTAAGATGGAGGATCGGGTTCATCGGTTCGTGATGGGGTTAGAGCTGCACTTGCTTAACTATTGTATGTCGGTCTCACTTCAGTCAGACATGGATATTTCTCGTATTCAGGTATACGCTCAAGGTGTAGATGAGCGTAAGCAGAAATAAAGGGCCGATCATGAGCATGATAGGGCCCAAAATAAGAGAGTGAGGTCTTTGGGTCCTTCTGCTGAGTTTTGAGGTGGTTAGAGACAACAATACCCAAGGTATCTAGCCCAGCCATCAGCTAGCGCACCCCCTCAGTTTGCCGGTAAGAGATTTGATCATTCCACATATTCAGGGACTGGTCAGAATTCCATAGCCTCAAGTTCTCAGTATAGGGGCGAGTCAAGTCAGATGAGGCCGCCCTTACTGCGATGTGCTTAGTGTTGTAAGCAACATGCGGGGTAATGCCGTATGGGGTTGGGTGTTTGTTATACTTGTGGTTATCCGGGCCACGTTATGAGGGATTATCCGACAAGAGGTGATGCAAGCATAGCTCAGCCAGCGGGATCTGTAGTTGGTTCGTCATCTTCAGTACACCCCCTGGGCAAGGTTTACAAGCACCAATCAGTCGTGGTAGAGGCTGAGGCAGAGCATCTAGCTCGAGCGGTCCTCAAAACCGCATTTATGCATTAGCAGGATGACAGGATCAGGAGTCGTCACCTGATGTTATTACAGGTATATTATCAGTCTCCTCATATGATGTATATAAACTGATTGACCCAGGTTCCACCTTATCATATGTTACTCTGTTAGTTGCTAGTAAGTTTGGAATAAAACCTGTGTTGGTTAAACCTTTTGAGGTATCCACACCTGTTAGGACCCAGTGATAGCTAGGCGGGTATATATAGAAAGTATAATAGTAGTTCATAGTCGATCTACAGTAGCGGACCTAATCGAGTTAGATATGGTAGAATTTAATGTTATAATGGGTATGGATTGGTTGGCTTCTTGTCATGCCAACGTTGATTGTAGATCAAAGATGGTCCGATTCCAATTTCCAAGGGAGCCTATTTTGGAGTGGAAAGATAATACGCCATCGCCAAGAGGTAGATTTATTTCCTATCTCAAGGCAAGGAAGATGATCGGAAATGGCTATATGTATCACTTAGTTCGGGTTCAAGATGTGAAAGTAGAGTCACCAACCATTCAGTCCATCCTGTGGTTAATGCGTTTCCCGATGTTTTTCCCGATGAGGTTCCGGGTCTTCCGCCACAGTGAGAAATTGAGTTTGCTATTAACCTACTACCAGATACTCAACCGATATTTATTCCTCCCTATAGGATAGCCCTCGCAGAGCTGAAAGAGTTGAAGGAATAACTAAAGGACTTACTTAAAAAAGGCTTTATCAGACCTAGCACATCACCGTGGGGAGCACCTGTGTTATTTGTGAGGAAGAAAGATGGTTCCTTGCGGATGTGTATAGATTATAGACAGTTGAATAAGGTAACGATCAAGAATAAGTACCCCCTCTCGAGGATTGATGATTTATTTGATCAGTTGCAAGGTGCCAAGTGTTTCGCAAAGATAGACTTGAGGTCCGGGTACCATCAGGTAAGGGTTAAGGAGAAGGATATTCCGAAGACAGCATTCAGGACCAGATACAGGCAATTTGAGTTTCGTGTTATGTCGTTCGGTTTGACCAATGCCAAGTAGTATTCATGGACTTGATGAACCGTTTGTTCAGACCCTTTTTAGATCTGTTTATTATTGTATTTATTGACGATATATTGGTGTATTCTCATTCAGAGACTGAGCATGCAGATCATTTGCGTATTGTGCTCAGAGTTCTACAAAAAGGGAAGTTGTATGCAAAATTCTCTAAGTGTGAATTCTGGTTGAACTCTGTAGCTTTCCTTGGGCATATTATTTCGGGTGAGGGTATCCGAGTTGACACACAAAAGATTGAGGCAGTAAAGACTTGGCCTAGACCCACGATACCGACGGAGGTTCGTAGCTTTCTCGGTTTGGCAGGTTATTACAGGAGATTTGTAAAGGGATTTTCTTCTCTTTCAGCACCTTTGACAAAGTTGACTCAGAAGGGAGAAAAGTTTCAATGGACTGATGCTTGCGAACGGAGTTTCTAGGCATTGCAGGACAGACTAACTTCAACACCGGTTCTAACACTCCCAGAGGGAACCGATGGTTATGCTATCTATTGTGACGCTTCAGGCGCTGGATTGGAATTTGTACTGATGCAATGATTGGGTATTTTTGAAAGTTTCCCCCATGAAGGGTGTAATGCAATTTGGTAAGAAAGGGAAATTGAGTCTGAGGTATGTCGGACCATACAAAATCATTCAGAGGATCGGTGAGGTAGCATACAAGCTTGAGCTACCACCTGAGATGTCATTAGTACACCCGGAGTTTCATGTGTCTATGTTAAAGAAAGTAGTTGGAGACCCGACAGTCATTGTTCCGGTTGATACTATTGAGGTAAATGAAGAATTGACTTATGAAAAGATTCCAGTTTCTATTATTGATCGGCAAGTCCGAAAGTTGAGAAACAAAGAAATTGCATCCGTGAAAGTGCTATGGCGAAACCAATAGATTGAAGAGGCTACTTGGGAGGTCGAAGATGAAATGAAGAAAAAGTATCCTTATTTATTTGAATAACCATGTAATTATGAGTTGTGCCTTATGAAAATGCTAAGGGATATTCCTATGAAATATGTATGACTTGTACATTTGGTGTTAAGTGTGTTCCGTTCTAGTAATATAATTGCTTGTGAGGCCACAGTTGGTATTGTTTTGTATTATGTTATATTGTTGGATTATGTATATGCTGTTAGGATGTGTTTCTGGGGCTCTCTGCAGGTGGATAGGCCTAATTACAAGGGAAACTCTGGCGAAATGTTTGGAAATTTAGGGAGCTTGTCAAATTTAGGGCTGCTAGTTTGTGGTATAAAACAAACTAAGTTTCATAAGATGCTAATGACGGATTTTTACCCTCATTCGAGGACGAATGATCCTAAGCGGGGGAGAATGTAACAACCCAGAAAATTTTAAAGTACTTAAGTGGTAAGCCCGGTAAATGTTGCAAAAAAAATAATGTTTCATGGTGTCGGACTAGGCTTACGTGTTTGAGGATTGTAGAAGGCTCGGACTTTTTGGGTTGAACAATGCACCGGAAAGTAAAGAAAAATTTTTGGCGAAAAAGTGCATTTCTACGGTCCATTATGCGACAGCAGAATCACTCTGCGGACAGCATAATGGCCGCAGAGTGAGGCAGTTAATTGGGCCAATTGGAAGCAATTATGCGGTCGACTATGCGACCGCATAACTGTTATGTGGTGCATTATGCGACCGCATAACGGTTATGCGGACCGCATACACAGACAGTTCTTTTGGGTATTTTGTAACCAACTATGCGACCGATATGCGGTCCGCATATCGGTTATGCGATCGCATACCTTGTTCCGGAGCTCCATTTTTGGGTTTTTAAAACCCGACCCTATTTCATTAAATACACTCTTTGGGTCATTTTTGAGCTATTATCTGACATTTTAGAGTGAGAGAGGGTGCCCTAGAGTGAGAAGGTGGTCTCCAATATTTGTCCTTCAATTCTTGCCCAAGTTTTGGAAGATTAAGAAGGGAAACTCACTAGGTCTTCATCCTAGAGGTAAGATTCTACACCCTAACCCTCAATTTCGAATTTTGTGTAGAAATGGATAATAAGAAAGATAATTTCTAGGCAAGAGGATTGGTTATCTTACATACATGTGTTATCAAAGGATGTAGGAAAATTGTTAAGCTAAAATTGGTAAAGATTGGGTTGTGGGATGATGGAATCCTCCATCAAAAGGGCTTTGAAACCTTAATGCACACCTAGTGTTTGATAAAATGCTCAAATGAGCTAGAACCATAATCATCTTCCTAATTGTGGTTCAATTTGTTATATTTCTAAAATAGATTGAAGTTACTAAGATTTTCGGAACGTTTTAGAGTTTAAGGAAGTCCAATTGAGGTATGTTGTCTAAACTCTTCTTTAAGAGTTGGAATTCTCATTATCCTTGTAAGTTCCGAGATGTTAATTATAAATCGAGTATTCCGATAAATTTTGTGATGAAGATATATGTTCAATTCGTATTTCAAATGCTCTTATCATATTATATTATAAATTGAGGATGTGTCCCAAACTATGGATTACGTATCCACATGTTATAATTTCTAGTCGTGATTTATGTGAAAGGTATTATGCCAAGTTGTGTAGAGATTGTGATTGTGATACACCTCCACCTGCATATATTGGGGTGAGACGGCATGACCGCTTTGTGTGGGGATTATGGTATAGGGATTGTGATTGTGATACACCTCCACCCGCATATATATTGGGGTGAGGCGGCATGACCGCTTTGTGTGGAGATTATGGTATAGAGATTGTGATTGTGATACACCTCCACCCGCATATATATTGGGGTGAGGCAACATGACCGCATTGTGTAGGGATTATGATATTGTGGGACTGCACCTCCACCCGCTTACATTGGGGTAGGGCGATATGAACGCTTTGTGTATGGTTTTGGTATTGTTGTGACATCACCACCCGCATACATTGGGGTGAGGCGGCATAGCCGCTTTGTGTTGGTATTGGTATCGTTGATGCATTTCCACCCACATACATTGGGGTGAGGTGGCATAACCGCTTTGTGTAGGTTCTTGGTACTGTGGTTATACATCCACCCGCATACATTGAGGTGAGGTGGCAGGGCCGCTTGATTAGAGTTCTGGTATTGTACATACACCTCTACCTGCATACATCGGGTGAGGCGGCGGGGCCGCTTTGTGTGAAGATGGTTATAGAGGATCTCATATCAAATCCTATAAATGTTATTGATAGCTTTTAATAAGCTTGCTATGGTTGAGACGGTTATCTATATTATTCTATTGTCGCACTGGTTCATCATAATTATCTTGTATTTCTAAATTCTTAAATTGGTGTTTAGTTTTTATACTAGTACTATTCGACAGTACTAACGTCCCTTTTTTCGGGGGCACTGCATCTTTAAATAGATGCAGGTGGTTCCACAACAGGAGACATTGATCAGTGATAGCAGTACACCTTCTTCCCAGCTGACTTGGTGAGCCCCACTTCATCCTAGGGTCATGTATCTTTTGTTCTTTATGTATTATGATTGAGGTATAGCCGGGGTCTTGTTGCTGGCATTATCACTGTACTCTTCTTTATCTATAGAGGCTCCGTAGACATAGTGTGGGTTGTGTATTGGTACTGGGAAAGACAAACTATGCTATGTTGTGGTTGTATTACTTGTCCATTTGAGACTTTAAAAATGGTGAAACTTATGGTAAGAAATTGGTAATTGCAGACACGACCACTTTATTGTTTAATTAAGGAAAGCATATATTCTCTTTAATCATGAATGAATTTGGGTAGAAGAAATCTAACAGGCTTGCTCGGTCGGGTTCACTCGGTTAGGTGCCGGTCGCGCTCCACGGTTTTGGGGCGTGACACTTAATATACCTGAGCCGATTCTCTTGACAATCCCTCTCACATACGTCTTTTACGAAAAACACATAACGGCAGATCGAAGTACGGAGAAATCCGTATGATATTCTTGAGAAAGATTGTACCGTACTCCCTCAGAATCGCGATTTCACGGTGCTACATTTTCATACGAATTGTTGAGCTTCATCCGTTACTTTTGTTGAAGATTTCATTCTTTATTTTGTTGAAGCCTTCCTCCATCCCCCTTAAATGAATTAGGGATGTTTTTTTATTATAGGTGTGTGCCCACTTTGTAAGATGACTTGGCCCATAATCCCTCTAAACATGCCACCTACTTACATGAAATAAGAATCATAATTGCCCAAAAGCCTTTGCTGCCACGTTAAGGTTCCTTAGGCTTACCCAAGATCTTAATTAATCACCCACCAACTCCTTAATTAACAAGTTAATATCCCATTAATTAATAATTAATCAATTACCCACATAATTAAAAATTATCTCAAATTAATTAAAATACTACTCACTTTTAACACACCTCATACATCTTACTACTATAGTCATGTGGTACCTTGTATGGCACTAGTCCATAAATACGGGGTATTATAGCTTGGACCGTATTTTATCTCAAAATGACAAACTTCGACAAAATTTATTTTATTCGATTTGCTTGCCCTTTCACCTTCACAAATTTACTTACCACTTGTTTGAAATAGCGTAATACTTATAATCTCATTCCCGAGCCTACGTCGATTAACTTACGACGAAACTTTAACGTACGAAAATGCGGGATGTAACATCTCATTTTTGAGCTTTCATCAATTTACTTATGGCGTACTTTCACGTACGACAACATGGGGTGTAACATCATTCCCCCCTTTTGGAACATTCGTCCTCGAATGTTGACTGATGCACTTATCATTTTTATAACCTATGTCTTCTGAATACTTTAGTACTCTTCTTGCCATCTAGGTAATTGTTCTGTGAATAAATCCAAAGGTCAGGGCTTTCCCCTCTTTAGGCCTCTTTCTCACACCACGACTTGTGGTCGGAATTCTTCCAATCTTGTAACTGTTCGTACCTTCTATCATGCAACTTGTACGACTCTGACTTTGTATGTGCGCCTATGCGACTCTTTTCTCATTTTTCCTCCAGCTTTTAGCTAATCTCTAGGCCTGACTTTGTGAACATATACAGAATTATGAGAAGCTGTCCCTCTGTGCGTCATTAGCTTTATTACATCTAAGTAGGTCATACTATACCATAACTCTTACTTCGATTTATCGTTACTGTGGTCTGCTACCAAACTCCAGGTTACTCTCGTTGCTCATCCTATATGCATAAAGCTAAGTATTTTAAAGGCTTCTTCATTACTGTTCATCTTAAGACTGATGGCCTAATCTCATCTCATACTTTGTAACTTTTATCCATCCATTATTGATTTACAATTTACCACTGATAACTTGAAACTTCTTACATAATTCATTGCCACTAAGGGCTCACGTTGCATCGAGGAACATTTGAAGTGATTTTTCCTGATCCACCTGGGGGCTATACCATACTTCCATAACCGTATTTCATATCATCCCAATGTGATTCTTCTTATGGGTGGGGGTATTCTAATCCTTTGCCGTCCATGAAATCAAATCATCACTCAATCGAAGGCCCAAACGTCATCCTTTATCTATCACAATTACACTCTCATTCTACTACCAGGGCAGCATTCCATCTCTTCTAAATGTTATTAGTCTTAGACTCCCTTGAGTTCATTCAGGCTATACTGAGCTTTCGATAACTTAGAGAAACCATTAGCTCTCTTGTTTTCCTGGGCTTAATCCTGAGGACTTATTCATTCTCATCACCTTCTCACTCGCCCTTTCTTATCCTTACTCCTGTCTTCCTAAAACCTTATCGTTTTACCATACTTTAGCTTGCGACCTACATATATCTATTTATATTACTCATAACCTTCCTTCAACTTGCTTGCCCATAGATTTCCTTGTATTGTTCTGAAACATCAAGTGAGACATAACATCATCTCTAACTCTTCTTTACTCTTTTAACTAGACCTCTCGATAAATAGAAACCATAGGCTGGAAAATATGCCACTGACGACGCCGCTATCATTCCTGGATACTGAATCCCAGCGCCTCTAGCCTTCTATCCGAAGTATGGACTATTCATAACCTTCTGTATTTGAGTATCTCGTACGTTGTCCACCTTTACCTTACTTTACCTTAAAGTCTCGCATCACATCTTCTATCTCTTTCATGACCTCCCTTCCGCATAGGTATAATTCACATCCACAACTTGAAGCTCTATTATAATACTTGCACCTCTGGTGCATACCCTATCCGGTGGGAGCTTCATACTAACTCCTTATGAGGCTGATACTCTTCTAACTGGCTTTCTCGTATAGCCGTTATAGAATATGGTTGTTGTACTATCTCTCTTGTGCCTCTGATACGAAAAGTGATTCTGCAATGTTCTCAATCATGATTTCTATAATTTTCTGGGTCCAATAATCAGACTCCTGATTTACTTAGTTGATCTAACTCTTTAGTTTCCTCCTCCCCTTGATCAACCTTTATGTAGGCTTAAGCTATCTTCCGATCCGCGGCTCATGGTATTAGTTATTACTTTAGCCTTTCATGGGCACTATGGAATATCCATGATATAATCTTCTAACAATTCAATACTTTGTCTATGACCTGGACTCAATTCTTTCTTTTAATTAATACTAGAGTCTTCTACGGCTGTATGATTGTCAAAATATATGTTGCATGGATAATACTCTGAAATCTTAAGTGCGCTCATAACGTAACTAACTCTGGATCATTGATCGAATAATTCTTTTCGTTTCTTCTCAGCTTTCTTTAAATGCAAGCTATTACTTTTGTTACACCCCATGTTTTCGTACGTGAAAGTATGCCATAAGTAAATTTATGGAAGCTCGGAAAATGAGATGTTACATCCCGCTTTTTCGTACGTTAAAATTTCGTCGTAAGTTGATCGACGTAAGTTTGGGGATGAGGTTATTTTAAGATTATAAGCATTATGCTATTTCAAATAAGTGACGAGTAAATTCGTGAAGGAGAGAGGGTAAGCAAATCGAAGAAAATGAGTTTCGTCGAAGTTTGGCAATTTTGGGATAAAATACGGTACAGGCTATAATACCCCATATTTATGGACTAGTACCCTGCAAGGTACCACATGACCATGATAGTAAGGTGTATAAGGTGTGTTAAAAGTGAGTAGTATTTTAAGTAATTTGAGATAATTCCTAATTATGTAGGTAATTAGTTTATTGTTGGATTAGTGGAGAATTACCAAGTTAATTAAGAAAATTAGTAATTAATTAAGACATTTTGGATAAAATTCTTGAAGTCCAACGTGGCAGCCCACTATGCCTTATAATGACTCTTGAATTATGTGGTAAGGTGGCCTAATTAGAGGACTTTAGGCAAGGATGAGTCATTCAAGTGGGGCCCACTCAATAAGATAAAAATTCAATCTTCCTAATTCATTAAAGGGAGATGGATTAAGAGATTCAACAAAGAGTTTATATGAAATCTTTAACAAGGTAACGGGTGGAGCTCCTAACATTGAGAGATCTTCTAATCTCATTTAAAGTATGATGCTAAGCTTAATGAGATATTTGTTTGGTGACAATATGTTTGGTGATGCTAAGCTTAATGGATATTGTTTGGTAATGCTACGTTTGGTGATCTTAAGAGACTCCGTGATATTTTTTTGGTGATGTTAAGCTTACGGATGGAGTTCAAGCAATTTGCTTGAAACTTCATGATACCATAAAGCATGAGACTGGTGATTCTAAGGGATTATGGTGCAATCTTTCTCAAGAATATCATATGGATTTTTCTCTAGTTCGATCCGCCGTTACGTGTTTCGTCGCAAAAGACGTGTGTTAGAGGAATTGTCAAGAGAATCATTCCAAGTATGTTAAGGCTATCCCTTCTTTCTTTTTGCATGATCCAAATGATACAAATGAAACGAGCAAAATACGCGACTTTCATAAATGACTCTATTCATAGAAATACTAGGGGTGTCTATATTCTTGATTCCCAATGTGTCTTAATATTCTATCATTTATTTATGGGTTTCAGAAAATACGTAAGTTGATAAGTTTATTTTATGACATTAATCAAAGGTATAATGGTCCTATGACATTCTGAGAGATTTTATTGACGTATTTCATATGCACTTCATTCAATATACATGTACATTGACCCATGACCAGATGGCGTTATATACATGTATATTATATGTATATGGGATATGGAAAAAGGTTACGGTGTTATATACGCACCACCACCTGATCAACTGGTATACGTTGATGATTTGCCCACAGTGGCCGAGATGATATGATGGTATGCCCTCAGAAGCTGGATGATGTTATGAATGCATATACCTATGCATGGTATGACATTTTATATGCATATGCATGATATTATAATATTAAATGATTCACAGAGCTATTCAGACATACATGTTGAGTCTTTTACTCCATGTTTCTCTCATGTCTATTATTTACTAATTTGCATTCCTTACATACTCGGTACATTATTTGTATTGACATCTCTTTTGCCTGGGGATGCTACGTTTCATGCCCGCAGGTCCCGTTAGATAGGATGAGAGTCCTCTAAGTAGGCTATCAGCTCAGCGGCAAGTGTTGGTGCGCTCCATTGGCTCTAGAGTTACTATTGGTCAGTATGATTAGGATATGTGTTGATTGGTATGGTAGGGCTCTATCCTAACCTTTATGATATTTATATACTCTTAGAGGCTTGTAGATAGATGTCATGTATACGGATACTTGTATGGCCTTGTCGGCCTATGTTTTAAGTATATAATGGATCACATTGTCCTTATAGGCCCGTATGTAACAGGTATGATTTTCTATATTTGGTTGAGTCATTCTATGTCGGGTATTCCCTCATGTTTACTCTATTTATCTCATGACTCCCCTTATGACCCACTTACCTATGATAAAGTAATAAGAAAGATATGTTACGTTGGTACTCGGTTGAGTAAGGTACCGGGTGCCCGTCGCGGCCCATCGGTTTGGGTCGTGACAACTTTTCCTGGTCTTTATGCCTCCTTGTTGCGTGCATACTTAGTTTATCTTAGTTCCCACGCATGCCGGAATATTTGTGCAACTCATATGATCTCGAATATTAATTTTGATTTTACTTCCTGTTCATTAGCCACGGTAGGTGCCACTTTCTTATGGAGTGCATACAATGTTGTAGTGAGACTGTTTTTACAAGACCATTTCCTCTTTAGGTCATTGTGCTTGGGTTGAACCCTTCTTCCTTATTTCCTCAGCTAGTCTTTTGTTGTAGTACTTAGGGAAGACCCTCTAACTCTTGTAAAGCTGCGAGCTTATTACATCGTAAAACCGATAGAATTTGTGATGTTCTTCCTCACCTATAATTATCCGTAGTTACTTGCCTCCATGCCCTTGTGCTTGTAGGGTTGCTTCTGAACTGATATTTTGACTGTCTTCCCAGTGGCACTCTCCTTTATTTCTGTAACACTTATACGGTACCTTTAACTACCCCAACACCTATCTGAATATTTCTCAAGGATCACGATATCATTATCTGCAAGACTGGATTCACTATGTTTATCTTGCATGATCTGTTGATTTTTCTGTATCCTCTTCTCTAGCCATAACTAGGCTCTTCCTGAATCAACTGCTTATTATTCGTTGGCCCATTCTCATATCAATATTTCGCGTAATCTTTCTTGGGTTATTTCCTTTGTCTTAACTTACGTCTCGCACTGTCTCATTATCTATCAATAACATCCCAGGCAGGAACCCTTACTTCCTCTCCTTGACGTCATGTTTGCATAATGTTCTAAAATTGTAGCATATCTGTAGGATTTGAATAAGTGCAATCTCATCCCTTTTCTCACTTTTATCGCAGTCTTCCTTCACCATTCCATAGTTACCACTTAATTCTGACTTAATGCCACATCACTCCATATTCCCCTATTATGGGGAGTACTTAGATTTAGAGCTATGATGATCTACCTATAGATGTTTTACCTCTCCATCTTTGGCGTCTTTTCACATCATCGATGACCTTTACTCGCCTTGCGGTAATCCTTCTGTACCAAGGATAACAAAATTCCTTACTCACAAGGGTGACACTTAGTGTAACTGGCACACTTAGTCCCTTAAGCTTAACTCTGCTCACCGTGCTTGCTTTAGGGAAGCGTCTTCCTGAATGAGCTTTAAAGGTCATTCTTCGGTTATCTATTCTATTATTGCTGGAACGCGATCTCTGAAATTCTCACGATGTCGACTATTATCAAATCTTTTGATCCCTAATTCATGTTCAGTATATCTTGTTCACTAGCCCATACTGATTTCTATTACTCTGGGGGTCTAACTTTTTCCTTCTGGTTATCACGTTAGAGTCACGAATTTATTTCTGGAAATGAGGATATGACTTTATGGCCTATACTCTTTTGTTGTCTCAAGGCCTGACACCTCTCATCGTTTCCTTCACTTGACTATAGAATCTGTAATACTGTCATTTTTTTTATCTACCGTTGTCATCCATGTATCACATCTTACTCATAATGCTTCATTAACTCTCTTCTTATTTCCCTGCTAACATTTCTGTCTATCACTTTATTCTGAAAACTTCAAGAAGACATTCTTTTGCTTTTAGCTCCCCTTGTTCCACTCACTGGCTCTTCGGGTTGCCTAACATTCTCTCTCTACTAGGGACCGGAGTCATACTAAGATAATATTTATCCCTTCCAGGCTTCTAGCGCCTATCTTTGTAGTACCCATATCTAGCTGTACTATTTTAGAGTGCACCATCTAGGTGTCTCACAAGGATATCTATTAACACATTTGCAATATCAATCGAAAATGTCAACTAACGATGTTACATCCCATGTTTTCGTACATGAAAGTATGCCATAAGTAAATTGATTAAAGCTCGTAAAATGAGATGTTACATCCCGCATTTTCATACGTTAAAGTTTTGTCGTAAGTTAATCGACGTAAGTTCGGGAATGAGATTATTTTGAGATTTTAAGTATTATATTATTTCAAACAAGTGATAAGTAAATTCGTGAAAGTGAGAGGGTAAACGAATCAAATAAAATGAGTCTCATTGAAGGTTTTTGGTGTGGCATAAAATATGGCCCGAGCTAAAATACCCGGTATTTATGGACTAGTACCATACAAGGTACCACATGACCATAATAGTAAGGTGTACAAGGTATGTTAAAAGTGAGTAGTATTTTAAGTAAGTTGAGATAATTCTTAATTATTGGGTAATGGGATATTACCTAAATAATTAGGGAATTATGTGGATAATTGGGTAATTAGTGATTTTTAGTGGGAGATTAATTAAAATCTTTGGATAATCAAAGATTTTGGAGGACTTAACCCCCAAAAATGTGGCAGCCCAAGAATTGTGACTCTTAGTCATTATATTATGTGGAAAGTCTTAAAGGGCATGAGTCATATCCATTTATTAAAGAAGAGACATATATTAATTCTTAAAGAAACTCATTCTTATATGCATGTGATAAGAATTCGTTGAAAAGAGTCACATATTCTTTATGAAGAATCGTAAGTCATTATCTTGAAAATCATGAAAGCAACGTATTAGTCATTATCTTAAGAATCATGAAAGCAACGTATTAGTTTTACTCTCTATGGACCAGCAACGTTGGATGCTAAGTTTGCTAACGGATTTTCCCTACTTCGATCTGCCGTTACGTGTTTTCGCAAAAGACGTATGTTAGAGGAAATGTCAAGAGAATCGGTTCAGGTATGTTAAGGCTATCCCTTCTTTCCTTTTGGCTTGATCCAAATGATACAAAAAGATATGTTATGTTGGTTGAGTAAGGTACCGGGTGCCCATCGCGGCCCATCGGTTTGGGTCATGACAAAAGTGGTATCAGAGCAGTTCTGTCCTAGGGAGTCTACAAGCCATGTCTAATAGAGTTTTGTTTATGGGTGTGTCGTGCACCACACTTATAAGCAGGAGGCTACAGGGCATTTAAGACCGTCACTCTTTCTTCTTACTCTAGATCGTGTGGTAGAGCTCAGTTGTAAGAACTCAATTTCCTAAACTCTATCTTATTCATAATACGACGATACCTACATCCAGAAAGATGGTTGGTAAGAGATATAGTTGTGGAAGAGTTGAGTTAGAGGAACTCGAGTTTGCATCATTCCTATGATGGATAAATGTGAGGTCTTCAGCAGAACATGTATGTATCTTACGTGTAAGCTTCTTGATAAGGATCCTTAAGGCAAGAATATCTATCCACCTCTATGGTGAAAGGCAATGAGAGATTTAGAAGATAGATACAAACTTCAACAAGTAAAAGGAGCAAGATGAGAAGGGTACGAGGTACCTAGTTAATGAAGATTATCGGTATTTTCAACTCCGACAGAAAAATATAAGCATTGTGACTTACCTTCAATAGTAACATATGTATGTAGAATTGGCCACACCCATCTCAGTTATACCCTATTGGGGGCTAACATGTGTAGTTTAAGAAAAGGACAGGATATTAGGATCCGGCTGGGGTTAGAGTAACCCAAAATGGTAAATGGATTATTTTTGTTAGTTGACATTTTCGAAGGATATTACAAAGTGCTAATAGATCTCCTTGTGAGGCACCCAGATGGTGCACTCTAGAATATTATAATTAGATGTGAATATTAGCATAAAAAAAATCAGAAAATATGCACGGAAAGCCTGGAAGGGATAAATATTACCTTAGTGTGGCTCGCGTCCCTAGTAGAGCGAGAACGTTTAAGCAACCCGAAGAGCCACTTGATGGAGCAAAGGGGAGCTAAAAGCAAAAGAATGTCTTGTTCGAGTTTTCAGAATAAAGTGATAGACATAAATGTTAGCAGGAAATAAGAAAAGAGTTAATGAAGCATTATGAGTAAGATATGATACATGGATGACAATGGTAGATCAAAAAGATGACAGTATTACAAAGTCTATAGTCAATTGAAGGGAAAGACGAGAGGTGACAGGCCTTGAGACAACAAAAGAGTATAGGCCATAAAGTCATATCCTCATTTCAAGAAATAAGTTCGTTACTCCAACGCGACTACGAAAGGAAAAGTTAGACCCCAGAACAATAGAAATTAGTATGGGCTGGTGAACAAGATAAACTAAACATGAACTAGGGATTGAGTGATTAGATAATAGTCAGCATCATGAGAATTTTAGATTTTGTTCTGGCGATATTAGAGTGGACAACAGAAGAAGATTCATGAGAAATTCATAGAATGGTCATTCAGGAAGACGCTTCCCTAAAGCAAGCAATGTGAGCAAAGTTAAGCTCAAGGGACTGTATGTGCCAGTTATACTAAGTGTCACCCTCGCGAATAAGGAATTTTATTATCCTTGATATAGAAGGATTACCGCAAGGTGAGTAAGGGTCATTGATGATTTGAAAAAACGCCAAAGATGAAGAAGTAAAATATCTATAGGTATATCCTCGTGGCTCCAACTCCTAGTACTCCCCTAAAGGGGGGAAATATGGAGTGATGTGGCATTAAGTCAGAATTAAATGGTTCTAGTAACTATGGATTAATAAAGGAAAAATGTGATAAGAATGAGAAAGGGATAACATTGCACTTATTCAAATCCTACAGATATACTACGATTCCAGAACATTATGCAAACACGACGTCAAGGAGAGGAGGTAATGGTTCCTGCCTGAGATGTTATTGATAGATAAGGAGCCAGTGCGGGATGTAAGTTAAGATAAAGGAAATGACCCATGAAAGATTACACAGAATATTGATATGAGAATGAGCCAATGAGTAGTTAGTAGTTGATTCAGGAAGAGCCTAGTTATGGCTAGACAATAGGATACAGACAAATCAACAGATCGTGCAAGATAAACATAGTGAACCCCAACATGGGGAATTCAGTCTCGCAGATATGACGTTGTAATACTTGAGAAATATTCAGATAGGAGTTGGGATAGTAAAGATATCGTATGAGTGTTACCGAAATAAAAGAGAGTCCCACTGGGAAGACAGTTAAAATATCAGTTCAGAAGTAACCCTACAATCACAAGGACGTGGGGGTAAGTAACTACGGATAATTATAGGTGAGGAAGGACAACAAAAATATTCTATTGGGTATATGACGTAATAAGCTCGCAGCTTTACAAGAGACAGAGGGTCCTCCGTAAGTACTACAATGAAAGACTAACTGAGGGAATAATGGAGAGGGCTTCAACCTAAGCACAGTGACCTAAATAAAATAGTCTTGTAACAACAGTCTCACTACAACATTGTATGCACTCCATAAGAATGTGGTACCTACTGTGGCTAATGAATGGGAGGTAAAATCAAAAGTACTATTCGAGATCATATAAGTTGTACGAAAACTCCGGCATGCGTGGGAACTAAGACAAGCTAAGTATGCACGCAACAAGGGACAGAAAGACCAGGAAAGGTAATAGCTTACATTTAAAGAAAGCTGAGAAGGAACGAAAGGAATTATTCGATCAATGATCCAGAATTAGTTACATTATGAATGCACTCAAGATTTTGGAGTATTATCCATGCAGCATATATGTTGACAATCATACAGCCATAGAAGACTCTGGTATAAGTTAAAAGAAAGAATTGAGTCCAGGTCATAGACAAAGGATTGAATCATTAGAAGATTATATCATGGATATTCCATAGCGCCCATGAAAGGCTAAAGTAATACCAGGAGCCGTAAATTGGAAGATATTTTATGCCTAAATAAAGGATGATCAGAAGTAAGAGGAAACTAAAGAGTTACATTAACTGAGTAAATCAGGAGTCTGATTATTGGACCCAGAAAATTATAGACATTATGATTGAGAACATTGCAGAATCACTATATCATAGGTACAAGAGAGATAGTACAACAACCATATTCTATAATGGCTCTACGAGAAAGCCAATTAGAAGAGTACCAGCCTTATAAGAAGTCAGTATGAAGCTCTCACCAGATTGTGTATGCCCTAGAGGTGCAAGTATTATAATAGAGCTTCAAGTTGTGGATATGAATTATACCTATGTGAAAGGGAGGTCATGAAAACAAAAGAAGATGTGATGCAAGATTTTAAGGTAAGCAAGGTAAAAGTGAAAAACGTACGAGATACTTAAATGCAGAAGGTTGGGAATAATCCTACTGCGGATAGAAGGCTAGAAGGGCGGGGATTCATATCCAGGAATGATAGTGGCATCATCAGTGGCTTATCTTCCAGCCTATGGTTTCTAGGTATCGAGATATCTAGTTAAGAGAGTAAAAGAAGAGTTTGAGACAATGTGATGTCTCGCTTGATGATTCAAAATCACATAAGGAAATCTGTGGTGCAAGCAAGTTGAAGGAAGGTTGTGAGTAGTATAAATGAATATGTGTAGGTCGCAAGCTAAAGTATGGTAAAGCAACAAAGTTTTAGAAAGACAGGAGTAAGGATAAGAAAGGACGAGTGAGAAGGTGATGAGAACAGATAAGTCCTCGGGATTAAGCCCATGAAAATAAGAGAGCTGATGGTTTGTCTAAGTTATAGAAAGTTCCATATAGCCTGAATGAACTCAAAGGAGTCTAAGACTAATAGCATTTAGGAGAGATGGAATGCTGCCCTGGTAGTAAAATAAGGGTATACTTATGATAAATGAAGGATGACGTTTGGACCTTCGATTGAGTGATGATTTGAAAGGATTTCATGAATTGTACAGGATTAAAATACCCACATAAGTGAGTCACATTGGGATGCTATAAAGTACGGTTATTGAAGTACAGTATCACCGCTAAGTGGATCAGAAAAATCACTTCGAATATTCCTTGATGCAACGTAAGCCCTAGTGGCAATGTTTTACGTAAGAAGTTTCAAGATATCAGTGGTAGATTGTAGATCAACATTGAGGTAAATCAACAATGGATGGATAGAAGTTACAAAGTATGAAATAAGATATGGCAATATTCGTAAGTTCGACAAAGTACCAACTGAAAAACTTCAATACACCTATAGATGCCTAGAGGGGCATCTTATCAAGTTCTGTATATGTTCCCAAAGTAAGGCCTAAAGATTGGCTAAAAGCTGAAGGGAAGAGTCGCATAGGAGCACATGCAAGGAAAAAGTCCTACAGGCTGCATAGCAGAAGGTAGCAAGAGTTACGAGATTGGATGAATTCCGACCACAGACCGTGGTGTGATAAAGAGGCCTAAAGGGGGGAATGCCCTGGCCTTTGGATTTATTCAAAGAACAGTTGCCTAAATGGCAATGAGAATATTAAAGTATTCGAAAGACATAAGTTATGAAAATGATAAGTGCATCCGTCAATATTCGAGAACGAATGTTCCAAAGGGGGGAATGATGTTACATCCCATGTTTTCGTACGTGAAAGTATGCCATAAGTAAATTGATGAAAGCTCGTAAAATGAGATGTTACATCCCGCATTTTCATACGTTAAAGTTTCGTCATAAGTTAATCGACGTAAGTTTGGGAATGAGATTATTTTGAGATTTTAAGCATTATGTTATTTCAAACAAGTGATAAGTAAATTCGTAAAAGTGAGAGGGTATATGAATCAAAGAAAATGAGTCTCGTTGAAGGTTGTTGGTGTGGGATAAAATATGGCCCGAGCTAAAATACCCGGTATTTATGGACTAGTACCATACAAGGTACCACATGGCCATGATAGTAAGGTGTACAAGATATGTTAAAAGTGAGTAGTATTTTAAGTAAGTTGAGATAATTCTTAATTATTGGGTAATGAGATATTACCTAATTAATTAGGGAATTATGTGGATAATTGGATAATTAATGATTTTTAGTGGGAGATTAATTAAAATCTTTGGATAGTCAAAGATTTTGGAGGACTTAACCCCTCAAAACGTGGCAGCCCAAGAATTATGACTCTTAGTCATTATATTATGTGGCAAGTCTTAAAGGGCACGAGTCATAGCCATTTATTAAAGAAGAGACATATATTCATTCTTAAAGAAACTCATTCTTATATGCATGTGATAAGAATTTGTTGAAGAGAGTCACATATTCTTTATGAAGAATCGTAAGTCATTATCTTGAGAATCATGAAAGCAACGTATTAGTCATTATCTTAAGAATCATGAAAGAAACGTATTAGTTTTAATCTCCATGGACCAGCAACGTTGGATGCTAATTTTGCTAACGGATGTTTCCCTACTTCGATCCACCGTTACGTGTTTTCGCAAAAGACATATGTTAGAGGAAATGTCAAGAGAATCGGTTCAGGTATGTTAAGGCTATCCCTTCTTTCCTTTTGGCATGATCCAAATGATACGAAAAGATATGTTATATTGATACTCGATTGAGTAAGGTACCGGGTGCCCGTCGCGGCCCATCGGTTTGGGTCGTGACAAACGTAAACAATTCATTCACCATTTTGTGTGTTTCTCTAACCCCAGTCGGATCCTGATATCCTGTCCTTCTCATAAACTATATCTTATACCTCCCATCGGGCATAACTGAGATGGATGTGGCCAATTGTACATACCTCTATTACTGTTGAAGGTAACTCAAAATGCTTATATCTCTCTTCCTGAATTGTAGATAATGATCATCTTCACTAACTGGGTACCCCGTACCCTTCTTCACCTTGCTTCTTTTAATTATTAAAACTTGTACCTTCTGATTCTCTCGTTGCTTTTTACCATATGGGTGGATAGATATTCATACTTTAGGGATCCTTAACAAGAAGCTTACACGTACACACATGATTTACTGAAGACCTTACATTTACTCATCATAAGCATCATGCAAATTCGAGTTCCTCTGACTCAACTCTTCCACATCCACATGCAATCTCTTACCAACCGTCTTTCTAGATGTACGTATCGTCTTATTACCAATAAACTAAAATTTAGGAGTTTAAATTCTTACAAGTGAGCTCTACCACACGATCTAGAGTAAGAAGAAAGAATGACAGTCCTAAATGCCCTGTAGCCTCCTACTTATAAGTGTGGTGCACAACACACCCATAAACAAGACTCTATTAGACACGGCTTGTAGACTCCCTAGGACAGAACTGCTCTGATACCACTTTTGTCACGACCCAAACCGAAGGGCCATGACGGGCACCCGGTACCTTACTCAACCGAGTACCAATGTAACATATCTTTCTTATCGTACTATCATTGGTAAATGGGCCAAAAGATTATCATGAAATAACTAGAATGAAACATGAGGGAATATTCGACATAGGTGTCACGCCCCAAAACCGAGGAGCGCGATCGGCGCTCAATCGAGTGAACCTGACTGAGCAAGCCTGTTAGATTTCATTCTACCCAAACTCATCCACAAATGAAGATAATACCTATTTTCATTAATTAGACAAAATGGTGTTCACGTCTACAATAGAAATTCATTTTCAATAGCTTCATCATTTTTAAAGTCTCAATGGACAAGTAATACAACCACTACATAACATATTTTGTCTTCCCCAGCACCAATACACAACCCACACTATGTGTACAGAGCCTCTATAGATAAAGAAGAGTACAATGATAATGCCAGCAACAAGGCCCCGGCTATACCCCAAACAAAATACACAAAGTACAAAGGATTCATGACCCCGGAATGAAGTGGGGCTCACCAAGTCAGCTGGGAAGAAGGTGTGCTGCTATCACTGATCAATGTCTCCTGCTGTGGTACCACCTGCATCCATTTAAAGATGCAGCGCCCCCAGCAAAAGGGACGTTAGTACCGTCGAATAGTACTAGTATGAAAACTAAACACTAATTTAAGAATTCAGAAATACAAGATAAATATGATGAGCCAGTGCAACAATAGAATAATATAGATAATCGATTAAACCATAGCAAGCTTATTAAAAGCTATCAATAACATTTATAGGATTTAAGATGAGATCCTCTATAACCATCTTCACACAAAGCGGCCCCGCCACATCACCCGAGTATGCAGGTGGAGGTGTACGTACAATACCACAACTCAAATCAAGTGGCCCTGCCACCTCACCTCAATGTATGCGGGTGGATGTATAACCACAGTACCAAGAACCTACACAAAGCAACTATGCCGCCTCACCCCAATGTATGCGGGTGGAAATGCATCAACGATACCAATACCAATACAAAGCAGCTATGCCACCTCACCCCAATGTATACGAGTGGTGGTGCCATAACAATACCAAAACCATACACAAAGCGGTCGTACCGCCTCACCCCAATGTAAGCGGGTAAAAATGCATCAACGATACCAATATCAACACAAAGCGGCTATGCCGCCTTACCCCAATGTATGCGGGTGGTGGTTCCACAACAATACCAAAACCATACACAAAGCGGTCGTACCACCTCACCCCAATGTAAGCGGGTGAAAATGCATCAACGATACCAATACCAACACAAAGCGGCTATGCCGCCACACCCCAATGTATGCGGGTGGTGGTGCCACAACAATACCAAAACCATACATAAAGAGGTCGTACCGCCTCACCCCAATGTAAGTGGGTGGAGGTGCAGTACCACAATATCACAATCCCTATACAAAGCGGTCATGCCGCCTCACCCCCAATATATATGCGGGTGGAGGTGTATCACAATCACGATCTCTATACCATAATCCCCACACAAAGCGGTCATGCCGCCTCACACCAATGTATGCGGGTGGAGATGTATCATAATCACAATCTCTACACAACTTGGCATAATAACTTTCACATAAATCACGACTAGAAATTATAACATGTGGATACATAATCCATAGTTTGGAATACATCCTCAATTTAAAATGCAATATGATAAGAGCATTTGAAACAAAAATTGAACATATATCTTCACCACAAAACTTATCGGAATACTCCATTTATCATCAGCATCTCGGAACTTACAAGGATATTGGGAATTCCAATTCTTAAAGAAGAGTTTAGCCAACATACCTCAAATTCTTCCCTTAATGATATTACAACGATGCACTACACTAATCAACTTCAATCTACAATAACAACATCCAATGAGACCAACATTAGTAACAAATCCCATAGGTTCATTGTATTCATAAATTTCATCGCCAAGATTACCATTCACCTTCTCTCTTATTTTCTCAAAAGTACTATTCATGCCATGAACTAGAGTTTTATAATCCAATCTTTCAACCATTAAAACTTGTAATAAGTGCTTCAAATACTTCTATCTACTCATAATAAACAAGTTTGAAGCATTGGAATTACCTCTAGTAAATCAATCTTGAAAAATCACAACTTTGATGATTTTTGTGTTCTTGAGGATTTGATGATGAAATTTTGTATTTGGATGTAAGAATGATGTTAGAACTCATGTATATTGAGTAATAATCAACCCAAAACATCATTAACAACTTACCTTGATCGATTGGACTTGATTTGAGCTCAAAATCGCCCCTTCACTTCAAGAACCCTAACACCCCAAATACACAAAATACACTCTTTACCCGACCTTGTATTTATAGGCCCAGATTTCTGGGTTTCGGATGCGGCCCTGGATGCTTCGCATCCCACTTCACTCCTCTTTGAAGCTCGGATGCGGACTTGGATGCTATGGCAGCACTTTACTGCCAGCCTCTCTTTCGGACGCGGCCTCGGATGCTTCGCATCCGCAGGCTCCTCTGCCAGCCTTTGGTAATTTGGTCATAACTTCTTGTAGGAATGTCCAAATGACAAACGGTTTAAAGCGTTAGAAACTAGACTCAAAGACCTCTAATTTGATAGGTCATACATCACCTAACTCCTCTAATTTGATAGGTCATATATATATATATATATATATATATATATATTTGTCCATTCAAAGTTTGGTCTTGTGCGTATTCATTTTGGAACTTTAGTCTATCATGAAATTTTCCACTTGACTTGGACTTAGGGCTCTCCCTAGACCCCACATCACTTATAATATGACTCATACACTTATTATCATATCCAATTGATATCCATCCCATTAATAGTCCTCATCTTCACACAAAATAATATAATTAGCGCACATCGACTTTCTTAATAGCGCTTAAGTACTTCAAAATTTTTCGGGGTGTTACAATAGGATGATCCAATATATAATACAAACTTATACATATGACATACGGTCCTATGAGACCAAAATGATCACCCGTACACTAAACGCAGGCCGATAGGGCCATACAATCTTTCATATGCATGACATCTATCTACAAGCCTCTAAGAGTACATAATTGTTATAAGGGTCGGGACGGGGCCTCGCCATACCAACTAATATATATCCAAATCATACTAACCAAATAAGTAAATCCGGAGCAAATGGAGCACACCAATACCTTCCGCTGAGCTGATAGCCTACTTGGAGGACTCTCAACCTGTCTATCGGGACCTGCGGGCATAAAACGCAGCATCCCCAAGCAAAAGGGACGTCAGTACAAATAATGTACCGAGTATGTAAGGAATGAAAATCATTAACTAATAGACATAAGAGAAATATGGAGTAAAAGACTCAACATGTAAGTTTGAATAACTATGTGAATCATTAATATTTATAATGCCATGCATATGCGTATAAATGTCATACCATGCATAGGTATATGCGTTCATAACATCATCAAGCCTCTGAGGGCATCCCATCTGTTACACCCCATATTTTTATACGTGAAAGTACGCCATAAGTAAATTGATGAAAGCTCGAAAAAATGAGATGTTGCATCCCGTATTTTCATACGTTAAAGTTTCGTCGTAAGCTCATCAACGTAAGATCGGGAATGAGAGATTATAAGCATTATTCTATTTCAAACAAGTGATGAGTAAATTCGTGAAGTTGAGAGGGTAAGAAAATCGAAGAAAATGAATTTCGTCGAAGTTTGACATTTTGGGATAAAATACGGCCCGAGCTAAAATACCCGATATTTATGGACTAGTACCATACAAGGTACCACATGGCCATGATAGTGAGGTGTATAAAGTGTGTTAAAAGTGAGTAGTATTTTAAGTAAATTAAGATAAGTCTTAATTATGTGGATTATTGGTTAGTGGGAGATTAACAAGTTAATTAAGGATTTGGATAAGCTTAATTAAGTTATTGGATAATCTTTATAAGCCAAAAACGTGGCAGCCACCTAAGACCAACCATGTGACTCTTAAAATCACATAAAAGATGGAAAAATGTGGAGTAGTCTTTTGCCAAATAAGCCACAAAGTGGGGGCCCACAAACCTCCAAGATAATAGGTTATTATACATAATTCAAGAGGGAAATACATAAGCTAGCTAAGCTTATGGATGAAGCTGCCGAGAAAATCTTGCAACAAATAAAAAGGAAATTGTTGTCTTCCAAGTATAGAGAGCCTCCCTAGAAGCTAACCAAACAAAATACTTTACTTTGTATGGAGCTTTGCACTTATAAATATTCTTTCATGGTTATTTGGAGCTTTACTTGTGGAGACAAAAGTTTTGTAGTACAACAATGCGGATGAAGATTATGACAAAGTGCGGATGAAGCTACAACAAAAAAATCCATTCGATATTACGTTAAGCAATAGCAATGTGACTTGCAATTCTAAGGAAGTGCGGTACGATCTTTCTCAAGAATATCATACGGATTTTTCCCTACTTCGATCCGCCGTTACGTGTTTTCGCAAAAGAGAATCGGTTCAGGTAAGTTAAGGCTATCCCTTATTTCTTTTGGCATGATCCAAATAATACAAATGAAACGAGCAAAATACGCAACTTTCATAAATGACTCTATTCATAGAAATACTAGGGGTGTCTATATTCTTGATTTCCCCATGTGAATTATTATTATATCTTCTGTTCATGGGTCTCAGAAAAATACATATTTGATAAAGTTTATCCGAAAGGCATATTGACTTTTATGGTATTCCAAGAAATCTTATTAACGTACATCTTATGCATTTTATGCATTTATACATGTACATTGACCCATGAACAGATGGCGTTATATACGCGTATATTATATGTATATGGGATATGGGAAAAGGTTATGACGTTATATACGCACCACTACCTGATCAGCTGGTATAAGTTGATGATTTTTTCCACACTGGCTGAGATGATATGATGGGATGCCCTCAGAGGCTTGATGATGTTATGTACACCTACACCTATGCATGAAATGACATTTATACGCACGTGCATAACATTATAAATGTTTCAGAAATTACAAAGTTATTTAGACTTACAGGTGAAATTCTTTATTCCATGTTTCATCTATGTCTCTTATGTATTGATCTTCATGCCTTACATACTCGATACATTATTTGTACTAACATCCCTTTTGCTTGGGGACACTGCTTTTCATGCACACAGATCCCGATAGACAAGTCGAGAGCCCTCCAAGTAGGCTATCAGCTCAGCGGAAGATGTTGGTGCGCTCCATTTGCTCCGAAATTGCTTGTTTGGTCAGTATGATTTAGACATGTATTGTTTGGTATGGCGGGACTCTGTCGTGACCTTTATGACAATTATGTATTCTTAGAGGCTTGTAGACAGATGTCATGTACGTAAAAGATTGTATGGCCTTGTGGGCCTATGTTCAGTGTACGAGTGGTTATTTTGGTCTTATAGGACCGTATGTCTTATGTATAAGTTGGTATTACATGTTGTATTCTACTTGTCTCACGGCAGCCTTTCCGGCTCAGTTATCTATGATAGTATGATATGAAAAGACACGTTATGTTGGTACTCGGTTGAGTAAGGTACCTGGTGACCATCGCGGCCCATCGGTTTGGGTCGTGACAAAAGTGGTATCAGAGCAGTTCTGTCCTAGGGAGTCTACAAGCCGTGTCTAGTAGAGTCTTGTTTATGGGTGTGTTGTGCACCACACTTATAAGCAGGAGGCTACAGGGCATTTAGGACTGTCACTCTTTTTTCTTATTCTAGATCGTGTGGTAGAGCTCACTTATAAGAATTCAAATTCCTAAATTCTATTCGTAATACGACGATACCTATATCAAGAAAGACAGTTGGTAAGAGATTGAATGTGGCTATGGAAGAGTTGAGTCAGAGTAACTCGATTTTTCATGATGCTTCTGATGAGTAAATGTAAGGTCTTCAACATAACATGTGTGTACTTTATGTGTAAGCTTCTTGGTAAGGAGCCTTAAGGCAAGAGTATCTACCACCCCTATGGTGAAAGGCAATGAGAGATTCAAAAGGTAGATACAAGCTTCAACCAGTAAAAGGAGCAAGGTGAGAAGGGTACGAGGTACCCAGTTAATGAAGATTATTGGTATTTACAATTCAGGCAGAAAAATATAAGCATTTTGAATCACCTTCAATAATAACAGAGGTATGTACAATTGGCCACGCCCATCTCATTTATGCTCTATAGGGCTAGCAAAAGTAGTTTAAAAGAAGAACGGGATATTAGGACCTGACTGGGTTAGAGTAACCCAAACTGATGGATGGATTTCGCGTTAGTTGACATTTCCGAAGAATATTACAAAAGTGCTAATAGATCTCCTTGTGAGACACCTAGATGATGCGCTTAAAACAGTACAGCTAGATATGTGTACTTTAAAGATAGGCACTGGAAGCCTTGAAAGGGATAAATATCTCCCTCCCTAGTGGAGAAAGAATGTTAGGCAACCCAAACAGCCAGTAGATGGAGCAAGGGGAGCTAAAAGCAAAAGAATGTCTTGTTCGAGTTTTCAGAATAAAGTGATAGACATAAATGTTAGCAGGAAATAAGAAAAGAGTTAATGAAGCATTATGAGAAGATATGATACATGGATGACAACGGTAGATCAAAAGATGACAGTATTACAGAGTCTATAGACAAGGAAAGGAAAATACGAGAGGTAACAGGCCTTGAGGCAACAAAAGAGTATAGGTCATAAAGTCACATCCTTATTTCAAGAAATAAGTTCGTGACTCTAACGCAACTACCAGAAGGAAAAGCTAGACCCCGGAGTAACAGAAATCAATATGGACTGGTGAACAAGATAAATTAAGCATGAACTAGGGACCGAGTAATAGTCGGCATCATGAGAATTTCAGAGATTGCATCTTGGCGATAATAGAATGGACGACAGAAGAATACCCTTTAAAGGTCATTCAGGAAGACGCTTCCCCAAAGCAAGCAAGGTGAGTAAAGTTAAGCTTAAGGGACTGTATGTGCCAGTTACACTAAGTGTCACCCTTGCGAGTGAGGAATTTCATTATCCTTGGTACAGAAATATTACCGCGAGGCGAATAAGGATCATCGATGATATGAAAAGACGCCAAAGATGAAGAGGTAAAACATCTATACGTAGATCATCGTAGCACTAAATCTTAGTACTCCCCTAAAAGGGGGAATATGGAGTGATGTGGCATTAAGTCAGAATTAAGTGGTTCTAGTAACTATGGAACGGTAAAGGAAGAATGCGATAAAAAATGAGAAAGTGATGAGATTGCACTTATTCAAATCCTACAAATATGCTATGATTCCAGAACATTATGCAAGCATGACATCAAGGAGAGGAAGTAAGGGTTCCGACCCGGGATGTTTTTGATAAATAAGGGGCCAGTGCGAGAGGTAAGTTAAGACAAAAGGAATAACCCAAGAAATATTACATGGAATATTGATATGAGAATGAGCCAATGAGTAGTTAGTAGTTGATTCAGGAAGAGCCTAGTTATGGCTAGACAAGAGGATACAAACAAATCAACATATCGTACAAGATAAACATAGTGAACCCCAACATGGGGAATTCTGTCTCGCAGATATGACATTGTAATACTTGAGAAATATTTAGATAGGAGTCGGGGTAGTTAAAGGTACCGTATGAATGTTATGGAAATAAAAGATAGTCTTACTGGGAAGACAGTCAAAACTTCAGTTTAGGAGCAACTCTACAAGCACAAGGGCATGGAAATAAGTAACTACGGATAATTATAGGCAAGGAAGAACATCAAAAATTCCGTCAAGTATACGATGTAATAAGCTCGCAGCTTTACAAGAGTCAGGAGGTCTTCCCTAAGTACTACAACGAAAGACTAGCTGAGGAAATAAGGAAGAAGGCTTCAACCTAAGCACAATGACCTAAAGAGGAAATGGTCATGTAAAAACAGTCTCACTACAACATTGTATACACTCTATGAGAAAGTGACACCTACCGTGGCTAAGGAATGGGAAGAAAAATCAAAAGTAATATTCGAGACCATGTGAGTTGCACAAAAATTCTGGCATGCGTGGGAACTAAGATAAGCTAAGTATACACGCAACAAAGGGGCAGAAAGACCAGGAAAAGTAATAGCTTACGTTTAAAGGAAGCTTAGAAGGAACAAAAGGGATTATGAACTTAAGACTTCAGAGTGATATCCATGCAGCATATATGTTGACATTCATACAGCCATAAAAGACTTCGGTATAAGTTAAAAGAAAGAATTGATCCATGATATCTGACAAAGGATTGAATTATCAGAAGATTGTATCATGGATATTCCATAGCGCCTATGAAAGGCTAAAGTAATAACTCATACCAGGAGCCGCAAATCGGAAGATAGCTTAAGCCTACATAAAGGCTGATCAGAATGTCACGCCCCAAACTCAGGGAGCGCGACCGGCGCTCAACCGAGAGAACCCGGCCGAACAAGCCTATTAGACTTACTTCTACCCAAACTCATCCATGAATAAAGAGGAGATGTACTCCATTAATCAATCACTGAAAAGATTTTATTAACAACTTCCTTTTCATTTCCATTAGTAGCTTCATTCGTAATTTCCAAAACATTTCGAGTTTATAGAATTAATGAAAAATATAATTTCCAAGTACCAACATTTCTAGTTCCATTCCCAACATCAACCATAACCCACAACTTGTCTACGGAGCCTCTAAATACAATAGAAGAGTAATATGAAAATGCCGGCAACAAGGCCCCGGCTATACCTCAAAACACTGTACATGAGAAGCAAAAGATACATGACCCCGAAATGAAGTGGGGCTCACCAAAGCATGATACATCATAAATAGGTGCATGACTAGACCTCTTGTTGAGAAGACTCCCTATGAGTTACTTAAAGGGAGAAAGCCAAATATATCCTATCTTATGACATTTGGATGCAAGTGCTTTGTGCACAATAATGCTAAGAACTCCCTAGGTAAGTTTGATCCCAGAAGTGATGAGGGAGTATTCTTGGGATATTCTTCACATAGTAAAGCTCATAAGATTTATAACAAAATAACTATGTGTGTAGAAGAAAGTGTACATGCGATTTTTGATGAAACTAACATTCTTTCTGAGAGACATGAACTTGATGATGAAGCAATTGGGCTGGTAAGAAACTCAAATGAAATCACAGCCCAGACTGAAGCTGCATCAGAGGAAGGAACAGGGGATGGAACAAGTCCTTCCACCTAGGGCAACTTGACAGGGGGAACTGAACAAAGAGGAACTGATCCTTAAACCTCGAGGGAACCTGTCCATGAACATGTTCCTCGGCAATAAAAAATTGAAGGAACGTATAAGAGAAATCATCTAGTTGTGAAACCTTACAAGTATTAAATTTCTCATCCCATTGAAAACATAATTACTGATCCAACCTCTGGAATCAAAACCAGATCTTCTTTGAAGAATCTTTGTGCTTTTGATGCCTTTTTATCTCTTATTGAACCTAAAAATATTGTTGAGGCTTTGCAGGATGCAGACTGGGTGAATGCAATCCAAGATGAACTCAACCAATTTGAAAGAAGTCAAATTTGGCATCTGATACTAAGACCCAAGGATAGAACAGTAATTGGCATAAAATGGGTCTTCAGTAACAAACTTAACAAAGATGGAACAATTACAAGGAACAAGGCAAGACTGGTGGTTCAAGGATATAGTCAAGAGGAGGGCATAGACTATGATGAGACTTTTGCTCCAGTTGCAAGATTGGAGGCAATTAGACTCCTTATAGCCTTTGCTGCTTATATGGAATTCACTCTCCATCAGATTGATGTCAAAAGTGCTTTCCTCAATGGCTATCAAGAGGAAGGAGTGTTTATCAAGCAACCTCCGAGCTTTGAAAGCAAGGAATGTCATGATCATATGTACAAGCTTGACAAGGCACTTTATTGGCTCAATCAGGCTCCAAGAGCATGGTATTAAAGATTATCAAAATTCTTGCTTAAGCATGGCTACAAGAGAGGTAAAATTGACAATACTTTATTCTTGAAATAAAAAGGTAAAGATCTCTTGGTAGTTCAGATATATGTTGATGCTGATTATGCAGGTTTTCTTGTGGATAGAAAGAGCACCTCATGTATGGTACACATTCTTGGCTCATGTCTTGTTTCTTGGGCCACCAAAAAGAAAAATTTTGTTGCCTTATCTACTGCTGAAGCTGAGTATGTTATTGCTGCCTCATGTTATGCTCAATTATTGTGGATCAAACAACTATTAATGGACTTTGGAATTAATGTAGGTTGTATTCCCATCTTTTGTGATAACACCATTGGAATTAGTATGACCAAGAACCCGGTTCATCACAAAAGAACTAATCACATAGATGTTAGGCATTATTTTTTGAGGGACAACTATGAAAAGGGTTTGATCACTGCAGAATTTTGTGCTACTGACAAGCAAATAGCTGACATCTTCACAAAAGCTCTAAGTAGAGATCAGTTTGAAAGGAACGGGTTTGAATTAGGGATGATTAAGATCACCTAAAAGGAACCAGTCCTAACTCAAAAAAAAAAATGGTTAGAAAATCTGTGAATTCTTGTACTCAATTAGATTAGATTTTGCTCAGCCTCATACTTTCATCTGTATACTCTTGTGCCATGTGATAAAATTTCCCATTAATCTCTAATGATATTATCTTTATTTTCTTGGAAAATTCAGACTTACACAAGAGATTTCTCAGTGAAGAACCTGGTTCATCAAGATTACATGGTACGCATTCTCCACTCAACATATTTTGAAATAATTATATTTGGATTATGATCAAATGGAGAGTCCCAATTAATCCTAACCTCCTTGAGCTTATCTGTGACGAAATGAACCAGTTTCATTCAAAATCATCCCAAAAACGCAATAAGTGCCTAGATTCTAGGGAGAGTCATAAACGTCTCTTCAAAATGACTCTCAGTTAGATTAGACCTTTGAAAAAGTGAGCGAGGGTGATCAAAGTGATGTGAGGGGAATGTAAAAATAAGTGGATGAATCTCCACCCACTCCTGTTGGTTTGACTGAAGAAACAGGAACTATGGTAGTATGGAGTGGGGAATCTGCTGGAGAAGAACAAGAACGTGTGAAAGAAAAAGAGGACAGTGGGTCTGGAGAAGTAGCTGAGGGGCTGGTTTGGTTGAGGAAGAGGTTCCAAGAACCTGTTCCATCTATGCAGGAACCCCTCGAGAACCTACTGAGAAAGGTGTCTGACAGTTACAATCCTAAAAAGAAAAGAGGCTTAGGAGTTAAAGTCCCAGGTACTGCTAGGGAAAATAAGAAGAGAAAGGCTGACTCTTCTATACCTGCAGAGGCTTCTCCTACAAAAGGAAGGGCTACAATGAGCGAGAAGAAGCAAAGTGAGGCTGAACTGGAAAAAAGGCCCTCGAAGAAAGTAAGAGAAAAGTTGCTTCTAAGGGAAAGAAGAAGGTGGTTGAACCTGTTGAGGCAGTTAAAATTCAACACTTCCACAAAGAAGTCTGTTTCAAAGACAAAGTCTACAGGGCCCTCTACCTTGGCTAAAAGAACCAGGTCTGCCTTGAAGTCCAGAAAAGTGAAAGTAGTGGAAGAAGAAGAATGGAGTGGAGAAGAAGAAGAAGAATCTGATGCAGAGAAGGACAAGATGGTTAAGTTTGGGAAAAGAACCATCTTGAAAGGTAGACTCCTCAGGAACTTGGAGGAGGAAGGCATGGTGATGCTGCTGGAAAAGTTACAACTGCAGCGTTTGAATGACATGGTCCTTTAGATGGATGGAAAGCTTGCCAAAACTGAAATTGTGGAGTTCATGGCAAACTATGAGATCAAAAATGGGAGAGTCACAAGTGTGGTGAAGGGGGTAACAATGAGTTTTGATGACAAGGAATTGGGAGAAATCTTGGGTGTACCTGCTGCAGGGTACAATGAGTACAAGAAACTCAAATGGCCAAGTCTAGAGAATCTCCCTACTGCCCTTGCCATTACAAGGAAGTTTGGTGCCAATAAAGAAGTGCTTGAGCCCAAGGCCATATACAAAAGTGAGATGAAGCCACCCCACAAAGTGTTGCTCGAACTTGTTAACAAAGTTGTGTTGCCTAAGCAGAAAAGGAGGCACATTTCCACATTCATGGACCTAGCCCTTATAGAATGTCTAGACTATGGAAGGCAAATCAATTGGCCTAGATTTATCATCCAGCTTCTCGATAGGGTTCTGACTGGCACCAAAACTCATGTCGTACCCTATGGGTTCATTGTCATGGTTGTACTTGCACACCTCAAGGTACCCATCAAGAAATAGGAAGTTGGTACAAGAAAGGATCACTTTGGGGCAAACACTTTGACTGCTTGTGACTATGAAGTCCACAGCATTCCTAAAGAACCTGGTTAGGATATTGTCTTTCACACCTCAAGATCATTTGACCATACTGTAACAGTCTTTTTAAAATCAAAATAATATTTTTTTAACAATGAAAGGATTACCAATATAGGACTGTTTTCAATTTTCCCTCACAACTGTTTTTGCTACGTCTTCTTTGGACTAACCACGTACATTGATTGGATCATGTAGGTGTAAACTACTACTTGCGGTAGAAGCAGTGGAAGTACTTTTTAATTTGATGCACAAATTTTCATATGTTTTTCTAGTGAGTATATATATATATATATATATATATATATATATATATATATATATATATCGTTTACCCGTAAAACGATACAGTTAATTTGTACGTGATTTATAGATAAGTGAATAGACTTGATCCTAAAATGATAAATGAATTAGATAAAAATATAAGATTTAGCGTTAAAATCGAGATAAAACAATAGAGATCTTGAGCCCGGGAACAAAGCTTCCGGAGGCGGTAAGAACAATATAAATAAGTAAGAAAGTAAAATGTTATTGAGCTTTGAACAAAGTGTAATGTATGTTTATGAGAGAATTCGTCCCCTACAATTATGGTAGAGCTCACTATTTATAATTGAACCTAGGGAACAAGGTCCTAGGATCAAGCCCCTCTTAAATGACAAGTATGAGGGCCATTGAAGAGTGTGTAACGGTAGGCAATAAATGCCTTATTCTCTGCAACGGACCTTGCACATAATACTTTAGAATATTCTTCATTATATGCTATTAGGTGGTAGGCATTTACTTCGCCTTTATGAATATCATTCTGTCCGATAACAAGCAAGATCATTGCCCTGAGGCCCGACTGTCTTCTGTCTTCGGCTCCACGTGTCACTTTCTTATGCGAACATTAAATATGAACATATTTTACCCCATACAGATAGTCCACCTGCTTTCCGGCGGCATAACTTTGTGTCACTGGGAAGTTGGTAGATATACCTTTTTTGGCGGAAAATTTTCTGATCCCCTCTGAAAGGTTTCTGACAGTTGATTAGACGCACGTCTCTCCGCATTTAATGCCCCGAACACGCGTCATCCCATGATTTAGCATCACTTTTGCCGGTTATTGAGGTAATTATGGCTACGATTTTAGCCGCCTATTCCTTTACTTATACGCATCAAACTTCTTCATTTACACTTCATACTTCTCCAAACTTTCTCTATCTCTCTTTACTCAACTCGTACTTTGTCTTCAACCTTTCTTTAACCTGCTTCTTCTTCTTTAGAGAAACGCTTTATTCCTTTCTGATAAAAATGGCTTCTTCTTTCGGAAAACCTAGTTCTTCAAAAAATAAAGGTAAAGATGATGATGCTGCTCCTTCTACGGTGAGCACCATCATCCCAAGAAGTCTTGTCACAACTAAAGACTTCGAAGAGAAGTATCCTTACGCTAACTCTCGTACGTGGGCCGTTGGCGTATACCCTTTTTCCATCCGTACTTCTAGTATTCCTGCTGTAAAGGAAGACTTCCATTGCCAAGATTTAGACTTTATCGCTCCAGATCTGACGGAGCGGATAACCTTACCCAATAAGGGTTTCACATATTTTTATATGTATTCCTTCACTTTGGGGTGGTTCTCTTTGAGTGGGGAGCTTGACTCCATTAAGAGTGTACTGCTATCATTGATCAATGTCTCCTGCTGTAGAACCACCTGCATCCATTAAAGATGCAGCGCCCCCGGCAAAAGGGATGTTAGTACTGTCGAATAGCACTAGTATGTATAGCTAAAAATCCTCTTTCAAAATAGAATGTCCATATAAGAAAAAGCAACACATAGAAACAACAAGTCAAAATCCACAATATCCAAATGTTCAGTTAAAACATAATAATTTTCAAAATACGAACTTCATATACAATTTTAGTTGGGAGATCATTAGCACCAATATACCACCGTCTTTGTTAGCACGGAGTCCGATCACGCCCGATCGGCTAGGCCATCTCCCTACGAACAATGTGGTTTGACAGGTGATGCGAAAAAAAGTTGTTACCAAGAGTAGTACCACCATATGCGCAATATGGCGTCCGATCTCCATTCGATCAGCTAGGCCGCCTTCCCACATATGCCGTGCGGGTTGACTTTTCCAATCCACAAGGGTTCCAGTTTTATCCCAATTAAGGGGAATAATATCAAAATTTCCCAAAGGTTCCAATTTCATCCCAAATAAGGGGAATAATCACAATCCACCCCTACACCGGCATGTGTAGTTTCAGGTGTGGGCCTTATGACCCACCCTTCCTCGGTTTTGCTAATGATGCTCCCAAAAATATTTTTGATTTGATTTGCAAACAGAAATATCATAAATACAATTGTACTCACCTCAACATCTTTCACATTGTATAAATTCTCATTAGTATTTCCAGTCATTCATAACGATAATATTTCCTTGGCTCATTTGGCCATTCACAAGATTCTTTATTCCTGGCACGATGGTTGTATTTCATATTCCAAACTTTCGCCTATTTCAATTTCAAAGATCACCATCAAATATCAACATATAGAAAGTTTCAGAAATCATATACTTCAAATCCATTTGAAATGGGAACTTCAAACACAATTGGTTTCTTCCCAAAGAATGAGGCATAACAACCAACAATAGAAACACACATAAAAAATGATAAACAATCAATACACTATTTACTTTTGCAATACTCTTCCCCAGAAATGACAATGTACAATTTCAACACATGAGTATATAGAACTCGAATCACACTGGATATATTTATAAAGCAAAGCATTAGTTAAAGCAGCCACTAATTGGCATGAATTGAGTACAAAAGCTCTTAGGCAAATTCTATTTTCCAAATCACTTTTAACACAATTGAGTCGAGGCTCATTTCATATTCTTTATCGTATTCTATCAAATCATTTGCACTACTAGCCACAGTCATAACTTAAATAATTGGCACGTTGGCCAAACTCTATATCCCCAATTCACTTATTTTATTTCCAACCACCTTTATAGGTTATCAACGATAAGATATTTCCAATCAAGACTTTAGGCACACATATTAGCAATTTTGAGTCTTAAGCATATCGAGTTTTTCTCACCCAATTGGTATACTAGTTCTCATTTAAAACACGACTCAAAGCCACAATATTTTAATACGCAACCCATACTTTAAAACTTATGGGAACATTATGGAATTCAATTCCAAGAGAGAAAGTTTAGCCAACATACCTCAATCGCGCTTCTTTAGACTCTATAATTATCTGGAACCCTTAGCAACCTCAATCTACTTTAGCAATATACAAATTGAACCCAAAATTAGGAAAACGTTCATGGTTCTAGTTCACTTTTTATTTTTCCCACACTCTTTATCACATGCATGTAAGATGAACCACCCTCATACCCATGAAGTATCATACTAATACCCCATTATAGCTATGTTTGAAATTAAGAGCTGGGGTGATGAAGCCTTGCCTTTTAGGGTGAAGAATTTTGGTGCTCTACTTGAATATTTCCAAGGCTTTGAGTGATGATTGAAGATCAATTGATGAAAATTAGGCCCTCCCTCTAGAACCCTCTCTCTCTCTCACTAGAAATATCAGAAATGAGCTTAAAAATAGACTAAAGGGGTGTTTTAACGGAATGGGGATCGGGTTTTAAATTAAGAAAATGGGTGCCCCGACACAGGTCTACGGTCGCATATGCGACCGCATAATGGTTATGCGGTCCACAAAGTGACCGCAAAAATGGCCCTTAGGGGCCTGAACTTTCGGCCCAGGTATGCGGTCCGCATACTCATTCTGCGGTCGCATAGTGCACCGCAGAACTCCCTCCGCAAAAATCCAAGAGGGATTATGCGATTGATATGCGGTCCGCATATCGATTATGCGGTCACATAATCGACCGCAAAACGGACCTCAAGTTGGCCAAACTTACTGCTTCACTCTCCGGCCATTATGCGGTCCGCAGAGTGATTATGCGGCCGCATAATGGGCCACATAAACGCGCTTTTGTGCCAAATATTTTCCTTTACTTTCCGGTGCATTGTTCAACCCAAAAAGTCTGAACCACGTCTCGCAAGCTCGCCCCGAAGATCTTATACCATCCTCAAACACGTAAGCCTACTCTGGCACCACGAAACCTTGAATTCATTTGCGAAAATTTCGGGGCTTTACACTGAAATACTTCAAAATTTTCCGGGATGTTACACAGAAGGAAGGGGAAACTAAAGAGTTATATCAACCAAGTAAATCAGGAGTCTGATTATTGGACCCAAAAAAGAATTATAGAAATCATGATTCAGAACATAGCAGAATCACTCTTAATATCAGAGGTGCAAGAGAGATAGTACAAAAGCCATATTCTATAACGGATCTACGATAAAGCCAGTTAGAAGAGTACCAGCCTCATAAGAAGTCAGTATGAAGCTCCCACCAGATTGTGTATGCACCAGAGGTGCAAGTATTATAATAGAGCTTCAAGTTGTGGAGGCGAATTATACCTATATGGAAGGGAGGTTATGAAAGGAATAGAAGAGGTGAGGCGATATTTTAAGATAAGGAAGGTAAAGGTGAACAACGTACGAGATATTCAAAAGCAGAAGGTTGAGAATAGTCCATACTTGGATAAAAGGCTAGAAGTATGGGGATTCATTTCCAGGAATGATAGCGGCATCATCAGTGGCATATCTTCCAGCCTATGGTTTCTAAGTATCGAGAGATCTAGTTAAGAGAGTAAAAGAAGAGTTTGAGACGATGTGATGTCTCGCTTGATGTTCCAGAATAACATAAAGAAATCTATGGTGCAAGCAAGTTGAAGAAAAGTTGCGAGTAGTATAAATGAATATGTGTAGGTCGCAAGCTAAAGCAGTAAAGCGACAAGGTTTTAGGAATATAGGAGTAAGGATAAGAAAGGGCGAGTGAGAAGGTGATGAGAATGGATAAGTCCTCAGGATTAAGCCCATGAAAACAAGAGAACTGATGGTTTCTCTAAGTTATTGAAAACTCAGTATTGCCTGAATGAACTCAAAGAAGTCTAAGACTAGTAGCATTTAGAGGACATGGAATGCTACCATGGTAGTAGAATGAAGGTGTAATTAAGAGAGATGAAGGATGACGTTTGAGCCTTCGATGGAGTAATGATTTCATGAATTGTACAGGATTAAAATACCCACATAGTGTAAATCACATTGGGATGCAGTGAAATACGATTATGGAAGTATAGTGTCGTATCGCCCCTAGGTGGATCAAAAAAATTACTTCAAATATTCCACGATGAGACGTGAGCCCTAGCGGCAGTGTTACATAAAAGGTCAAGTTATCAATGGTAGATTATAAATCAATATTGAGGTGAATCAACAATGGGTGGATAAGAGTTACAAAGTATGAGATGAGATTAGGCCGTCATTCTTAAGATGAACAGTAATGAGGAAGCATTAAAGGACTTAGACTTATACCTATAGTATAAGCAACGAGAGTAAGCTGGAGGTTAGTAGCAGACCTCATTAATGATAAATCGAAGTAAGAGTTATGGTGTAGTATGACCTACCTAGATGCAGTAAAGTCATACGGATGGATAACCGGGGCTATGAAATAAGATATAGCAATATTCGAAAGTTCGACAAAGTATCAAGTGAAGAACTTCAGTATACCTATAGATACCCAGAGAGACATCTTATCAAGCTCTGTATATGTTTACAAAGTGAGACCTAAAGATTGGCTAAAAGGTGGAGGAAAAAGGAGAGAAGAATCACATAGGCGCATTTACAAGGTCAGAGGCGTACAAGCTGCATGATAGAAGGTAGCAACAGTTACGAAATTAGGAGGATTCCGACCACGAGTCGTGGTGTGAGAAAGAGGCCTAAAGGGGGGAATGCCATGGCCTTTGGATTTATTCATAGAATAGTTGTCGGGATGGCAAGGATAGTACAAAAGTATTCAGAAGACATAGGTTATAAAAATGATAAGTGCATCAGTCAACATTCGAGGATGAATGTTCCAAAGGGGGGAAAGATGTTACACCCCATATTTTCGTACGTAAAAGTATGCCATAAGTAAATTGCTGAAAGCTTGGAAAAATGAGATGTTGCATCCTGTATTTTCATACGTTAAAGTTTCGTCGTAAGCTAATCAACGTAAGATCGGGAATGAGATTATTTTTAGATTATAAGCATTATGCTATTTCAAACAAGTGATGAGTAAATTCGCGAAGTTGAGAGGGTAAGAAAATCGAAGAAAATGAATTTCGTCGAACTTTGACATTTTGGGATAAAATAAGGCCCGAGCTAAAATACCCGGTATTTATGGACTAATATCATACAAGGTACCACATGGCCATGATAGTGAGGTGTATAAAGTGTGTTAAAAGTGAGTAGTATTTTAAGTAAATTGAGATAAGTCTTAATTATGTGAATTATTGGTTAGTGAGAGATTAACAAGTTAATTAAGAATTTGTGGATAAGCTTAATTAAGTTATTGGATAATCTTTATAAGCCAAAAACGTGGCAGCCACCTAAGACCAACCATGTGACTCTTAAAATCACATAAAAGATGGCAAAATGTGGAGTAGTCTTTGGCCAACTAAGCCACAAAGCGGGGGCCCACAAACCTCCAAGATTCTTTGTTATTATACATAATTCAAGAGGGAAATACGTAATCTAGCTAAGCTTATGGATGAAGCTACCGAGAAAACCTTGCAACAAATAAAAAGGGAATTGCTGTCTTCCTAGTAAAGCAAGCCTCCCTAGAAGCTAACCAAATAAAATACTTTACCTTGTATGGAGCTTTGCACTTTCAAATATTCTTTCATGGTTATTTGGAGCTTTACTTGTGGAGCCAAAAGTTTTATAGTACAACAATACGGATGAAGATTATGACAAAGTGCGGATGAAGCTACAATAAAAAAATCCATACGATATTACGTTATATAATAGCAACGTAACTTGCAATTCTAAGGAAGTACGGTACGATCTTTCTCAAGAATATCATACGAATTTTTCTCTACTTCGATCCGCCATTACGTGTTTTTGCAAAAGAGAATCGGTTCAGGTATGTTAAGGCTATCCCTTCTTTCTTTTGGTATGATCCAAATAATACAAATGAAACGAGCAAAATACGCAACTTTCATAAATGACTCTATTCATAGAAATACTAGGGGTATCTATATTCTTGATTTTTCCATTTGAATTATTATTATATCTTCTGTTCATGGGTCTTAGAAAAATACGTATTTGATAAAGTTTATCCGAAAGGCATATTGACTTTTATGGTATTCCGAGAAATCTTATTAACGTACTTCTTATGCATTTATACATGTACATTGACGCATGACCAGATGGCGTTATATACGTATATATTATATGTATATGAGATATGGGAAAAGGTTATGATGTTATATATGCACTACCACCTGATCAGCTAGTATACGTTGATAATTTTGCCCACAGTGGCTGAGATGATATGATGGGATGACCTCAGAGGCTTGATGATGTTATGTACACCTACACCTATGCATGACACGATATTTATACGCACATGCATAACATTATAAATGTTTCAGAATTTACAAAGTTATTTAGACTTACAGGTGAAATTCTTTATTCCATGTTTCATCTATGTCTCTTATGTATTGATCTTCATGCCTTACATACTCGGTACATTATTTGTATTGACGTCCCTTTTGCCTGGGGATGCTGCGTTTTATGCCCGCAGGTCCCGATAGACAAGTCGAGAGCCTTCCAAGTAGGCCATCAGCTCAGCGGAAGATGTTGGTGCGCTCCATTTACTCCGGAGTTGATTGTTTGGTCAGTATGATTTAGACATGTATTATTTGGTATGGCGGGACTCTGTCCCGACCTTTATGACAATTATGTATTCTTAGAGGCTTGTAGATAGATGTCATGTACGTAAAAGATTGTATAGCCTTGTTGGGCTATGTTCAGTGTACGAGTGGTTATTTTGGTCTTATAGGACCGTATGTCTTATGTATAAGTTGGTATTCCATGTTGTATTCTACTTATCTCACGACAGCTTTTCCGGCTCAGTTATCTATGATAGTATGATATGAAAAGACACGTTGTGTTGGTACTCGGTTGAGTAAGGTACCGGGTGCCCGTCGCGGCCCATCAGTTTGGGTCGTGACACCATCATATCATCTCGGCCACTGTGGGCAAATCATCAACGTATACTAGCTGATCAGGTGGTGGTGCATATATAACGCCGTAATCTTTTATCATATCCCATATACATATAATATACCCGTATATAATGCCATCTGGTCATGGGTCAATGTACATATATAAATGCATGAAATGCATAAGAAGTGCGTTGATAAAATTTCTCGGAATGTCACAAGATCAATATGCCTTTCGGATAAACTTTATAAAATATGTATTTTTTTGAGATCCATGAACAGAAGATATAATAATAATTCGCATGGGGAATCAAGAACATAGGCACCCCTAGTATTTCTATGAATAGAGTCATTTATGAAAGTTGCGTATTTTGCTCGTTTTATTTGTATTATTTAGATCATGCCAAAAGAAAGAAGGGATAGCCTTAACATACCTGAACTGATTCTCTTTTGCGAAAATACGTAACGGCGGATCGAAACTGTGCGTTTGCTCGTTTCGTCTGTATTGTATGAATCATACCGAAAAGAAAGAAGGGATAGCCTTAACATACCTAAGCCGATTCTTTTGACAATCCCTCTCACACACGTCTTTTACGAAAAACATGTAACGACGAATCGAAGTAGGGAGAAATCCTATGATATTCTTGAGAAAGATTGTACCGTACTCCCTCAGAATCGCAATTTCACGCTGCTGCAGTTTCATACGAATTGTTGAGCTTCCTCCGTTACTTTTGTTGAATATTTCATTCTTTATTTTGTTGAAGCCTTCCTCCCTCCCCCTTAAATGAATTAGGGATGTTTTTCTATTATAGGTGTGGGCCCACTTTGTAAGATGACTTGCCCATAATCCCTCTAAACATGCCACTACTTACATGAAATAAGAGTCATAATTGCCCAAAAGCCTTTGCTGCCACGTTAAGGTTCCTTAGGCTTATCCAAGATCTTAATTAATCACCCACCAACTCCTTAATTAACTAGTTAATCTCTCATTAACTAATAATTAATCAATTACTCACATAATTAAGAATTATCTCAAATTACTTAAAATACTACTCACTTTTAACATACTTCATACACCTTACTACCATAGTCATGTGGTACCTTGTGTGGTACTAGTCCATAAATACATGAGGATTGTAGCTTGGACTGTATTTTATCTCAAAATGACAAATTTCGACGAAATTCATTTTTTTCGATTTGTTTACCCTCTCACCTTCACGAATTTACTTACCACTTGTTTGAAATAGCGTAATACTTATAATCTCAAAATAATCTCATTCCCGAGCTTACGTCGATTAACTTATGACGAAACTTTAACGTACGAAAATGCGGGATGTAATATCTCATTTTCGAGCTTTCATCAATTTACTTATAGTGTATTTCACGTACGACAACATGGGATGTAACAAATTGGCATGATACATACGATACAAACGAAACGAGCAAACGCACAACTTTCATAAATGACTCTATTCATAGAAGTACTAGGGGGGCCTATGTTCTTGATTCCACATATGAATTATTATTATATCTTCTGTTCATGGGTCTCAGAAAAATACGTAGTTGATAAAGTTTATCCGAGGACATGTTGATCTTATAACATTCCGAGAAATCTTATTAACGTATTTCTTATGTATTTCATTCATTTATACATATACATTGACCCATGACCATATGGCATTATATACGCGTATATTATATGTATATGGGATATGGGAAAAGGTTACGGCGTTATATACGCACCACCACTTGATCAGCTGGTATATGTTGATGATTTTGCCCACAATGGCCGAGATGATATGATGGGATGCCCTTAGAGGTTTGATGATGTTATGTACGCATATACCTATGCATGGTATGACATTTATACGCATATGCATGACATTATAAATATGAAACGATTCACAGAGCTATTCAGACGTACATGTTGAGTCTTTTACTCCATGTTTCTCTCATGTCTTTTATTTACTGATTTTCATTCCTTACATACTCGGTACATTATTTGTACTGACGTCCCTTTTTGCTTGGGGACGTTGCGTTTTATGCCCGTAGGTCCCGATAGACAGGTTGAGAGTCCTCTAAGTAGGCTACCAGCTGAGCGGAAGGTGTTGGTGCGCTCCATTTGCTCCGGAGTTGCTTATTTGGTCAGTATGAGTTAGACATGTATTGATTGGTATGGCGGGGCCCTGTCCTGATCTTTATGGTATTTATCTACTCTTAGAGGCTTGTAGACAGATGTCATGTATATGAATACTTGTATGGCCTTATCGGCCTATGTTTTAAGTATATAAAAGATCGTGTCGGCCTTATAGGCCCGTATGCCATATGTATAAGTCGGTACATCATGTTGGGTCATCCTATGACGAGTATTTCCTCATGTTTTATTCTAGTTATCTCACGACAGCCTTTCCGGCTTATTTACCTATAATAGTATGATACGAAAAGATACGTTACGTTGGTACTCGGTTGAGTAAGTTACCGGGTGTCCGTCGCGGCCCACCGGTTTGGGTCGTGACAGATAATATGTGGCCTTGTCGGCTTCTAGTTTTGGATATATAGTTGTCTATAACATCCTTGTTGGCTCGCCCTACCGTATTCCGCATGTATATGTATATATGTCTTTTGGACATGTTTTCCTCAGGTATGTTATTCACGTGATTAGCAGTTTATTGACAGATGTTATTCCCGACCTACCCTCAATTTATGTTTATATCTTAGACGCATGCTTAGGGGTGTTCGACAGGTAGGACTCGGGCACTCGTCATGGCCCATCAGTTTGGGTTTTGACAAGAAATTAACAAATTGCCACTTGTTGGACCGTTAATCAAGTTTTAGTCACCATCTCAAAATTATCCAATGTTAAGTCACTCTTTAATGCAGAAAATATATTTGGACAAAAATATCCTCACCTAAAACTGGAGACAGAGCTTTTATAAGTAAACTCCATCACACTACGCTAGAATTTGAAATGGAGTATTTAGTTTTTAAAAGTGAAACTTCAGCATACTATATGTTAGAGTTCCAACCCAATTGTTAAAACAAAACTCCCTACTGCAACATAAAAAAATTGTAGAGGTCGCCTTTGTGTCTGTGTGTTTGAGAGCTTACAAAGAGGGCAGAATAATTTAAGAGAATCAAACTGGTTAAAGTATTGCATTTATTTCGTTGAAAAAAAAGAGAGAAACAACTTTAAACTAAATACAAGATGTAAATGAATAGCAGTGACGGGTCTATTAGCCATAAAGAAATGCTAGTGCTGTAGCCATAATCATTTAAATAACATCTAATGTTTTGATTTTCACGATGCAGTTGCCGCTTGAATAAAGAACTAAAGTTGCAAACAAAAATAACATGAGAACTTGCTTTCACACCAGCAATAGCGAAGCCAATCGTCGATGCCGAGTATATGAAAGAAGTTGAAAAAGCTAGTCGAGATTTCCGCGCTCTGATCTCAAACAAAAATTGTGCCCTTGTCATTCTATTAGCGTACACACTCTCTCTCACTCTCCCTCCTTCATTCTCTCAATAAAATTTCTTATAAATATTCAGAATTTAAATTCTATAAGTTCAACTTTTAAGATTTTAGCATTCAACTAATTATATTTTAAAAGTTATGAGTTCAATTGAAAATATTATTCGCACACTACATCCACCTCTTCTAAATATATTTTTTACTTTTACTTGTTCATTTTAGCAAATCAAGGGAACTTTTTTTCTTGTTTTACCCTTGTCATTAATTATTTATTTCCTAAATCATTTCTCAATACTTTTTGAAATGATATCATAATTACGGGTAAAGTTGTAAAATATATATATATTTTTTTATTTTAAAAAAGAATGCAAAATCAAAAGTAGATAACCAAAAATGAACACGTGGAGTAGATATTAATTTTTGCAACTAAGAACTCCGGCAACACTCCATGAATTTCTCCTAGAGTTCGAACGGCACTTTTCAAACTCTCCAAACTCGGTAAAAGTTGATGGAGTGTTTCTCTATTTTAACTAAAGATATTTTTGTGCAAATTTTATTTTAGCATTAACAAGTGGGTATTTCTCAATAACATTTCAAATTGGAGCTAAATATTAAGAAGCATTCCAACAACTAAGGATCCCACCCACTTTTCACACTTTTCTCCGATCAATGATTTAAGAGAGTTGTTGACCTTTTATTGAAACATACCGAAGAATATTACGTTTGACCTTTTCTTTGTAAGACCTGGCCATTTTCAAAGGTTGAAGCAATATCTCAGCATATGAAATGGAATTACTGAAAAAAGAAAACAAGGAGAATGATTTACACTTTTTGTGCAGTTGCATAATTTTTCCTTATAACAACAACTTTTCTCTTTTAAAAAATAAAAGGAAAATTCTTGGTGCCTGCTATTGAGACTATTACATATATTTTTAAGTCAGAATCATCCCGTCAAGTCTTGTTAATTTTTTCAAGTCCGCACACCTTGACAACAACTTAGTCATCTAATAACCCCATGAGCTAAGCGAAGGGTTAGATTTTAATTGAGCTCTGCAAAAAATAAGGTAGAAGCACAGAAAGCAATGGAAGCCATAAATATTCATTTCTTCTTGTTTTTCATATTGATTCTTTATGGTGCCGCAGATACCATACCAGTAGATCAGCCTTTAACGGATGGAAACACCATTATTTCATCAGGTGGAAAGTTTGAGTTGGGATTTTTCTCCCCTGGCACATCCAGGAAAAGGTACATCGGAATATGGTTCAACAAAGTTTCTGTACAGACAGTGGTATGGGTTGCTAATGGAGACAGTCCACTCAATGATAGAGATGGTATGCTAAATTTTACAAGACAAGGAATTCTTACTCTTTTTAATGGTTCTGGTCATGTCATTTGGTCCTCCAATGCCACCAGACGTGTGAAAAATTCAAAGGCGCAGCTTCTTGATTCAGGCAATCTTGTTGTTCGAGATGCAACTGTCAATTACTTGTGGCAGAGTTTTGACTATCCCAGTGACACATCTTTGCCTGGAATGAAGGTTGGAATCGATCTTAAGACTGGTTTTCATCGTTCCCTCTGGTCATGGAAGAGCACAAATGACCCTTCCAGGGGTGAGTTTACTTGGACATTCGATCCTCGTGGATTCCCACAGCCATTTATAATGAACGGTTCCACTGAACGCCACAGGTTTGGACCATGGAATGGTCGAGGATTTGCTAGTGCACCATCTCGGCTACCAAGTCCTGGTTATAAATATATATATGTATCCGATCCTGAGAAAATATCTATCATGTATCAGCTCACAGACAGCTCTATCTTTGCAAGGGTAGTGATGCAACTAGATGGGGTTCTACAGCTTTCAATATGGAATAATCAAACACAGAATTGGGATAATTACTTTGGTAGCGCACCAGCAGATAACTGTGACATTTACAGTCGGTGTCACGCATATAGTTTGTGCAATAATGGCAACTCTTCAATCTGCAGCTGTTTGGATCAGTTTGAACCCAAAAACCCAACAGAATGGGCAAGGGAAAATTGGACAAGTGGCTGTGTTAGAAAGGCAACATTGAATTGCCAAAAGGAAGTTAAATTCCTGAAGTATCCGGGCATCAAGTTGCCAGACACTCGTTTTTCCTGGTACGATCAAGGAGTGAATCTTAGTGCATGCGAGGAATTGTGCTTGAGAAACTGTTCATGTGTCGCATATGCAAATCCAGACATAACAGGGACAAATGAAGGCTGCTTGCTTTGGTTTGATGAGCTGATCGACATCAGAGATCTTGGTGCTAGTGGACAAGATATCTATATAAAGTTGGACTCTTCCCAATCAGGTACAAGTCTGCTACTTTACTTGTGCATGTAAGGCTATAAAGAAAGCTACATTAGATTCTAGATAAAACTAAATGTCATAAAATGTGCAAGCTGAGGCCTGAAGTTTTTCAACATCATTTAAAAAAATATATATTTTCTACTTATGAAACTCAAATGAATTTATTTGAATCCTCAGAGAACTCCAACGTAGAGAAAGTAAAGAAATTGAGAATCAGCTTGCCGTTGGCAGCATCGATTCTTCTCTTAGCAGTGTGTTTGATCTTGTACATAAATCAAAAGAAGAAGAAGAAGAAGGATCAGGATCAGATACGTTTTGGCGAAGGTACCAGACGTTTTTCTGCTTCGAAATTTGTGTTAAGTGGCTTGAGTAAATGTGCTTTAATTTCTGGATTTATTTAGTCTCAGGAATTTTCTGTTTACATCCAGTTAAGTCCTTATTTTCACAGGAAAAGGAAGAAAGATCTCTGAAATGTTCTACACCAATGAAAGTAAAGATGAAGTTCCAGATTTACCATTGTTTGATTTTGCGACCATCTTGGATGCTACCGATAACTTTTCACTGAACTACAAGCTTGGAGAGGGTGGTTTTGGTCCTGTTTATAAGGTAACAATGTTCGGGGCAACTCTTTCTTTTTCCTTCAAACTAACTGCAGGACATTATCTTATGATGGAACATTGACTAACTTAACTTTGAAACATAGGTTTTGGTTAGAAAATTTGTCTCCAATTCTCCTATTTCCCTTAAACAACAATGTGATATTAAGTAACCAACATTCTGGAGAAGCTCTTTCATCTAATTGCATGATGATACCTAGGGTGTGCTGAAAGAGAGACAAGAAATTGCAGTCAAGAGACTTTCAAGATACTCGGCCCAAGGGACTGATGAGTTCATGAATGAAGTTATCTTCATTGCCAAACTGCAGCATCGGAATCTTGTTAAGCTTCTTGGTTGCTGTATTCAAGCAGAAGAAACAATGTTGATTTATGAATACATGCCTAACAGTAGTTTGGATTGGTTCCTTTTTGGTTGGTTCTCACTTTTTTTTATTCCTGTAGCACATTTAGCTTTCATGAATTATTTAGTAAAGTAGTAAAATCATAAACTTTGGATTTCTGCAGATAGAGATCGGAGCTTACTACTTGATTGGCCTAAGTGCTTCCATATTATTAATGGAATTGTGCGAGGACTTCTCTATCTTCATCAAGACTCAAGATTGCGGATAATCCACAGAGATCTTAAACCTAGCAATGTTTTGTTAGATATTGATATGAACCCAAAGATATCGGACTTTGGAACGGCAAGAAGTTTCGGAGGAAATGAGACTGCAGCAAGGACAACCAGAGTGGTTGGAACATAGTAAAGATCTTTAAACCAATAAGCAAATTTCTCTCCACTAAAAAGCTACTTACTTTCTTTGTTTAACATTGTCCTGCAGTGGCTACATGTCTCCAGAGTATGCAGCAGAAGGAAACTTTTCAGTGAAATCAGATGTATTTAGCTTTGGAGTTCTGGTACTGGAGATTTTAAGCGGGAAGAGAAATAGAGGGTTCTTCCATCCAGACCATCACCATAATCTTTTGGGACATGTAGAAACTCTTCCTGTCTATCTTAAATGGTGCTAAACTCATGTTGGTAAAACTTATAGCATCTAACTGCATGATATCAAATGTTCAGGTGTGGATCCTCTTCAGAGAAGGCAGGAGTTTGGAACTAATTAATGCACATCTAAGGGAGTCAAGCAACCTGTCTGAAGTGCAACGATCAGTCCATGTAGGTCTATTGTGCGTGCAGCACTGTCCAGAAGATAGGCCTAGTATGGCATCAGTTTTGCTGATGTTGTCTAGTGACATTCCATTGCCGTTACCTAAAGAGCCAGGTTTTTTTACTGGTAGGAGTCAATCCAGTAAAGCTGACAGCGAAAGTTCTGTAAATGAAATAAGCATCACAATGTTGGAAGCTAGATAGGAGATCACTGTTTGCTTCTAGAGGCTTTATTTACTTAATTTTTTAATTCACATGGCTCAAGAGCATCCAGTTGGTCAACTCAATAAAGAATTTTGTGTCCAATAGCAATGTGTCTTCTGTCCAGTATGGTGTTTCACGCGGGAATCCATCGTCTGTAGGATTCTTTCATAGAAATCGCAAAAGGGGTATGTTGCTGCCATTTTGAAAGGATTAAGAAGCACCCAAGTAATGTCTAAACCTCCTGCTCTGATTGGCACAAAACACAAGAGAGATGGTCAAATGTGAACAAGTTCTTTTTCGGTCTATTCTTCACTCAAGAAAAAATCTATATATTTCCTTTTCGCTCAGACCTGCCTGATTTTGATATCTGTTAGTGCTGTTGCATCTGATTTCTTGAAGCTAAACATTCAAGTTAGTCCCATACCTCTTCGGGAAGGTTATGTTATTCCATGAAATGGTTTCTGTTGAAAGACAACCCATACTAAAGATAAGACTGGACATGAGTGGGTGTCTTTGTTGGCCCATAAATAGTAAGACAAACTGATCTTTCAATGAGAGGAAACATGAGAAGAAGTTTGCCAGATATTATTTTCAGAATTACAAAAGGAGTTCCAAACTTTAGAAAAGAACTTGTGAATTGTTGATAACAACTTTTGAAAGGCACGAATTGCGCGCAAACTTTTGAAAGGCAAGGAAAAGTTAGGATTAGAGAAGTACTAATCCTAATCCCTAAGCCTTATATGATCTGTGCTCCAAGGGAAAAGATTATTAAACCAGTGTGTGAAATGTGGCTGGAAAGTGAAAACTAGTGCTTCCAAGTTCTTTGTAACAACATGGATAAAGAAAAGTTTAGTTTCTTGGGGTCTAGGAAATTCGTTCAAAAAAACAATTTATAGAATTAAGGACTTGACGATGAAGAGGCTCCATATATATGATCTTACTCCTAGTCCTAGTCTTGAAACTTTCTGAATTCAACAAGGTCTCTTGGTTATAATCCCTTAGGGGAAGGAGACTGGCTAAAATTTATTGTCATTGGGTTTGATATGTTATTATCTACAACTACAGAAAATTAAGGCACAAAGCACAAATTTTACCTTAAACTAGGGTTAAACACATACGGATAGAAGTTATAATGGCCAACCAAATTCCAAATCATTGTCCTTCATAGCAAAATTTTCGACGAGTTCTCCCTTGCAAATTGTGGGATGGCTCCTTGAAAGACAGATAATTCCGTGCTAAAAGTTCCCCAGGCAACAAGGGACTAACATCAAATTTGGAGTGCAAATAGCGTCTCCGGTGTTCTCCAACACCTTTTTTTTTGGAAATTACGACAAAGAGTAGCATATTTGGTTAAACATTCAAAAACTTCTTATTTTGAAAGGAATGCAAGATATATTTTCAAAATAAGTTTTGAAATGCAAGCGACAAATCTTAAAGCCTTACCTTGCTCTAAAACACTAACCAAATGTTATCCAATGACCTCAATCCATGCAACATATTAATTAATTATGTTAATTATGCTAATTGGGGCAAATCTCAATCTCTCTAACTTTCAAGCCTGGAACTATATCTTAAAATTTTTACACTTCAATGAAAGTATATCCCAATATCTCAATATAAACTCAACATTAGATTCAACTTCTATAAATTAGCACTCTGATTCCACCGATCATAACCAGAGTACCAATCAAAAAAATTCTATGCTTAAGAACAAAGATTTAAAACAGTAGCTTTAATATTAACGTCCAAATAGGTTCTAGATGCCCATTATGGACGAATTCTCATACTTTACACCTAATTTTGAAAGCTCATCAATCATTTGCATAATCACAATGTTTTCAATCATTTCAATAATTATTATAAAGATATAAATCATAACCCTATCACCCTAATTCATCAATATACTCGGACTTATACTTGAGTTGTGAAGTTCATGTTCTATGTATGACATAATGCAATTACACCAACATATATATATATATATATATATATATATATATATATATATATATATATATATATATATATATATATATGTATGTATATGCAAAGGTTCGAAACTGATTCCATGTGCAATGTTCTGATATAGAATTCCAATAATACAATTCTAAAGAGTTCGGGTTAAAGGGTAAGGTTTCCATTATTAAATTATATTTCTATTTCCACGGCCTCACAAGTACAACAATGTCAGCCATTATAACGTGTTCCCAATTCAATTATTGTCACTACTACAAATATAATGCATAATGATTTCTTTTCTTACTTCAAAGAATACAAGTTTTGGGGTGAACATAATAATAATATACCTAAGTACCAATATTGAGTTGAAGAGTTGTCCTCTCCTTGCTCTCGATTCACGACGCAATCCACTCCACCAGAGAACGCCTATAGCCTTTTCTTTTCAACTACAGTACCGATGTCACTCTGCTTCTCTAGGTATTTTTTTTTTCTATCTTAGAATTAAGAAACCAATTTCACTTATTTATTTCTCAGGCGACTTTAAGGCCGGCAACAAAGAAGAATGGGTTTCGCCCACTTCTTTCTAACAAACCCCCCAACAAGTCTAGTACTAATTAATCATTAATCATAAATAATACGTATAAAATTTGGCTTACTATCCACCTATTATATTATATCAATTCCCCTTCTACTAGATTAGTATTGGGACCAAATAGCTACAAATAAGATTAATTCTCCAATCTCATAATTAATAAGTATTAAAAAATTTGGGTTACTACATATAACTATGTATACGGTAAAAATCGGGCCTATCCGATTTTGCTATTTGATCGAGACAAGGGAGTTGCATCGGGGGTAGCCTCGTAATAAATCTGACCCGAGCTCGAAGATGAGACATCAAGCCTAGAGATCGAAGTGTACGTTGAGACCGAGGCCAGCAACAATCGAGATCAAGTATGACCGACTTCGAGGGGAGCATCATAACGGAATGGTGAGATATCAGTGACCGGTCGAAGATCACGGCGTGAATCTCGGGACGGATATCCGTGATTGTTCGAGGATCATGACGTGAATCTCGAAACAGACCAAATCAGAAGCGGTTAACTAGCTGTTTATACGATTTTCTTATGTAATTAGAGACATACCATAATTAGGTTTCCTCTACTATAAAAAGAGGAGTTCCAATCATTTGTAGGATCATGATTCACTGAGAAGAATATACATATACGTTACTTTTTTTGTCTTACTTACTGTTCATCACTGCTTGTTCCATCCTCTGCTGTTCTTATTAACAAACCTCGAGACTATCTTGAATCGAGGTCGAGGCATTGTTTGCAGACCAGTTTGATTTATTTTATTGTCCAATTTATCTATTTAATTCGTTGTTTATCAATTGGTGCTGGTTTAAATCATATATCCTTAAAATCACAATATAAGTTTAATTTTTACTCAATTTTTAGGGTAAACAAACTAACAAATTTTAAAGATATTTAATCACACAATCACATATATAAAATATGGAGTTTGGAGAAAACGGTTCTATGGAAGGGGTTATACTCAACATACCACAATATTGTCCCTTAAATGGCTCAGTGATTCCCAATAACTCAAATACGTCAATCTATAATAGTCGAACTCATTTTGATAAATAACTACTCATATAAATCCATAATAATCAAGTTATCTAGTGAATAAGAGTTTAAATCACAAAAGTTTCCCCGTCGGCCTAAGAGGCGGAGCTAAGATTTGAAGTGTATGAGTTCTAAATTATAAATACAGGGTCTCGGAAAAAGTCACCGAATTTTCTTCTACTGTAGCTTCGCCCTGACTACATATGAAAGTTTTCTTCTTAATAAGGGTATAAGGCCACTCCATATGAATGCAAGTTGGTCTCACTAGAAACTAAAAACAAGAAACTAGGACAACAACCACATACCTTGTCTGTCGGCTTGTCGGAGACTTCAAGTTTGAACTTTTAGAAAGAACCAAAGCACAAATTGACAAAGGGAATGAAGTTCAAAATGTGGGACAACCCTAGAATCAAAAATTAAAAATCAGATTTTGTATAAATTGTCAAATATAAAATATAAGAAGAAAACATGAAAGGAAAAAATCAGGAAAGAAGAATTGAAGAAGGGAGAAGGGTCTAACTTCTAAGGGAGAAAGAGCATACATTGATACACATCGAGAGTTGAAAGGCGTCTGGATCCGGCAGATTATGGTAACAGCGCCAACGATCAACAGAGGCAGAACTCTAGCTTTTTTGATTTGGGATTGAGAAGATGAGAAGACGTGTTTTTATTTGGAGAAGGATTTGTTTATTAGAAAGAAAAAAGATTTTATGTTTTATTTATTAAAAAGTATAAATGTTAGTTTAAAGGAAGGCAAAGTGTCGTTTGGACTTTGGAGTTATTTCAGAATTACGATGTCATTTAATTTGTGCATTCTTCAAAAGAAAAATTGTAAAAAACAACAAAATAGTTCACTGCTTTCAACGTGATTCGAACCTGCGCCTTCTCCAAGCGAACCAATGACTCTTACCATTGAACCCAGAGCCCTTTTGTTACTAGGTTCGGCATGATATATTTATATAGAATTAGTAAATTTTTCAATACAAATACAGGGTCTCGAAAAAAGTCATTGGGTTCGCCCTCACCCTCACCCTCTACCGTAGCTCCGCCCCTGACTTGGTGAGCCCCACTTTATACAGGGGTCATGAATCTTTTGTACTTTGTATATTCTGTTTGAGGTATAACCGGGGCCTTGTTGCCGATATTATCATTGTACTTTTTTTATTTTATCTATAGAGGTTCCGTAGACATAGTGTGAGTTGTGTATTGGTGTTGGGGAAGACAAAATATGTTATGTTGTGGTTGTATTACTTGTCCATTGAGACTTTAAAAATGATGAAGCTATTGAAAATGAATTGGTATTGTAAACGTGAACACCATTTTGTCTAATTAATGAAAATATATATTATCTCCATTTGTGGATGAGTTTGGGTAGAATGAACAGGCTTGCTCGGTCGGGTTCACTCGGTTGAGCGCCGGTCGCGCTCCTCGGTTTTGGGGCATGACAAATTTTGAGCCATAATCTGACATTTTAGAGTGAGAGAGAGTGCCCTAGAGTGAGAAAGTGTTCTTCAATAATTGTTCTTCAATTCTTGCTCAAGTTTTGGAAGATTAAGGAGGGAAACTCACTAGGTCTTGATCCTAGAGGTAAGATTCTACACCTTAACCCTCAATTTCGAATTTTGTCTAGAGATGAGTAATTAACAAGATAATATTTGGGCATGAGAGTTATTTATTTTATATGCATGTGTTATAAAAGGGTGTAGGAAGATTTTTGAACTTAAAATGGTAAAGATTGGGTTGTGGGGTGATGGAATCCTCCATAAAAAGGACCTTGAAACTTAATCCACACTTAATATTTGATAAAATGCTCAAATGAGCTAGAACCATGAGCATATTCCTAATTTTGGTTCAATTTGTTATATTTCTACAATAGATTGAAGTTGCTAAGAATTCCGAAATATTTTAGAGTTTAAGGAAGCTCGATTGAGGTATGTTGGCTAAACTCTTCTCTTAGAATTGAATCCCACGATATTCATGTGAATTATGTAATTCCCGAGTGATTCATTATGAAATTTGCTATTCCTAGTAAGATTGGGTTGAAAGATATATGTTCATTAAGCATCCCAAATGCTTTATTCATGTTATGTTACCAATTGAGGATGTGTTAAAATATGGGTGGTGCATTAATATTATTTTGACTTTAAGTCAAGTTCAAACGAAGGCTATTATGCCAAATTTTGTGAAATATCTCTATGTGCCTTAGACTCTAAATTGCTCACATGTGTACTACACACCTTGATTTGAATTGTATTTGTTGTTGATAATGATGATGATATTTGAAATTGAAAAGGGTGAACAAGAAATACTGAATATGGCCAACGTGCCAAGAATGATCTTATGATTATGGCCATTAGTGTCAATGAAATGAAAAGATGTGAAAGTAATATGAAATGCGATGATTGATATAAAAAGGTTGATGTCTCGAATAAGACAGTCTAGCCGGTCGGGTCGTGATCGGACACCATGTCGCACACATGGTGGTGATTGTGCTGGAAATTGTAATTGAAATTGTGATTGTGGTCGATGTCCCTAATGGATAGCCTAGCCGATTGGGTCGTGATCGGACTCCATGTTAAAGACGGTTGTATTGATATTAAGAGTAATTGTGGTTGATGTCTCTAATGAGATAGCCTAGCCGATCGGGTCGTGATCAGACTCCGTGCTAAGAGTACGGTGGTACTGGTTTTGTGAATAATGGTATTGTGAATAATGGTATTGTGGACCATGGTATATCGATACTAAAAATCTCCCAATGTGAGATATGGAAATAAATTTAAACACTGTCTTGATCGTAAATTGAGGTTTGATGTTGATTAAGGCTTTCATTGATATTATGATAATCTTGTTTGTATTATTTGTCATTCTATTGAGAGGGTGTTTAGTTATATATACTAGTGCTATTCGACAGTACTAACGTCCCTTTTTGCCGGGGGCGCTGCATCTTTAAATGGATGCAAGTGGTTCCACAACAGGAGATATTGATCAGTGATAGCATTACACCTTCTTTCCAGCTGACTTGGTGAGCCTCACTTCATCCCGGGGTCATGAATCTTTTGTACTTTGTGTATTCTGTTTAAGGTATAGCCGGGGCCTTGTTGCCGGCATTATCATTGTACTCTTCTTTATCTATAGAGGCTCCGTAGACATAGTGTGGGTTATGTATTGGTGTTGGAAAAGACAAAATATATTATGTTGTGGTTGTATTACTTGTCCATTTGAGACTTTAAAAATGATAAAATTATTGGAAATGAATTGGTATTGTAGACGTGAACACCTTTTTGTCTAATTAATAAAAATATGTATTATCTCCATTCGTGGATGAGTTTGGGTAGAAAAAAATCTAACAGGCTTGCTCGGTCGGGTTCACTCGGTTGAGCGTCGGTCGCGCTCCTCGGTTTTGAGACGTGACACATACGTGAGAAAAACATGTCCAAAAGACATATATACATATACATGCGGAATACAGTAGGGCGAGCTGACAAGGCTGCTATAGACAACTATATATCCAAAACTGAAAGTTGACAAGGCCACATACTATCCAACTATACATGATTGTCTATAGTACAACTGTATAAAGGACAGGACTGGGCCCCGTCATACCCATATCTACATACCAAAAATAGCGTACCAAAATAAGTAACAGCTCCGGATCAAGTGGAGCACACCAACTCTCGCTGATCAAAGATCCTAAAAACGGTGCCTGTCAGCCTGTCTACCTGCACCTGCGGGCATAAAACACAGCGTTCCCAAGTAAAAAGGGACGTCAGTACGAATAATGTATTCAGTATGTAAGGCATGAAAATCAGTACATAAAAGACCTAAAAGAAACATGGAGTAAAGGAATCCACCTGCAAGTCTAAATAACTTTGTGAATCCTGAAATATTTATAAGTTCATGCATGTGAGTATAAATGTCATATCATGCATAGGTATATGTGTACATAACATCATCAAGCCTCTGAGGGCATCCTGTCATATTATCTCGGCCTCTATGGGCGAAATTATCAACATATACCAACTGATCAGGTGGTGGTACATATATAATGTCGTAACTTTTTCCTATATCCCATATGCATATAATATATACGTATATAATGCCATCTGGTCATGGGTCAATGTACATATATAAATGAATGAAATGCATAAGAAGTAAGTTAATAATATTTCTCGGTATGTCATAAGATCAATATGCCTTCGGATAAATTTTATCAATTACGCATTTTTCTGAGACCCGTGAATAGAAGATATAATAATAAGACACATGGGAATTCAAGAACATAGGCACCCCTAGTGTTTTTATGAATAGAGACATTTATGAAAGTTGTGCGATTGCTCGTTTCGTTTGTATCGTATGGGTCATGCCAAAACGAAGGAAATGATAGCCTTAACATACCTCAGTTCCATCTTTTGATGACTACGATTAGTAAATCCTTTTGATAAACATCTAACCTCGAATGCTCATACAAACTCGTTGAAGGTCATAGACGTTGGATCAAACTTGGGTTGTATTCTTGATAGCTTCACGTTAATTTACATCACAATGAAGTAATACCCAATTCACTTTAAAACTTATGAACAATATCACTACTTAGGAATGGGACGTTGCTTACTATAAGAAAGAGAAATCACTAGAGGACGTACAATCTTTGTCTTCTTAATAGCATCCTTAACAAATGAGATAAAGGTGCACATATCTTTAAACATTTCCACCACCTACTTAAGCACATGAATAGATGGAAACTTGCTGCCAAATTTCTATAGTCCTACGTGGATGTTGCCCCCTAATAATTATTCAAAAATCTCACTTAAATCAATAATTAACCAATTATTCACATAATAAGAATTATCTCAAATTACTTAAAATACTAATCACTTTTAACACACTTTATATACCTTACTATTTTGGTCATGTGGTACCTTGTATGGCACTAGTCCATAAATATCGGGTATTATAGCTTAGACCGTATTTTATCACAAATTGCCAACCTTAAACGTAACTCATTTTCTTTGATTCGTTTACCCTCTAACCTTCACGACACTTACTTATCACCTATTATAAATAGCATAAATGCTTATAACCTAAAAAATAATCTCATTCCCGAGTTTATGTCGATTAACTTATGACGAAACATTAATGTACGAAAACGCGAAATGTAACATCCTTCCCCCCTGGAAACATTCGTCCTCGAATGTTTAACTCGTCGGGTTCTATATAAATTTTGGCAGAGTCGCCTTTGTAACAGTACTACTATCAATCCTTCCTGTAGAAAACTCAATAATTCAATGCCACATATTGCCACAATCATCAATCACGACAATGGCCTCACACGACCAATGAAAATAATTAACATAAGAATCAATACTCGTACCTTAAGGCTGTGATGTATCAGTCGGATCCTTCTCTGGAAGAGGAAACAAGTGAGGATACCTAGACTTCATGTCTTCTTCGGCTTCCCGAGTCATTTCTTCCACATTATTGTTTCTCCAAAGTACCTTCACCGAAGCTAAGTCTTTAGTCCTCAATCTTTGAACCTATCTATCTACTATAGCAATGGGAGTTTCTGTCACGCCCCGAACCTAGGAGCGAGACAAGCACCCGGTGCCTCACCTAACCTGGCGTACCAAATTGCGACGAAGGGACTCTGAACACATAATGTCATACTTTGGCCATGGGGCCACCTTGTAAGACAATTTGCGAAGCAAAATATAAAACTGAATGGAAACTAGAGCTAACTAAACATCAATATAAAGCTAGGCTGAAAAGGCCGTCATAGCTACTACAGCTGACAAACCACCAAATTATACATACCAGGCCTACAAACCCAACATACTGCACTAACCAACAGGATATGTCTACAAGCCTCTACTGATAGATGTACTATGATCGGAACAGGGCCCCGACCTACCCATAACATATATACAGATATACATAAGATGTACACAACACTCTAGACCTGGCAACTCCGAAAGGCGTGGAGCTTACCGATCAGGCTGAACTCGGGAAACACCTACTGAGGAGATCTACTCGTCTATCTATCTGAACCTGCATGCATGAAATGCAGCGTCCCCGGAAAAGGGACGTCAGTACGAAATAATGTACCGAGTATGTAAGGCAATAACATAACTGAAAATCGAAACTGAACTGATAATATAATAACTGGAAGTAACTGGGAGTCAAAGATGATCTGGAGATATACTTACCTGCTGATACTGACTCAACTCCTTCAATGTAGTAAGTAAAATAATTGTACGGCCTTATAAGGCTCGGTATATATAACTGCTGTGCCATAGTAGGCTCGCTCATAGGCGCTCGGCCATACTAGGCTATGTATCTCGACCATGCTGGGCTCGCTCATAGGCGCTTGGCCACAGTAGGCTCGGTATATAACTTTCCATCTGATCAGAGGTTGCCCAATAGGGGCCTGCCCATCGATTATAGCTCGATGGTAATGAAAATACTGTAATACTGTATATATAGGCTTGCTGCTCTCTTGACTGGAAGAAGACAATACTATATTGAATATAGAATCTCGATAAGGAATAATATTGTAACTTATGAGACTAGAATAGTGTGAATAAATTCATGAATATGAACTTCTCTTTTTGTCTCATTACTAACACATGTAGCTACGAGATCATGCCAAAATGAAGGAAGGCTTAGCCTTAACATACCTTATCACAATCTTTCCAATCACCAAGTTGAACTCACCTCTTTGCACCTTAATCTACAAGAACGATAATAATACTATCGTTAAGTTACGAAAGGTACAACTATCGCACAACGAACGACAAACTTATTTTGTATTAAAACGGGCAGCATCTCCCCTATAATCCTTACTTCCTCCAAATTCAAGATAACACCAACAATACAAGAACAGAACAATAACAACATATATACATCATTTTCCAGCCCTATATACACCATCAAATACTACAAAACAGCCCAACACACCCCAATCTCTTCGTACACAAAACGACCACCGTAGTAGTGTCAAACGACCCGAAAATATTATGACGAACGACCAGCCAACCACCCTACATTTATATGGTGTTTATAAACCCCCTTCCTCCTCCAAAACTCCACAAAATAGTAGTAAAACACGCAGCCCAACAGCAACACAAAACAGTCCACAAAACAGTCCGCTACAAGTGAATAACTCGAACTCACGGCTTCCGATCACCGTCCCGTGAGTTCTTACAAGTATAGAACGACTTACCATGAATTTACAGAAGAAAAATTGGATGAAAGAGAGAAGAAAACTCACCTTATTTGTTGGATAACTCAGCTCTTATCTTGGTTCTTCAAACTCTAGGTTTTACCTCCAATTGGAACTTGAAAGGGAGAGAAAATCAATTAGGGTTTGTGGGAAATATTTGGGAGGATTCTTTGCAGAGCTTATGTCTGGTTATTATGCTCTATTTTAAGTCTAATATATGAAGAAAATAGGCCCTTAAAAGGCCTCTTTGGACGACCCGAAATGGCCCATTTTTGGGCTTTCATTTAAGCAAGTAGGTGACACACCTACTTGTCACCTAGCAGCTTGCGCAGTATCGCACAAATGCCCATATCTTTCTACTCCAATGTCGTATTGACAAACGGTTTAATGAGTTGGAAAATAGACTCATAGATCTTTAATTTGATGGGTGTAACACCCCATAACTCTAAGTATATTGGGAGAAAATCGCAGTTACATTTGACCCGAAGTTTCAGTAAAACTTATGAATGTAACTTGTGATGACTTTCATCGACTTTTGTTCCACAACTCGCTTGACTTCAAAACATAACACACGGATGTCATACGACTAATATAAATCATAACATAATCTCCTTATCATGTTAAGCACCCTAGTCTCACCCCAAAGGTATATGTTATAACATTCCCAACTTGTCGACTTTCGACGAAACATTATTTTCTTCAATTGCTTTAGCTTCTGAACCGTCCAACCCTCTTTGTACTTGTTGTTCATGATCTTCAATATTTGTAACCTCAGAGGTAACATGATTAACTTACTTTATATACTTTTAAATATTATCTCATTTTTGGTCCTACATTAGTTTGCTTACGACGCATTTTTACGTACGAAAATATAGGGTGTAACAGTTTCCTCATATGATAGCTGCTCTGTGACCTGAACATCGTCAATTGACACAACTCTGGAAGGATATCCGATACATTTATGAAGCATAGACACATGAAAGACTGGATGTACAAACTCCAAGTCAGAAGGCAAGTCTAACTCATATGCTACCTGGCCTACCTTGCGTATGATGCTATATGGTCCAATGTACCGAGGGCTAAGTTTTCCTTTTTTCCGAACCTTATACCGCCATTCATCGGTGATACCTTTAGGAATACCCAATCGTCAACTTGAAACTCCAAGTCTCGTCGTCGATTATCCGCATAAGACTTCTGACGACTTTGAGCCGCTAATAGCCTTTCCTGTATAAGCTTAATCTTCTCGATTGCCTGTTGTACCAACTCTGGATGTAGGTGATTCATCAGCGGTGCAGCTTTGGTCCTCGTTAGCAGTTACTCCCTATTCAGCAGGTTTTGATGAGCCTTACTCTATTCCGGGCCTGATATCACTTGATGTTACACTTTGTGTCTTGAGGTATAGCCGAGGCCTTATTGCTGGCACTTCCATACTATTCTTCTGTCATATTTAGAGGCCCTGTAGACAGATTATGGTTGGTGTATGATGCTGGAAATTGAACTAGAAATGTTGCTATTTGGCAAACATATTTTTCATTATACCTATAAACTTGTAATACTTTGGAAATTATGAACGAATTTGCTAATGGAATGAATGAGAGTTGTTAATAAAATATTTTCAGTGTTTGATTAATGAAGTGAGTCTCCTCTTTATTCATGGATGAGTTTGTGTAGAAAGAAATCTAATAGGCTTGCTCGGCCGGGTTCACTCGGTTGAGCGCCGGTCGCGCTCCCCGAGTTTGGGGTGTGACAAACTTGGTATCAGAGCCTAAGGTTTTAAAGTGTCATAGGATGTCTCGGAACCATATCTGGTAGAGTCCTTCTTATTGGTGTATTGTCGACCACATCTATAATGAGGAGGCTACATGGACATTTAGGAATTTCACACTTCTTTGATACTCCAGATCGTGCGATAGAGCTCAAGATAAGAAGCTAAATTCCTCGTCATGTCTCATTTTCCAAATGAGTAACCTACGGGTTTGAGGCATCAAGGAGGGAATGAAAGAACCAATTGCTAGGGAAAGTGTTTAATGTCACCACACTACCAGATTATGTGGTGAGAGCATCTAAGAAATGAAAGAGGATTATCGGCATCAATAAGCCAGAATGTTTGATATGAAAGAAGAGCCACTCGGGTTTAACCACTCGGGTTTATGCTGGATGATTTTTGAAATATGTTATGGTTGTGGAAAGAGGGGGCACAAGAAGAAAAAATGCCCTTAGGTTGGATACACCTATTCCGGTCTGCCCGATATGCGGGCGAAAAAAAATTTGCATCATGTTGTAAGTATGCTCAGAAGCGTGTTAGGGGTGGTAGATTTGGGCAATTCCAAAAGTCCATACAACGAGTTGTTGCAGAGATTGTTACTCCCGCCATGAATGCTTGGAGAAAGACTAAGGGGAATGCTTATGATGCATGCAAAAAGGGTAAATATTGGGTAAGTGGGGCGAATCATCATTAGTACCATAGTGACATACCCCCCAAATGACATCTCATACACTTCACACAATTAGGATGAATCAGTTTAGCGAACCCCATCCTCGTTGTGTGAAGTGTATGAGATGTCATTCGGGGGTATGTCACTATGGTACTAATGTATGTTTTGGATGTGGAGTAGATGGGCATCAATTAAGGTACTGCCCTATCAATCTAAAGTCATCAAGTAAGTCACTCCTTAGTACATCATTATGAACACCACATTATTTTTCTTGTTGTATATGTACATCCATATTGAAGAGGCCTACATAAATATGGTCTTAACCAAAATGTTGAATAATAAAACATTGCATGTATCTACTCTTTGAACGAGACACATTATTCGTGAATCCACTCTATCACAAATTCTCTTATTTACAACCTCTTGTGGAATTGAGCTCTATAATTATGTCCTTGAATTGAGTTATAACTCTAGGATTAATACTTCACACTTTCTTTCCTAAATTCTCAACAAGGGACTATACCTGATGAATTTCGTACAGAACCTTTTGATTCAAATGGATAACATCTTGTCATTTGTGCCTATGCACGTACCACCATAATATTTACATATGTGGTATCAAATCTAATGTAAAATAGCCTAGTGTTGAGATTCTTCTTGAGTCACTCTTTTTCTCTCTGGTGTATGTGACTCATATGGTTTGAACAATCACTTTGTTCCTTTGTGTATATTATCACAAATCCTTTTCACCGTCTAGTAACATAAGGGCATATTGATTTGAAAGGTAAGTTTGTAGTATCTCTAGTCCTCTCATATAGGATCAACTATTGGCAAAGGTTAAGTTGTGAGAATGATAATAATCTCAAAAGTGTTCAACTTCTTTTTTGTTACATCTCGCATTTTCGTACGTTAAGGTTTCGTCTTCAGTTAATCGACGTAGACTCGGGAATAAGATTACCTTGAGGTTACATGCATTTATGCTATTTATAATAAGCGATAAGTAAGTGTCGTGAAGGATAAAGGGTAAATGAATCAAAGAAAATAAGTTTCGTTGAAGGTTGTCGATTTGGATAAAATACGGTACGAGTTGGAAGAATTCCGACCACAGGCCTTGGTGTGAGAAAGAGGCCTAAAGGTCGGAATGCCCTGGACTTTGGATTTATTCACAAAATAGTTGCCTAGGTGGCAATAAGAGTACTAAAGTATTCGGAAGACATAAGTTATGAAAATGATAAGTGCATCAGTCAACATTCGAGGACGAATGTTCCAAAGGGGGGAATGATGTTACACTTCGCAGTATTACGACGATGTTACACCCCGTAGTGTTGTACGTTGGATTTGTCATAAGATAATTGATATCAGTTCAAGGAGAAGATTATTTTGAGGTTATAAGTATTATGCTATGTCAAATAAATGATAAGTAAATTCGTGAAGGTGAGAGGGTAAGCGAATCGAAGAAAATGAGTTTCGTCGAATTTTGACATTTTGAGATAAAATACGGTCCAAGTTATAATACCCCATATTTATGGACTAGTGCCATACAAAGTACAACATGACCATGATAGTAAGGTGTATAAAGTGTGTTAAAAGTGATTAGTATTTTAAGTAATTTGAGATAATTCTTAATTATGTGAATTATTGGTTTAATGGGAGATTAGCAAGATAAATAGGAATTTGTGGATAAGCCTAAAAGGCCTCCCAACGTGGCAGCAAGTGATCTTCTTAATCAAGTCAAATAAGTGACTCTTTGGTTTATGCACTAGGTGGCATGATTAGGAGATTTTGGGCAAAATTCATTCTTATCAAGTGGGGCCCACAACCCACAAAGATAAGATATCTCCCTACATCATTAAAATGGGAGGTTATGGTTGCTACGTAATGGAGGAATTGCTTCAGCAAAAATTCATACGAGATTCCATAATGTAATAGCAGCGTGAGATGCGACTCTACGAGAACACGGTATAATGTTTCTCAAGAATATCATATATATTTTCCCTACTTTGATCCGCCGTTATGTGTTTTTCGCAAAAGACGTGGGTTAGAGGAATTGTTGAGAGAACTAGCTCAGGTATGTTAAGGCTATCCCTTATTTATTTTTGGCATGATCTATATGATACAAACAAAATGAGCAAATGTGCAACTTTATAAATGACTCTATTCATAGAAGTATTAGGGGTGCCTATGTTCTTGATACCCCATGTGTCTTATTATTATATCTTCTGTTCATGGTTCTAAAAAAATACGTAGTTGATAAAGTTTATCCGATAAACCCGCGTGGCTAAACTAGACTCACCAATCGGAGTAGATACAGAGAACGGCTCATAAAGTTGTTCTGGTTCTATCCCAAATTGCATAGCAACATAAGGTGTGACATATGACAAAGTGGAACCGGGATCAATAAGAGCATATACTTCATGAGATTGGATAGTCAATATACCTGTGACAACATCTGGAGAAGCCTCTGAATTCTGGCGACCCCTCATAGCATAGAAACGGCCGGATCCTCCCGAACTCTGTGCTCCACCCCTAGCTGCACCACACCCTATGGGTGTTGGAGTGCCTCGAGCTGGAGGAGGTGTTGCGGATGTAGTAGCTGCAGAACTAGCTGGCTGTGACATGCCCCTGCCCACACCCTGGCAGGACGAACGACAATCCCTCTGAATGTTACCCCTCAATCCGCATCCGTAGCATATGGGTAAGTTCATGTAGCATATTCCTAGGTGCATCTTTCCACACCTAGGGCATGGGGGCTTCCTCTGCTGCTGGAATCTACCACCATGACGACCCTACTAATTGGATCCCCTGTTGCCCTAATTGGGCCTGAAATGGCTCCACTGCTGCTGCTGACTAGGCCCTGATGGCGGTGCACTAGCCGAAGACTGAGCAAAGGACTGTGATGACCCGGACGACCCTCCTCTGAATGTTGACTTGCCACCACCTGAAGAACCACCAAAGTTGCCTGTAGACCGGGCCTTATTACTACCCTCTCGCTCCATTCTGTTCCTTAATTTGTGGGTCTCTGTGGCTTGAGTGAATGCCACCATCTTTCCATAGTTCATATCAAAATTCAAGGCTGCTGTAGCAGCCTCATTAATTACCAAGGGACTAAGGCCCTGTACAAATCGGCGAACTCTAGCCTCCAAAGTGGGTAGCATGTAAATAGCATATATAGACAGGTACGCGAATCTCATATGGTAATCCCACACACTCAGGCTACCTTGCCTCAAGTTCTCAAACTCAGCAGCACGGGCTGCCTTAGTCTCGGCAGGCAAGAAATGATCAATGAAGGCATCGGCAAACTCACTCCACCTCGCCGGAGGGCTCTCTTCTTCACAGGACTCCTCCCAAAGTTCAAACCAAGAATATGCCACCTCTTTCAGGCGGTAGAAGGCCAATTTCACTGCCTCTGTTTCAGTAGCACGTATAACTCAGAGAGTCTTGTGCATCTCATCAATGAAATCCTAGGGATCTTTCTCTGGGTTAGTACCCGTGAACACTGGAGGATCCAACTGGAGAAACCTGTTCACCTTGGAACCTGTAGAATCCCCTGGCTGACTGGAAGAAGTGGGTGCAACATTTGACCTCTGGGTCTGGGAAGCCACTATTTGAGCCAACATCTGTATGACTCCCCTAAGATCAATATCAGAAACACCAGAATCGGAAGCTGGAACTAGAGATGGAACTGGTATATCAGTTGGAATGTTGCACCTTCAGTGGGTGTAGGGACAGGTGCAGTCTGATTGGTTGTAGTAGAGTCAGGCAGTGTAGTAACTGGAGGAATATTCACTCCTCGGGTGCTCACCCGCATCATCAATTATACGATCAACTGTCACTCTTGGGGTGACATTGGCTCTTTGGCCAGTTCTTGCCTTTTTCTTAGGCGCCATGTACTGAAAATTAGAGCAACTCAGGAGTTAAAGGAGGAACAATCTTACAACAAGCTTTATCGCACGATCAAGAACATGAAAGAAGGGTATTATTCCTAAATGCCCATGTAGCATCCTAATTATAGATGTGGTAATAAGGATTCTACTAGATACGGCTCCAAGACATCCTAGGACACTTTAAAACCTTAGGCTCTGATACCAAGTTTGTCACGCCCCAAAACCGAGGAGCGCGACCGGCACTCAACCGAGCAAGCTTGTTAGATCTCATTCTACCCAAACTCATCCATGAATAGAGATAATACATATTATCATTAATTAGACGAAAATGTGTTCATGTCTACAATACCAATTCATTTCCAATAGTTTCATCATTTTCAAAGTCTCAAATGGACAAGTAATACATCCATAACATAACATAGTTTGTCTTTCCCCAGCACCCATACACAACCCACACTATGTCTACGGAGCCTCTATAGATAAAGAATAGTACAATGATAATGCCGGCAATAAGGCCCCGGCTATACCTCAAACAGAATACACAAAGTACAAAAGATTTATGACCCCGGAATGAATTAGGGCTCACCAAGTCAGCTGGGAAGAAGGTGTACTGCTATCACTGATCAATATCTCCTGCTGTGGAACCACCTGCATCAATTTAAAGATGCAGCACCCCCGGCAAAAGGGACGTTAGTACTGTCGAATAGCACTAGTATGTATAACTAAACACCCTCTCAATAGAATGACAAATAATACAAACAAGATTATCATAATATCAATGAAAGCCTTAATCAACATCAAACCTCAATTTAGGATCAAGACAATGTTCAAATAAATTTCCATATCTCACATTGGGAGATTTTTAGTATCGATATACCATTGTCCACAATACCATTATTCACAAAACCAGTACCATCGTACTCTCAGCACGGAGTCCGATCACGACCCGATCAGCTAGGCCATCTCATTAGGGACATCAACCACAATTTATCTCAATATCAATACCACCATCTTTAACACGGAGTCCGATCACGACCCGACCGGCTAGGCTATCCATTAGGGACATCAACCATAATTACCATTTCAATTACAATTTCCAGCACAATCACCACCATGTATGCGGCATGGTGTCCGATCACGACCCGATCGGCTAGGCCGTCTTATTTGAGACATCAACCTTTTTATATCAATCATCGCATTTCATAATACTTTCACATCTTTTCATTTCATTGGCACTAGTGGCCATAATTATAAGATCATTCTTGGCACGTTGGCCATATTCAGTATTTCATGCTCACATTATCAATTTCAAATATCATCCTCATCATCAACAATAAACACAATTCAAATCAAAGTGTGTAGTACACTTTGTGAGCAATTTAGAGTCTAATGCACATAGAGATATTTCACAAAATTTGGCATAATAGCCTTCATTTGAACTTGACTTAAAGTCGAAACATTATTAATGCACATTTTAACACATCCTCAATTGGTAACATAACATGAATAGAGCATTTAGGATGCTTGTTGAACATATATCTTTCAACCCAATCTTACTCGGAATAGCCAATTTCATAATGAATGATTACTCGGGACTTACATAATTTACATGAATATCGTGGGATTCAATTCTAAGAGAAGAGTTTAGCCAACATACCTCACTTGAGCCTCCTTACACTCTAAATGTTCCGGAATTCTTAGCAACTTCAATCTATTGTAGAAATATAACAAATTGAACCAAAATTAGGAAGATAATCATGGTTCTAGCTCACTTGAGCATTTTATCAAACACTAGGTGTGCATAAGGTTTCAATGTCCTTTTATGAAGGATTTCATCATCCCACAACCCAATCTTTACCATTTTTAGCTCAACAATCTTCCTACACCCTTTGATAACACATGCATGTAAAATAAACAACTCTCATGCCTAGAAATTTATCTTGCTAGTTACCTATTTTCAGAAAGTTTCGAAATTAGGGTTTAGGGTGTAGAATCTAACCTCTAGGATGAAGACCTAGTAAGCTTCCCTTTTTAATCTTCCAAAACTTGAGCAAGAATTGAAGAAAAATTATTGAAGAACACCTTCTCACTCTAGGGCACTCTCTCTCACTCTAAAATATCAGATTATCTCTAAAAAATGGCCCAAAGAGTGTATTTAATGAAATAGGGTCGGGTTTTTAAAAAAAACCAAAAATGGAGCTCCAGAACAAGGTATGCGATCGCATAACCGATATGTGGACCGCATATCGGTCACATATTTGGTTACAAAATAGCCAAAAAAAATTGCCTGTGTATGCGGTCACTATGCGGTCTGCATAACTGTTATGCAGTCGCATAATGCACCGCATAACAGTTATGCGGTCGCATAGTCGACCGCATAGTTGCTTCCAACTAACCCAATCAACTGCCTCACTTTACGGCCATTATGCGGTCTGCAGAGTGGTTCTGCGGTCGCATAATGGACTGCATAAATGCATGTTTTCGCCGAAAATTTTCCTTTACTTTCGGTGTATTGTTCAACCCAAAAAGTCTGAGCAACAATCCTCAAACACGTAAGCCTATTCCGGCACCACGGAACATTATTTCCTTTGCAAACTTTGCCGGGCTTTACACTTATGTACTTCAAAATTTTCTGGGGTGTTACAGCCTGCCTTATAGGCCCGTATGTCATATGTATAAGTCGGTACATCATGTTGGGTCATCCTATGTCGAGTATTTCATCATGTTTTATTCTAGTTATCTCACGACAGCCTTTTCGACTCATTTACCTATGATAATATAATACGAAATATATGTTACGTTGGTACTCAGTTGAGTAAGGTACCGGGTGCCCGTCGCGGCCCATCGGGTTGGGTCGTGACATTATCGTAAGCTTTTGTCGAGTTGCATTGATGACTTGAGGTATTTTAAGGTTATCCCTTTTTTCCTTTTGGCATGATCCATATGATACAAAACGAAACGAGCAAATGTACAACTGTCATAAATGACTCTATTCTTAGAAGTACTAGGGGTGTCTATGTTCTTGATTCCCCATGTGTCCTTTTATTATATCGTCTGTTCATGGGTCTCAGAAAATACGTAAGTTGATAAAGTTTATGTCATGATATTAATCAAAGGCATATTCATCTTATGTCATTCCGAGAGATCTTACTGACTTACTTCATTATGCATTGCATTCATTTATACATGTACATTGACCCATAACCAGATGGCATTCTATATGCGTATATTATATGTATATGGGATATAGGGAAAGGTTATGGCATTATATACACACCACCACCTGATCAGATGGTATACGTTGATGATTTCGTCCACAGTGGCCGAGATGATATGATGGGATGCCCTCAGATACCCCATAGGTATATGCATATGTACGCATATACCTATGCATGGTATGCCATTTATACATATATGCATGAGATTATAAAATGTATCATGATTCACAAAGCTATTCAGACTTACAGGTTGAGTCTTTTACTCTATGTTTCTTTCATGTCTATTATATACTGCTTTTCATGCCTTACATACTCAGTACTTTATATGTACTGACGTCCTTTTTGCCAGGGGACACTGCGTTTCATACCCGCAGGTCCCGATAGACAGGTTGAGAGTCCTCCTAGTAGGCTATCAGCTCAGAGGAAGGTATTGGTACACTCCACTTGCTTCGAAATTACTTATTTGGTCAGTATGCTTTGGACATGTATTTATTGCATGGCGGGGCCATGTCCCAGCCTTTATGACATTTATGTACTCTTAGAGGCTTGTAGACAGATGTCATGTATATGAAAGATTATATGGCCTTGTCGGCCTATGTTCAGTGTACGAGTGATTATTTTGGTATTATAGGCTCGTATGTCATATGTATAAGTTTGTATTACATGTTAGGTCGTCCTATATCGAGTATTCCCTTTTGTTTTATTCTAGTTATCTTATGATGCCTCTTCTGGCCCATTTACCCATAATGGTATGATAAGAAAGATATGTTACGTTGGTACTCGGTTGAGTAAGGCACCGGGTGCTCGTCGCGGCCCTATGGTTTGGGTCATGACAGAATCGAATTCCATAATATTCCCGTAAGTTAAAGTACGGTTGGCTCAAGATTTCTAATTTCTATATTTGCGGGTTATCTCCTATAAACTTGACTATTCCGAATGAGCCTTATGTCGAAAGATATATGTTCAAAGTATGGTTTGCGTATTAAAATGTTATGACTTTGAGTCGTGTTTTAAATAGAAACTAGTATACCAATTGGGTGAGAAAAACTCGATGAGCTTAAGACTCTAAATTGCTCATATATGTACCTAAAGTCTTTATTGAAAATGTCTTGTTGTTGATAATCTATAAAGATGCTTAAAAATGAAATAAGTAAATTGGGGATATAGAGTGTGGCCAACGTGCCAAGAATTTAAGTTATGATTGTGGCTAGTAGTACAAATGAAATGAAAGGATGCGATAAAGAATATGAAATGAGCCTCGACTCAATTGTTTAAAAAAATGATTTCGAAAATAGGATTGCCTAAAAGCTTTTGTACTCAATTGATGCCTATAAGTGGCTGCTTTAACTAATGCTTTGCTTTATAAATATATCCAGTGTGATTCGAGTTCTTACATACTCGGGTGTTGAAATTGTACATTGTCATTTCTGGGAAAGAATATTGCAAAATTAAATGGTGTATCACTTGTTTATGATTTTAATGCGTGTTTCTATTGCTGGTTGGTATGCCCCATTCTTTGGGAAGAAACCATTGTGTTCAAAGTTCCGTTACTAATGAATTTGAGGTATATGATTGCTGAAATATTCTATATATTGATATTTGATGGTGATCTAGAAATTGAAAGAGGTGAAAGTATGATATATATGAAATACGACCACCGTGCCAGGAATAATGAATCTTGTGAACGACCAAATGAGCCAAGGAAATATTGTTGTTGTGAGTGACTCGAAATACTAATGAGAATTTATACAATGCGAAAGATGTTGAGGTGAGTAAAATTGTATTTATGTTACCTTTGTGTGCAAATCAAATCAAAAATATTTTTTTTGGGAGCATCATTAGCAAAACCGAGGAAGGGTGGGTTTATAAGGCCCACACCTGAAACTACACGTGCCGGTGTAGGGGTGGATTGTGGTTATTCCCCTTATTTGGTATGCAATTGAAATATTGATGAAATTGTGATTATTCCCCTTAATTGGGATAAAACTCATAATAGTTGTGAATTGGAAAAGTCAACCCACATAACATATGTGGGAATTTGGCCTAGCTGATCGGGTGGAGATCGGACGCCATGTTGCGCACATGGTGGTACTACTCTTGGTAACGACTTTCTTTGTTCGCGGGGAGATGGCCTAGCCGATCGGGCGTTATCGGACTCCGTGCTAACAAAGACGGTGGTATATCGGTGCTAATGATCGCCCAATCCAAAATTGTATATGATGTTCGTATTTTGAAAATTATTATATTTTAACTGGACATTTGGATATTGTTGATTGTGACTTGTTGTTTCTATGTGTTGGCTTTTCTTATATGGACATTCTATTTTGAAAGAGGACTTTTAGCTATACATACTAGTGCTATTCGACGGTACTAACGTCCCCTTTGCCTGGGGCGCTGCATCTTTAATGGATGCAGGTGGTTCTACAGCAGGCGGCATTGATCAGCACTAGCGGTACACTCCCTTCAGCTGACTTGGTGAGCCCCACTTCATTTCGGGATCATGTATCTTTTGTTTCTCATGTACTTTGTGGTTTAGGTATAGTCGGGGCCTTGTTGTCGGCTTTTCCATATTTCTCTTCTGTTGTACGTAGAGGCTCCGTAGACAGGTTGTGGGTGGTATTTGATGTGGGAAATTGAATTAGAAATGTTGGTATTTGAAAATCATATTTTTTATTAATTCTATAAACTCGTAATATTTTAGAAATTATGAATGAAGCTGCTAATGGGAATGAAATGAAAGTTGTTAATGAAATCTTCTAAATAACGATTAATGAACTACATCTCCTCTTATTTCATGAATGAGTATGGGTAGAATGAAATCTAACAGGTTTGCTCAGCCGGGTTTACTCGGTTGAGCGCCGGTCGCGCTCCCCGAGTTTGGGGCATGACACCCTAGAGGGATGGATCTATATCCACACGCTGCACGGACAACTCACATGGTGAATGGATAACTCACGTGGTAATAATATCAACCACAAGAACAACTCACATGCTATAATATCAGTATGTGAATCTGCACGTACAACTCACGTGCTCATAATATAATAACCGCATAGACAACTCTTGATAACAACACGATAGGGGTCCAAGAATTACTAAAGAAAATCAAGAAACGCGCGGGAGCTAAAAGAAAATAAAGAAACAAAAAAACGACTGAAAATTAAAGATAGATTGAATTCAAGAAAGAGTTTCTTGAATTCAAGAAGTCTATTCTTGAAGTTTAATCCTAAAAACAACAATTAGCTAACAAAGAACTAATCGCCTTTGGTAGAGAATTAAAAACAAGAGATATATTGTGAAACCCGACCCTTTAGAATAACAAGAACAACAATAATCCTAAATCTTATTTCCTTTCTTGAATACCTAGAAGTGATCTAAGATTTCGAAAGAGTTTAATCTTACCACCTTAAGTTGAGTCTTGAAGGTTGAAGAATAAATCCAAGAGTGGCTACACACAAGAGTGCAAGAAAATCTCACAATTTTTATTGATAATAGTCTATAATAATCTAACTCTAAAAGCAAAGAAGATACCCCTTTATATAGAGAGGGGGTCACGAAATTCCTACATAAAAACAAGGAAATAAAGTCCTAAACTACTTTGGACAACAAGTCCAAATAACTTAGGAAAAGGAAAAACACTAGGAAACAAAAACCAAGTCAATCTTGGAAAGTAACTCCAACAATCTTAGAAAAAGGAAAACAGAACCTTAACTACCTAGGAAAGCAATAAATCTAGTACCAAAATATATGGAAATAAGTTAAAACCAATCTATGATAGAATCTTGAAAGTCCCAAACCAATCATGGATAGGATCTTGGAAATCTTGAAAATCTTGAAGGCAACTTGCAAGCAACTTGGCACCAACTTGTGCCCAACTTCTATCACGCCTATTGAACCTTTCTTGGGCAGCAAGTAAGTCCTTTTTATGTTATAAAAATGTGGCATCATGTAGGACTTATTGGGCTGCAAGTTTGGATACATTTTTAGGTGCGAAATAGGTCCTATACTGGCATGATTTGGACCTTCTTCAGAGTATATCTCTTGGCATCTAATCCACCTCTTCTTCGACATGAATTTGGACCATAAAATAATTATAACACCTAGACAACTCATATCCTTTATCCTTGAGCTCTCCACCCTAATTAACAACTTTTTTTATTTGCACTTGAAGTCTAATGACCTTGTTTTGCCACTCTTTAGCTTGACATCTTGTTAAAGACCCTCCTTGAGATTCCAAAGCTTCATTCTTGTCCTTGAATAGATTTGAGCTTCCTAGGATGCTATCATTCCCCTCTTCTTGAAGAAAATTCGTCCTCGAATTTCGACCTTGCAAGAAAAAGAAGTCACGCACTAGTAAATGACATCCACTAATCTGAAAAAAATGGTAGGAATAAAATAAGATAGTGACCATGTATCCACTTAACCCAATTAAGCCTAATAGGTGTAAATACTCCTTTATAAAGCATATGGACATCATCATCCCAATAAAATTTATGCCTACTTAGAGTTGTCCAATAAAAACCTCTCTTAGATGCACTATTGTCACGACCCAACTGGAAGGTCATGACTAGAACCCGGGCCATACTTGCCGAGCACCAACGTACATTTTATCTAACCTTCCTTATTATATTTAAGGGCCGACAAGACCAATATAAATGGTAGACATGGATCATGAACATCCAACAATGAAAGATAATGTCATGAACATACGTAACATGGGACGACAAGACTGTCAAGAAACTATATATAAGGTACGAGCTACCATGGTGCCATGAAAGACTATACAACAAAAATCAGCCGACAAGGCATTCCAAACCATACATGAGTCGACACCTGTCTATGAGCCTCTAAAAGAACATAAGTGCTACAACATTGCCGGAACAGGGCCCCGACATACCCATAATGTCTATAACAAAAATGCATACCAAGACCACGGCAAGTCCGGAGAAAGGATCTTGCCAATAACGCTGAACCGGATAGCCTACTGTGATGGGGGAGCTGCGTCTACCCGTCTATCAGGACCTGCAGCACGACATGCAGCGTCCACAAATAAAAAGGACGTCAGTACGAATAAAGTACTGAGTATGTAAGGCAGAATAGCATAAGTAAGAACAATAATGTAAACAGTGATAGGGAATATACAACCTGTGACATCTGGGTACCTCTGAGGGCTACTGACATGAAATACATGATACATACATATATATATATACATAAACGTTTAAAACATATGCCTTTGTGGGCATCATCATCATCATATCGTACCCGGCCATAATAGGCTCGGTAAAACGTACCCGGCCATCATAGGGCTCGGTAGAATCGTACCCGGCCACGTGGAGCTCGGTAAAACCCAACTGATCAGTGGTTGCACAATAGGTGCCATACCCGGCCGACTATAGCGCGGCTCGGTAGAGTAAAATAGATACATATATATGATGCATGCTGGACTCATTGGAATCACATTTTGAACCTTTCGGAGTGACGTAAGGTCGGTATCCTTCGTACACGTTATTAGGATTAACTCTTCATCAAGAATCTTATAAGAATCAGGAACTACCAACAACATTGATAATATAAGAATAAGAGAAGTAACATCAATATCAATCGTTTCATAAGAAGGGCAGCAATGTAAGTACTGCTAGCTTCTAAGAGTAGAGTATCTTTGGGAGCTCGTTCATTACATTATGTACAATCGGAGTCGTGCAAAAGAATGAAGGGGATAGCCTCACATACCTTGTATATACTGCCCAACCTCAAGCTATGCAAATGTCACGACTCCTTAGTCTACAATAAGAGAAATGACACTATCATTATCGTTTAAGCGTCGTAACTATTATGTATCGACCGCAACCTATTTTACGATGAAACGGACAGCACCTCCCCTATTTATATGACTTCCCACAAGTCAATACAATCACCAAACAGCCCAAACAACATCATTAATAATCATATTGAGCCTCCAAAACAGTCCACCAACTAACAACATTACTACCAAGCCTTTCGATATATATTTCACAAGTTCTAGCATCAACGACTTAGCCACAACTTGGATAATCTTAAATATATATAGAGTAAGAGGTTCCTTACCTTTAAACAGAAAGAACAACTCCAATTTGACCTTAATTTTCCACGAAATATCCCTTCAATTCTGCCACAAGAACAAGGAAGCGAAACTAGCAATTAATTCGGGTTTTTCGGCACTAGAATTACTTTAGAAGACTTGAAATCACCTAGGGTTGATATTAAAAACTTGAAGGTGTATTTACAGAACATAAAACACTTAAAACAACCTCCCACACGAGCTGGAACAACACAAAATCAGCAACAACAAGAAGAACAAGAAACTTACTAGCGCCACGGGATTCCCGACATTTGATTTGTGTTGTTTGCCCTTTGTTTGGGTCTTGGATCATGAGAGAACCTTGAGAGACTGTTTTTAGGGTTATAAGGTCTGAATATACTGAAAAATAATGACTTTAAACGGGGTTGAGGTATCTTATATATGTCCAAATGTCTTAAACTGCCTTTGTGGGCCCCATAGAGAGCAGCTTGGCGCACTCTCGCAAAAATGCGAATATCTCTCTATTTCGAGATCGTATCGACGAACGGTTTAATGCGTCGGAAACTAGACTCATAGATATTCAATTTGATAGGTAGATCACCCCATAATTCTAAGCACATTGGGAGAAAAATGCAGTAACATTTAACCTAAAGTTTAAGTAAAATTATAAACCTAAGTTGCGACAACTTTTATCGACTTTTGTTTCATAACTCGCTTGACTTCAAGACTTATGATACGGATATTATATGATTCAAATACATTAAAACAAGACCTCTTGGGATAGTTAATCACCTCTAGTGTTACTCTAAAATACGGGTTACAACATCCTTGATTTGTTTAACTTCTAATACTTGTTAACCACTCTTATACACCCTTGTATCGTTTAAGACCAATAGGATTAACTTCTTATCATCTCAAAGATAATCTCTTCTTGGATTTACGTCGACTAACTTACGGCGTGATCTATGGTATGCGAATTTGGGTTGTAACACCCTCTCCCCCTTAGGAACATTCGTCCTCGAATGTAAGGGTTTATGGGGTGTCTAACTCATTGTGGATTCCGACGGAGATTTCCGGCTGAGTTTCCCCTATAAAATGGACACTAGCCAAACTTGCAAGCAGTTAAACCTAACCTATGGCCTTACAAGACTATACAAAGCATTATGGATATGTACATTATCTGCATATTACCATTTTGTATTAAAAAAAAGAGTATTCACAAGCTATTGCTTACCTCATAGAGCCGTTTCACCTTATAATGCGTCCTTCTTTCCCCCGGCATCCTCGTTATCTTCACTCTGGAATAGGTAAGGGTATTTAGACTTCATCTCCTCTTCTGCTTCCCATGTCATTTCTTCTATATTCTTGTTCCTCCATAATACTTTCACGGAAGCTACATCCTTTGTTCTCAGCTTGCGGACTTGTCGATCTAATATAGCCACTGGCACTTCATCATATGATAGATCCTTTGTAACTTGTACATCTTTGATAGGGACGACCCGAGAAGGGTCTCCAATACATTTCCTCAACATAGATACATGGAATACTGGGTGGACAAATTCCAATTCAGATGGCAATTCTAACTTGTAAGCAACCTGTCCAATTCGTTGAAGAATTTTGTACGGCCCAATATACCGCGGACTCAACTTACCCTTCTTCCCAAAATGCATAACACCCTTCATCGGCGAGATCTTCAGGAAAACCCAATCACTAACCTCAAATTCCAGATCACGACGTCGGACATCGGAATAAGACTTTTGCCTGCTTTGTGCCGTCCTCAGTCGCTCTTGTATCACTTTCACCTTCTCAATGGCTTGGTGAATCAAATCTGGCCCATATAATTCTGTCTCACCGACTTCGAACCATCCAACTGGTGATCTACATCTCCTCCCGTACAGTGCCTCATACGGGGCCATTTTAATACTGGAATGGTAGCTATTATTGTAGGCAAATTCTATAAGTGCCAGATGGTCATCCCAATTCCCCTTGAAATCTAGAACACATGCTCGTAGCATATCTTCAAGCGTCTGGATGGTACGTTCAGCCTGTCCGTCAGTCTGCGGATGGAATGCAGTGCTGAGATTTACTTGTGTGCCTAAACCCTTCTGAAAAGACCTCCAAAAGTTAGCCGTAAATTGAGCTCCTCGGTCTGATATAATAGATACCGGCACACCATGAAGCCTAACAATCTCCTTGATATACAACTTCGCATAATCTTCAGCCGTGTAAGTTGTCTTAACTGGTAGAAAATGGGCAGATTTTGTAAGTCGATCAACTATCACCCAGATGGAGTCAAACTTATGATAAGAGCGAGGTAATCCAATAATGAAGTCCATATTAATCACCTCTCATTTCCAGGTCGGAATCTCTATATTCTGAATCAATCCACTTGGTTTCTGATGCTCGATCTTTACTTGTTGACAATTATTAGGACACTGGGCTACAAATTCTGCAATAGACTTCTTCATGTTATCCCACCAATACTGCTCCTTAGCGTTATGATACATCTTTGTCGAGCCAGGATGGATAGAATATCGGGACTGATGAATCTCAATCATAATCTTCTCTCGCAACCCTGCCACACTAGGCACACATAATCGGCCCTGGTATCTCAATGTCCCATCTCCTCCGATCTTGAAAGCTGTAATCTTACACTGCTGAATTCCCTCTCTCAATCTTACTAAGGTAGGATCTTCATATTGCCGTGCTTTTACCTCGGCTACCAAATATGATTCTGCTGTATTCTGTACAGCAACACCTCCGTCATCAGAGTCCAACAATCTAATTCTCATATTGGCCAGCTGGTGAAGCTCTTTGGTCAACCCTTGTCTACCTGCCTCAATATGTATTAAGCTTCCCATTGACTTACGGCTGAGAGCGTCTGCCACAACATTGGCTTTACCGGGGTGGTACAATATCTCGACGTCATAGTCTTTCAGTAATTCAAGCCACCTACGCTGCCTCAAATTCAACTCCTTCAGCTTGAAGATATATTGTAAACTCTTGTGATCTGTGTAGATGTCAACATGGACGCCGTATAAGTAGTGCTGCCATATCTTCAAAGCATATATTACTGCAGCCAATTCCAAATCATAAGTCGGGTAATTCTTTTCATGCTTCTTCAATTGTCTTGATACATAAGCAATCACCTTCCCACGTTGCATCAATACGCACCCCAAACCTATACCTGAGGCATCACAATATACCACATAACCTTCTGTTCCTTCTGGGAGAGTGAGCACTGGCGCAGATGTTAATCGATTCTTTAGATCCTGAAAACTATGTTCACAAGCATCAGACCACTGGAACTTGGTAGCTTTCTGTGTTAACTTAGTCAATGGTGCTGATATAGAGGAAAACCCTTCTACAAACCGCCTATAATATCCTGCTAGCCCTAGGAAGCTGCGGACTTCTGACGGTGTTGTAGGTCTCGGCCAATTCTTCACTGCATCGATCTTCTGGGTGTCGACACTAATACACTCATCAGATATCACATGGCCAAGGAATGCTACTGAGTTCAGCCAAAATTCACATTTAGAGAGCTTAGCATATAACTTATGATCCTGAAGGGTCTGTAATACTATCCGCAAGTGGCCCGCATGTTCCGCCTCCGAACGAGAATACACCAGAATGTCATCAATCAATACGATCACGAACACATCAAGATAGGGTCTGAATACACTATTCATGAGATCCATAAAAGCTGCTGGGGCATTTGTTAGCCCGAACGACATCACCAAGAACTCAAAGTGCCCATATCTTGTCCGGAAGGCCGTCTTTGGAATATCCTTCTCCTTAACCCTTACCTGATGATACCCTGAACGCAAGTCAATCTTGGAGAAATACTTGGCACCCTAGAGTTGGTCAAACAGGTCATCAATCCTTGGAAGTGGATACTTGTTCTTTATTGTAAACTTATTCAACTATCGATAATCGATACACATCCTTAACGACCCATCTTTCTTCCGCACGAACAAGACTGGTGCACCCCAAGGTGAAGTGCTAGGCCTAATGAAACCCTTATCCAGCAAGTCCTTCAACTGTGCCTTCAACTCTCGCAACTCTGCCGGGGCCATCCTGTATGGAAGGATAGAGATTGGTTGAGTGTCAGGCAACGCATCAATGCTAAACTCAATCTCCCTTTCAGGAGGAAGGCCTGGGAGTTCATCTGGGAAAACATCTGGAAATTCATTGACCACGGGGATTGATTGTAGAGTAGGTGGCTTCGCCTCTGCATCCCTAACGCGAACAAGATGATAAATGTAACCTTTTGAGATCATCTTCCTTGCCTTAAGATAGGAAATAAACCTACCTTTCGGCGTAGCAATGTTCCCCTTCCATTTAATGGCGGGTTCACCCGGAAACTGAAACCTAACCATCTTAGTATGACAGTCAACATTTGCATAGCATGAGGCCAACCAGTCCATTCCCATTATCACATCGAAATCAACCATTTCTAACTCAAATAAATTTGCCGAGGTTTGACGACTACAAATCATCACAGTGCAACCTTTATATACCCTTCTAGCAATCACAGAATCTCCTATCGGAGTGGATACCGCAAGTGGTTTACTTATCAATTCAGGTTCAATGCAAAACTTATTAGCCACAAAGGGTGTAACATATGATAAGGTAGATCCTGGATCAATTAGCGCATATACATCATAAGAAAACACAGACAATATACCTGTAATAACATCCGGAGATGACTCGAGATCTTGTCGACCTACTAGAGCATAGGTTCGATTTTGAGCACCACTCGAACTCGGCACTGAACCTCTACCTCTACCACGACCTGTCGACTGTTGAAAACCTTGTGCTGGAGGTCGAACTGATGAGGAAGAACCAGACACAGATCCAGTCGGTTGAGCCATACCACCACCTCCTCTGTTAGGACAATCCCGCATCATATGGCCAGGTTGTCCGCAAGAATAGAACGCATCGGAACCTCGACGGCACAGTCCAAAGTGGGCCTTGCCGCACTTATCACAACGAGGTGTTGGGGGTCTCGTCTGACTAGTATCTCTATGAAATTGTGAGCCTGATGCCCTCAAACTCTGACCTGAACCAGAATAGGTAAATCGATCATACCGAGGCCTCTGAAACTATAGAGGAGCACTAGCTACAGGTGGCACCGAACTCCTCAAAGATTGGGGCCTGATACTGCCTCTAAACTCATCAGAATACCCTTCAAATCTCGCCCTCTTATGCTGGCCCCTATCCTGCTCCCTATCTGCCCTTTGCTGGCGCTTACGATCCTCTAGGGTCTGGGCATAAGCCTGAATACGGGAAATATCCATGCCCTCTACCAAGGAGGCTGTTGTGCACTCATTTATCAGATGTGGTCCCAACCCGTTCACGAACAGATGCACCCTATCACTCATCTCGGACACCATATGGGGAGCATACATTGCTAAAGAATCAAACTGTATACTATACTCTCGTACACTCATATTACCCTGTCGAAGGTTCAAGAACTTATCAGCTCTAGCTCGTCATATCTCAACTGGCAAGTAGTGACGAAGAAAGGCCTCAGAAAATTCCTTCCACATGGCTGGAGGAGCGTTCGGACCCCTAGATCTCTCCCAACTATCATACCAGAAAACTGCTAAATCCCGTAACCGATAAGAAGCCAACTCTACTGCCTCCGTATCACTAGCATGCATAACCCGCAATGTACGATGAACCTGATCAATAAATGTTTGTGGGTCCTCCTTGGGGTCTGATCCGGTAAACACTGGAGGGTCTAGATTAATAAAATCACGAACTCTCGCACTAACCGATTTATCAGCAGCACCGGTATTCTGCCTCTGAGCCTGAGCAGCTACCAAGCTAGTCAACAACTGCACCGCACTGCGCATATCGTGGTCTGTAGTGCAAGACGGGGGAACTGGATGTACTGGGTGCCTCCTAATATCCTCTGGAGGAGACGGAGAGGTATGAGATGGCATCTCACTCTGAGCCTCACTTTGGCCTGCTCTGGCTGGAGGCACCTGAATGTTACCCTCTCCCACAGCTGTATCAAGCCATTTACTAATCGCTTGCTTCCTAGTCGAAGGCATCGCTGAAAGAAAATAAGGTGAATACTAGATATGAGCACTTACGACTCAACTCTATGCACGATCTAGATTCAGGAAGAAGGTAACAACCCTAGATGTCACGTAGCCTCCTGATTATAAATGTGGGGCGCTACACATCCATAATCAAAACTCTACTAGACACGGCTCATAGACATCCCCTAGGACAGACTTGCTCTGATACGAAGTTTGTCACGACCCAACTGGAAGGTCATGACTAGAACCCGGGCCATACTTGTCGAGCACTAACGTACATTTTATCTAACCTTCCTTATTATCTTTAAGGGCCGACAAGACCAATATAAATGGTAGACATGGATCATGAACATCCAACAATGAAAGATAATGTCATGAACATACGTAACATGGGACGACAAGACTTTCAAGAAACTATATATAAGGTACGAGCTACCATGGTGCCATGAAAGACTATACAACAAAAATCAGCCGACAAGGCATTCCAAACCATACATGAGTCGACACCTATCTATGAGCCTCTAAAAGAACATAAGTGCTACAACATTGCCGGAACAGGGCCCCGACATACCCATAATGTCTATAACAAAAATGCATACCAAGACCACGGCAAGTCCGGAGAAGGGATCTTGCTAATAACCGCTGAACCGGATAGCCTACAATGATGGGGGAGCTGCGTCTACCCGTCTATCAGGACCTGCAGCACGACATGCAGCGTCCACAAATAAAAAGGATGTCAGTACGAATAAAGTACTGAGTATGTAAGGTAGGAAAGCATAAGTAAGAACAATAATGTAAACAGTGATAGGGAATATATAAACAGTGATAGGGAATATACAACCTGTGACATCTGGGTACCTCTGAGGGCTACTGACATGAAATACATGATACATACATATATATATATATACATAAACGTTTAAAACATATGCCTTTGTGGGCATCATCATCATCATATCGTACCCGGCCATAATAGGCTCGGTAAAACGTACCCGGCCATCATAGGGCTCGGTAGAATCGTACCCGGCCACGTGGAGCTCGGTAAAATCCAACTGATCAGTGGTTGCACAATAGGTGCCATACCCGGCCGACTATAGCGCGGCTCGGTAGAGTAAAATAGATACATATATATCTTGCATGATGGACTCATTGGAATCACATTTTGAACCTTTCGGAGTGATGTAAGGTCGGTATCCTTCGTACACGTTATTAGGATTAACTCTTCATCAAGAATCTTATAAGAATCAGGAACTACCAACAACATTGATAATATAAGAATAAGAGAAGTAACATCAATATCAATCGTTTCATAAGAAGGGCAGCAATGTAAGTACTGCTAGCTTCTAAGAGTAGAGTATCTTTGGGAGCTCATTCATTACATTATGTACAATCGGAGTCGTGCAAAAGAATGAAGGGGATAGCCTCACATACCTTGTATATACTGCCCAACCTCAAACTATGCAAATGTCACGACTCCTTAGTCTGCAATAAGAGAAATGACACTATCATTATCGTTTAAGCGTCGTAACTATTATGTATCGACTGCAACCTATTTTACGATGAAACGGACAACACCTCCCCTATTTATATGACTTCCCACAAGTCAATACAATCACCAAACAGCCCAAAAAACATCATTAATAATCATATCGAGCCTCCAAAATAGTCCACCAACTAACAGCATTACTACCAAGCCTTTCGATATATATTTCACAAGTTCTAGCATCAACGACTTAGCCACAACTTGGATAATCTTAAATATATATAGAGTAAGAGGTTCCTTACCTTTAAACATAAAGAACAACTCCAATTTGACCTTAATTTTCCACGAAATATCCCTTCAATTCTGCCACAAGAACAAGGAAGCGAAACTAGCAATTAATTCGGGTTTTTCGGCACTAGAATTACTTTAGAAGACTTGAAATCACGTAGGGTTGATATTAAAAACTTGAAGGTGTATTTACAGAACATAAAACACTTAAAACAACCTCCCACACGAGCTGTAACAACACAAAATCAGCAACAACAAGAAGAACAAGAAACTTACTAGCGCCACGGGATTCCCGACATTTGATTTGTGTTGTTTGCCCTTTGTTTGGGTCTTGGATCATGAGAGAACCTTGAGAGACTGTTTCTAGGGTTATAAGGTCTGAATATACTGAAAAATAATGACTTAAAACGGGGTTGCGGTATCTTATATATGTCCAAATGTCTTAAACCGCCTTTGTGGGCCCCATAGAGAGCAGATTGGCGCGCTCTCGCGAAAATGCGAATATCTCTCTATTTCGAGATTGTATCGATGAACGGTTTAATGCGTTGGAAACTAGACTCATAGATCTTCAATTTGATAGGTAGATCACCCCATAATTCTAAGCACATTGGGAGAAAAATGCAGTAACATATAACCTAAAGTTTAAGTAAAATTATAATCCTATGTTGCGACAACTTTTATCGACTTTTGTTTCATAACTCGCTTGATTTCAAGACTTATGATACGGATATTATATGATTCAAATACATTAAAACAAGACCTCTTGGGACAGTTAATCACCTCTAGTGTTACCCTAAAATACGGGTTACAACATCCTTGATTCGTTTAACTTCTAGTACTTGTTAACCACTCTTATACACCCTTGTATCGTTTAAGACCAATAGGATTAACTTCTTATCATCTCAAAGATAATCTCTTCTTGGATTTACGTCGACTAACTTATGGCGTGATCTATGGTATGCGAATTTGGGTTGTAACAACTATGTAGTGAAATTTGCAATGCGATCTTTTCAATAAGGTAGTTCAAACATGTGCATGCCGAAGAAATTACAAAATATTGGTCATGCATCCATTTAACACAAGTATCTCTGCCACATGTATCAAATAAGACACTCTTATGATATAGCCAAGTATCAATTATAAATCCCATGGATTCTTTTACATGTAAGTTATTCAATGAAGCACATAAATTCTCAGAAAGGTCAGAAGAACCCATAAATTCCAAAATACAAATTTCAATACATTCAAGCTCATGATTATAACTTTCCCCAATAATATTCGCAACATCAATGGATTCTAAACAATTGCTCAAACTATCATAGAAAGAATCATAGATAGGTTCATGAAAAATTATTTGATCACTAGCGTCACAACAATCATGCATATCCTCATTATTAACTGCAAACATTTTTACAAGCCGACAATCAATATGATATGAAGAGTTACTCCCCATCACACAACAAAAATCACACTCTAGCAATTTATTACATGAAAACTCATTAGATACTTGAATAAGAGAAGAAAGAACATTTAACTCATTAGCAAGCCTCTTCTCATAAATTTCATGCCTCTTTCTACCAAGTTGGAATTTATAATCATCTATGTCACACTCAATTTCAAAAGGAAGCAAATTACTCTTGCACTTGAACTTAGATATTACAGTTAATGACTTGATATGTATCAAAATATCATCATCCACAAAAATAATAAAGTCACCAACATAAGAAATAAGAGTATAGTTCATTACCTCCAAAAATATCTTAGGTGTTCTAGAAAGCCCAAGAAATCAAATAAACCAATTATACATACCATACTTGGACTTATTTACCAATGGAATATCATCACCTTGTATTCTTTTATGCAATGGCTCCAAGTTAGCAATGTATTTAGGGAACTCCATGTCATAAACCTAAAAATAAGAATCAAAAGATTCAATAACAAAGAATTTAACCAAGATTTTATCTTCCACTATCCAACAAGAATTGATTTCACTAAATTCATGTTGGAATCCGATTGCATCCGTTGCTACCATCTCTTGTACCTCACCTTCCCTTTCAAAAGGTCTTTCCACATATGGCTGCACAAAATCACAAGAACTAAAACAAAAAAGATTTAATAGGTTAGGAAGTAAAGAAAATATTTTCTTACTTACACTCTCTTTGGCTTTTATCACAAGACTAGCTTTTTCCTCACCCTTAGCCTCTTTTCTCTCACTAAAGTTTTTTTCTTCTTCTTTACTCAAACCCTCTTGTTTTTCTCTCTCTACCTCAAAGACTTTTCTTATCTCATTGCCTTCTCTCTTTTCTTTTCCCTCAAGCTCACTATTTTTCTCAATTGACATCCCATTCTCTTCACTCGACAAAACCTCTCATTTTTCCTCTGTTGGGATGTCAACCTGCACTCCCTTACTCCTCTCATTCTTTTCTCTCTCATATTTTTCCATATTCTCTTTAACAATCTTTTCATCTTCATAAATTTGTGAGGGAGTCAAAGGTCCAAGAATAAGTTTCTTCCCGTTAGCCTCAAAAGTGGCATACCATGGCTTTTCCAACAAGATATGATAATTATTCATGGGAATCATATCACACCAGATCGCATCCTCATAGCTTCCAATAGAGAATAGTAATAACACTCTTTTATCTACATTTACTCCTGTCAACATGTAAGGTTCAATATGCTCAACACAAGGCAAGTTCAATTTTTCAACCATATAAGTGCTAATTGAGTTATAGCCAAACTCTTTATCAATTCTAAGGGCACAAATTGCAGATATTACTTTAGCTCTTGTTTGAAAAATAATTTTACCATTGTCTTCCTTCCATTCGGTATATTGTAAGTTCGACTTTTCAAGTTGTTGAGTCATAGCTCGCCTCCTTTCACTATAACTACCTGTTTGAAACATCTTGAATAAAGATTAGAATAATTATGTATCTCTCAAATTTTGGCGTTTTCCTCTATTGTTCTCACCTCTCTTGCCTTTTTCAACTCAAAGTAACTCTTGGTCGTTAAACTTTAGATTTATTAATAAACCTTACTAGTCACAACCCTTAGTGATAAGAATGTGGAGTTAGAAAAAGAGAAGGAAAGTGAAGGACCAAACCTTGGAAGAATAGGAATTGGTTATGTAGAAAAAATAAGGAAAGAATTTAGGAAACCCAAAATCCACAAGAAGAAGGAAAGAAGTTACCTTAATCTTCAAGAACTAGGATCCCCTCTTCTTGTTTCCTTTCTTGCCTTGGAAACCAAATAATACTTGAATTCTAAAAATAATAATGAGCCATAATGCTTTTCTTTTGGCTGATTTTCGTTTTTTTTTTGTGCTTATTTTTTTTTTTTGGTTTTGTTATGCTCAAGAACCTCCCAAAATTATCAAGATTGAAATCTTGATTAGCCTATGCTCTGATACCACTTGATAACAACACGATAGAGGTCCAAGAATTACTAAAAAAAATTAAGAAACGTGCGGAAGCTAAAATAAAATAAAGAAATAAAACAACGACGGAAAATTAAAGATAGATTGAATTCAATAAAGAGTTTCTTGAATTCAAGAAGTGTATTCTTAAAGTTGAATCCTAACAACAACAATTAGCTAACAAAGAACTAATCGCCTTTGGTAGAGAATTAAAAATAAGAGATAGATTGTGAAATCCGACCCTTTAGAATAACAAGAACAACAATAACCCTAAATTTATCACCTTTCTTGAATACCTAGAAGTGATCTAAGATTTCGAAAGAGTTTAATCTTACCACCTTAAGTTGAGTCTTGAAGGTTGAAGAATAAATCCAAGAGTGGCTACACACAAGAGTGCAAGAAAATCTCACAATTTCTATTGATAATAGTCTATAATAATCTAACTCTAAAAGCAAAGAAGATACCCCTTTATATAGAGAGGGGGTCACAAAATTCCTACATTAAAACAAGAAAATAAAGTCCTAAACTACTTTGGACAACAAGTCCAAATACCTTAGGAAAAGGAAAAACACTAGGAAACAAAAACCAAGTCAATCTTGGAAAGTAACTCCAACAATCTTAGGAAAAGGAAAACATAACCTTAACTACCTAAGAGAGCAATAAATCTAATACCAAAGTATATGGAAATAAGTTAAAACCAATCTAGGATAGAATCTTGAAAGTCCCAAACCAATCATGGATAGGATCTTGGAAATCTTGGAAATCTTGAAGGCAACTTGCAAGCAACTTGGCACCAACTTGTACCCAACTTCTATCACGCCTATTGAACCTTTATTGGGCAGCAAGTAATTTCTTTTTATGTTATAAAAATGTGGCGTCATGTAGGACTTATTGGGCTGCAAGTTTGGATACATTTTTAGGTACGAAATAGGTCCAACACTGGCATAATTTGGACCTTCTTCAGAGGATGTCTCTTGGGATCTAATCCACCTCTTCTTGGACATGAATTTGGACCATAAAATAATTATAACTCCTAGATAACTCATATCCTTTATCCTTGAGCTCTCCACCCCAATTAACAACTTCTTTATTTGCACTTGAAGTCTAATGACCTTGTTTTGCCACTATTTAGCTTGACATCTTGTTAAAGGCCCTCCTTGAGATTCCAAAGCTTCATTCTTGTCCTTGAATAGATTTGAGCTTCCTAGGATGCTATCAACTCACCTGCTGCATGGACAACTCACGTGCTAATACTCACAAACCACCCGACGTGGTCATAGTCTCAATATCACAATACGGCCGACGTGGTCACAGGCATAACAAAGCAATCTGCCCGACATGGTCATAGGCTTAACAACACAATCTGCCCGGCGTGGTCACATACATAACAACAAAATCCGCCTGGCATGGTCAGAGGCATAACAACATAATTCGCCCGACGTGGTCACATGCACCCAGTCCAAATCCTATCACATAGAAGCAAATATACAAGAATACATGTATGTGATCAACGAATATCAGATTTCATGCTTCTGGACTGGTATAAGTGATATGCTAAAGTGTATGCATGTGCAAAGTGTGTTATCATAGTTCAAATCCAAATTTCATCATAGAATTAGCAATTACCAAGTTTAGTCAGGGAATTATCCTCTTCGTATCGTCAAACATGGCTCAAATAGTTCACAATAGTGTTACAAATATGGAAAATATTATAGCTTAAAGCTTGATAGTTAATTCTAGGCATATCTTATCCTAAGCACTACCCCGAGCATGGATGAATACCCCGGTGCTCGCACATGAGCTCAAATCCCTTACATATGTTCACCATAAGACCTAGCTATCATAAATAATTCAGGCAACTAGTGCCTCAACCATGTTTAGATAGCCAAGCCAAAGCAAATATCGAGCAAGCCAAACAACATACTAGAAATGCCATCCCGCGCATAACAACCTCCGAACGACTCGAAACTAGCCAGAAGCAACTCAAATACATCAAATAATGCCAAAGGAAACCAAGCCAAATAATAGAGGTTGAATCTTTAATCAATAACTCAAAGTCAACCAAAAGGTCAAACCCGGACTTGGGAACCCGACAAAACTTACAAATCTGACAACCCATTCAATTACGAGTCCAGCCATACTAATTTCACTCAAATCCGACTCTGAATCGATGTTCAAAACTCAAAAATTTACTTTAGAAAAGTTTAGACAAAAAATCCCAATTTCTCTTTTGAAATAATCAATCAAATGCCAAAAATGAAGATGGAATCACGGAATATAATCAAAACCAAGTAGAAAACACTTACCCTAATTCATGTGGTGAAAATCGCCTCCAAAATCGCCCAAATCCGAGCTCCATAGCTCAAAATATGATAAAATAACTCGAAGTTCGAAAATAGAGTACTACTTAAAGGTCAGCTCCAGCTATACTTTTCGCGAACACGTCAAGACCCTCGCGTTCGCGATGAACAAAATTTCACCTCCACAAAAGACTCTACGTGTTCGCGGCACAGACATCGCAAACGCGATGCACAACAGATCCAGACCTTCGCGAATGCGGCTACTATTTTACAAATGCGTAGACATTACCTCCAGCTCCCAGCTCCTTAACTCAACTCTACGCGAATGCGAACTGGCTGACAGCAATGCGATGCTCAGACCTTACAAAGTTATGCGAACGCGATTACCCCATCGCGAATGCGATGAAGAAATAACCCAACTCCTGATTTCTTCTACGTGGTCACTTTCAGCCCTTCGCGATTGCGAAGGACAGTAGAAACAACATAAACGAGTAACATGAACATGGAGGAAAATGGTCCGAAATCGATCTGAAACACGCCCGAGCCCCTCGGGATCTCGTCCGAACATACCAAAAAGTCCCAAAACATTACTCGAGGCCTCAAATCACACATAACAATATCAAAATCATGAATCACACCTCAAATCAAACTATATGAACTTTTGAACTTTCAACTTCCAAAACTCGTGTTGAACCATATCAAATCAACTTGGAATAACCTCAAATTTTGCACACATGTTACAAATGACATAACGAAGCTATTCCAATTCTCTGAACCACAATCTGAACCCGATATCATCAAAGTTGATCCCGGTCAAACCTTTGAACTTTCCAAAGCTTCAAATTGCCAACTTTCGCCAATTAGCGCCAAAACCTTCCAGAAATATCCAAATGCAAATCCGAGAATACGCCAAAGTCCAAAATCAGAATCAAAACCTAAGGGAACCATCAAAACTCTGATCCGAGGTCAAATACATAAAAGTCAAACTTGGTCAACTCTTCCAACATAAATCTTACTAGTTGAGAATCATTCTTTCAAATCAATCTTGAATCACCTGAAAACCAAAACTGATGATTCACACAAGTCATAATATATCATATGAAGCTACTCCAGAATTTAAACAGCTGAACGGAATGCAAATGCTCAAAATGACCGATTGGGTCGTTACACTTACCATGTTTTTTTAACATGTTGCTTCCTCCATAAATTAAGGCAATTCCCCTAGTTATGAACTTTTGGACTGTCCATCAAAAAAGATAATGTAAAATTCTTCATAGGTCAACCTTCATAAATTTCAATAGTCTCTATAGGGACAATGAGCGATGAATCACCTATCAATTGATTCAACACGAACATGTGGAAAACCAGATGTATGAAAGACAATTCTTGAGGCGATTTAAACCTATATAGGCTACTTGCCCAATTTTCATCAAAATCGTATAAGACCCACTGTATCTTGGTCTTAGTTTCCCCTTCTTCCAAAATCACATTACACTTTTCATGGGGAAACATTCAAGAACACTTAATCATCTTCTTTGAACTCCAAATCTCTATGTCGTACATCTAAATTGGAATTTTAGTGACTTTGAGTGGTCTTCAACTTATATTTGATCATTTTGACTTTCTCCATGGATTGGTGAACTAGATCGTGAATTATGAACTCTATTTTACCAATTTCAAACTACCCAATAGGAGATCTACATCTTCTCCCATAAAAGGCTTCAAATAGAGCCATTTGAATGCTCGTGTTATAGATATTATTGTAAGCAAACTTGATAAGAGACAAGTGGTCATCCCAACTACCTTTAAAGTCAAGAACAAATGATCTCAACATGCCCCCGAGTGACTGAATTGTTTGCTCAGGTTGTCCGTTGATCTGAGAATGAAAAGTTATGCTAAGATTAACTTGAGTAACAAAAACTGTTACATCCTGTACTTTAAAATTAGGATGAGTCATAGTAATCCATATGAGGTTGAAGGGATTAAGACCATTCACGAGGTTATAAAGGATTTGTGACTATGTTATTGTAAGACCCCGTAAGTTTAACAACTTTGATACCGTTATATACATTTGATATGGTATTTTGAGTGGAACATTTTTTCAAAAAAAAAAAAAAGAAAGTTTGAAAAATATGATTTTATATAGTTATTAATATTACTACTTTCGAACATACTTTAAATTATACAAATAATATGAGAAGGTTTATGAGATTTTCTTTATTGTAAAGATAGAAATTATTTTTTTCACAAGAAAAGAAGATTATCTTTTACCATTTTAAGAATTAAGCGTACTAAAATTTGTACTCTTTATATGAGATTAGGAAAATTAGAAGTTGCGAAAATATATGTATTTTTACATGAATGTTTTAATGAAATAATAGTGTATGTATTGATTTTATATGATACCGTGATTTATTAATATTTTAATAATTTAATAATTTAATAGTAGTACTTTAGGATGAGGACATGACTATTTTCGAGGTTATAAATATTTATGATATGTCAATAATGTTCTAACTGAGTGCATTTTAGTCATATCATCTCTTAACTTTTGTATTTGAAACACATATACCTAAATTTGTTGACACTATCATTACGTGTCAATTGTTCTTGTTTCCAAGCCAAGTTCCAACACATACTATGTGCAGAGATTAGAGAGTTCCTTTTCTAATCGCTTCATCTTCAGTTAATCAAAAATTCTTTTCATTCTATCTCCTTCTACCTGTCTCTTTTTCCCCCCACTATAGCCATCGACTTTTCCCCAATTTGGTTTTTTATCACGGTCATTTTTGTATACGGTCAAAACCTATTTGAGTCAGTCGTACGGACTGATCGAGACGATAAGGTTTCGATCGAAAGATATCTGCATGACAAGCTCGATCAAGGTCCGAAGTAAGGGCGGCGAGCTTCGAGCTCTAAGACAGATCAATGATAATATCGATATCATTATCGATCCCATATCCAAATCGAACTACAAGGCAAAGCGGAGATTATCGAAGATGCATGGACCGACCAACACTCACCCCAAATACCGATACTCCAAGTCAGAATTGAGCTCGGACCAAGGCCGAGGGCTCGATCCAACACCGAGCTCGAGCCAGTATCGAGCTCGCATACTAGGGTCGTTGCAACCACACTATGGGAGAGAATCTTGGAGGAAATCGAGGAAAAGACAATACATCATGGGCTCTCCACTACGTATTTTTTATTATATATAAAGTAGGATCCCTCTACTATAAGAGGGACATGGATTGTAAGCAAGCAGGCGACACGGTAACAAAAGATCACTTCTCATATTGAAAGATATCCCCTTGTGCTTGTTTTACTTTATCTTATTCATTCTTTTTGCTCACTATTTTCATTCTCATAGTCAAGAACACACATATTTCTATTTCTCTACACGATTTATATCAAATTGTATCGCATATCCTTAGAACCATACACAAATCTAACGTTATCCGATTTTTTGGGTAAACAGTTTGGCGCCCACCGTGGGGCTAAGGGTAATAGTGGTTGTTTGATACAAATCTGCAATACACACCAGTTTACAACTTCAGATCAACAATGGCAAACCCTCGATTGATGGCTATACCTATCGACCACAAACCCGGCCTTCAAGATGAAACCAACGACTTGACACCCAGGGCCGGAAGGCGAATTAACGATGTCACCGAAGCTCGAGTCGAAGTACCGCTAGATGTCAATTCACAAGTGGCTCTTGAGGCAAACCAATGTTCCGAACCGGAAAAAAGCATTCAGGACGGTACTCGATCCGTAGCTCGAGACACCCATAACGTAGAGGAGATCGGAGTCTGCTTACATGATCTTCAAGATGTTACAAGCCCAGCAAATAGCGACAGCTCAGTTGCAGAGCCAAACTCAGGAACGAAGCAGGCCGGAGCCCAATCCGCTTCGAGAAATCACCCCCTGAATGGAACCAGCCGTAGTGAAGTCAAATGAGCAAGAATTGGGGACTACTCCCGAAATTACTAAATTGCTCGAGGAACTCACAAAACGAGTCGAAGCCAACGATAAAAAAGTAGAAATATATAATTCCAGGGTCGATCAGATCCCGGGAGCTCCACCAATGATAAAAGAGCTAGATTCGAAAAAATTCATTCAAAAGCCTTTTCCCTCGAGTGCAGCCCCAAAACCAATCCCCAAAAAATTCCGTATGCCCGAAATACCCAAATATAACGGAACGACCGACCCCAGCGAGCACATCACTTCTTACACGTGTGCCATCAAGGGCAATGATTTGGAAGATGATGAGATTGAATCTGTATTATTGAAAATATTTGGTGAAACCCTATCAAAGGGGGCAATGGTATGGTATCATAATTTACCATCAAACTCTATTGATTCTTTTGCTATGCTTGCAGATTGCTTCGTAAAAGCACATGCCGGAGCCATAAAGGTCGAAACCAGAAAGTCAGACCTGTTCAAGGTAATACAAAAGGATAACGAGATGCTAAGGGAGTTCGTAGCTCGTTTTCAAATGGAACGAATGGATCTGCCACCAGCCACAGACGATTGGGCTGTTCAAGCTTTCACTCAAGGTCTAAACGAGCGGAGCTCGATGGCTGAAGCAAAATATGATCGAGTACCCATCTATTACTTGGACCGATGTGCACAATCGATATCAATCCAAAATAAGAGTCGAAGATGACCAGTTGATTTCTAGGTCCGTTACGAAAAAGCAAAAGTCGACCAGAGATCGATACCAGCCATATAGCGGAAATGATACTACTGCTAAGTATCCGAGGCCTCTTTAAAATCAACCTCGTATACTAGGGGGCTTTATCATTGAACGCATCTGTGATGATTATCAAGTTCGGTGCAAAGGAAGTTACTTCGTTATTTCATGACAAACAGTGTCTCAACAGGAAACGTTGTAAGAGCCAAATGGTCAAAACGAACCATGCTTATGTAGTTGGCCTGAGCCCTGACGCAAAATATGAACCCATGTATAATGATTTGAAAATAAAGCCCTCTTCTTTACCGATATTCTATGTTCAAGATTTATTATGCAAACAGGATCGAGTTCGAGCAAGCGCTCACCCGATCATTACGCCTAAGGGCTACATTATTTTGAGTTCGAATCATTCACTCGACTACTAAGCCTACGGGCTACATTATTTCGAGTTCGAATCATTCACTCAATTACTAAAGTTTACGGGCTACTTTTATTTCGAGTTCGAGCAACCACTCACTCGATCATTCCGCCTACGGGATACTTTATTTCGAGTTTGAATCATTCACTCGACTACTAAAGCCTACGGACCACTTTTATTTCGAGTTCGAGCAAGCACTCACTCGATCATTATGCCTACGGGCTGCATTATTTAGAGTTCGAATCATTCACTCGACTACTAAGCCTACGGGCTACTTTGATCATTACGCCTATGGGCTACTTTTATTTTGAGTTTGAGCAAGCACTCACTTGATCATTACGCCTACGGGCTACTTTATTTCGAGTTTGAATCATTCACTCGACTACTAAGGCCTACAGGCTACTTTTATTTCGAGTTCAAGCAAGTACTCACTCGATCATTATGCCTACGGGCTACATTATTTCGAGTTTGAATCATTCACTCGACTACTAAATCCTACGGGCTACTTTTATTTCGAGTTCGAGCAAGCACTCACTCGATCATTACACCTACGGGCTACTTTATTTCGAGTTCGAATCATTCACTTGACTACTAAAGCCTACAGACCACTTTTATTTCGAGTTCGAGCAAGCACTCACTCTATCATTACGCCTACGGGCTATATTATTTCAAGTTCGAATCATTCACTCGACTACTAAAGCCTACGGGCTACTTTTATTTCGAGTTCGAGCAAGCACTCACTCGATCATTACGCCTACGGGCTACTTTATTTTGAGTTCGAATCATTCACTCGACTACTAAATCCTACGGGCCACTTTTATTTCGAGTTCGAGCAAGCACTCACTCGACCACTAAGCCTACGAGCTACTTTGACCATTATACCTACGGGCTGCATTGCATCGAGTTCGAATCATTCACTCTATTACTAAGCCTGCGGGCTACTTTTATTTCGATTTCGAGCAAAACTACTCATTTCTTCGAATTAAAACGAACACTTGACTATTTAAGCTGAAGGATGTTCGAGCCAGATAAAGCGAAGGGGACTACCCACAAGGCCCGAAGGCAACAGAGATTTAAATTCAAACTATCTTTAGTTTGAAAGGCTATTTTTCTTCAAAAAGAAGAAAGATTTATATTTACAAATTTTTTGTACAGAGGTGGCTACACTTCCAAAAGGAAGTTCTTTATACAAAAACCGAAAGCGGTATCAAAAGAACGCAGCGATCGACCTAAGGCCCTAAATGACTCAATATTCATCGGAGGCCGTATTCTCGGAATCATCCTCATCTTCAGACTCCCACGAGTCATCGGAGTCCTCCTCAGGAAAGGCCAACCTTCGAGATTTGTTCTCCTCTGCCCTGGCGACTTCAATCTCGGCCCCAACATCGAATCCCTAAGCTCTGACCTCCTCGAGAGCCTCTCTCCAAGCCTGCCACTTTGCATGTTCGACCATGCTCACAGCTTTGGCTTGATTAACCTCGACATCGATCCTGAACTCAGCTACTTTGGCATCGGCTCTTTTTTTGGCCTCGACCACTTCAGATCTGGCCACTTCGAGTTCTTTGGCAAAATATGCTTTATCTAAACTGGCCAAATCCACCCGATGCTGAAGCTCTTTCATCTTTTTGATCATCCCCAAAGCATTTTCTTTCACAGATCGAAGTTGGGCATCTGAAAGCTCCAGCTGAGCCTCGACGACATCCTTTTTCGAGGCAAGGTTATCCATACACTTTTTAAATTCTTTTGCCTCGGCCAGTAGTGCATCTACCTGTGAGTTAAGCCGTCCGATCTGCTCGATCCTCTGTCAAACCTGTAGAATCGGATCGTTAGTGGTTATCTCTTTTTCATCTTCACTATAATGGAACATTCGGAATACCTGCTCAGCCATCTCCTCATGCTCTTCCTGAGCCGCTGTCAAATCTGCTCGAAGTTTTTTCACTAAGAAGCTTGTACGAGTCACTCTTCTCAGAGAGGCTCCGAACCTCGGCGTCATGCTCCTCCCTGATTCGAAGAAAGGCCTCGTGATGCAACACCAAAGCCTGCAAACAAAAGGAGAAACATTAGACTTACCTGCAACTCTGTGTAAAAGAAGCGGCGAAAACGCCATCAGAGTTACCCGATTCAAAGCATGTTGGGCCTCGTTGAAGAGACAGGTAGGCCCCACCGCATTCATTACTAATTGATCTTCTTCGGTCACCAAGGACCGAAGGTAACTGGCAATCCCCACAGGGGAAGAAAAAATTCGGGTATCCGCAGGAACGGAGAGCACTATCTTCCGCCTTTGGTCGGGATCGATACTCGGGGCCGAAAATCGGTCCTCCAGTTTATGGATCGATGGAAACGTCAGTACATATCTGATCGAGCCGTTGGTAAATCATATCGTTTCTCGCCACATCCTTTTTCGAGAAATGATGGGACTGTGTATACGGTCAAAACCAATTTGAGTCAGTCGTACGGACTGATCGAGACGATAAGGTTTCGATCAACGGAGATCGGCATGACAAGCTCAGTCAAGGTCCGAAGTAAGGGTGGCGAGCTTCGAGCTCTAAGACCGATCAATGACAAGCTCGATATCATTATCGAGCCCATATCCAAATCGAACTACAAGGCAAAGCGGAGATTATCAAAGATGCATGGACCGACCAACACTCACCCCGAATACCGAGACCCCAAGTCAGAATCGATCTTGGACCAAGGCCGAGGGCTCGATCCAACACCGAGCTCGAGCCAGTATCGAGCTCGCAGACTAGGGTCATTGCAACCGCACTATGGGAGAGAATCTTGGCGAAAATCGAGGAAAAGATAATACATCATGGGCTCTCCACTACATATTTTTTATTATATATAAAGTAGGATCCCTCTACTATAAGAGGGACATGGATTGTAAGTAAGCAGGCGACACAGTAACAAAAGATCATTTCTCATATTGAAAGATATCCCCTTGTGCTTGTTTTACTTTATCTTATTCATTCTTTTTGCTCACTATTTTCATTCTCATAGTCAAGAACACACATATTTCTATTTCTCTACATGATTTATATCAAATTGTATTGCATATCCTTAGAACCATGCACAAATTTAACGTTATCCGATTTTTTGGGTAAATAATTTTCAGCACTTGCTACTTCTGAATAAAATAATAAAAAAGGGAGTCCAACCATTGCTTTCCCGGTTAAAAATCAACGACCTTAACCATAGCAGAATGGTCATCCAATATATATCTTCCCCAAAGTTCCACAAGTCCTTAAGTATGTTTTAACATAATAATATCACTACTCCAAGTGTTTGACTAATATACTGAATGGAAGTTTCTACAGTAGATATGCACTTTTCTTAGTGCTCTTAGTTATAAACAATGGAAGTTTCACGTTTTGAAAATCATTGGATATCAAGCTCTCCCTTTATCCTTCTCCACTCAAATACCGGGCTTTTGTTTGTGGCGAAGTTTGAATTCTTTAGCAAGTGGGATAAGACCATGTATGTTAAGGCTATACATTCTTTTCCTTTTAGCATGATCCAAATGATACAAACGAAACGAGCAAATACCCAACTTTCATAAATGACTCTATTCATAGAGGTACTAGGGGTGCCTATATTCTTGATTCCCCATGTGTCTTATTATTATATATTTCGTTCATGGGTCTCAGAATATTACGTAATTGATAAAGTTTATCCGAAAGGTATATTGATCTTATTAACATATTATTTTATGCATTTTATTCATTTATACATGTACATTGACCCATGACCAGATGGCGTTATATACGCGTATATTATATGTATATGGGATATGGGAAAAGGTTACGACGTTATATACGCACCACCACCTGATCAGTTGGTATACGTTGATGATTTTGCCCACAGAGGCTGAGATGATATGATGGGATGCTCTCAGAGGCTTGATGATGTTATGTACACATAGACCTATGCATTATATGACATTTATACGCATTTGCATGACATTATAAATATTTCATGATTTACAGAGCTATCCAGACTTACAGGTTGAGTCCTTTACTCCATGTTTCTTTTATGTCCTTTATATATTGATTTACATGCCTTACATACTCGGTACATTATTCGTACTGACGTCCTTTTGTTGTAAACCCTGCATTCATGCTTGCAGGTATAGGTAATCAATTTGACGATCCCTCATAGTAGACGAGGTTAGCATTCAGCAAAGGATCGGTAAGACCTCATTCGGAGTGCAACCGAGTCTATGAGTCATCGTGTCAGAGTTTTGCTACAGACTTATGGGTAGGCTAGAACCCTGTCCCATTTGATGTCAGCAAATCTTAGAGGCTTTGTAGACAGAGGTTCATTTTGTACAATATGTCAGAGGCCTTGACGGGCAATATGTATTGATGTTTTAAGAATTATGGTTCATTGATACAACGCTTGCCCACTTATAGTTATACATTACAAGTTGTGGCCATGTTGGCTCATGTTAGTTAGAAGAAAAAGAATGAGTTACAGAGTGGTTTGCTCGGGCCAGTACGGCACCGGGTGCCAACTACGCCTCCCCGAGTTTTGGGCATGTCAAAAACCTTTCTGATTTTTACTCCCCGTTCATTAGCCACAGTAGGTGCCATTATTTTGGAGTGCATACTATTTTGTAGGGAGACTGTTTTTACATGACCATTTCTCCTTAAAGTCTTGATTTTAGATGTCTTATTGTTGATAATCTATAAAGATGGTTGGAAGTGAAATAAGTGAATTGGGGATATAAAGTGTGGCCAACATGCCAAGAGTGAAAGTTATACTTATGGCCAATGGTGCCAATGAAATGAGATGACATGAGAAAGAATATGAAACTCCTTTGATTCAACTGTTCCGAAATTGACTTCGAAAATAGAATTGCCTAAAAGCATTATGAACTCAAGTGATGCCCATATGTGGCTGTTTTAACTAATGCTATGCCTTGTAAGTAGTTTCGATGTGTTTTGCATTCTTACATATTCGTGAGTTGAAATTGTGTATTGTCCTTTTTGGGAAAAAGTGTTTCAAGAATAAATGATGTGTTACTTGTTTATGATTTTAACTTGTGCTTCGATTGCCAATCATTTTACTCCATTTCTTGGAAAGAAATCCATTATGATTAAAGCCTTCATTACTAATGAACCTAAAGTTGTGATTTCCGGAATATTCTATATGTTGATATTTATGATGATGATCCATAAAAGGAAAGAAATGAAAGTGTGGAATATGAAATACGGCCATTGTGCCATGAAAGAAGAATCATATGTATGGCCAAGAGAGCTAATGAAATAATGTTGTAAGAGGATGAAAATGCCAATGAGACTATAAATGGTGTGAAAGGCTATGAGGTAAATGCATATGTATTGTTGTTTCCTTTGTATGCAAATAAAAAAAATATTTTTGGGAGTATCGATAGTCACCGAGGAAGGGTAGGTTGAAATAACCTAACCCTAAAACTACACGTGCCGGTGTAGGAGTGGATTGTGATCATTCCCCTTATTTGGGATGAGATTGATGTGATAATATAATTCCCCTTATTTGGGATGAGATTGATGTGATAATATTATTCCCCTTATTTGGGATGATATTGATGTGATAATATTATTCCCCTTAATTGGGATGACATGATTGATAGAAAAGGATGATGTCGATCCACACGAAATTGTGGTGAGATGTCCTAGCCGATCGGGTCGTGATCCGACACCATGCCATACACATGGTGGTGATTGTGCTGTAAATTGTAATTGAAATTGTGATTGTGGTTGATGTCTCTAATGAGATGGCCTAGCCGATCGGGTCGTGATCGGACTCTGTGCTAAAAGTACGATGGTATTGGTATTGAGAGTGATTGTGGTTGACGTCTCTAATGAGATGGCCTAGCCGATCAGGTCGTGATCGGACTCCATGCTAAAAGTACGGACAAATATTGGTATTGTGAACATTGGTATATCGGTGCTAAAGATCTCTCAACCAAAAATAATATTATTTTCATATTTTGGAAATTAATATGTTTTAACTTGAAAATTGGATATCATTGATTGTTGATTGTTGTTTCCATGGTTTTCCCTTCTATGTTGGCATTCTATTTTGAAAGAGGACAGTTAGCTTTACATACTAGTACTATTCCATATGTACTAACGTCCCTTTTGCCAGGGGAGCTGCATCTTCAATGGATGCAGGTGGTTCATCAGCGGGCAACTTTGGTCCTCGTTAGTAGTCACTTTCTATTCAGCAGATTTTTGTGAGCCCTACTCTATTCCGGGCCTAATGTCGTTTGAGTTGTACATTGTGTTTTAAGGTATAGTCGGGACGTTGTTGCCGGCACTTCCATACTACTCTTGTGTTGTACTTAGAGGCTCCGTAGACAGGTTGTGGAGTATGTATGATGTTGGGAATTGAACTAGATGTGTTGGTATTTTTGGCAAACATATTTTTCATTATATCTATAAACTTGGAAATTATAATGAAACTGCTAATGGAAATGAAATGGGCGTTGCTAATGAAATCTTTTCAATGTTTGATTAATGGAGTACATCTCCTCTTTATTCATGGATGAGTTTGGGTAGAAGAAAATCTAACAGGCTTGCTCGGTCGGGTTTACTCAATTGAGCGCCGGTCGCGCTCCCCGAGTTTGGGACGTGACAATTATAAAATACACAAAATGGACCCTCCGAACCCAATCTGCGATCGCAAAATACACTGCAGAACAGGTCTGCGGTCCGCGAAAAGGACCGCAATATCGTCCTCCAAAACTGGGTTGGCCTGGCCAAGTCTGCGACAGATGTGCGGTCCGCAGATGACTTCTGCTGCAACAAAATGAACCGCAAAACCTCCCTCAAAAGAATCCTCATGTTGGTTCTGCGATGGAAGTGTGGCCCGCAAAATAAATATGCGGCTGCATAATTGACCACGGAATAACCTTCAAAATTAAGCTTCACCTGGTTCACTCCGCGATGGTCCTGCAGGCCACGAAGCCGATCCATGTTCATGAAATTGACTGCAGAAATGCACTCCTCAACAAATTTGTATTCCACCAACTCCTTGATGCATTGCAAGTCCAAAAATCTGTACCGAGACGAGCAAACTCGCCACAAAAATTATTTACAACCCTCCAAACTCATAGGCGTACTTTTACGGGGTCTTACATCCTCCCCCTCCTAGGATCATTCATCCCCAAATGAGGAATAGAGTCCGCCAGGACACCCAACATGACTTAATTCTACCCCCACACCTCAAGAGTTCCAAATTTGGCTAACTCCCTAAGTTTTCAGAAATTTCGGCACAGTTTCCCCTATAATTGGGCATATCCACCTGTCAGAGAGACCTAGAAACCAATCCTAAAAATATATTCATAATCCAACGACGTTACATAGCATGAAAACAAAATCGACCATAACCTCATAAGCATTATATTACCAAAAAGGATCATCTTAACATAAACTGTACAAGTTGAACATAATTCATAGAATGTAAACTCCTAACATTCCTCTTTAAGTACAACAATATGATTACACAAACATGTGAGGGTATTTCCTCTTCATCACTTCCTCGGCCTCCCAGGTGGCCTCTTCAACTTGTTGGTTTCGCCATAGCACTTTCATAGATGCAATCTCTTTATTCCACAACTTTTGAACTTGCCTATCAAGAATGGCAACCGGAATCTCTTCATAGGTAAGATCCTCATTAACCTCAATAGCCTTCACCAGAACAATGAGCGACGGATCTCTGATCTCCGACTACCTTCTTTAACATACACACATGAAATACCAGGTGTACTAAGGACATCTCTTGAGGTAGCTCGATCCTATAAGCCACTTGAACAACCCTCTACATGATTCTGTACGGTCTGATATACCTCAGACTCAATTTCCCTTTCTTCCCAAATCGCATTACGCCCTTCATGGGAGAAACTTTCAAGAACACCCAATCATCCTCTTTGAACTCCAAATTTCTGCGACGCGTATCCGAATAGGACTTTTGGAAACTCGGAGCAGTCTTCAATTCCTTAATGATCTTGACCTTCTCCATAGCCTGATGCACGAGGTCTGTCCCTATAAATTCTGCTTCCCCAGCTTCAAACCAGCCAATGGGAGATCTACATCTCCTACCATATAAAGCTTCAGACAATGCCATTTGGGTGCTGGCATGATAGCTATTGTTATAAGCAATTCTATCAATGGCAAATGATCATCCCAACTACCCTTGAAGTCAAGAACGCAAGCGCACAACATATCCTCAAGCGTCTAAATAGTCCGCTCTGCCTGCCCGTCGGTCTGCGGATGGAAGGCTGTATTAAAATGCACCTGAGTACCCAAACCTTGCTGAAAGTTTTGCCAAAAATTAGCTGTGAACTGCGCTCCTCGATCGGAATGGAAACTGGAGTGCCATGCAACCTGACTATTTCCTTGATATACAACTGAGTATAATGTTCTACTGTGTTGGTGGTCTTAACAGGTAAGAAGTGTGTTGATTTCGTGAGTCGTTCCACAATCAAGCAAATCGAGTCAAACTTACGAGACGTGCGAGGAGACCTACAACAAATTCCATATTGATCGTCTCCCACTTCCACATTGGTATTTCTATATTCTGCGCCAACCCATCGAGCCTTTGGTGCTCAGCCTTCACTTGCTGACAGTTTGGACATCTTGCTACAAAGTCTGGTACATACCTCTTCATGTCATTCCACCAGTAGACATCCTTGAGGTCATGATACATCTTCATAGAGCCTAGGTGTACGGAATACCTGGAACTACACGGTCATGATTCTTTCTCGGAGACCGTCAATGTTCGGAACACACAATCACCCTTGGTACCTGAGGGTGTTGTGTCATTCATGTCAAGAGAAAAAGTTGTGGTTTTGTGTTTTTGAATTCCCTCCTTTAGCTGCACCAATAATGGTTCATCATATTGTTTCTCCTTGACTTCCACTACGAGTGATGATTCAGCACTATTTTGCATAATCACCCCACCTTCACTAGAGTCCGCAAGCCGAACTCCCAAACTGGCCAAATGGTGAACTTCCTTGGCTATAGGTCTCTAGCAGGCCTTCTAGTGAGCCAAACTACCCATGGATTTCTGGCTAAGGGCATCCGCCACAATATTAGCTTTCCCTAGATGATATAGAATATCGATGTCATAGTCCTTGAGTAACTCAAGCCATCTCCTTAGCCTCAGATTCAATTCCTTCAGCTTGAAATACTGAATATCGATGTCATAGTCCACATGGATCGCATACAAATAGTGACGTCAAATTTTCAAAGCAAACACCATCGTCGCAAGTTCTAAGTCATTTGGTTGCTAATTCTTATCATGGTTCTTAAGATTCTTGGAAGCATATGCGATCAGCTTTCCATGTTGCATTAATACACACCCAAGTCCGATCCTTGAAGCATCACAATATACCACAAACCCATTCGTACCTTTCGGTAAGGTCAACACCGGTTTTGTAGTCAATCTTGACTTCAACATTTGGAAGCTCTTTCACAAGCATCTGACCACTGGAACTTAACTGCCTTCTGTGTCAATTTAGTCAATGGAGAGGCAAGAGTGGATAACCCCTCCACAAACGTCCTGCAATACCCAGCTAAGCTCAAGAAACTGTGAATCTCTGTTAGAGTTGTAGGTCTAGGACAATTCTTCATAGTTGCAATCTTCTGAGGATCAACCTTGATTCCCTCACTAGAGATGACATGACCCAAGAAAGCAACAGATTCAAGTCAAAACTCACACTTAGAAAGAAAATTTTGCATGCAACTTGTGCTGACTCAGAGTTTGCAAAACTGCCCTAAGATGATCGGCATGGTCCTCCCGACTTCATGAATATACAAGGATGTCGTCAATGAACACTATCACGAAGGAGTCGAGGAAAGGCTTGAAGACTCGATTCATAAGATCCATGAAAGTTGTTGGGCCAATCGTTAGCGCAAAAGACATCACCAGAAATATAAAGTGCCCATACCGAGTCCTGAGAGTTGTTTTTGGAATATCCTGCTCCCTGATTTTCAATTAGTGATACCCTAATCTGAAATCAATCTTGGAGAAGTACTTAGCACCAGGAAACTGATCAAACAAGTAATCTATCCTTGGCAATGGGTACTTATTCATGATTATTGATGACTAGGTCGGGAATCCAAACTAGAGTAAGAGTTTAAGAAGTAAATGCGGAAGCAATAACAATAAGGAATTGAACAACTAGAACTAAGGGGCAGGAAATAAAGTAGATGGGAAAATTCAAGGAAAGAATTCCAAGAACTTCCAAGAATGCAAGTTCTATAGCCTTGACAAGATCAAAGCAATAACGTCTTGATTTATTGAAGAAATCAAACGCCTTTACTTAAAAGCAAATCAAAACAATAGATTCAGATCTTAACCGCTTTACGAGCGATACAACAATTAATAACTAGTATTAATCACTTTCTAAGAATACCACAAAGGAATCAAAGATATCACAATAGAGAAGTAATCTTACTACCTTGAACTATGAATTAATAAAGGTTGAAAGATAAATCTCAAAGCCCAAGTAACAAAGGTTCAAAAGAACTCTCAAAGTATGATATACTTAATCAAATAATGAAGTCTCTCAATGAATGAGAAGAACTCCTTATTTATAGGAGTACTAAGGCATAAAAAGTCCTTAAAATTAGGTAGTGTGGCTGCTAAGGCATCAAAAAGTCATTACAATTAGGTAGGGTGGTTGCTAAGGAGTAAGAAAAGTCATTAAAATTAGGTAGAGGGCGGCCAAAATCCCTTTAGGGCAGATTTGGACCTTAAAACTACTAGTTTGGGCCATTGGTTTGGACTCAAATTGGGCTCCATTTCAAACACCCCCATTTGGACCTCTTTTAAGCTCATTTTGGTCTCTTCTGGGTGCCCTTTTGCTAGATTTCAAGGGCCGAGTTCGGGACCCAATCTTTCTCCTCTTGGACTTCAATTTGGGCCACCAAATAATTGTAAAACATGTATAATTTATCTCCTTTGGTCTTGAGATCGTCCTCCATAATTAAAAGCTTCTTTATTTACACTTGAAGTCTAATGGCCTTGTTTTGCAACTCTTTAGCTTGACATCTTGTTAAAGGCCATTTTTGAGATTCCAAAACTTCATCCTTGTCCTTGAATATAGTTGAGCTTCCTAGGATGCTATCATTCCCCTCTTCTTGAAGAAAATTCGTCCTCAAATTTCGACCTTGGACGAAAAAGAAAACACGCACTAGTAAATGGCATCCACTAATCTGAAAAATAGTAGGAATAAAATAAGATAGTGACCATGTGTCCATTTAACCCAATTAATCCTAATAGGTGTAAATACTCCCTTATAAAGCATATGGACATCATCATCCCAACAAACTTTATGCCTACCTAGATCAATACAATAAAAACCTCTCTTAGATGCACCATGCAATGGAACTTGCAATTCGATCTTGTTGGTAAGGTAGTCCATAGGTATACATGACAAGGAAATTATAAAAGATTGATCACACATCCATTTAATATAAGTATCTCTACCACATGTATCAAAGAAGATACTTTCATTATATAACCAACTATCTACAATTACAAATCTGATGGATTCCTCTACATGAAAGAAGAGTATTTGATCACAAGTGTTACAACAATCATGCATATTATCTTTACTAGTAACAAATACTTTTACAAGCTCACAATGAACATGACTTGAAGAATGTCTCCCCATCACACAACAAAAATCACATCCTAGCAATATATCATATGAAAACCCATTAGCCACTTGAATAAGAGAAGAAGAAATATTTAACTCATTCACAAGCCTCTTCTCATAAATTTCATGACTCTTTCCACCAAGTTGGAATACATAATGATCTATGTCATACACAATTTCAAAAGGAAGCAAATTACTCTTGCACTTTAACTTAGATATTACGGTTAATGACTTGTTATGCATCAAAATATCATCATCCACAAAAATTATAAAGTCACCAACATAAGAAATAAAAGTATAATTCATTACCTCCAAAAATACCTTAGGTATTCTAGATAGGCCAAGAATGCAAATAAACCAATTATACATACTATACTTGGACTTATTTACCAATGGAACATCATAACCTTGTATTCTTTTATGCAATTGCTCCAACTTAGCAATGCTTTTAGGCAACTCCATGTCATAACCCTGTAAATGAGAATCAAAATAGTCAAAAGGTTCAATAACAAGAATTTAACCAAGCTTTTATCTTCCACCATCCAACAAGAATAGATATTGCCAAATTCATGTTGGAATCCAATTAGATCTTTTGCCACCATCTTCTGCGCCTCACCACCCCTTTCAAAAGGTATTTCAACACGTGACTGCACAAAATTACAAGAATTAAAACAAGAAAGAGTTAATGGGTTAGGAAGTAAAGAAACTTTTTTCTTGCTTACACTCTCTTTGGCTTTTATCACAAGGCTAACGTTTTCCTCACCCTTAGCCTCTTTTCTCTCACTAAAGAGTTTTTCTTTGCTTTTTCACTCAATCCCTCTTGTTTTTCTCTCTCTACCTCACATACTTTGTTTATCTCATTACCTTATCTTTTTTTTTTTCAATATCACTCTTTACCTCACTTGACATCCCACTCTTTTCACTCAAGACAACCTCTCCTTTTTCCTCTCTTGGAATGTCAACATGCACTCCCTTACTTCTCTCACTCTTTTCTCTCTCATATTTTTTCATATTCTCTTTAACAATCTTTTCATCTTCACAAATTTGTGAGGGAGTCAAAGGCCCAAGAACTTTTTTCCCATTAATCTCAAAAGAGTATCTATTTTTTTCAATAATATATGAAGCACTTCTATAGACATACCATGGCCTTCCCAACAAGATATGAAAACTATTCATCGGAATGACATCACACCAAATCACATCCTCATACCTTCCAATAGAGAATGGCAAGAACACTCTTTTATCTACCTTTACTCCTTTCAACATATAGGGTTCAATATGTTTAACACAAGGTAAGTTCAATTTCTCAACCATATAAGTGCTAATTAAGTTATAGTAAAATGCTTTGTCAATTCTAAGAGCATAAATTGCAGACATCACTTTAGCTCTTGTTTGAAAAATAACTTTACCATTGTCTTCCTTCCATTCGGTTTACTGTAAGTTTGACTTTTCAAGTTGTTGAGTCATAGCTGTCCTCTTTCCACTGTAACTACCTGTTTGAGACATCTTGACATAGATTAAGGGAAATATGTATCTCTCAAATTTGCTTTTTCCCTATAGTGCTCTCACCTCTCTTTGCCTTTTTTTTCCCTCTCGAAATAATCTTTGAATAAAATACTTTGTAGATTTATAGTTAAACCAAACTCGTATGAAGTTCTTAGTAGCAAAATTCAGATTTTTGGGGAACAAATGAAAGAAGAACCAAATCCTAGAACTATTAGGCTCGCTTGAAACAAGACACGAACAAAAAGGAAAGGATTATATATTTTGATTAGAAAGAGTAAGAAAAATTAAATTTTTGTCTTATCTTTGAAAATCTGGGATCCCCTATTATTGTTTCCTTTTATAGTTTTAGGAGACAAATTAGATACAAAAAAAAGTTCCTGGAGAGCAAGCAAATCATTTTTTTAAAACTTATTTCCATTTTTTTTGTTTTTTTTAACTATTTTTTTTTCTTAGTATTCAAGAAATCCCCAGAATTATCAAGAATGAAACCTTGATAGAACCGCTCTGATACTACTTGATAACGATTAGGTCGGGAATCCAAACTAGAGTAAGAGTTTGAAAACTAAATGCGGAAGCAATAACAATAAGGAATTGAACAACTAGAACTAAAGGGCAGAAAATAAAGGATATGGGAAAATTCAAGGAAACAATTCCAAGAACTTCTAAGAACGCAAGTTCTACAGCCTTAACAAGATCAAAGCAACAACGTCTTGATTTATTGAAGAAATCAAATGCCTTTACTTAAAAGCAAATCAAAACAATAGATTCGGATCTTGACCGCTTTATGAGTAACTTGAGACAACAATTAATAGCTAGTATTAATCGCCTTCTAAGAATACCACAAAGGAATCAAAGATATCACAATAGAGAAGTAATCTTATTACCTTGAACTATGAACTAGTAAAGGTTGAAAGATAAATATCAAACCACAAGTAACAAAGGTTCAAAAGAACTCTCAAAGTATGATATACTTAATCAATAATCAAGTGTCTCAATGAATGAGAAGAACTCCTTATTTATAGGAGTATTAAGGCATAAAAAGTCATTACAATTAGGTAGGGTAGTTGCTAAGGAGTAACAAAAGTCATCAAATTAGGTAGGGTCTGCTAAGGGGTAACAAAGTCATCAAAATTAGGTAGGGTGGTTGCTAAGAAATAAGAAAAATTACAAAATTAGGTAGGGGCGGCCAAATTCCTTTGGGGATTTGGGCCTTAAAACTACTAGTTTGGGCCATTGGTTTGGGCTTCATTTCAAACACCCCCATTTGGACCTCTTTTAAGCTCATTTTGGTCTCTTCTGGGTGCCCTTTCGCTAGATTTCAAGGGCCGAGTTCGGGACCCAATCTTCCTCCTCTTGGACTTCAATTTGGGCCACCAAATAATTATGAAACCTGTATAATTTATCTGCTTTGGTCTTGAGCTCGTCCTCCATAATTGAAAGCTTCTTTATTTACACTTAAAGTCTAATGACCTTGTTTCGCAACTCTTTAGCTTGACATCTTGTTAAAGGCCATCTTTGAGATTCCAAAGCTTCATCCTTGTCCTTGAATAGAGTTGAGCTTCCTAGGATGCTATCAATTGTGACCTTGTTGAGCTGCCAATAGTCGATACACATCCTCAACGACCCATCCTTCTTTCTTACAAGGAGAACCGGTGCGCCCCAAGGTAACACACTTGGTCTGATGAAACCCTTCTCTAGCAGGTCCTTCAACTGCTCCTCCAATTCCATCAATTCTGCCGGAGCCATTCTATAGGGTGGAATAGATATAAGCTGTGTGTCGGGCAACACATCGATCCAAAAGTCAATTTCCCTGTCTGGTGGGATCCTAGGAAGCTTTCAGGAAAGACCTCTAGAAATTCATTCACGACCGGCATGGACTCCAGTGTCGTTACCTCAGCATCAATGTCTGTGACTCGGACCAAATGGTAAATACATCCCTTACTGATCATCTTCGTGGCCTTAAGGCAAGAAATAAACCTACCCTTCGGCAAAACATCATCCCCCTTCCACTCAATGACTGGATCACCCGAAAACTTAAATCTCATAGTTCTTGTCCAGCAATCAAGCTTGGCAAATCATGTGTGAATCCAGTCCATCCCCATTATCATATCAAAAATCCACCATCACCAGTTCGATGAGATCAGCCGTGGTGTCTCGGCCATGTACTATGACAATACCATCCTTATAAACTCGCGTGGCCACAATAGACTCACAAACTAGAGTAGATACAGAGAACGGCTCATGAAGCTATTACGATTCTATCCCGAATTCCATAGCAACATAAGGAGTGACATATGATAACGTAGAATCATGATCTATAAGAGCATACACATCATGAGATTGAACAGTCAGTATACATGTGACAACATCTGGAGAAGCCTCTAAACTCTAGTGACCCCTCATAGCATAGAACATGCTGGGTCCTCCCGAACTCTATGCACCACCCCTGGCTGCACCATGCCCTGCGGGTGCCGGAGTACCTCGAACTGGAGGAGGTGTTGCCGAAGTAGTAGCTACTGAGATTTATGACTGCCCCCAACCCCCACCAAAATTTTTACGGGTAGAAACACAATCTCTCTGAATATGTCATGATCCACACCGATGGGCCGCGTCGGGCACCCGGTACCTTACTCAACCGAGTGCCAACATAACGTATCTTTTCGTATCATGCTATCATAGGTAAATGAGACAGAAAGGCTGTCGTGGGATAACTAGAATAAAACATGTAATAAAAACTTATACATAAGACATACGGGCCTCATATGTTAGTTGTTCTGTGACTTGAACATCGTCAACTGATATGGCTCTGGAAGGATCTCCGATACATTTACGAAGCACCGACACATGAAAGACTGGATGCACAGACTCCAAGTCAGAAGGCAAGTCTAATTCATACTCTACCTGACCTACCTTGCGTATGATCTTATATAGTCCAATGTACCGAGGGCTAAGTTTTCCTTTCTTTTCGAACCTCATAATGCCTTTCATCGGTGATACCTTTAGGAATACCCAGTCGTCAACCTGAAATTCCAAGTCTCGCCATCGATTATTCGCATAAGACTTCTGACGGCTTTGAGCTGCTAATAGCCTTTCCTGTATAAGCTTAATTTTCTTGATTGCCTGCTATACCTATTCTGGTCCTACTAACGTAGTTTCCTCAACATTGAACCACCCTATAGGTGACTTACACTTTCGTCCGTAAAGAGCTTTGTATGGAGCCATTTGAATACTGGAATGATAACTATGATTATATGCGAAATCAATAAGCGGCAGATGATCATCCCAGCTACCCTTGAAGTCTATCACCCAAGCCCGTAACATATCTTCAAGTGTTTGAATAGTATGCTCAGCCTGTCCGTCTGTCTGGGAATGAAATGATGTACTAAGACTTACCTGAGTCCCCAATCCTTTTTGGAAGGACCTCCAGAAATTAGCTGTAAATTGAGCTCCTCTATCAGAGATAATAGATATAGGGACACCATGCAGTCATACTATCTCCTTAATGCAAAGCCTTGCATAATCCTCTGCGGAATATGTAGTCCTAACGGGTAGAAAATGGGCTGATTTCGTAAGTCTATCAACAATCGCCCATATAGAATCGAACTTACGCTGGGTACGAGGTAAACCTATGATGAAATCCATATTGATTACTTCCCACTTCCAAGTCGGAATCTCTATAGCCTGCAATAATCCACAGGGTTTTTGATGCTCAATCTTAACCTGCTGATAGTTAGGGCACTAAGCAACAAACTCTGCTATATCCTTTTTTATTCTGTCCCACCAATATATTTCCCTGATATCATGATACATCTTTGTTGCTCCTGGATGAATAGAATAGCGAGAATAATGAGTTTCTCCCATGACCTGCCAACGCAGCCCTGTAACATTAGGGACACACAATCGTCCTTGATATCTGAGGACCCCATCCTCTGTAACCTCAAATGGTGTCTTCCCCTTCTGAGGGGTTGTATACTTATAATGAGCTAACACATGATCCTCGTATTGGCGTTCCTTCACTTCAGTTACTAGAGAGGATGTTGCCGTGTCCTAAATAGTAATTTTGGTATCACCCGAATCTAATAATCAAACTCCAAGATTGGTAGTTGATGAATCTCATGGGCTATTCCCCTCTTCTTTGGCTATAAATATGACAGGTTGCCCATAGATCTACGGCTGAGGGCGTCGGCTACTACGTTTGCCTTCCCCGGATGGTATAAAATATTAATGTCATAGTCTTTACGTAGCTCCAACCATCTCCTTTGATGTAAATTCAATTCCTTTTGCTTGAAAATATACTGGAGGCTCTTATGATCCGTATAGATATCAACATGAATGCCATACAAGTAGTGCCTCCACATCTTTAGTGCATGAATCACCGGGGCTAACTCCAAATCATGGGTAGGGTAATTCTTCTCGTGCTTTCTTAGTTGTCTAGAAGCATAAGCTACAACCTTACCATGCTGCATCAGTACACAACCCAATCCAACGCCCGAAGCATCACAATAGATAACATAACCATCGGTCCCTTTTGGGAGCATTAGAATCGGTGCTGAAGTTAATCTGTCCTTCAATGCTTGGAAACTCCGTTCACAAGCATCAGTCCATTGAAACTTTTCTTCCTTCTGAGCCAACTTTGTCAAAGGTGGTGAAAGAGAAGAGAATCCCTTTACAAATCTCCTGTAATAACCTGCCAAACCGAGAAAGCTACGAACCTCTGTCGGGTCGAGAAAGCTAGAGAATTTTGCATACAACTTTTCTTTTTGTAGAACTCTGAGCACAGTACACAAATGAACTGCATGTTCAGTCTCTGAACGAGAATACACCAATATATCATCAATAAATACAATTACGAACAGATCTAAAAAGGGTTTGAACACACGGTTCATCAAATTCAAGAATACTGCTGGGGCATTAGTCAAACCGAATGACATAACACGAAACTCAAAGTGCCCATATCTGGTCCTGAATATTGTTTTCGGAATATCCTTCTCCTTAACCCTTACCTAATACCCGGACCTTAAGTCTATTTTTGAGAAACACTTGGCACCTTGCAACTGATCAAATAAATCATCAATCCTTAGGAGTGGGTACTTATTCTTGATCGTCACCTTATTCAACTGTCTATAATCTATGCACATCCGCAAGGAACCATCTTTTTTTCTCATAAATAACACAGGTGCTCCCCACGGTGATGTACTAGGCCTGATAAAGCCTTTTTCAAGCAAGTCCTTTAGTTGTTCCTTCAACTCTCTCAGCTCTGCGGGTGCCATTCTATAGAGAGGGATAGATATTGGTTGAGTATCTGGTAATATGTCAATAGCAAACTCAGTTTCTCATTCTTGCGGAAGACCCGAAAGCTCATCGAGAAAAACATCGGGAAACTCCTTAACCACAGGGATAGATTGAATGGTTGGTGACTCTACTTTCACTTCCTGAACCCGAACTAAGTGATAAATATAGCCATTTCTGATCATCTTCCTTGCCTTGAGATAGGAAATAAATCTACCTCTCGGCGATGCCGTATTACCTTTCCATTCCAAAACAGGCTCCCCTGGAAATTGGAATCGGACCATCTTCGATCTACAATCAACGTTGGCATGACAAGAAGCCAACCAATCCATACCAATTATAACATCAAATTCTACCATATCTAACTCAATTAGCCCCGCTACTGTAGATCGACTATGAACTACTATTATACAATCTCTATATACTCGCCTAGCTATCACTGAGTCCCCAGCAGGTGTAGACACCTCAAAAGGTTTAACCAGTTCAGGTTTTATTCCAAACTTACTAGCAATCAGGGGAGTGACATATGATAAGGTGGAACCTGGGTCAATCAGTGCATATACATCATATGAGGAGACTGATAATATACATGTAACAACATCGAGTGATGATTCTTGATCTTGTCGTCCTGCTAACGCGTAAATGCGGTTCTGAGGACCGCTCGAGCTAGATGCTTTGCCTCTGCCTCTACCACGACCCATTGGTGCATGTGAACCTTGCCTAGGGGGTGTACTGATGATGACGAACCAGCTACAGATCCCGCTGGCTGAGCTATGCTTGCATCACCTCTTGTCGGACAATCCCTCATAACGTGGCCCGTATAATCCCAACCCCATACGGCATTGCCTAACATGCTGCTTATCACACTGAGCACATCGTGGAAAGGGCGACCTCATCTGACTTGACTTACCCCTATACTGAGAACCTGAGGCCCTGGAAGTCTGACCAGGCCTTAAATATGTGGAACGATCAAATCTCTTACCTCCAAACTCGGGGGGCAAGGGCGGGCTAGCCGATGTCTGGGCTGGATACCTCGGGTATTGTGGTTTCTGACCACCTCGAAACTCACCAGAAGGACCCGAAGACCTCGCTCGCTTATTCTGGGCCCTATCATGCTCACGGTTGGCCCTCTGCTTCTGCTTATGCTCCTCTACACCCTGAGCGTATGCCTGAATACGAGAAATATCCATGTCTGCCTGAAGTGAGACTGACATACAATCGTTAAGAAAGTGCGACTCTAACCCCATCATGAATCGGTGAACCCGATCCTCCATTTTAGATACAATAGTGGGAGCATACCTAGACAATGTCAAACTAAAGACTGTACTCCTGAACACTCATGTTACCCTACCAAAGGGTCAAGAACTTATCAACTATGGCCCGTTTGTGCTCTGGTGGCAGATAATGATGAAGAAAAGCCTCTGTAAACTCCTGCCATACTGCTGGAGGGGCATTGTTACACCCCATATTTTCGTACGTGAAAGTACACCATAAGTAAATTGTTGAAAGATCGGAAATGAGATGTTACATCTCGCATTTTCGTACGTCGAAGTTTCGTCGTAAGTTAATCGATATAAGCTCGGGAATGAGATTATTTTTGAGCTTATAAGTATTATGCTATTTCAAATAAGTGATGAGTAAATTCGTGAAGGTGAGAGGGTAAGCAAATTGAAGAAAATTAATTTCGTCGAAGTTTGTCGTTTTGAGATAAAATACGGTCCGAGCTATAATACCCCGTATTTATGGACTAGTGCCATACAAGGTACCACATGACCATGATAGCATGATATATAAAGTGGGTTAAAAGTGAGTAGTATTTTAAGTAATTTGAGATAATTCTTAATTATGTGGGTAATTGGTTAATTATTGGTTTAATGAGAGATTAACCATGTAATTAAGGATTTGTAGATAATTAATAGGTGGGGACAAATTCCCCCACGTGGAAGCCCAGAAGCCTTAGTTAAATATGACTCTTAAGTCATATAACTTTGTGTCACAATTACAAGATTCTGTGGCATAGTCATTATTCAAGTGGGGCCACACCCAAATATTAAAAATGTCCTCTTTAATTCATTATGGAATCTCTACAAAAGTTCAAAGAATGCTTCAGCAACTCATTCATGAAAGATTAGATGCTGAGCAACGTGATTGTGCTACAAAAATCATACGAGACTACGTAATGTTATAGCAATGGGATTTTGCGATTCTAAGGGAGTACGGTGCAATCTTTCTCAAGAACATCATATGGATTTTCCCCTACTTCGATTCGCCTTTACGTGTTGTCGCAATTAACGGGTGTTAAAGGGATTGACAAGAGAACGGTTCAGGTATGTTAAGGCTATCCCTTCTTTCTTTTGGCATGATCCAAATGATACAAATGAAACGAGCAAAATACGCAACTTTCATAAATGACTCTCTTCATAGAAATACTAGGGGTGTCTATATTCTTGATTCCCCATGTGTCTTATTATTCTATCATCTATTCATGGGTCTTAGAAAATACGTAAGTTGATAAGTTTATTTTATGACATTAATCAAAGGCATAATGATCCTATGATGTTCCGAGATATTTTATTGATGTATTTCATATGCACTTCATTTATTTATACATGTACATTGACTCATGACCAGATGGAGTTATATACGCGTATATTATATGCATATGGGATATGGGAAAAGGTTACGGCGTTATATATGCACCACCACCTGATCAGCTGGTATACATTGATGATTTGCCCATAGTGGCCGAGATGATATGTTGGGATGCCCTTAGAGGCTTGATGATGTTATGTACATATATACCTATGCATGGTATGACATTTATACGCATATGCATGGCATTGTAAATATTAATGATTCACAGAGTTATTCAGACTTACATGTTGAGTCTTTTACTCCATGTTTCTCTCATGTCTATTATTTACTGATTTTCATTCCTTACATACTCGGTACATTATTTGTACTGACGTCCCTTTTGCCTGGGGATGCTGCGTTTCATGCCCGTAAGTTCCGATATACAGGTCGAGAGTCCTCCAAGTAGGCTATCAACTCAGCGGAAGGTGTTGGTGCGCTCCATTTGCTCCGGAGTTTCTTATTTGGCCAGTATGATTTAGGCATGTATTGTTTGGTATGGCGGGGCTCTGTCCCTACCTTTATGACAATTATGTATTCTTAGAGGCTTGTTGACTGATGTCATGTACGTAAAAGATTGTATGGCCTTGTCAGCCTATGTTCAGTGTACGAATAGTTATTTTGGTCTTATAATCCCGTATGTCTTATGTATAAGCTGGTATCTCACGCTGTACTCTATTTATCTCATGGCAGCCTCTCAAGCTCAATTATCTATGATAGTATGATATGAAAAGATACGTTATGTTGGTACTCGGTTGAGTAAGGTACCGAATGCCCGTCGCGGCCCATCGGTTTGGGTCGTGACAAAAGTGATATCAGAGCAGTTCTATCCTAGGGAGTCTACAAGCCGTGTCTAGTAGAGTCTTGTTTATGGGTATGTTGTGCACCACACTTATAAGCAGGAGGCTACAGGGCATTTAGGACTGTCACTCTTTCTTCTTACTCTAGATCGTGTGGCAGAGCTCAGTTGCAAGGACTCAATTTCCTAAAATCTATCTTATTCGTAATAAGACGATACCTACATCTAAAGGACAGTTGATAAGAGATTGAATGTGGCCGTAGAAGAGTTGAGTCAGAGGAACTCGATTTCGCATCATGCTTATGATGAATAAATGTAAGGTCTTTAGTCTTATGTGGGTACTATGACGTGTATGCCTCTTGATAAGGAGCCTTAAGGCAAGGATATCTATCCACCCCTATGGTGAAAGGCAATGAGATATTCAGAAGATAGATACAAATTTCAACAAGCAAAAGAAGCAAGATGAAAAAGGATACGAGGTACCAAGCTAATGAAGATCATCGCAGAGGAATATAAGCCTTTTGAGTTACCCTCAACAATAACAAAGGTATGTACAATTGGCCACACCCACCTCATTTATGCCCTATGGGCGCTAACAGAAGTAGTATAAGAGAAGGCAAGATATCAAGATCTAGATAGGGTTAGGGTAACCTAAAATGGTGGAGGGATTGTTAGCATTAGCTGACATTTCCTAAGGATATTGCAAATGTGCTAATAGATCTCCTTGTGAGACGCCCAGATGGTGCACTCTAAAATAGTACAACTAGATATGAGTACTACAAAGATAGGTACTGAAAGCCTGGAAGGGATAAATATTATCTTAGTGTGGCTCCCGTCCCTAGTAGAGAGAGAATGCTAGGCAACCCGAAGAGCCGGTGGATGGAGCAAGGGGAGCTTGTCTTGTTGATGTTTTCTGAATAAAGTAATAGACATAAATGTTAGTGGGAAATAAGAAGAGAGTTAATGAAACATTATGAGTAAGATGTGATACATGGATGACAATGGTCGATCAAAAAGATGACAGTATTATAGAGTCTATAGTCAAGTGAAGGAAAGAGGTGACAGGCCTTGAGACAACAAAAGAGTATAGGCCATAAAGTCATATCCTCATTTCAAGAAATAAGTTCGTGACTCCAACGTGATTACCAAAAGGAAAAAAAATTAGACCCCAGAGTAATAAGAAATCAGCATGGACTGATGAACAAGATAAACTAAATATGAACTAGGGACTGAGTAATAGTCGGCATCATGAGAATTTCAGAGATTGCATCCCGGTGATAATAGAATGGACGACAGAAGAATACCCTTTAAAGGTCATTTAGGAAGGCGCTTCACTAAAGCAAGCAAGGTGAGCAAAGTTAAGCTTAAGGGACTGTATGTGCCAGTTACACTAAGTGTCACCCTCGCGAGTAAGGAATTTCATTATCCTTGGTACAAAAGGATTATAGCGAGGCGAGTAAGGATCATCGATGATGTGGAAAGATGCCAAATATGAAGAGGTAAAACATCTATACGTAGATCGTCGTAGCTCCAATTCTTAATACTCCCCTAAAGGGCGGAATATTGAGTGATATGGCATGAAGTCAGAATTGAATGGTTCTAGTAATTATTGAATGGTAAAGGGAGAATGTGATAAAAATGAAAAAGGAATGAACTTGCACTTACCCAAATCCTACAGATATGCTACGATTCCAGAACATTATGCAAGCACGACGTCAAGGAGAGGAAGTAAGGGTTTCTGCCCAAGATGTCATTGATAAATAAGGAGCTAGTGCGGGACGTAAGTTAAGACCAAGGAAATAACCCAAGAAAGATTACGCGGAATGTTGATATGAGAATGGGCCAACGAATACTTAGAAGTTGATTCAGGAAGAGCCTAGTTATGGTGAGACAAGAAGATATAGACAAATCAGCAGATCGTGCAAGATAAACATAGTGAAACCCAACATAGCGAATCAAGTCTCGCAGATAGTGATATCGTGATCCTTGAGAAATATTCAGATAGGAGCTGGGGTAGTTAAAGGTACTGTATGAGTATTACGGAGATAAAAGAGAGTACCATGGGAAGACACTCAAAATAACAGCTCAAGAGCAACCCTACAAGCACACGGGCATGGAAATAAGTAACTACGGATAATTATAGGCAGGGAAGAACATCAAAACAATTCTGTCAATGATACGATATGATAAGCTTGTAACTTTACAAGAGCCAGAAGGTCTTCATAAATACTACAACGAAAGACCAGCTGAGGAAATAAGGAAGAAGGCTTCAACCTAAGCACGGTGACCTAAAGAGGAAATGGTCTTGTAACAACAATCTCACAACAACATTATATGCACTCCATAAGAAACTGGCACCTAGCATGGCTAATGAGCGGAAAATGAAACCAAAAGTAATATTCGAGACCATACGAATTGCACAAAATTCCGACATGCATGAGAACTAAGATAAGCTTAGTATGCACGCAACAAGGGGGCAGAAAGACCAGGAAAAGTAATTGCTTACGTTTAAAGAAAGCTGAGATGGAACGAAAGGAATTATTTGATCAATGATCCAGAGTTAGTTACATTGTGAACGCACTTAAAATTTTGGAGTATTATCCATGCAGCATATATATTGACATTCATACAGCCGTAGAAGACTCCTGTATAAGTTAAAAGAAGGAATTGAGCCCAGGGCATAATAGACAAAGGATTGAATTGTCAGAAGATTGTATCATGGATATTCCATAGCACCCATGAAAGGCTAAAGTAATAACTAATACCAGGAGCCACAGACCGGAAGATAGCTTAAGCCTACGTGAAGGCTGATCAGAAGGAAGAGGAAACTAAAGAGTTTAATCGACTAAGTAAATCAAGAGTCTGATTATTGGACCCGAAAAATTTCAGAAATCGTGATTGAAAATATAGCAGAATCACCCTTAATATCAGAGGTGCAAGTATTATAATAGAGCTTCAAGTTGTTGTTATGAATTATACCTATGTGGAAGGGAGGTCATGAAAGAGATAGAAGATATGATGCGAGACTTTAAGGTAAGTAAGGTAAAGGTGAACAACGTACGAGATACTCAAATGCAGAAGATTGTGAATAGTCCATACTTCAGATAGAAGGCTAGAAGCACTGGGATTCAGTATCCTGGAATGATAGCGGCGTCATCAGAGGCATATCTTCTAGCCTATGGTTTCTAGGTACCGAGAGATCTAATAAAGAGAGTAAAGAAGAGTTAGAGACAATGTGATGTCTCGCTTGATGATCCAGAATAACATAAGGAAATATATGGTGCAAGCAAGTTGAAGGAAGGTTGCGAGTAATATAAATAGAAATGTGCAGGTCGCAAGCTAAAGTATGGTAAAGCGACAAGGTTTTAGGAAGACGTGAGTAAGGATAAGGAAAGACAAGTGAGAAGGTGACGAGAATGGATAAGTCCTCGGGATTAAGCCCATGAAAACAAGAGAGTTTATGGTTTCTCTAAGTTATGGAAAGCTCAGTATAGCCTGAATGAACTTAAAGGAGTCTAAGATTAATAGCATTTAGAAGAGATGGAATGCTGCCATGGTAGTAGAATGAGGGTGTGATTGTGATAGATAAAGGATGACGTTTGGGGTAATGATTTCATGAATTGTACAGGATTAAAATACTCACGTAAGGTAAATCACATTGGTATGCTATGAAATACGATTATGGAATTTTATTATTGTATCGCCCCAGGTGGATCAGGAAAATCACTTCAAATATTTCACGATGCAACGTGAGCCCTAGTGATTACGTAAGAAGTTTCAAGTTATCAGTGGTATATTGTAGAATAATATTGAGGTGAATCAACGATGGATGGACAAAAGTCACAAAGTATGAGATGAGATTAGGTCGTCATTCTTAAGATAAACAGTAATGAGGAAGCATTAAAGGACTTAGATTTATACATATAGGATAAGCAACGAGAGTAACCTGGAGTTTGGCAGCAGACCTCGGTAACGATAAATCAAAGTAAGAGTTATGGCAGTAAAGTTATACGGATGGATAAACGGATCTATGAAATAAGGTATAACAATATTCGTGATTTCAACAAAGTACCGAGCAAAGAACTTCAGTATACCTATAGATGCCTAGAGGGATATCTTGTCAAGCTCTGTATACATTTACAAAGTGAGGCATATAGATTGGCTAAAAACTGGAGGAAAAAGGAAAGAAGAGTTGCATAGGCACATTTACAAGGTCAGAGTCGTACATGTTGCATGATAGAAGGTAGCAACAGTTACGAGATTGGAAGGATTCTACCACAAGTCGTGGTGTGAGAAAGAGGCCTAGAGGTGGAAATGCCCTAGACTTTGGATTTATTCATAGAACAGTTGCCTAGATGGCAAGGAGAGTACTAAAGTATTTGGAAGACATAAGTTATGAAAATGATTAGTGCATCATTCAACATTCGAGGATGAATGTTCCAAAGGGGGGAATGATGTTACACCCCATATTTTCGTACGTGAAAGTACGCCATAAGTAAATTGATGAAAGCTCGAAAATGAGATTTTGTATCTCGCATTTTCGTACGTCAAAGTTTCATCGTAAGTTAATCGATATAAGCTCGGGAATGAGATTATTTTTGGGGTTATAAGTATTATGCTATGTCAAACATGTGATGAGTAAATTCGTGAAGGTGAGAGGGTAAGCAAATCGAAGAAAATAAATTTCATCGAAGTTTGTCGTTTTGAGATAAAATACGGTCCGACATACAATACCCCGTATTTATGGACTAGTGCCATACAAGGTACCACATGACCATGATAGCACGATATATAAAGTGGGTTAAAAGCGAGTAGTATTTTAAGTAATTTGAGATAATTCTTAATTATGTGGGTAATTGGTTAATTATTAGTTTAATGGGAGATTAACCATGTAATTGAGGATTTGTAGATAATTAATAGGTGGGGACGAATTCCCCCACGTGGTAGCACAGAAGCCTTAGTTAAATATGACTCTTAAGTCATATAACTTTGTGTCACAATTACAAGATTTTGTGGCTTAGTCATTATTCAAGTGGGACCACATCCAAATATTAAAAGGGACCTCTTTAATTCATTATGGAATCTCGAAAAAAGTTCAAAGAATGCTTCAGCAACTCATTCATCAAAGATTAGATGTTAAGCAACGTGATTGTGCTACAAAAATCATACGAGACTACGTAATGTTATAGCAACGGGATTTTGCAATTCTAAGGGAGTACGGTGCAATCTTTCTCAAGAATATCATACGGATTTTACCCTACTGCGATCCGCCATTACATGTTGTCGTAATCAACAGATGTTAAAGGGATTGTCAAGAGAATCGGTTCAGGTATGTTAAGGCTATCCCTGCTTTCTTTTGGCATGATCCAAATGATACAAATGAAACGAGCAAAATACGCATCTTTCATAAATGACTCTATTCATAGAAATACTAGGGGTGTCTATATTCTTGATTCCACATGTGTCTTATTATTCTATCATCTGGTCATGGGTCTTAGAAAATACGTAAGTTGATAAGTTTATTTTATGACATTAATCAAAGGCATAATGGTCCTATGACGTTCCGAGATATTTTATATGCACTTCATTTATTTATACATGTAAATTGACCCATGACAGAAGGCGTTATATACACGTATATTATATGTATATGGGATATGGGTAAAGGTTACGACGTTATATACGCACCACCACCTGATCAGCTGGTATACTTTGTTGATTTGCCCATAGTGGTCGAGATGATATGATGGGATGCCCTCAGAGGCTTGATGATGTTATGTACACATATACCTATGCATGGTATGACATTTATACGCATATGCATGGCATTGTAAATATTAATGATTCACAGAGTTATTCAGACTTACATGTTGAGTTTCTTACTCCATGTTTCTCTCATGTCTATTGTTTACTGATTTTCATTCCTTACATACTCGGTACATTATCTGTACTGACGTCCCTTTTGCTTGGGGATGCTGCGTTTCATGCCTGCAGGTTCCGATAGACAGGTCGAGTGTCCTCCAAGTAGGCTATTAGCTTAGCGGAAGGTGTTGGTGCGCTCTATTTGCTCTGGAGTTGCCTGTTTGGCCAGTATGATTTAGACGTGTATTGTTTGGTATGGCGGGGCTTTGTCCCGACTTTTATGACAATTATGTATTCTTAGAGGCTTGTAGACAAATGTCATGTACATAAAAGATTGTATGGCCTTGTCGGCCTATGTTTAGTATACGAATGGTTATTTTGATCTTATAAGCACGTATGTCTTATGTATAAGTTGGTATTTCACGTTGTATTCTACTTATCTCACGGCAGCCTCTCTGGCTCAGTTATCCATGATAGTATGATACGAAAAGGTATGTTATGTTGGTACTCGATTGAGTAAGGTATCGGGTGCCCGTCGCGGCCCATCAGTTTGGGTCGTGACAGACATCCTTACCTCTGGACAACTCCCAAGACTCGTACGAATTAACTGCAACATCCTGATGTCTATAGGAAGCTAACTAAACTGACTCAGTCGCAGTGGCCTTCATTACCCTTAAAGTCCTCTGCATTCTATCGATAAATACCTGAGGGTCTTCATTCGGATCTGCTCCAGTAAATACCGGAGGGTCCAAATTAATGAAATCACAAACCCTCACACTGACGGACCTATCTGCATGACCAATACCTACCTCCTGACAGCGAGTATGTGCGGCTACTAATCGAGTTAATAGCTGAATAGCATCACTCATCTCCTGACCCAGTGCATCTGGCTGAAAAGTTGGACGTACAGGGGCGGGCGTGTCACGACCCAAACCGATGGGCCGTGACGGAAACCCGGTACCTTACTCAACCGAGTACCAACATAACATATCTTTCTTATCGTACTTGTAACACCGCGGAAAATTTTGAAGAACTTAAGTGTAAAGCCCGGTAAAATTTGTAAAGAAAATAATGTTTCATGGTGCCAGACTAGGCTTATGTGTTTGAGGATTGTAGCCGCGGCTCGGACTTTTTGGGTTGAATAATGCACAGGAAAGTAAAAGAAATTTTTTGGTAGAATAGTGCATTTTTGCGGTCCATTATGCGACCGTAGAATCACTTTACGGACCGTATAATGGCCGCAGAGTGAGACAGTTAATTGGGTTAGTTGGAAGCAATTATGCGGTCGACTATGCGACCGCATAAATGTTATGCGTTGCATTATGCGATCGCATAACAGTTATGCGGACCGCATAGTGAGCGCATACACAGACAGCCTTTTTGATCATTTTATCAGCAATTATGCGATCGATATGCGGTCCACATATCTATTATGCGGTCACATATGCAACCACAGAACTGTTCCGGAGCTCCTTTTTTGGGTTTTTAAAACCCGAACCTATTTCGTTAAATACACTCTTTGGGCCATTATTGAGCCATAATCTGATATTTTAGAGTGAGAGAGAGTGCCCTAGAGTGAGAAGATGTTCTTCAATAATTTTCTTCAATTCTTGCTCAAGTTTTGGAAGATTTAGAAGGGAAGCTCACTAGGTCTTCATCCTAGAGGTAAGATTCTACACCCTAAACCCTAATTTCGATATCTTCTGAAAATGGGTAACTAGCAAGGTAATTTTTGGGCATGAGAGTTGTTTATTTTACATGCATGTGTTATCAAAAGGTGTAGGAAGATTGTTGAGCTAAAAATGGTAAAGCTTGGGTTGTGGGATGATGGAATCCTTCATAAAAAGGACATTGAAACCTTATGCACATCTAGTGTTTGATAAAATGCTCAAGTGAGCTAGAACCATGATCATCTTCTAGATTTTGATTCAATTTGTTATATTTCTACAATAGATTGAAGTTGCTAAGAATTCCGGAACATTTTAGAGTTTAAGGAAGCTCAAGTGAGGTATCTTGGCTAAACTCTTCACTTAGAATTGAATCCCACGATATTCATATAAATTATGTAAGTCCCGAGTGATTCATTATGAAACTGGCTATTCCGAGTAAGATTGAGTTGAAAGATATATGTTCAACAAGCATTCCAAATGCTTTATTCATGTTATGTTACCAATTGAGGATGTGTTAAAATATGGGATGTGCATTAATAATGTTTCGACTTTAAGTCAAGTTCAAATGAAGGCTATTATGCCAAATTTTGTGAAATATCTCTATGTGCTTTAGACTCTAAATTGCTCACATGTGTACTACACACCTTGATTTGAATTGTATTTGTTGTTGTTGATGATGATGATAATTGAAATTGATAAGGTGAGCATGAAATACTAAATATGGCAGACGTGCCAACAATGATCTTATAATTATGGCCATTAGTGCCAATGAGGTGAAAAGATGTGAAAGTAATACGAAATGCGATGATTGATATAAAAATATTGATGTCTCAAATAAGACAGCCTAGCCGGTCGGGTCGTGATCGGACACCATGCCACACATATAGTAGTGATTGTGCTAGAAATTTATAATTTGAAATTGTGATTGTGGTCGATGTCCCTAATGGATAGCCTAGCTGATCGGGTCGTGATCGGACTCCGTGTTAAAGACGGTGGTATTGATATGTAGAGAAATTGTGGTTGATGTCTCTAATGAGATGGCCTAGCCGATCGGGTCATGATCGGACTCCGTGCTAAGAGTACGGTGGTACTGTTTTTGTGAATAATGGTATTGTGAATAATGGTATTGTGGACAATGGTATATCGATACTAAAAATCTCCCAATGTGAGATATGAGAATTAATTTGAACTCTGTCTTGATCCTAAATTGAGGTTTGATGTTGATTAAGTTTTTCATTGATATTATGATAATCTTGTTTGTATTATTTGTCGTTCTATTGAGGGACTGTTTAGTTATACATACTAGTGCTATTCAACGGTACTAACGTCCCTTTTGCCGGGGGCGCTGCATCTTTAAATAGATGCAGGTGGTTCCACAGCAGGAGATATTGATCAGTGATAGTAGTACACATTCTTCCTAGCTGACTCGGTGAGCCCCACTTCATTCCGGGGTCATGTATCTTTTGTACTTTATGTATTCGGTTTGAGGTATAGCTGGGGCCTTGTTGTCGGCATTATCATTGTATTCTTCTTTATCTAAAGAGGCTCTGTAGACATAGTGTGGGTTGTGTATTGGTGATGGGAAAGACAAACTACGTTATGTTATGGTTGTATTACTTGTTCTAGTTAAGACGACTAAAAATGATGGAACTATTGGTAATGAATTGGTATTGTGAACATGAACACCTTTTTGTCTAATTAATGAAAATATGTATTATCTTCATTCGTGGATGAGTTTGGGTAGAAGAAAATCTAACAGGCTTGCTCGGTCGGGTTCACTCAGTTGAGCGCCGGTCGCGCTCCTCGATTTTGGGGCGTGATAGTACTATCATTGATAAATGAGCCGGAAAGGCTGCCATGAGATAAGTAGAATACAACATGTAATACCAACTTACACATAAGACATACAGGCCTATAAGACCAAAATAACCACTCGTACACTGAACATAGACCGACAAGGCCATACAATCTTTTACGTACATGACATCTGTCTACAAGCCTCTAAGAATACATTATTTTCATAAAGGTCGGGACAGAGTCCCGCCATACCAAACAATACACGTCTAAATCATACTTACCAAACAAGAAACTCCGGAGCAAATGGAGCGTACCAACATCTTACGCTGAGCTGATAGCCTACTTGGAGGGCTCTCGACCTGTCTATCAGGACCTGCGGGCATGAAACGCAGCATCCCTCGGCAAAGGGAAGTCAATACAAATAATGTACCGAGTATGTAAGGAATAAAAATCGATAAATAATAGACATGAGAGAAACATGGAGTAAAAGACTCAACATGTATGTCTGAATAGCTCTGTAAATCATTTCATATTTATAATGTCATGCATATGCATATAAATGTCATACCATGTATAGGTATATGCATTCATAACATCATCAAGCCTCTGAGGGCATCCCATCATATCATCTTGGCCACTGTGGGCAAATCATCAACGCATACCAGCTGATCAGGTGGTGGTACGTATATAACGCCGTAAACTTTTTCCATATCCCATATACATATAATATACATATATACGCATATATAGCGCCATCTGGTCATGGGTCAATGTACATGTATAAATGAATGAAATACATATGAAATACGTCATTAAAATCTCTCGGAATGTAATAGGACCATTATGCCTTTGATTAAAGTCATGAAATAAACTTTATCAATTTACGTATTTTCTGAGACCCATGAACAGATGATAGAATAATAAGACACATGGGGAATCAAAAATATAGATGCCCCTAGCATTTCTTTGAATAGAGTCATTTATGAACGTTGCGTATTTTGCTCGTTTCATTTGTATCATTTGGATCATGCCAAAAAGAAAGAAGGGATAGCCTTGACATACCTGAGCCGATTCTCTTGACAATCCTTTTAACTCACGCCAATCGCGATGAAACACGTAATGGCGAGATCGAAATAGGGAACGGCCAAATTTAATCATAATAATAGCACAAACCAGATGCCTACCAAGTGCTTCATCGTGCATAATTTGGTATCGTAGTAGGAAGATGTTATGTGTTCTTTTGATATATTCTAATGTGTCTTTGTAATGGAAAGAGCACTATATTTTGATCACTTAAAAATCTAAAAGACAAAATGAAGCAAAATGGTCCCAATTTCTAAGTATGTTGCAACACGTAATGAAGAAATGTGTTTGAATAGGTGTGGGCCCGCTTCATGTGGTGGCTTAGCCACATAATATTAATTTGCCACCTTTCAATTTGAGTTAAGAGTCATTAGTTTGAAGGGTGGGCTGCCACATTGGGGAATTTTAACCTTTATCCAATAATTTAGGTAATATCCCATTACCCAATAATTAACCAATTACTCACATAATTAAGAATTATCTCAACTTACTTAAAATACTACTCACTTTAACACAACTTATACACCTTACTATCATGGCCATGTGGTACCTTGTATGGTATTAGTCCATAAATACTGGGTATTTTAGCTCGGGCCGTATTTTTTCCCAAAATATCAAACTTCGACGAAAATCATTTTCTTCAATTTGTTTACCCTCTCACCTTCATGAATTTACTCATCACTTGTTTCAATTAGCATAATGCTTATAATCTTAAAATAATCTCATTCCCGAACTTACGTCGATTAACTTACGATGAAACTTTAACATACGAAAAATGCGGGATGTAATGTCTTATTTCCGAGCTTTCATCAATTTACTTATGGCGTACTTTTACGTACGAAAACATAGGGTGTAACATCATTCTCCCCTTTGGAACATTCATCCTCGAATGTTGACTGATACACTTATCATTCTCATAACCTGTAGCTCTTGCGAATAATTTAATACTCTTCTTGCCATTTAGGCAATTGTTCTTTGAATAAATCCAAAGGCCAGGGCATTCCCCCCTTTAGGCCAATTTCTCATACACGGTCTGTGGTCAGAATTCTTCTAATCTCATAACTCTTGCTACCTTCTGTCATACAGCCTGTATGACCTTTTCCTTGTATGCGCTTTTTCCTCCAGTTTTTAGCCAATCTCTAGGCTTCACTTTGTGATCTTATATAAAATTATGTCAAGTTGTCCCTCTGGGCGTCATTAGATTTACTTCATCTAAGTAGGCCATACTATACCATAATTATTACTTTGATTTATCGTTACAGAGGTTTGCTACCAAACTCCAGGTTACTCTCGTTACTTATCCTATATGCGTAAAGCTAAGTCTTTTAATGCTTCCTCATTATTGTTCATCTTAAGAATGATGGCCTAATCTCATTTCATATCTTATGACTTTTGTCCATCCATTGTTGATTCACCTCAACATTGATCTATAATATACCACTGATAACTTGAAACTTTTTACGTAATACCTTGCCACTAGGGCTTACGTGCATCGAGGGATATTTGAAGTGTTTTTCCTGATTCACTTAGCTGCGATATTGTACTTCAATAACCGTATTTTATAGCATCCCAATCTGATTCACTTATGTGGGTATTTTAATCCCGTACAATTCATGAAATCCTCTTCAAATCACTACTCAATCGAAGGCCAAAACGACATCCTTTATCTATCACAATTACACCCTCATTGTACTATCAGGGCAGCATTCCATCTCTTCTAAATGCCATTAGTCTTAGACTCGTTTGAGTTCATTCAGGGTATACTGAGCTTTGTATAATTTAGAGAAACCATCAGCTCTCTTGTTTTCATGGGCTTAATCCTAAGGACTTTATCCATTCTCATTACCTTCTCACTCGCCCTTTCTTATACTTACTCCTGTTTTCCTAAAACCTTGTCGGTTTACCATACTTTAGCTTGCAACCTACACATATTCAATTATACTACTCGCACCCTTCCTTCAACTTGCTTGCACCACAGATTTCCTTATGTGATTTTGGAACATCAAGCAAGACAACACATCATCTCTATTCTTTACTCTTTTAACTAGACCTCTCGGTACCTAGAAGCCATAGGCTGGAAAATATGCCATTTATGACGCCAGTATCATTCCTAGATATTGATCCCCGCACTTCTAGCCTTCTATCCGAAGTAAGGACTATTCACAACCTTCTGCATTTGAGTATCTCGTACGTTGTCCACCTTTACCTTACTTATCTTAATTTATTGCCTCACATTCTTCTGTCTCTTTCATAACCTTCCTTCCACATAGGTATAATTTACATCCACAATTTGAAGTTGTATTTATAATATTTGCACCTCTTATATATACAAAATCCGGTGGGAGCTTCATACTTACTTCTTATGAGGCTGGTACTTCTTCTAACTGGCTTTATCGTAGAGCCATTATAGAATATGGGTACTGTACTATCTCTCTTGTACCTCTGATATCTAAGAGTAATCCTGCAATGTTCTCAATCGGGAGGTCTATAATTTCCTGGGTCCAATAATCAGATTTCTAATTTACTTCGTTGATATAACTCTTTAGTTTCCTCCTTCTTCTAATCAGCTTTTATGTGGGCTTAAGCTATCTCCCGATCTGCGACTTAATTCTTTCTTTTAACTTATACCAGAATCTTCTACGGCCGTATGATTGCCAACATATGCTGCATGGATAATACTCCAAAATCTTAAGTGCGTTCATAATGTAACTAACTCTGGATCACTAATCGAATAATTCTTATTGGTCAATTCTCAGCTTTCTTTAAACGTAAGCCATTATTTTTCTTGGTCTTTCTACCCCCTTGTTGCGTGCATACTTAGCTTATCTTAGTTTCCACGCATGCCGGAGTTTTTGTGCAACTCATATGTTCTCGAATATTACTTTTGATTTTACTTCCCGTTCATTAGCCACAGTAGGTGCCACTTCCCTATGGAGTGCATACAATGTTGTAGTGCGACTGTTTTTTTACAAGACTATTTCCTCTTTAGGTCACTGTGCTTAGGTTGAAGCCTTCTTCCTTATTCCCTCAGCTAGTCTTTCATTGTAGTACTTAGAGAGGACACTCTGACTCTTGTAAAGCTGCAAGCCTATTACATCGTATACTCGACGAAATTTTTGATGTCCTTCCTCGTCTATAATTATCCGTAGTTACTTACCTCCATGCCTTTGTACTTGTAGGGTTGCTTCTGAGCTGATATTTTGATTGTCTTCCTAGTGGAACTATCTTTTATCTCTGTAACACTCATTCGGTACCTTTAACTACCCCAAATCCTATCTGAATATTTCTCAATTATTACAATGACATTACTATGAGGCTGAATTCACCATATTGTGTTTTATTATGTTTATCTAGGACGATCTGCTGACTCGTCTGTAACCTCCTGTGTAGCCATAACTAGGCTCTTCCTGAATCAACTACCAACTACTCGTTGGCCCATTCTCATATCAATGTTCTGCGTAATCTTTCTTGGGTTATTTCTTTTGTCTTAACTTATGTCTTGCTCTGGCTCCTTATCTATCAATAACATCCTGGGCCGGAACCCTTACTTCCTCTCCTTGACGTCGTGCTTGCATGTTCTGGAATCATAGCATACATGTAGGCTTTGAATAAGTGCAATCTTATCTTTTTCTCATTCTTATCGCATTCTTCCTTTACCATTCCATAGTTACTAGAACCATTTATTTCTGACTTAATGCCATATCACTCCATATTCCCCCCTTTAGGGGAGCACTAAGATTTAGTGCTACGATGATCTACGTATAGATGTTTTACCTATTCATCTTTGGCGTCTTTTCACAACATCGATGATCCTTACTCATCTCGCGGCAATCCTTCCGTACCAAGGATAACAAATTTCCTTACTCGCGAGGGTGACACTAAGTATAACTGGCACATACAGTCTCTTGAGCTTAACTTTGCTCACATTGCTTGCTTTTAGGGAAGCGTCTTCCTGAATGACCATTCTCTGAATTTCTCATGAACCTCCTTCTATTGCCCATTCTATTATCGCTGGAACAAAATCTGAAATTCTCATGATGTCGACCATTATCAAATCACTCAGTCCCTAATTCATGTTTAGTTTATCTTGTTCACCAGCCCATACTGATTTCCATTACTCTGGGGTTTAACTTTTCCTTATGGTAGTCGCGTTGGAGTCATGAACTTACTTCTCGAAATGAGAATATGACTTTATGGCCTATATTCCTTTGTTGTCTCAAGGCCTGTCACCTCTCATTTTTTCCTTTACTTGACTATAGACTCTGTAATACTGTTATCTTTTTGATCTACCGTTGTCATCCATGTATCATATCTTACTCATAATGCTTCATTAACTTTCTTCTTATTTCCCGCTAATATTTATGTCTATCACTTTATTCTGAAAACTCCAACAAGACATTCTTTTACTTTTAGCTCCCCTTGCTCCATCCATTGGCTCTTCGGGTTGCTTAACGTTCTCGCTCTACTAGGGACGCTAGCCACACTAAGGTAATATTTATCCCTTACAGGCTTTCAGTGCCTATCTTCTGAATTTTTTTGATCATGCTAGTATTCACATCTAATTGTAATATTCTAAAGTGCACCATCTGGGTGCCTCACAAAGAGATCTATTAGCACCTTTGTAATATCCTTCGGAAATGTCAACTAACACAAACAATCCATTCACCATTTTGGGTTACTCTAACCCCAGCCGAATCCTAATATCCCATCCTTTTCTTAAACTATACCTGTTAGCCCCCAATAGGGTATAAATGAGATGGTTGTGACCAATTATACATACCTCTATTATTGTTGAAGGTAACTCACAATGCTTATATTTTTCTGCCGGAGTTGAAAATACCGATAATCTTCATTAACTAGTACCTCGTACCCTTCTCATCTTACTCCTTTTACGTGATGAAACTTGTATCTACCTTCCGATTCTCTTATTCCTTTTTACCATAATAGTGGATAGACATTTTTTCCTTAGGGATCCTTATCGAGAGGCTTACACGTCTTAGTACACACATGTTCTGTTGAAGACCTTATATTTGCTCATCATAAGCATCATGCAAAATCGAGTTCCTCTGACTTTCTCTTCCACATCCACATGCAATCTCTTACCAATTGTCTTTCTAGATGTAGGCATCGTTATATTATGAATAAGATAGAGTTTAGGAAATTGAGTTCTTACAAGTGAGCTCTGCCACACGATCTAGAGTAAGAAGAAAGAGTGACAGTCCTAAATGCCTTGTAGCCTCCTGCTTATAAGTGTGGTGCACAACACACCCATAAACAAGACTCTACTAAACATAGCTTGTAGACTCCCTAGGACAGAACTACTTTGATACCACTTTTGTCACGACCCAAACCGATGGGCCACGATGGGCAACTAGTACCTTACTCAACCGAGTACTAACATAACGTATCTTTCTTATCGTACTATCATTGATAAATGAGCCGGAAAGGCTGCCGTGAGATAAGTAGAATACAACATGTAATACCAACTTATACATAAGACATACGGGCCTATAAGACCAAAATAACCACTCGTACACTGAACATAGACCGACAAGGCCATACAATCTTTTACGTACATGACATCTGTCTACAAGCCTCTAAGAATACATAATTTTCATAAAGGTCGGGACAGAGTCCCGCCATACCAAACAATACACGTCTAAATCATACTTACCAAACAAGCAACTCCGGAGCAAAATGGAGTGTACCAACATCTTCTGCTGAGCTGATAGCCTACTTGGAGGGCTCTCAACCTGTCTATCGGGACCTGCGGGCATGAAACGCAGCGTCCCCCGGCAAAGGGACGTCAGTACAAATAATGTACCGAGTATGTAAAGAATGAAAATCGATAAATAATAGACATGAGCGAAACATGGAGTAAAAGACTCAACATGTATGTCTGAATAGCTCTGTAAATCATTTCAAATTTATAATGTCATGCATATGCGCATAAATGTCATACCATGCATAGGTATATGCGTTCATAACATCATCAAGCCTCTGAGGGCATCCCATCATATCATCTCGGCCATTGTGGGCAAATCATCAACGTATACCAACTGATCAGGTGGTGGTGTGTATATAACGCCGTAACCTTTTTTCATATCCCATATACATATAATATACATATATACGCATATATAACGCCATATGGTCATGGGACATGTATAAATGAATGAAATGCATATGAAATACGTCAATAAAATCTCTCGGAACATAATAGGACCATTATGCCTTTGATTAAAGTCATGAAATAAACTTTATCAATTTACGTATTTTCTGAGACCCATGAACAAATGATAGAATAATAAGACACATGGGAAACAAAAATATAGACACACCTAGCATTTCTATGAATAGAGTCATTTATGAACGTTGCGTATTTTGCTCGTTTTATTTGTATCATTTGGATCATGCCAAAAAGAAAGAAGGGATAGCCTTGACATACCTGAATCGATTCTCTTGACAATCCTTTTAACTCACGCCAATCGCGACAAAACATGTATTGGCGAGATCGAAATAGGGAACGGCCAAATTCAATCACAACAATAGCACAAACCAGATGCCTACCAAATGCTCCATCGTGTATAATTTGGTATTGTAGTAGGAAGATTTTACGAGTTCTTTTGATATATTCTAATGTGTCTTTGTAATGGAAAGAGCACTATATTTGGATCACTTGAAAATCTGAAAGACAAAATGAAGCAAAATGGTCCCAATTTCTAAGTATGTTGCAACACGTAATGAAGAAATGTGTTTGAATAGGTGTGGGCCCGCTTCATGTGGTGGCTTAGCAATATAACATTAATTTTCCACCTTTCAATTTCAATTAAGAGTCATTAGTTTGAAGGGTGGGCTGCCACATTGGGGAATTTTAACCTTTATCTAATAATTTAGGTAATATCCTATTACCCAATAATTAACCAATTACCCACATAATTAAGAATTATCTCAACTTACTTAAAATACTACTCACTTTAACTCACCTTATACACCTTACTATCATGGCCATGTGGTACCTTGTATGGTATTAGTCCATAAATACCGGGTATTTTAGCTCGGTCCGTATTTTTTCCCAAAATATCAAACTTCGACGAAAATCATTTTCTTCGATTTGCTTACCCTCCCACCTTCACGAATTTACTCATCACTTGTTTCAATTAGCATAATGCTTATAATCTTAAAATAATCTCATTCTCGAACTTACGTCGATTAACTTACGACGAAACTTTAATGTACGAAAAATGCGGGATGTAATGTCTTATTTTCGAGCTTTCATCAATTTACTTATGGCGTACTTTTACGTACTAAAACATGGGGTGTAACAAGGTGCTGGAGCTGGTGCCCTTTGGAGCTCCTTTGGAGAGGGTGGGGTATGTGAAGTCTGAGTTGTAATCTCACTGTGAGACTCTCCCTGAGCCCTGTTAACTCGTGGCGCTCGACTAGTAGTCTCAACAGCCACGGACTTGCCCTTCTAAGCGGCTGTAGTCTTCGGAGGCATCGCTGAAAACGTAACATATCGTCAGGAACATGAATTCTTATATCGCACGATCTAAGATAAGAAGGGAGGATAAAATCCTATATGTCCTGTAGCCTCCTGTCTATAAGTGTGGTGAACAACACACCCATAAACAAGACTATACTAGACACGGTCTGTAGACAACCCTAGGACAGAACTGCTCTGATACAACTTTTGTCACTACCCAAACCAATGGGCTGCGACGGGTGCCCGAGTCCTACATGTCGAACATCCTTAAGCATGCATCTAAGATATAAACATGAATAACATACGTGAGGGAAACCTGTCCAAAAGACATATGTACATACACATGCGGAATACAGTGGGGGCGAGCCGGCAAGGCTGCTATAGACAACAATATACCCAAAACTGGAATTCGACAAGGTCACAACTATACATAACTTTCTACAGACCTCTAATAGAATATACAATTGTACAATGACGGGAATGGGCCCCGTCATACCCATATACGTATACAAACACATCATACCAAAACTCAAAGCAGCTCTGGATCAAATGGAGCACACCAACTCTCGCTGATCAAGGATCCTAAGAAGGGGGACTGTCAGCTTGTCTACCTGCACCTGCGGGCATGAAATGCAGGCCCCGGGAAATAGGGTGTCAGTACGAATAATGTACTGAGTATGTAAAGCATGAAAATCAGTACATTAGAGACATAGATGAAACATGTAATAAAGAATTCCGCCTGTAAGTCTAAATAACTTTGTAAATCCTGAAACATTTATAATGTCATGCACGTGCGTATAAAAGTCGTGTCATGCATAGGTATAGTTGTACATAATATCATCAAGCCTCTGAGGGCATCCCATCATATCATCTCGGCCATTGTGGGCAAAATTATCAACATATACCAACTGATCGGGTGGTGGTGCATATATAACACTGTAACCTTTTTCCATATCCCGTATACATATAATATACATATATACGCGTATATAACGTCATCTGGTCATGGGTCAATGTACATGTATAAATGTATGAAATGCATCAGAAATATTTTTCGGAATGTCATAAAAATCAATATGCCTTTTGGATAAACTTTATCAAATACATATTTTTCTGAGACCCATGAACAGAAAATATAATAATAATTCACATGGGGAATCAAGAATATAGACACCCCTAGTATTTCTATGAATAGAGTCATTTATGAAAATTGTGTGTTTACTCGTTTCGTTTGTATCGTATGGATCATGCCAAAAAGAAAGAAGAGATAGCCTTAACATACCTGAGTCAATTCTCTTGACAATTCCTCTAACACACGTTAATTGCGACAAAACACGTGACGGCAAGATCGGAGTAGGAAAAACTCCGTATAATATTCTTGAGAAAGATTATACCGGGCTTCTTTAGAGTCACGTTGCTAAGATGCTTAAGGAATTTTCTTGCTTGAATTCTTGAATTCTTGCGTGAAAATCTGTTGCCTAACATTCTGATATAAGACCTTCCTTTAAGAATGGATATGTGACTCTTTCTTAAGAATAGATATGTGATTATTTCTTAAGAATAGATATGTGACTCACATTCTCAAGAATTCCAAATCCCACATCTCTAATCTTGCCACCTAATATAATGACTTAAGAGTCACAATTCATGGGGTGGCTTACTGCCACGTGGGGGAGGGTTAAATCTTATCCCAAGGTTATTAATTAATTACCCACTAATTTTAATTAACTTGTTAATTCCCCCATTAACCAATAATCCACATAATTAAGAATTATCTCAAATTACTTAAAATACTACTCGCTTTCAATACACTTTACGTACACTACTATTGTGGTCATGGGGTACTTTGTATGGCATTAGTCCATAAATGCCGGGTATTGTAGCTTGGACCGTATTTTATCCTAAGTCGACCACCTTTAACGAAACTCATTTTCATTGATTCGTTTACCCTTTATCCTTCACGTCACTTACTTATCACTTGTTTTAAATAGCATAAATGCGTATAACCTCAAGATAATCTCATCCCCGAGTCTATCTCGATTAACTTACGGCGAAACTTTAACGTACGAAAACGCGAGATATAACAGTATTATTCCTAAATGCCCATGTAGCATCCTAATCATAGATGTGGTCAACAACACACCGACAATAAGGACTCTACTAGACACGTCTCCGAGACATCCTAGGACACTTTAAAACCTTAGGCTCTGATACCAAGTTTGTCACGCCCCAAAACCTAGGAGCGCGACCGGCGCTCAATCAAGTGAACCTGACCGAGCAAGCCTGTTAGATTTCCTTCTACCCAAACTCATCCACGGATGAAGATCATACATATTTTAATAAATAGACAAAAACGTGATCATGTCTACAATACCAATTCATTACCACTAGTTTTCCTTATTTTTTTTAAAGTCTCAAATGCGACAAGTAATACTACCACATCACAACATAGTTTGTCTTTCCCAGCACTAATACACAACCCACACTATGTCTACGGAACCTCTATAGAAAATGAAGAGTACAATGATAATGCCGGGAACAAGGCCCCGGCAATACCTCAAATAAAATACACAAAGAACAAAAGATACATGACCCCAGGATGAAGTGGGGCTCACCAAGTCAGCTAGGAAGAAAGTGTACTGCTATCACTGATCAATATCTCCTGATGTGGAACCACCTGCATCCATTTAAAGATGCAGCGCCCCCGGAAAAAGGGACGTTAGTACCGGTACCGTCGAATAGTACTAGTATGAAAACCAAACACCAATTTAAGAATTTAGAAATACAATATAAGTATGATGAATCAGGGCGGCAATAGAATAATATAGATAATCATTTAAACCAGAGCAAGCTTATTAAGAGCTATCAATAACATTTATAGGATTTAAGATGATATCCTTTGTAACTATCTTCACACAAAGCGGTACCGCTGCCTCACCCGATGTATGCAGGTGGAGGTGTAAGCACAATACCATAACTCTACTCAAGCGGCCATGCCGCCTCACCCAAATAAAAAATATATATATATATATATATATACACACACACACACACACACAGCAAAGCTATGCACAAAGCGGTCGTACCGCCTCACCCCAATGTATGCGGGTGGAGGTGCAGTCCCACAATACCATAATCCCTACACAAAGCGGTCATGCCGCCTCACCCCAATACATGTGGGTGGAGGTGATCACAATCACAATCACAATCTCTACACAACTTGGCATAATAACTTTCACATAAATCACGACTTGAAATTATAACATGTGGATACACAATCCATAGTTTGGAATACATCCTCAATTTATAATGCAATATGATAAGAGCATTTGAAACATGAATTGAACATATATCTTTATCACAAAACTTATTGGAATACTCAATTTGTAATCAACATCTTGGAACTTACAAGGATAATGGGAATTCCAATTCTTAAAGAAGGGTTTAGCCAACATACCTCAATTGAGCTTCCTTAAATTCTAAAATATTCTGGAATTCTTAGCAACTTCAATCTATTGTAAAAATATAACAAATTGAACCAAAATTAGGAGGATGATCATGGTTCTAGCTCATTTGAGTATTTTATCAAACACTAGGTGTGCATTAAGGTTTCAAGGTCCTTTTATGGAGGATTCCATCATCCCACAACCCATTCTTTACCATTTTTAGCTCAACAATCTTCCTACACCCTTTGATAACACATGCAAGAAAAATAAACAACTCTCATACCCAAGAATTGTCTTGCTAATTTCCCATTCTTAGATAAAATTCAAAATTTAGGGTTAGGGTGTAGAATCTTACCTCTAGGATGAAGACCTAGTGAGTTTTTCTTATTAATCTCCAAAGATTTGAGTAAGAATCGAAGGGCAATTTGTTGAAGATCACTCTCCCACTCTAGGGCACTCTCTCACTCTCAAAATATCAGGTTTTAGGTCAAAAATGACTTAACCCCTCTCTCTACCCGACCTTGGAGTTATTTAATGGGTTCCTACATTCGCGGCCATGTACCTTGGCAAGTGGCCGCGCATCTGGCCGCGCACCTTAGGCAGAAACTCTCAAATATGTGCGGCCGCACATCTGGGCGTGCATATGACACAGGTCCAGTAACATGGCCATAACTTTCTATATACATATCCAAATGATGAACGGTTTGATGCGTTGGAAACTAGATTCAAAGGGATTTAATTTGATATTTTATACACTATATAAATCTTCATATGTTGAGAGTTATACTCGTTTGAAGTTAGGTCTTGTACGAACTCACTTGAAACTTTATCCCATCATATAATTTTCAACTTGACATAGCCTTAGGGCTCTCTTAGACCATAACCCATTATTAATGTACAACATACATATATTATCATGATCAATTGATATCATTCAATTTATCATTCTTGTTCATACCCAAATTAGTATAATTAGCACCCGCCAATCTTCTTATAACACTTCAAATTTTTTTGGGGTGTTACAAATAATTACCCAATTATCCACATAATTAAGAATTATCTCAAATGACTTAAAATACTAATCACTTTTTAACACACCTTATACACCTTACTATCATGGTTATATGGTACCTTGTATGACACTAGTCCATAAATACCGGGTATTATAGCTCGGACCATATTTTATCTCAAAATGTCAAACTTCGACAAAATTCATTTTCTTCGATTTGCTTACCCTCTCACCTTCACGAATTTACTCATCACTTATTTGAAATAGCATAATGCTTATAATCTCAAAATAATCTCAGTCCCGAACTTATGTCGATTAACTTACGACGAAACTTTAACATACGAAAATACGGGATGTAACATCATTCCCCCATTTGGAACATTCGTCCTCGAATGTTGACTGATGCACTTATCATTATCATAACCTATAGTTCTTACGAATGCTTTAGTACTCTTCTTTCCATCTAGGCAATTGTTTTGTGAATAAATCCAAGGGCCAGGGCATTCCTCTCTTTAGGCCTCTTTCTCACACCACGACTTGTGGTCGGACTTCTTTCAATCTCGTAACTATTGCTACCTTCTATCATGTAGTCTATACGACTTTGTCCTTGTATGTGCTCTTATGCGACTCTTCTCTTCTTTTCCTCCAGCCTTTAGCAGATCTCTAGGCCTTACTTTGTGAACATACATAGAATTATGACAAGCTGTCCCTCTGTGCATTATGGCTTTACTACATCTAAGTAGGTCATACTATACCATAACTCTTACTTCGATTTACTACCAAACTCCAGGTTACTCTCGTTGCTTATCCCATATGTATAAATCTAAGTCCTTTAATGCTTCCTCATTACTGTTCATCTTAAGAATGACGGCCTAATCTCATCTCATGATTTGTAACTTTTATCCATCCATTGTTGATTCACCTTAATGTTAATCTACAATTTACCACTGATAACTTGACCTTTTATGTAACACTGCCGCTAAGGCTCACATCGCATTGAGGAACATTTGAAATGATTAGACTGATCCACCTGGGGGTGATACCATGCTTCCATAACCATATTTCATAGCATCCCAATGTGATTCACCTTACGTGGGTATTTTAATCCTATACAATTCATGAAATTCCTTCAAATCATCACTCAATCGAAGACCCAAATGTCATCCTTCATTTATCACAATTTCACCCTTATTCTATTACCGGGGCAACATTCCATCTCTTCTAAATGTTATTAGTCTTAGACTCCTTTGAGTTCATTCAGGCCATACTGAGCTTTTTATAACTTAGAGAAACCATTAGCTCTTTTGTTTTCATGGGCTTAATCTTGAGGACTTATCCATTCTCGCCACCTTCTCACTCGCCCTTTCTTATCCTTACTCTTGTCTTCCTAAAACCTTGTCGTTTTACCATACTATAGCTTGCGACCTACACATATCTATTTATATTACTTGCAATGCTTGCACCATAGATTTCCTTATGTTGTTCTGGAACATCAAAGAGACATCGCATCGTCTCAAACTCTTCTTTACTCTTTTAACTAGACCTCTCGATACCTAGAAACCATAGGTTGGGAGGTATGCCACCAATGACACCGCTATCATTTCTGGATACTGAATCCCAATGCTTCTAGTCCTCTATAAAACCTTGTCGCTTTACCATACTTTAGCTTGCGACCCACACATATCTATTTATACTACTCGTAACCTTCCTTCAACTTGCTTACATCATAGATTTCCTTGTGTTATTCTGGAATAAGCGAGATATCACATCATCTCTAACTCTTCTTTACTCTCTTGACTAGATCTCTTGGTACCTGGAAACCATAGGCTAGAAGATATGCCACTTACGACGCCGCTATCATTCCTGGATACTGAATTCCCAGCACTTCTATCCCTCTATCTGTAGTATGGATTATTCGCAACCTTCTGCATTTTAGTATCTCGTACGTTTTTCACCTTTACCTTATTTACCTTAAAATCTCGCATCACATCTTCTATCTCTTTCATGACCTTGCTTTCACATAGGTATAATTCACATCCACAACTTGAAGCTCTCTTATAATACTTGCACCTCTAGTGCATACACAATCCAGTGGGAGCTTCATACTGACTTCTTACGAGGCTGGTACTCTTCTAACTGGCTTTATCATAGAGTCGTTATAGAATATGGCTACTGCACTATCTATCTTGTACCTCTAATATTTAAGAGTGATCCTGCAATGTTCTCAATCACGAGATCTATAATTTTCTGGGTCCAATAATCAAACTCCTGATTTACTTGGTTGATGTAACTCTTTAGTTTCCTCTTCCTTCTGATCAGCCTTTATGTAGGCTTAAGCTATCTTCCGATTTACGGCTCCTGGTATTAGTTAGTACTTTAACCTTTCATGGACGCTATGGAATATCCATGATACAATCTTCTAACGACTCAATCCTTTGTCTATCACCTGGACTCAATTCTTTCTTTTAACTTATACCAGAGTCTTTTACGGCTGTATGATTGTTAACATATATGCTGTATGGATAATACTTCTAAATCTTAAGTGCATTCATAACGTAACTAACTCTGGATCATTGATCAAATAATTTCTTTCGTTCCTTCTTAGCTTTCTTTAATTGCAAGCAATTGCTTTTCCTGGTCGTTCTGCCACTTGTCGCATGAATACTCGGCTTATCTTAGTTCCCACGCATACCGGAAGATTCGTGCAACTCATATGATCTCGAATATTACTTTTGATTTCACTTCCCATTCATTAGCCACTGTAGGTGCCACTTTCTTATGGAGTGCATACAATGTTGTTGTGAGACCGTTGTTACAAGACCATTTCCTCTTTCGGTCACTGTGCTTAGGTTGAAGCCTTCTTCCTTATTTCCTCAGCTAGTCTTTCGTTGTCATACTAAGGGAAGACCCTCTGACTCTTGTAAAGCTGCAAGCTTATTACATCGTATACCCGATAGAATTTTTGATATTCGTACTTACTTTTACTTATCCTTAGTTACTTACCTCCACGCTCATGTGCTCGTACGGTTGCTTCTGAACTGAAGTTTTGACTGTATTCCCAGTGGTATTCTCTTTTTTTATCTCCGCAATACTTATACGGTACCTTTAATTACCCCAGCTCTTATCTGAATATTTCTCAAGGATCACGATATCATTATCTACGAGACTGGATTCGCTATGTTGGGGTTCACTATGTTTATCTTGCACGATCTGCTGATTTGTCTGTATCCTCTTGCCTCGCCATAACTAGGCTCTTCCTGAATCAAATGCTAACTATTTGTGGGCCCATTCTCATATCAACATTCTGCGTAATCTTTCTTGGGTTATTTCCTTTGTCTTAACTTACGTCTCGCACTGTGATAGCATCAAGGACAAGGATATAGTTTTGGAAGCTCCAAGGCCATTTACAAGATCTCAAGCTAAAGAGTTGCAAACTAAGGTTGCTGGACTTCAATGGCAAATAAAGAAGCTTTTAATTGTAGAGGAAGAGCTCAAGCCCAAAGTAGATGAATTATCCAAGTTTTACAATTATTTGGTGATCCAAATTGAAGTACAAGAGGAGGAAGATTGGACCACCAAATCATCCCTTGAAGTCCAACAAAGGGGCTCAAAATGAGCTTTAAAGAGTCCAAAAGGGGGTGTATCAAAAGGAGCCCAATTAGAGTCCAAACCAATGGCCCAAACTAGTAGTTTTAAGGTCCAAATCTGCCCCAAAGGGAATTGGCCGCCCTCCACCTAATTTAATGACTTTTCTTACTCCTTAGCAACCATCCCACCTAATTGTAATAACTTTTTATACCTTAACAACCACCCTACCTAATTTTAAGGACTTTTTGTGCCTTAGTACTCCTATAAATAAGGAGTTCTTCTCATTCATTGAGACACTTCATTATTGATTAAGTATATTATACTTGAGAGTTCTTTTGAAACTTTGTTACTTATGCTTTGAGATTTATCCTTCAACCTTTACTAGTTCATAGTTTAAGGTAGTAAGATTACTTCTCTATTGTGATATCTTTGTTTCCTTTGTGGTATTCTTAGAAGGCGATTAATACTAGTTATTAATTATTGTCTCCAGTTACTCGTAAAACGGTCAAGATCCGAATATATTATTTTGATTTGCTTTTAAGTAAAGGCGTTTGATTTCTTCAATAAATCAAAACGTTGTTGCTTTGATCTTGTCAAGGCTATAGAACTTACGTTCTTGGAAGTTCTTGGAATTCTTTCCTTGAATTTTCCCATATCCTTTATTTTCTGTCCTTTAGTTCTAGTTGCTCAATTCCTTATTGTTATTGCTTCCGCATTTACTTCTCAAATTCTTACTCTAGTTTGAATTCCCTACCTAGTCGTTATCAAGTGGTATCATAGCGGTTCTATCAAGGTTTCGTTCTTGATAATTCTGGGGATTTCTTGAATACTAAGAGCGAAAAAAACGAAAATCAATTAAAAAAAAGTTTCTTGATCTCGAGAAACTTTCTTTTGTATCTAATTTGTTTCCAAAAACTATCAAAGGAAACAAGAAGAGGGGATCCCAGATTTCAAAGATAAGACAAAAATTCAATTTTTTTTACTCTTTCTAATCTAACTATATAATCCTTTCCTTTTTGTTCGTGTCTTGTTTCAACCGAGCCTAATAGTTCTAGGATTTAGTTCTTCTTTCATTTGTTCCCCAAAAATCTATATTTTACTACTAAGAACTTTATACGAGTTGGGTTTAACTATAAATCTACAAAGTATTTTGTTCAAAGGTTATTTCGAGAGAGAAAAAAAGGCAAAGTGTGTGTGAGAACAATTGAGGAAAGAGTCAATTTGTCTGATACAGTTTAATTATTTAAGATGTCACGTACAGGTAGTGATGATGAATGAAGGGTTCTTCAAGAAGCCGAAATCAAAGCAAGAAATGATTTTACCTTGCAAGCTATGCATCAACAATTCAAAAGATGGAATTTGCAACTCCAAGAGATGAGGGACACCATTGTTGATCAAAATGATACAATAGTTGAACTTAGAAGGGAAAATAATGTTAGGCCCCAAGCTAGGAGAAATGTACCCCTTGCTCCCATTGTAAATCAAGAAAACCCTATAGATGATTTTAATGATATTGATTTTGATAGGGTGGGAAGAGATAGGAGGGGACAAAGAGGTAGAGTAGAAGATGATAATATAAACAGTATAAAGATGAAGATGTCATCTTTCAAGGGAACAAGGGATCCAAACTTGTACCTTGATTGGGAGAGAAAGGTTGAAGCCATCTTTGACTATCACAACTACTCTGAAGGTAAGAAGGTTAAACTTACTATTGTTGAGTTTTTTGACTATGCTGCTATTTGGTGGAAAAAGCTTACTAGGGACAGATTGCAAGAAGGACAAGCACCAATTGTTACTTGGGCTGAGATGAAGAGGGTGATGAGAAAGAGATTCATACCATCACATTTTCAAAGAGAGCTACAACAATGTCTTCAAATATTGAAGCAAGGATCCATGTCTGTGGATGAATACTTTAAGGCTATGGATATGGCTATGATCTAAGCTAATTGTATGGAGGAAGAAGAGGCTACAATGGCTAAGTTTTTAAATGGTTTAAATAAGGAAATAGCTGATGTAGTAGAATTACAACAATATGTAACAATAGATGAGTTAGTTGATTTGTCTGTAAAGGTAGAAAATCAAAATAAAAGAAAGCAAACTAGCTCATGGAAAGGTCGGTCAAACACCATCTCCAAGAAGCCATGGTCGAATCAAGAGATGAAGAGTTCTTCTAGACCTCTAGAAGATAAGGATAAAGGTAAATTTGAGAACAAAGAGGGAGGTAAAACCTTTAACCCTAAACCTTTTACACCTTCTAGTTCTATTCAACGTCATAAATGTAAAAGAAGGGGACATATGATGCATGAATGTCCAAGTAGAAGAAACATCATTCTTAGAGAAGATGGAGGATATGAGAGTGAAAAAAGTGAGGGAGAAGAAGAGAGAGATGTGAGTAATGATGATGATATAGAACTACCTAATGATGGCATGATTGGGGGAGTTAGGAGGATTATGACTATCAATTTGGGAAGCAATAGTGAAGAACAAAGATAAAGGGGAAAACTTGCTCTATGATCATTGATAGTGGTAGTTGTGCTAATGTGGTGAGTTCATACTTTGTGGGAAAATTGGGACTTGCATGCATAAAACACCCTACTCCTTGTAGACTCCAATGGTTAAATGATAGTGGTGAACTAAAGGTAAACAAACAATGCATGATTTCATTCAATGTTAGTAGATATGAGGATGATATTCTTTGTGACATAGTCCCTATGCAAGCTTGTCATATCTTACTGGGTTGTCCTTGGTAGTATGATAGGAATGTTTTTCATGATGGAAGGAAGAATAGATATTCTCTTGAGCTAAATGGCAGGAAATTTACTCTTGCACCTTTCTCTCCTTCTCAAGTGTTTGAAGATCAAAAGAGATTAAGGAAAACAATGGGAAAACCAAGGGGAGGGATAAAAAGTGAGCTTGAGGAAAAAGAAAAGAAAGAGGCCAAGAGTTAGAAAAAAAAAGAGATGGCCGAGAGAAAGAGAAAGAGGGCAACAATTTGAAAGAAGAGATAAAAGGGGTTTGAATGAAAAAATAGAAAGTCTTGGTGAGAGGAAAGAAGCTAAAGAAATAAAAAAAAAAAGAGTTTTTATATAAAAGCCAAGGAGTGTTTAAATGCAAGAAAAGAGGGGTTTCCCATAATACTACTTACTTACAAAGAAGCTTTGATTAATTCTGAGTTACTAACTTCTTCTTTGCCAAGTAGTATTTCGTCTCTTTTGCAGGATTTTGAAGATGTCTTTCCTGAAGATATTCCTAATGGATTGCCACCTTTACGTGGCATTGAGCATTAAATTGATTTTATGCCTGGATCACAAATCCCAAATAGGCCTGCTTATAGGAGTAATCCAGAAGAGACAAAAGAGCTTCAAAGGCAAGTTGAGGAGCTGCTTGAGAAAGGCCTAGTGAGAGAGAGCATGAGTCCTTGCTCTGTTCCCGTCCTATTGGTACCCAAAAAGGATGGAACTTGGAGGATGTGCGTGGATTCTAGAGCAATCAACAAGATAATGGTAAAGTATCGTCATCTTATTCCTCGTCTTGATGACATATTAGATCAATTACATGGATCCAAAATCTTTTCTAAAATTGATCTAAAAAGTGATTACCATCAAATTCGAATGAATCCTGGAGATGAATGAAAAACTGCTTTTAAGACCAAATATGGGCTTTATGAGTGGTTAGTTATGCCTTTTGGCTTGACTAATGCACCTATCAATTTCATGAGATTAATGAATCATATCTTTAAGGATTTTCATGGAAAATTTATTGTGGTGTACTTCGATAATATCTTGATCTTTTCTAACACTTTAGAAGAGCATGTAGAACAACTAAAACAAGTTTTTGAAGTTTTTAGAAAGCGCAACTCTTATTTGCTAATCTTAAAAAGTGTAATTTTTGTGTGGATCGTGTGATTTTCTTGGGTTTTGTGGTTAGTTCTAAAGGAGTTGAGGTTGATGAAGAGAAAATTAAAGCAATAAAAGAATGGCCAAAACCTAAGAGTGTAACTGAAGTTAGGAGTTTTTATGGACTTGTTAGTTTTTATAGGAGGTTTGTGAGAGACTTAGCACCATTGCTTCTCCTTTAACTGAAGTTATTAAAAAGGATAAGATTTTTACATGGGGAAAAGAACAAGATGATGCTTTTAACTTGTTGAAAGAAAAGTTATGTTCTGCTCTATTGTTACAATTGCCTGATTTTTCTAAATCTTTTGAAATTGAATGTGATGCTTCTGGCAAAGGAATAGGTGTTGTTTTGATGCAAGATTCTAAACCTATTGCCTACTTTAGTGAGAAGTTAAGCGGAGACACATTGAACTATTCCACTTATGACAAAGAGCTATATGCTTTGGTAAGGGCTTTAGCCACATGGCAACATTACTTGTGGCCAAGAGAGTTTGTCATTAAAACTGACCATGAATCCTTGAAATACTTGAAGAGTCAAGGTAAGCTTAGTAGAAGACATGCTAAGTGGGTTGAATTCATTGAAACTTTTCCTTATGCAATTTCTTAGAAACAAGGGAAAGAGAATGTTGTTGCGGATGCACTTTCAAGAAGGTATGTCTTAGTTTCTTCCCTGACTTCTAAATTGATGGGTTTTGATCCAATCAAGGGACTTTATGCTAATGATGTTGATTTTGGCAAGATTTTTGCAGATTATAGGTTGGGTCCTTTTGAGAGGTTTACCCTCCAAGATGGGTTTCTCTTTAAGGAAAATAGGTTGTGTATCCCTAATTGCTCTTTACGTGAATTATTTGTAAGGGAAGCACATTGTGGAGGGCTTATGGGTCAATTTGTAGTTTCAAAGACACTAGACATACTTGCTGAAAATGTTTTTTGGCCTGGAATGAGAAAAAATGTTGAAAGAATATGTGCACAGTGTTTGGAATGTAAACAAGCTAAATCTAAAGCGTTACCACATGGTCTTTACACGCCATTATCTGTTCCTACTTCACCTTGGATTGATATTTCTATGGATTTTGTGTTAGGTTTGCCTAGAACAAGGTATGGTAAGGATAGTATGTATGTTGTGGTAGATAGGTTCTCCAAAATGACTCGTTTTATTCTTTGTTTAAAGACTAATGATGCTTCACATGTTGCTGATCTTTTTGTAAAAGAAATTATCAAAATGCATGGTATACCTAGAACTATTGTTAGTGATAGGTATTCTAAGTTTTTGAGCCACTTTTGGCGTGTATTTTGGGGGAAGCTAGGCACTAAATTGTTGTTTTCTACTTCTTGTCACCCGCAAACTGATGGACAAACTGAAGTAGTTAATAGAACCTTAGGAAACATGTTGAGGGCTGTTTTGAAAGGTAAATTAACTTCTTGGGAAGCTCACTTACCTATGATTGAATTTGCTTACAATAAAACAATCCATTCTTCTACAGGTGTATCTCCTTTTGAGGTTGTTTATGGTTTTAATCCCTTCACTCCCCTTGACTTACTAGCATTACCTACTAACGATATTATTAATATTGATGGTAGGACAAAGGCTGAGACGATGAAAAAAATTCATGAACAAACAAGGCTTGCAATTGAGAAGAAAAATGAGCAAACTGCTTTGAGAAAGAATAAGGGTCGAAAACAAGTTATTTTTAAACCTGGAGATTTAGTTTGGGTTCACTTTAGAAAGGAGAGATTTTCCTCCAAAAGGAAGTCAAAGTTGCATCCTATAGGAGATGGCCCATTTCAAGTCCTTGAAAAGATTGGAGACAATGCTTACAAGTTGGACCTTCCTGGTGAGTTCCAAGTAAGTGCTACATTCAATGATGCTGACTTGTCTTTGTTTGATGTAGGATCGAATTCGGGGATGAATTCTTTTCAAGAAGAGGGAAATGATAGCATCAAGGACAAGGATAGAGTTTTGGAAGGTCCAAGGCCATTTACAAGATCTCAAGCTAAAGAGTTGCAGACTAAGGTTGCTGGACTTCAATGGCAAATAAAGAAGCTTTTAATTGTAGAGGAAGAGCTCAAGCCCTGTGATGACCCAAAAGGTCATCTTATGTTTTAGAACTCGAATATGCACTCTTAAGCCTTTAAAATCTCATTTTTACCCTCCTCGATTTGCATGCGCAGTCCGGGAAGGTTTTCGGAAAGCTTTTATGTTAAAAACTAATGAAAATAAGAATTTTTGCCTTAAAAATTGATTTAGTTGACTTCGGACAATATTTTTGGTAAACGGGCCCGGATCCATGCTTTGACGGTCCCGGTAGGTCCATATCAAATTATAGGACCTGGGCGTATGACTGGAATCGAATTCGGAGGTCCCTATCTTGAGTTATGAATTTTTGATAAAAATTAAAAGTTTGGAAATTATTTGTTTTTAAGAATTGATTGATATTTGGAATTGTTAGTATCCGGTCCGTATTTTGGTTTCGGAACCTGGTACAGGTTCCTTATAATATTTAAGACCTGTCTGTGAAATTTGGTGAGAAACGGAGTTGATTTGACGTGATTCGGATGTCCAGTTGAGAAAATAGAAATTTTAAAGTGTTCTTGAGAATGTCATTTGATTTGGTGCTAAATTCATAGTTCTAGGTGTTATTTTGGCAATTTGATCATGCGAGCAAGTTCGTATGATGTTTTTAGACTTGTGTGCATGTTTGGTTTGGAGCCCCGAGGGCTCGAGTGAGTTTTGGATAGGCCACGGGATGTTTTGGACTTTGAAAATTTTGTTTTTTTCTGTAGAGTCTGGGTTTTGGCATGTCCTTCTTCGCGTTCGCGAAGGTCCTCTCGTGAACACGAAGAGTAAACTGATGAGGCAGGGATTTCTTCTTCGCGAACGCGAAAGGTAAACTGATGAGGCAGGGATTTCTTCTTCGCGAACGCGAAAGGTAAACTGATGAGGCAGGGATTTCTTCTTCGCGAACGCGAAGCGATGGGGGTGTTACCCTTTGCAAACGCGACAAGGCCATCGCGAACGCGTAGTGTTAGGCATTGGGGAGGGGGAGTCAGTCGTTCCTTCATCGCGAACGCGAGAAATGCCTCGCGGATGCAAAGGCCGGGGGGGTAACCATCGCGAACGCGAGCTGGGTCTCGCGAACGCGAAGGCTTGGCAACCAGTACCCTTTGCGAACGCAATGAACACTGTCGCCCAGCACTTAACAGAATCCAAAATGGGATTTTAGCCAAAAATTCATTTTTCTCAAAAACCAAATAGTGAGAGGCAATTCTTCAAGAGCCATTTCTTCCCTAAATTGTTGGTAAGTGATTCTAAACCAATTTCTTTCAATTACCCATTACATTTTATGAATTATCAACCTAAAATCTAGAGTTATCATGGTAGAATTAGGGTTTAGGGTAGAAACTAGGGATTTCGGAAAATTTGAGGATTTAGACCCCAATTTGAGGTCGGATTCCAAAACTAATTACATATTTGGGCTCGGGGGTGAATGGGTAAATGGATTTTGGTCCGAACCTCGGATTTTGACCAAGCGGGCCCGGGGTCAATTTTTGACTTTTGGAGGAAAAATTTGGGAAATCTGTAATTATTCATTAAACTTGATTCCTTTAGAAATGTTTGATATTATTGAGCCATTTTTGAATAGATACGAGTGATTTGGAGGTCATCCCAAAGGAAAAGCTGTGATTGAGAATTAAATAGCCTCCGGAGCGAGGTAAGTGTCGTGTCTAACTTTGGCTTGAGGGAATAGGTATTATGTGTTTATTGGCTTCGTGTTTGGTTGTTAAATACGATGTATAGGTGAGGTGATGAGCATCTATGTGTCATTGTTGAGTCATAGCATGCGAGTGAAGTTCTATTCTTATCAATTTGGTAGCCTTAAATTCTACTATCCATGCTTAGTGGGTTATTTGAAATGTTGGATGAATTGTATCTGGTTTCACAGAGATTTGGTAACTTTCGAATATTGATTCAAGGTTGAGGTTACATTGTGCTATCGATTATGGGTAAAATACTAGTTTCTTTGTGAAACTCCTGTCTATCCGTTGTTATTGATTCTGTGATTTGAGAGGAGGAGTGTAAAGCACGAAGGGTGATGCCGTGCATACATTATTTATATTGTGAGGAAGAGTGTAAAGCATGAAGGGTGATGCCGTACATGTATTATATATATTGTGAGGAAGAGTGTAAAGCACGAATGGTGATGCTGAGTATATTATGAGAGGTTTAATGCACGAAGGGCGATGCCGTGCCGTTTTATTTATTTATTTGGTGAGGTTGAGAGTAAAAGCACGAAGGGTGATGTTGTGCCATTCTATTTATTTATTTGGTGAGGTTGAGAGTAAAAGCACGAAGGGTGATGCCGTGCAGTTTTCCTTGTTTTTTTTATTTGCTCAATTTGTTTAAGGATTTTCGGTTTAATTCTATCTTTTCATTATACTCACTCTTTATATTGTATCCCCCCACTGTATGTCCCCTTACCATTATTTCTGCGTTATTTCTTTATTTACTGTTGTTGCCACTGGCATGATTATACTGTTCAGGTTATATGTGGGTGTCTTGTCTTAGCCTCGTCACTACTTCGCCGAGGTTAAGCTCGACACTTACCAGTACATGGGGTCAGTTGTACTGATGCTGCACTCTGCACTTTCTGTGCAAATTTTGGTACCGGCTCTGATTGTTCGAGATTTTGCTATTGGTCTGCTGTCCGAAGACTCAAGGTAGATCTGTCGGCGTTCACAGACCTTGAAGTCCCCGTCTATCTTTTATGTCCTACTGTTTTCTTTCATTCAAACAGTTGTATTTCTTTCAGACTAGTACTTGTAGTAAATTCTAGAATCCTCGGGAATGGTGAATCCAGATCCGGGTGGCAGTAATTAATATGGTTTTATGATATTCCGCACTTATTATATTTCATCTTAGTTAATTATTGTTAATTACTGAATGGGAATAAGGAATTGGTTTAATGATTCTCTAACGTTGGCTTGCCTAGCAAGCGAAATGTTAGGCGCCATCACGGTCCCGACGGTGGGAAATTTCGAGCAAACTTAGTAGAGTCTGAAGGATCGGTACGGTGACGTTTGTACTTATATCTTAGAGGCTATGAAGTTTAGGAACAATATCACTTCTTTCATTCCTTATCGTGCGGCATTGATTTTTTGCTTGAAACCTATATCTCGTATTCCTTTGTATCCACTCGTGTATGACATTGCACACTTGGTATCAGTTGTGCGTCGATGGTTCGTGATGCCGCAGATGAACTACGAGGGAGCCAGAGATGCTCAAACATTGCCTCAACGTGTGATTTCGACTGAAGATGCGGACGTATTAAGAGATCACCCAGTGAATCAGGTGGGGGATGCAATGGACCTTGGCATCTGGTTGATTTATACAAGCTGTGAAGGTTAATATTGTGGACCATCGGACGTGGTGAACTATGACTTCGCGCCGAGTGGGGGGGGGAGGGTCCACTATCAATGGATGGATTGCGGGGTCATGTGTTATATCAGTTTTGGCCTAAAAAATATATATGTGGTACTGAAAGGTTCCCCAAAAATTTACACATGTTTAAGGCCTGAGATTTTGTAGAGGATAAGGTTGGTACTTGCGGTATATCCGCCTACTTAATAATCCTATACTTCAGTACCAAAGGAGTTAGAGAAACAACTTTAAATTTACAGAAGATCTACTCAGCGTGGACGTCATGGTTGCGGATTTTGGGATGCTTCGGAGGAAGTACAGTGGTTGACGAGATTCTGGACTATGTGGTTTGTGCCAATATTTGTCTGTATGGAGCTCTACTTTTGTGATCGTTGTGTATAAATAGGGGTAAGGGTTACCTCCGAGAAGCATTGAAGAGTATGTTAAGAAATGGGTCAGCTCAACAGTGTTGAGTCAGCATAACAAAAGAAGAAATTGGCCTTGGGAGAGATAATTCTCCACAGGTGTCCGTGGCAAGCCTATGAAGAGGGCAGACCAGCCAGTGCAACACTGCCCACTTGGCTCAGTTCTCAGAAACGCTTTTGGAAGAGTTTGTTCCCGGACTCTCCGTAATGCGTGGCGCATAGTGTTTGAACGGTAGCGTATAGCGTCAGGTCACCAAGACGGTGTCATAATATACCATCAGGTTCAATAAGTTAGCCTGTCATAGTCCTACTTTGCTTCCTACAGCCAGAGAGTGAGTCCACAGACTCATTGAAGGACCCAATTATAATTGTAAAATTTGGTACGACTCGGGAGCTACAGGCTAATACTTCATTTCCGCTAGTGGTAGAAATTGCCAAGATATTAGAACATGTTCGGGGTGAGGAAAAATAAAACTAAGGAGACCAAGACGTCTCGAGGTTCTGGGGGATTTAGTGGATTTTACTCTGCGAGTATAAATCATTATGGCGGGGGCTCAGGCAGTCGGCCAGCCCAGTCCGCACATCGGATTACCTGGGGTGCTACAGTAAGTTATTTTAATTCGCCACTGACATGAGTTCCTATAAATGGTTATTCCAGTTATATGGAACAGACTAAATATGAGCAATCAAACTCGCAAAGGGGTTGTTATGAATACGGTGATACCAGGCACATCATGAGAAAATTGTTCCAAACTTAGGAGAGGTATATTTCATCAAATCACTCAGGCTACGTGCCCCATTGCAGTTACCACACCACCCACACGATCAGTTAGGGGTAGAGAACAGGTGTGTAGAAGGCGTCTTAGAGGTGGAGACCCAGCCCTTATTATAACTATTTTGTGGTATGATGGAGGTCGTTACATCAGATGGTGTCGTTATAGGTACGACCTCGATTTAAAATAAAGGAATAATTTCTTTAACTTGATTCGGTTCTATGTATCAAGACGAGTCCTCCTATTGTGCTTCACTTATGAGTGAGCTTCGTAATTCTATAATCTACTTATGTGTCTACTTCTGTGGGGAGGTTTTATGGAGATAACTACGCCTATCATTCCATGATGGACTCTAATAAGGTCTGTGTAGCTAAAGGTGCCTTTCTGGTACTTATTTCGGTATGTTTTGATGTATTTCCGGATAATTAATTACAAATTGTGAATTATATGCCCTACCGGTGAGGGGTTCATTATGTGTTGTGATTTTGTTTAACGAAAGTTATTTAAAAGGAGAAAATGGAAAGTTTCGATTGGCAAGATGTGCATATTACTTGTGATTCAGAACTGAGGCTGAGGTCCTCACATTTTAAAATAAATTGATATGTTGAAACAGGGCTATGAGCTACGGTGGAAGTTATATAAGGATGAGATCCTTGCGATAAAAATTCTTGTGTTTAAATTCTCCCTTGTGAAATTAAATTTGTACGATAGTACTAATAGGGAGTCATGCCTGCTAGGCTTATCTAAAAATATTTGTATAAAATTCTTTGTGCATACTTGCCAAATTCATGTTGTAATATTGACTTGTAACCTACAAGGTAGGTGCCCGCCCAGGTATCGTTAAATGTGACTCATTAATTCGGGTAAATAATTATGAGGTCTTCATGCCTCGTATCTCGTTAGTATTGTGAAGGTTTGAAACGAGATTTTTGTTAACATGAAATTAATTGACGATTCTGTAATTGATTATGAACAACTATTAAGACCAAATTGACCCAGAAGGGTGCCCCATTTAGATGGCCAGACGAGTGTGAGTTGAGCTTTCAGAAGCTCAAGACTGCTTTTACTACGATGCCAGTGTTGGTATTACCCACAGGTTCAGGATCTTATACGGTGTATTGTGATACATCTCACATTGGGCTTGGTGCAGTACTAATGCAAGATGGCAGGGTGATTGTATATGCGTCCCGGCAATTGAAAGTTCACGAGAAGGATTATCCTGTTCATGACTTAGAACTGGCAGTCATTGTTCATGCGCTGAAGATTTGGAGGCATTACCTCTACGGTGTCTCGTGTGAGGTATTTACTGATCATCGTTGCCTTCAATACTTGTTCAAACAAAAAGATCTTTATTTAAGGCAGAGAAGATGGTTGGAGTTGTTGAAAGACTATGATATCACCATTTTGTATCACCCCGGAAAGGCCAATGTGGTGGCCGATGCTTTGAGTAGAAAATCAGCTAGTATGGGTAGCCTTGCATATATTCCAGTTGGTGAGAGACCCGCTTGCATTGGATGTTCAGGCCTTGGCCAACTAGTTCGTGAGGTTGGATGTTTCTGAGCCCAGCCATGTTCTAGCTTGTACAGTTGCTCGGTCTTCGTTGTTTGAGCGCATCAAAGATCGGCAGGATGACGATCCTTATTTACTTATCCTTAGAGACACAGTGTGACACGGTGGTGCCAAGCAGGTTACTGTTGGAGATGATAGAGTTTTGAGGATGCAGGGTCGTATTTGTGTGCCTAATGTGGATGGGCTTCGTGAGTTGATCCTTGAGGAGGCTCACAGTTCTCGATATTCTATTCACCCGGGCGCTGCCAAGATGTACCAGGACCTGCGGTAGCATTATTGGTAGAGGAGAATGAAGAAGGACATAGTTGCCTATGTAGCTCGGTGCCTAAATTGCCAGCAGGTAAAGTGTGAGCATCAGAGACCTGGTGGTTTACTTCAGAGGTTAGATATTCCTGAGTGGAAGTGGGAGCGTATCACTATGGATTTTGTTGTTGGACTCCCACAGACTCAGAGGAAGTTCGATGCAGTTTGGCTTATTATGGACAGGCCTACTAAGTCAGCGCATTTCATTCCTTTGGCAGTTACCTATTCCTCAGAGCGGTTGGTAGAGATTTACATTCGTGAGATCGTCCGTCTCCACGGTGTGCCCGTGTCTATCATTTCTGATCGAGGTACGTAGTTTACCTCACATTTTTGGAGGGCAGTACAGCGTGAGTTAGGTACGCGGGTTGAGTTGAGCACAGCATTCCATCCTCAGACGGAGGCTCAGTCAAAGCGCACCATTCAGATATTGGAGGATATGCTTCGCGCTTGTGTTATATATTTTGGAGGTTCTTGGGATCAGTTCTTCACACTTGCGGAGTTTGCTTATAATAGTAGCTACCAGTTGAGCATTTAGATGGCTCCATATGAGGCATTATACGGAAGGCGATGCAATTCGCCAGTTGGCGGGTTTGAACCGGGAGAGACTCAGTTATTGGGTACCGATTTGGTACAAGATGCCAAGGAAAAAGAGTTATGCCGACCGTAAAGTTTGTGATATTATATTCATGGTTGGAGAAAGAATATTACTTCGGGTATCGCCCATGAAGGGTGTTATGAGATTTGGGAAGAAGGGCAAGTTGAGCCCTAGGTATATCGGCCCATTTGATATCCTCGAGAGAGTGGGGGAGGTAGCTTATAGACTTGCGTTGCCTCCAGGGTTATCCTCAGTTCATCCGGTATTCCATGTGTCTATGCTCCGGAAATATCATGGTGAACCGTCCCACGTGTTAGATTTCAACTCTGTCCAGTTGGAAAGGGATTTGACTTACGAGGAGGAGCCGGTGGCAATTCTAGCCCGGCAAGTTCGCCAGTTGAGATCAAAGAGTTACCCTTCAGTTCGAGTGCAGTGGAGAGGTCAGCCTATTGAGGCAGCTACATAGGAGTCCGAGTCTGATATGCGGAGTAGATATCCCCACCTTTTCACCAGCCCAGGTACTTTTCTATGTCCGTTCGAGGACGAACAGTTGTTTTAGAGGTGGAGAATGTGATGACCCAAAAGGTCATCTTATGTTTTAGAACTCGAATCTGCGCTCTTAAGCCTTAAAAATCTCATTTTTAACCTCCTCGATTTGCGTGTGCAGTCTGGGCAGGTTTCTGAAAAGCTTTTATGTTGAAAACTAATAAAAATAAGAATTTTTGCCTTAAAAGTTAATTTTAGTTGACTTCGGTCAACATTTTTGGTAAACGGGCCCAGATCCGTGCTTTCACGTTCCCGGTAGGTCCGTATCGAATTATGGGACCTGGGCGCATGCCCAGAATCGAATTCGGAGGTCCCTAGCTTGAGTTATGAATTTTTGATGAAAATTAAAAATTTGGAAATTATTTGTTTTTAAGAATTGATTGATATTTGGCATTGTTAGTATCGTGTCCGTATTTTGTTTTCGGAACCCGGTACAGGTTCGTTATGATATTTAAGACCTGTCTGTGAAATTTGATGAGAAACGAAGTTGATTTGACGTGATTTAGATGTCCAGTTGAGAAAATAGAAATTTTAAAGTGTTCTTGAGAATTTCATTTGATTTGGTGCTAAATTCATAGTTCTAGGTGTTATTTTGGCGATTTGATCATGCGAGCAAGTTTGTATGATATTTTTAGACTTGTGTGCATGTTTGGTTTGGAGCCCCGAGGGCTCGGGTGAGTTTCGGATAGGCCACGGGATGTTTTGGACTTTGGAAATCTAGTTTTTTCTGCAGAGTCTGGGTTCTGGCATGTCCTTCTTCGCGTTCGCGAAGGTCCTCTCGCGAACGCGAAGAGTAAACTGATGAGACAGGGAATTCTTCTTCGCGAACGCGAAGTGATGGGGGCGTTACCCTTCGCGAACGCGACAAGCCCATCACGAACGCGTAGTGTTAGGCATTGGGGAGGGGGAGTCAGCCGTTCCTTCATCGCGAATGCGAGCAATGCCTCACGAAGCGAAGGCCAGGGGGTAACCATCACGAACGTGAGCTGGGTCTCGCGAACACGAAGGCTTGGCAGCCAGTACCCTTCGCGAACACGACAGTGCTCTCGCGAACATGATGAACACCGTCGCCCAGCACTTAACAGAATCCAAAATGGGATTTTAGCCCAAAAATCATTTTTCTCAAAAATCAAACGTTGAGAGGCGATTCTTCAAGAGCCATTTCTTCCCCAAATTGTTGGTAAGTGATTCTAAACCTTTTTCTTTCAATTACCCATTACATTTTATGAATTATCAACCTAAAATCTAGAGTTTTCATGGTACAATTAGGGGTTAGGGTAGAAACTAGGGATTTCGGAAATTTGAGGATTTAGACCCCAATTTGAAGTCGGATTCCAAAACTAATTACATATTCGGGCTCGGGGGTGAATGGGTAAATGGATTTTGGTCCGAACCTTGGGTTTTGACCAAGCGGGCCCGGGGTCGATTTTTAACTTTTTGGAGGAAAATTTTGGGAAATCTGTAATTATTCATTAAACTTGATTCCTTTAGCAATGTTTGATATTAGTGAGTCATTTTTGAATAGATACGAGTGATTTGGAGGTGAATTCCAAAAGAAAAGTTGTTATTGAGAATTAAGTGGCCTCCGGAGCGAGGTAAGTGTGTGTCTAACTTTGGCTTGAGGGAATAGGTATTATATGTTTATTTGCTTCGTGTTTGGTTGTTAAATATGATGTATAGGTGAGGTGACGAGCATCTATGCGTCGTTGTTGAGTCATGGCATGCGAGTGAAGTTCTATTCTTGTCTATTTGGTAGCCTTAAATTCTACTATCCATGCTTAGCGGGTTATTTGAAATGTTGGGTTACTTATATCTGGTTTCATAGAGATTTGGTAACTTTCGAATATTGATTCAAGGTCGAGGTTACATTGTGCTATCGATTATGGGTAAAATACTAGTTTCTTTGTGATACTCCTGTCTATCCGTTGTTATTGATTCTGTGATTTGAGAGGAGGAGTGTAAAGCACGAAGGGTGATGCCGTGCATACATTATTTATATTGTGAGGAAGAGTGTAAAGCATGAAGGGTGATGCCGTACATGTATTATATATATTGTGAGGAAGAGTGTAGAGCACGAAGGGTGATGCCGTGCATGCATTATATATATTGTGAGGAAGAGTGTAAAGCACGAAGGGTGATGCCATGTATATTATGAGAGGTTTAATGCACGAAGGGCGATGCCGTGCCGTTCTATTTATTTATTTGGTGAGGTTGAGAGTAAAAGCACGAAGGGAGATGCCGTGCCGTTCTATTTATTTATTTGGTGAGGTTGAGAGTAAAAGCACAAAGGGTGATGCCGTGCAGTTTTCCTTATTTTTTTTATTTGCTCAATTTGTTTAAGGATTTTTGGTTTAATTCTATCTTTTCATTATACCCACTCTTTATATTGTATCCCCCCCCCTCCGTATGTCCCCTTCCCATTATTTCTGCGTTATTTCTTTATTTACTTTTGTTGCCACTGCATGATTATACTGTTCAGGTTATATGTGGGTGTCTTCTCTTAGCCTCGTCACTACTTCGCCGAGGTTAACCTCGACACTTACCAGTACATGGGGTCGGTTGTACTGATGCTGCACTTTGCACTTTCTGTGCAGATTTTGGTACCGACTCTGATTGATCGAGATTTTGCAATTGGTCCGCTGTCCGGAGACTCAAGGTAGATCTGTCGACGTTCACAGACCTTGAAGTCCCCGTCTATCTTTTATGTCCTACTATTTTCTTTCATTCAAACAGTTGTATTTCTTTCAGACTAGTACTTGTAGTAAATTCTAGAATGCTCGGGAATTGTGACTCCAGATCCGGGTGGTAGTAATTAATACAATTTTATGATATTCCACACTTATTATATTTCATCATAACTAATTATTGTTAATTACTGAATAGGAATAAGGAATTGGTTTAATGATTCTCTAACATTGGCTTGCCTAGCAAGCGAAATATTAGGCGCCATCACGGTCCCGACGGTGGGAAATTTCGGGTCGTGACAAGCCCAAAGTAGATGAATTATCCAAGTTTTACGATTATTTGGTGATCCAAATTGAAGTCTAAGAGAAGGAAGATTGGACCACCAAATCAGCCCTTGAAGTCTACCAAAGGGGCTCAAAATGAGCTTTAAAGAGTCCAAAAGGGGGTGTATCAAAAGGAGCCCAATTAGAGTCCAAACCAATGGCCCAAACTAGTAGTTTTAAGGTCCAAATCTGCCCCAAAGGGAATTGGCCGCCCTCCACCTAATTTAATGACTTTTCTTACTCCTTAGCAACCATCCCACCTAATTGTAATAACTTTTTATACCTTAACAACCACCCTACCTAATTTTAAGGACTTTTTGTGCCTTAGTACTCCTATAAATAAGGAGTTCTTCTCATTCATTGAGACACTTCATTATTGATTAAGTATATTATACTTGAGAGTTCTTTTGAAACTTTGTTACTTATGCTTTGAGATTTATCCTTCAACCTTTACTAGTTCATAGTTTAAGGTAGTAAGATTACTTCTCTATTGTGATATCTTTGATTCCTTTGTGGTATTCTTAGAAGGCGATTAATACTAGTTATTAATTGTTGTCTCAAGTTACTTGTAAAGCGGTCAAGATCCGAATATATTGTTTTGATTTGCTTTTAAGTAAAGGCGTTTGATTTCTTCAATAAATCAAAACGTTGTTGCTTGATCTTGTCAAGGCTATAGAACTTGCGTTCTTGGAAGTTCTTGGAATTCTTTCCTTGAATTTTTCCATATCCTTTATTTTCTGCCCTTTAGTTCTAGTTGCTCAATTCCTTATTATTATTGCTTCCGCATTTACTTCTCAAATTCTTAGTCTAGTTTGAATTCCCGACCTCTGGCTCCTTATTTATCAATAATATCTCGGGCAGAAACCCTTACTTCCTCTCCTTGACATCATGCTTGCATAATGTTCTGGAATTGTAGCATATCCGTAGGATTTGAGTAAGTGCAATCTCATCCCTTTCTCATTTTTATCGCATTCTTACTTGACCATTCTATCGTTACTAGAACCACTTAATTCTGACTTAAATGCCACATCACCCCATATTCCCCTCTTTAGGGAAGTACTAAGAGTTGGAGCTAGGACGATCTACCTATAGATGTTTTACCTCTTCATCTTTGGCGTCTTTTCACATCATCGATGACCCTTATTCACCTTGCAGTAATCCTTTTGTACCAAGGATAACAAAATTCCTTACTCGCAAGTGATAACGACAAGGTCGGGAATCCAAACTAGAGTAAGAATTTGAAAAGTAAATGCGGAATCAATAACAATAAGGAATTGAACAACTAGAACTAAAGGGCAGAAAATAAAGGATATGGGAAAATTCAAGGAAAGAATTCCAAGAACTTCCAAGAACGCAAGTTCTATAGCCTTGACAAGATCAAAGCAACAACGTCTTGATTTATTGAAGAAATCAAACGCCTTTACTTAAAAGCAAATCAAAATAATAGATTCGGATCTCGACCGCTTTACGAGTAACTTGAGACAACAATTAATAACTAGTATTAATCGCCTTCTAAGAATACCACAAAGGAATCAAAGATATCACAATAGAGAAGTAATCTTACTACCTTGAACTATGAACTAGTAAAGGTTGAAAGATAAATCTCAAAGCACAAGTAACAAAGGTTCAAAAGAACTCTCAAAGTATGATATACTTAATCAATAATGAAGTGTCTCAATGAATGAGAAGAACTCCTTATTTATAGGAGTACTAAGGCACAAAAAGTCCTTAAAATTAGGTAGGGTGGTTGCTAAGGCATAAAAAGTCATTACAATTAGGTAGGGTGGTTGCTAAGGAGTAAGAAAAGTCATTATAATTAGGTGGGGGGCGGCAAAATCCCTTTGGGGCAGATTTGGACCTTAAAACTACTAGTTTGGGCCATTGATTTGAACTCCAATTGGGCTCCCTTTGAAACAACCCCATTTGGACCTCTTTTTAAGCTCATTTTGAGCCCCTTTGGTGGACTTCAAGGGCTTATTTGGTGGCCCAATCTTCATCCTCTTGGACTTCAATTTGGATCACCAAATAATTGTAAAACTTGGATAATTCATCTACTTTGGGCTTGAGCTCTTCCTATACAATTAAAAGCTTCTTTATTTGCCATTGAAGTCCAGCAACCTTAGAGTGCAACTCTTTAGCTTGAGATCTTGTAAATGGCCTTGGAGCTTCCAAAACTCTATCCTTATCCTTGATGCTATCATTCCCCTCTTCTTGAAAATAATTCATCCCCGAATTCAATCCTACATCAAACAAAGACAAGTCAACAACATTGAATGTAGCACTTACTTGGAATTCACCAGGTAGGTCCAGCTTGTAAGCATTGTCTCCAATCCTTTCAAGGACTTGAAATGGGCCATCTCCTCTAGGGTGCAACTTTGACTTCCTTTTGGAGGGAAATCTTTTCTTTCTAAAGTGAACCCAAACTAAATCTCCAGGTTTAAAAATAACTTGTTTTCGACCCTTATTCTTTCTCAAGGCAGTTTGCTCATTTTTCTTCTCAATTGCTAGCCTTGTTTGTTCATGAATTTTTTTCATCATCTCAGCCTTTGTCCTACAATCAAGATTAACAATATCATTAGTAGGTAATGGTAATAAATCAAGGGGAGTGAAGGGATTAAAACCATAAACAACCTCAAAAGGAGACATACCTGTAGAAGAATGGATTGTTCTATTGTAAGCAAATTCAATCATAGGTAAGTGAGCCTCCCAAGAAGTTAATTTACCTTTCAAAATAGCCCTCAACATGTTTCCTAAGGTTCTATTAACTACTTCAGTTTGTCCATCAGTTTGTGGGTGACAAGAAGTAGAAAACAACAATTTAGTGCCTAACTTCCCCCAAAATACAGGCCAAAAGTGGCTCAAAAACATAGCATCCCTATCACTAACAATAGTTTTAGGTATACAATGCAATTTGACAATTTCTTTTACAAAAAGATCAGCAACATGTGAAGCATCATTAATCTTTAAACAAGGAATAAAATGAGCCATTTTGGAGAACCTATCTACCACAACATATATACTATCCTTACCATACCTTGTTCTAGGCAAAGCTAACACAAAATCCATAGAAATATCAATCCAAGGTGAAGTAGGAACAGGTAATGGCGTGTAAAGACCATGTGGTAACACTTTAGATTTAGCTTGTTTACATTCCAAACACTCTGCACACATTCTTTCAACATCTTTTCTCATTCCAGGCCAAAAGAAATTTTCAGCAAGTATGTCTAGGGTCTTTGGGACTCCAAAGTGACCCATAAACCCTCCAGAATGTGCTTCCCTTACAAATACTTCACGTAAAAAGCAATTAGGGATACACAACTTATTTTCCTTAAAGAGAAACCAATCTTGGAGGTTAAACCTCTCAAAAGGACCCAACTTACAATCTGCAGAAATCTTGCCAAAATCAACATCATTAGCATAAAGTCCCTTGATTTGATCAAAACCCATCAATTTAGAAGTCAGGGTAGAAACTAAGACATACCTTCTTGAAAGTGCATCCGCAACAACATTCTCTTTTCCTTGTTTGTAAGAAATTACATAAGGAAAAGTTTCAATGAATTCAACCCACTTAGCATGCCTTCTACTAAGCTTACCTTGACTCTTCAAGTATTTCAAGGATTCATGGTCAGTTTTAATGACAAACTCTCTTGGCCACAAGTAATGTTGCCATGTGGCTAAAGCCCTTACCAAAGCATATAGCTCTTTGTCATAAGTGGAATAGTTCAATGTGGCTCCACTCAACTTCTCACTAAAGTAGGCAATAGGTTTAGAATCTTGCATCAAAACAGCACCTATTCCTTTGCCAGAAGCATCACATTCAATTTCAAAAGATTTAGAAAAATCAGGCAATTGTAACAATGGAGCAGAACATAACTTTTCTTTCAACAAGTTAAAATCATCATCTTGTTCTTTTCCCCATGTAACAATCTTATCCTTTTTAATAACTTCAGTTAAAGGAGAAGCAATGGTGCTAAAGTATCTCACAAACCTCCTATAAAAACTAGCAAGTCCATAAGAACTCCTAACTTCAGTTACACTCTTAGGTTTTGGCCATTCTTTTATTGCTTTAATTTTCTCTTCATCAACCTCAACTCCTTTAGAACTAACCACAAAACCCAAGAAAATCACACGATCCACAAAAAAGTACACTTTTTAAGATTAGCAAATAAGAGTTGCTTTCTAAGAACTTCAAAAACTTATTTTAGGTGTTCTACATGCTCTTCTAAAGTGTTATAAAAGATCAAGATATCATCGAAGTACACCACAATAAATTTTCCATGAAAATCCTTAAAGATATGATTCATTAATCTCATGAAAGTGCTAGCTGCATTAGTCAAGCCAAAAGGCATAACTAACAACTCATAAAGCCCATATTTGGTCTTAAAAGCAGTTTTCCATTCATCTCTAGGATTCATTCGAATCTTATGGTAACCACTTTTTCGATCAATTTTAGAAAAGATTTTGGATCCATGTAATTGATCCAACACATCATCAAGACGAGGAATAGGATGTCGATACTTTACCGTTATCTTGTTGATTGCTCTACAATCCACGCACATCCTCCAAGTTCCATCCTTTTTGGGTACCAATAGGACGGGAACAGAGCAAGGGCTCATGCTCTCTCTCACAAAGACTTTCTCAAGGAGCTCCTCAACTTGCCTTTGAAGCTCTTTTGTCTCTTCTGGATTACTCCTATAAGCAAGCCTATTTGGGATTTGTGATCCAGGCACAAAATCAATTTGATGCTCAATGCCACGTAAAGGTGGCAATCCATTAGGAATATCTTCAGGAAAGACATCTTCAAAATCCTGCAAAAGAGAAGAAATACTACTTGGCAAAGAAGAAGTTAGTAATTCATAATTAATCAAATCTTCTTTGTAAGTAAGTAGTATTATGGGCAACCCCTCTTTTCTTGCATTTAAACACACTTTGGCTTTTATATAAAAACTCTCTTTTTTTTATTTTCTTAGCCTCTTTCCTCTCACCAAGACTTTTATTTTTTTCATTCAAGCCCCTTTTTATCTCTTCTCTCAAATTGTTGCCCTCTCTCTCTTTCTCTCGGCCATCTCTCTTTTTTTTACTCTTGGCCTTCTTTCTTTTCTTTTTCCTCAAGCTCACTTTTTATCCCTCCCCTTGGTTTTCCCATTATTTCCCTTAATCTCTTTTGATCTTCAAACACTTGAGAAAGAGATAAAGGTGCAAGAGTAAATTTTCTGCCATTTAGCTCAAGAGAATATCTATTCTTCCTTCCATCATGAAAAACATTCCTATCATACTGCCAAGGATGACCCAGTAAGATATGACAAGCTTGCATAGGGACTATGTCACAAAGAATATCATCCTCATATCTACCAACATTGAATGAAATCATGCATTGTTTGTTTACCTTTAGTTCACCACTATCATTTAACCATTGAAGTCTATAGGGAGTAGGGTGTTTCATGCATGCAAGTCCCAATTTTTTCACAAAGTATGAACTCACCACATTAGCACAACTACTACTATCAATGATCATAGAACAAGTTTTTCTATTTATCCCACACCTAGTATGGAATATATTCTCCCTTTGTTCTTCACTATTGCTTCCCAAATTGATAGTCATAATCCTCCTAACTACCCCAATCATGCCATCATTAGGTAGTTCTATATCATCATCATTACTCACATCTCCCTCTTCTTCTCCCTCACTTTTTTCACTCTCATATCCTCCATCTTCTCTAAGAATGATGTTTCTTCTACTTGGACATTCATGCATCATATGTCCCCTTCCTTTACATTTATGACACTGAATAGAACTAGAAGGTGTAAAAGGTTTAGGGTTAAAGGTTTTACCTCCCTCTTTGTTCTCAATTTTACATTTATCCTTGTCTTCTTGAGGTCTAGAAGAACTCTTCATCTCTTGATTCGACCATGGCTTCTTGGAGATGGTGTTTGACTGACCTTTCCATGAGCTAGTTTGCTTTCTTTTATTTTGATTTTCTACCTTTACAAAAAAATCAACTAACTCATTTATTGTTACATATTGTTGTAAGTCTACTACATCAGCTATTTCCTTATTTAAACCATTTAAAAACCTAGCCATTGTAGCCTCTTCATCCTCCATACAATTAGCTTGGATCATATCCATATTCATAGCCTTAAAGTACTCATCCACAGACATGGACCCTTGCTTTAATGTTTGAAGGCGTTGTTGTAGCTCTCTTTGAAAGTGTGATGGTATGAATCTCTTTCTCATCACCCTCTTCATCTAAGCCCAAGTAGCAATTGGTGCTTGTCCTTCTTGCAATATGTCCCTAGTAAGCTTTTTCCACCAAATAGCAGCATAGTCAGAAAACTCAACAATTGCAAGTTTAACCTTCTTACCCTCAGAGTAGTTGTGACAGTCAAAGATGGCTTCAACCTTTCTCTCCCAATCAAGGTACAAGTCTGGATCCCTTGTTCCCTTGAAAGATGGCATCTTCATCTTTATACTGCTTATATTATCATCTTCTACTCTACCTCTTTGTCCCCTCCTATCTCTTCCCACCCTATCAAAATCAATATCATTAAAATCATCTATAGGGTTTTCTTGATTTACAATGGGAGCAAGGGGTACATTTCTCCTAGATTGGGGCCTAACATTATTTTTCCTTCTAAGTTCAGCTATTGTATCATTTTTCTCAGCAATTGTGTCCCTCATCTCTTGTAGTTGCAAATTCCACCTTTCGAATTGTTGATGCATAGCTTGCAGGGTAAAATCATTTCTTGCTTTGATTTTGGCTTCTTGAAGAACCCTTCGTTCATCATCACTACCTGTATGTGACATCTTAAATAACTAAACTGTATCAGACAAATTGAATTTTTTTCTCAATTGTTCTCACATACACTTTGACTTTTTTTTTCTCTCTCGAAATAACCTTTGAACAAAATACTTTGTAGATTTATAGTTAAAACCAACTCATATAAAGTTCTTAGTAGTAAAATATAGATTTTTGGGGAACAAATGAAAGAAGAACCAAATCCTAGAACTATTAGGCTCGATTGAAACAAGACACGAACAAAAAGGAAATGATTATATATTTAGATTAGAAAGAGTAAGAAAACTTAAATTTTTGTCTTATCTTTGAAATCTGGGATCCCCTCTTCTTGTTTCCTTTGATAGTTTTTGGAAACAAATTAGATACAAAAGAAAGTTCCTGGAGAGCAAGCAATTTTTTTTTTAAAATTGATTTTTGTTTTTTTTTTGTTTTTCTTTTTAACTTGTTTTTTTTTTTTGGCTCTTAATATTCAAGAAATCCCCAGAATTATCAAGAACAAAACCTTGATAGAATCGCTCTGATACCACTTGATAATGACAAGGTCGGGAATCCAAACTAGAGTAAGAATTTGAAAAGTAAATGCGGAAGCAATAACAATAAGGAATTGAACAACTAGAACTAAAGGGCAGAAAATAGAGGATATGGGAAAATTCAAGAAAAGAATTCCAAGAACGCAAGTTCTATAGCCTTGACAAGATCAAAGCAACAACGTCTTGATTTATTGAAGAAATCAAACGCCTTTACTTAAAAGCAAATCAAAACAATAGATTCGGATCTTGATCACTTTACGAGTAACTTGAGATAACAATTAATAACTAGTATTAATCTCTTTCTAAGAATACCACGAAGAAATCAAAGACATCACAATAGAGAAGTAATCTTACTACCTTGAACTATGAACTAGTAAAGGTTGAAAGATAAATCTCAAAGCATAAGTAACAAAGGTTCAAAAGAACTCTCAAAGTATGATATACTTAATCAATAATGAAGTTTCTCAATGAATGAGAAGAACTCCTTATTTATAGGAGTACTAAGGCACAAAAAGTCCTTAAAATTAGGTAGGGTGGTTGCTAAGGCATAAAAAGTCATTACAATTAGGTAGGGTGGTTGCTAAAGAGTAAGAAAAGTCATTACAATTAGGTGGGGGCGGCCAAATCCCTTTGGGGCAGATTTGGACCTTAAAACTACTAGTTTGGGCCATTGATTTGGACTCCAATTGGGCTCCCTTTGAAACACCCGCTTTTGGACCTCTTTTTAAGGTCATTTTGAGCCCCTTTGGTGGACTTCAAGGGCTGATTTGGTGGCCCAATCTTCCTCCTCTTGGACTTCAATTTGGATCACCAAAAATTGTAAAACTTGGATAATTCATCTACTTTGGGCTTGAGCTCTTCCTCTACAATTAAAAGCTTCTTTATTTTCCATTGAAGTCCAGCAACCTTAGAGTGCAACTCTTTAGCTTGAGATCTTGTAAATGGCCTTGGATCTTCCAAAACTCTATCCTTGTCCTTGATGCTATCAGCGAGGGTGACACTTAGTGCAACTGGAACATACAGTCCCTTAAGCTTAACCATTGCTTGCTTTAGGGAAGCGTCTTCCTGAATGACCATTCTCTGAATTTCTCATGAATCTTTTTCTGTTGTCCATTCTATTATCGCCGGAACGAAATCTGAAATTCTCATGATGTCGACCATTATCAAATCACTCAGTCCCTAATTCATGTTTAGTTGATCTTATTCATCAACCCTTACTAATTTCTATTATTCTGGGGTTTAACTATTACTTCTGGTAGTCGCGTTGGAGTCACGAACTTATTTTTTAAAATGAGGATATGACTTTATGGCCTATACGCTTTTATTGCCTCAAGGCCCATCGCCTCTCGTATTTTCCTTTACTTGACTATATACTCTATAATACTATCATTTTTTTGATTTACCGTTGTCATCCATGTATCATATCTTACTTATAATGCTTCATTAACTCTCTTCTTTTTTCCCTACTAACATCTCTGTCTATCACTTTATTTTAAAAATTCCAACAAGACATTCTTTTGCTTTTAGCTCCCCTTGCTCCATCCCCTGGCTCTTCGGGTTGCCTAACAATCTCGATATACTAGGGACGGGAGCCACACTAAGGTAATATTTATCCCTTCAAGGCTTCCTAGTGCCTATCTTTGTAGTACTCATATCCAGCTGTACTATTTTAGAGTGCACCATCTTGGTGTCTCACTAGGAGATCTATTAGAACACTTGCAATATCTTTCAGAAATGTAAACTAACACAAATAATCCATTCACCATTTTGGGTTACTCTAACCCTAGCCGGATCCTGATATCCCATCCTTCTCTTAAACTACACCTATTAGCCCCCATAGGGCATAACTGAGATAGGTGTGGCCAATTATACATACCTTTATTACTGTTGAAGGTAACTCAAAATGCTTATATCTCCCTTCCTGAGTGGTAAGTAATGATAATCTTCTCTAGCTGAGTACCGTGTACCCTTCTTCATCTTGCTTCTTTTACTTGTTGAAACTTGTATCTGCCTTCTGATTCTCTAGTTGTTTTTTACCATATGGGTGGATAGATATTCATGCCTTAGGGCTTCTTTTCCAGAATCTCACACGTCTTAGTACACACATGATCTGCTGGAGACCTTACATTTACTCATCATAAGCATGATGAAAAATCGAGTTCCTCTGACTCAACTCTTCCACAACAATATCTCTTACCCACCGTCTTTCTGGATGTAGGCATCATCATATTATGAATAAGATAGAGTTTAGGAAATTGAGTTCTTACAACTGAGCTCTACCACACGATCTAGAGTAAGAAGAAAGAGTGACAGTCCTAAATGCCCTGTAGCCTCCTGCTTGTAAGTGTGGTGCATAACACACCCATAAACAAGACTCTACTAGACACGGCTTGTAGACTCCGTAGGACAGAAGTGCTCTGACACCACTTTTGTCACGACCCAAACCGATGGGCAGTGACGGGCACCCGGTACCTTACTCAACCGAGTACCAATATAACGTATCTTTTCGTATCATAATATCATAGATAACTGAGCCGGAGAAGCTTCCGTGAGATAAGTAGAATACAACATGTAATACCAACTTATACATAAGACATACGGGCCTATAAGACCAAAATAACCACTCGTACACTGAACATAGGCCGACAAGGCCATACAATCTTTTACGTACATGACATCTGTCTACAAGCCTCTAAGAATACATAATTATCATAAGGGTCGGGACATAGCCCCGCCATACCAAACAATACACGTCTAAATCATACTGACCAAACAAGCAACTACGAAGCAAATGGAGTGCACCAACACCTTCCACTGAGCTGATAGCCTACTTGGAGGACTCTCGACCTGTCTATCGGGACCTGTGGGCATGAAACGCAGTGTCCCCAGGCAAAAGGGACGTGAGTACAAATAATGTACCAAGTATGTAAGGAATAAAATTCAATAAATAATAGACATGAGAGAAACATAGAGTAAAAGAGTCGACATGTAAGTCCGAATAATTCTGTGAATCACTAATATTTACAATGTCATGCATATGCGTATAAATGTCATACCATGCTTAGGTATATGTGTTCATAACATCATCAAGCCTCTGAGGGCATCCCATCATATCATCTCGGCCACTGTGGGCAAATCATCAACGCATACTAGCTGATTAGGTGGTGGTGCGTATATAACGCCATAACCTTTTCCCATATCCCATATACATATAATATACGCGTATATAACGCCATCTAGTCATGGCTCAATGTACATGTATAAATATATGAAATGCATAAGAAATACGTTAATAAGATTTCTCGGATTGTCATAAAAATCAATATGCCTTTCGGATAAACTTTATCAAATACGTATTTTTCTGAGACCCATGAACAGAAGATATAATAATAATTCACATGGGGAATCAAGAATATAGACACCCCTAGTATTTCTATGAATAGAGTCATTTATGAAAATTGTGCGTTTACTCGTTTTGTTTGTATCGTATGGATCATGCCAAAAAGAAAGAAGGGATAGCCTTAACATACCTGAGTCAATTCTCTTGACAATTTCTCTAACACACGTTAATTGCGACAAAATACGTGACGGCAAGATTGGAGTAGGGAAAAATCCGTATGATATTCTTGAGAAAGATTATACCGGGTTTCTTTAGAGTCACGTTGCTAAGATGCTTAAGGAATTTTCTTGCTTGAATTCATGAATTCTTGAATTCTTGCGTGAATATCCGTTGCCTAACATTCAGATATAAGACCTTTCTTTAAGAATGGATATGTGACTCTTGCTTAAGAATGGATTTGTGATTCTTTCTTAAGAATAGATATGTGACTCACGTTCTTAAGAATGCCAAATCCCACATCTCTAATCTTGCCACCTAATATAATGACTTAAGAGTCACAATTCATGGGGTGGCTTACTGCCACGTGGGGAAAGGTTAAATCTTATCCAACTCTTTAATTAATTACCCAATAATTCCTTAATTAACTAGGTAATCTTCCATTACCCAATAATCAATCAATTACCCACATAATTTAAGAATTACCTCAACTTACTTAAAATACTACTCACTTTTAATATACCTTATACACCTTACTATCATGGTCATGTAGTACCTTGTATGGCACTAGTCCATAAATACCGGGTATTATAGTTCGGACCGTATTTTATCCCAAATTATCAAACTTTGACGAAACTCGTTTTCTTCGATTCACTTACCCTCTCACCTTCACGAATTTACTTATCACTTGTTTGAAGTAGCACAATACTTATAATTCTAAAATAATCTCATTCCCAAACTTACGTCGATTTACATACGACGAAATTTTAACGTACAAAAATGCGGGATGTAACATCTCATTTTCGAGCTTTCATCAATTTATTTATGGCATACTTTCACGTACGAAAATATGGGGTGTACATAACCTTTGTTGAAGCTCCATCCATACATTTGTAGTTATAAGAATTCCATTTTGTGAATTATAGAGTTCTCTTAACCTTTGGGAGTGTGCACCACTTTAGGGCCTAATTATGCCATCTATCCTTTAGCCAAAAGAGTCATTATTTTCATAAGGCAAAAGCTTCCAAGTGAGGTTCTTTAACTTTATCCAAAGATTATCATTAATTATTCACTAATCTCTTGATTAACTTGTTAATCTTCCACTGACCAATAATTAACCAATTATCCATATAATTTAGAATTATCTCAAATTACTTAAATTACTACTCACTTTTAATACACTTTATATATCTTACTATCATGGTCATGTGGTACCTTGTATGACAGTAGTCTATAATTATGGGGTATTATAGCTTGGACCGTATTTTATATCAAAATGTCAAACTTCAATAAAACTCATTTCTTCGATTCGCTTACCCTCTCACCTTCACGAATTTACTTATCTCTTGTTTGAAATAGCATAATACTTATAACCTCAAAATAATCTCATTCCCGAGCTTACGTTGATTAACTTACAACGAAACTTTAACGTACGAAAATGCGGGATGTAACATCTCATTTCCGAGCTTATATCAATTTACTTCTGGCATACTTTCACGTACGAAAATATGAGGTGTAACACATATAATATACGCGTATATAACACCATCTGGTCATGGGTCAATGTACATGTGTAAATGAATGAAATACATAAGAAGTACGTTAATAAGATTTCTCAGAATTTCATAAGATCAATATGCCTTTCGGATAAACTTTATCAACTACGTATTTTTCTGAGACCCATGAACAAAAGATATAATAAGACACATGGGAAATCAAGAACATAGGCATCCCTAGTGCTTCTATGAATAGAGGCATTTATGAAAGTTGTGCGTTTGCTCGTTTCGTTTGTATCGTATGAATCATGCAAAAAGAAAGAAGGAAAAATCCGATTCTCTTGACAATCTCTCTAACACACGCCAATCGCAAACACATAACGACAAATCGGAGTAGGGAAAAATCCGTATGATATTCTTGAGAAAGATTATACCGGGCTCCCTCCCGTTGCTATTACGCAGTATAACTTCGTATGAATTTTTGCTGAAGATCCATTACTTGTAGATTAGATATAAGCACCTCTCTTTGTGAATTAGAGAGGTCTTATACCTTAGTGGGTGTGAGGCCCACGCATGTGGTGACTTAGCTACATAGCCCTCTAAATGTGCCACCTTATTATATAAACTTAAGAGTCACATTTGCCTAAGGCCTTTTCTGCCACGTTGAGTTCTATTAGGCATATTCAAAGATGCTAATTAATTAGTTAACCCCCCACTAAAAATCAATAGTAATTATCCACATAATTAAGAATTATCCCAAATTACTTAAAATACTACTCACTTTTAACATACCTTATACACCTTACTATCATGGTCATGTGGTACCTTGTATGGTACTAGTCCATAAATACTGGGTATTATAGCTCAGACCGTATTTTATCCCAAATTGACAACCTTCAACAAAACTCATTTTCTTTGATTCGTTTACCCCTTAACTTTCACGGCACTTACTTATCGCCTGTTATAAATAACATAAATGCTTATAACCTAAAAAATAATCTCATTCCCGAGTCAACGTCGATTAACTTACGACGAAACTTTAACATAAAAAACGTAAAATGTTACATTTGAGAGGAGTAAAGGTAGATAAAAGAGTGTTATTACTATTATTTATTGTGTCATGACCCAAACCGATGGGCCGCGACGGGTGCTCGAGTCCTACCTGTCGAACACCCTTAAGCATGCGTCTAAGATATAACATGAATAACATACGTGAGGGAAACCTATTCAAAAGACATATATACATATACATATACATGCGGAATACGGTCACATACTATCCAACTATACATAACTGTCTACAGACCTCTATTAGAATATATGTATACAAATATATCGTACCAAGATCAAAAGCAATTCCAGATCAAATGGAGCATACCAACTCTCGCTGATCAAGGATCTTAAGAAGGGGGACCGTCAGCTTGTCTACCTGCACCTGCGGGCATGAAACGCAGGCCCCGGGAAATAGGGCATCAGTACGAATAATGTACTGAGTATGTAAGGCATAAAAATCAGTACATAAAAGACATAGATGAAACATGGAATAAAGAATTCCGCATGTAAGTCTAAATAACTTGTAAATCCTGAAACATTTATAATGTCATGCACGTGCGTATAAATGTCGTGTCATGCATAGGTATAGGTGTACATAATATCATCAAACCTCTGAGGGCGTCCCATCATATTATCTCGGCCACTGTGGGCAAAATCATCAACATATACCAGCTGATCAGGTGTGGTGCGTATATAACACCGTAACCTTTTTCCCATATCCTATATACATATAATATATGCATATATAACGCCATTTGATCATGGGTCAATGTACATGTGTGTATAAATGAGTGAAATGCATAAAAAAATATGTTAGTAAGATCAATATACTTTTCGGATAAACTTTATCACTATGTATTTTTCTGAGACCCATGAACAGAAGATATAATAATATGTTACATGGGGAATCAAGAACATAGACACCCCTAATACTTCTATGAATAGAGTCATTTATGAAAGCTGTGCTTTTTCTCGTTTCGTTTGTATCATTTGGATCATGCCAAAAAGAAAGAAAGGATAGCTTTAACATACCTGAACCGATTATCTTGACAATCCTTCTAACACACGCCAATCGCGACGAAACACGTAATGGCGAGATCAAAATAGAGAACAATTTGTATGATATTCTTGAGAAAGATTGCACCGTACTCTCTTATAATTGCCAAACCTCACGTTCTTAAGACGCCATGAAATCTGGTTTGAAATTGATATATGTACCTCTCTTAAGATGTGAGTAATAACGTTGCTATGCAAAATAATGTTTGCTGAAACTCTTTCTTAAGAGATAAGCAATAACGTTGCTATGCAAAGTAATCTTTGCTGAAACTCTTTCTTAAGAGATTAGCAATTGATTTTGAACTAGGAATGTTACCTTTAAGTTTTAGGTGACCCCCACTTAGGATGACTAATCCTTTTCTAAAGCCTTCTAATTTGGCCACCTAAATGTAATGAATCTTATTCATTTCTTGGGTGTCACGACCCAAACCGATGGGCCGCGACGGGCACCCGGTACCTTACTCAATCGAGTACCAATATAACGTATCTTTTCGTATCATACTATCAGAGGAAAATGAGATGGAAAGGATGCCGTGATATACCTAGAATAAAATATGTAATACCAACTTATACATAAGACATACGGCCTATAAGACCAAAATGAGCACTCGTACACTAAACATAGGCCGATAAGGCCATACAATCTTTCATATACATGACATCTGTCTACAAGCCTCTAAGAATACATAATTGTCATAAAGGTCGGGACAGAGCCCCGCCATACCAATCAATACATATCTTAATCATACTGACCAACTAGCAACTCCGGAGGAAATGGAGCGCACCAACCCCTTTCGCTGAGTTGATAGCCTACTTGGAGGACTCTCGATCTGTCTATCGGGACCTGCAGGCATGAAACACAGCATCCCCAGGCAAAAGGGACGTCAGTACAAATAATGTACCGAGTATGTAAGGAATGAAAATCAGTAAGTAATAGACATGAGAGAAACATGGAGTAAAAGACTCAACATGTAAGTCTGAATAACTCTATGAATTATTTCATATTTATAATATCATGAATATGCGTATAAATGTCATATCATACATAGGTATATGCGTTCATAACATCATCAAGCCTCTGAGGGCATCCTATCATATCATCTCGGCCACTGTGGGCAAATCATCAACGTATACCAGCTAATCAGGTGGTGGTGCGTATATAACGCCATAACCTTTTCCCATATCCCATATACATATATATATATACATATATATGTATATATAACGCCATCTGGTCATGGGTCAATGTACATGTATAAATGAATGTAATGCATGACAAGTACGTCAACAAAATCTTTTGGAATGTCATAAGACCATTATGTCTTTGATTAATATCATGAAGTAAACTTTATCAACTTACGTATTTTCTGAGACCCATGAACAGATGATAGAGCAATAGGACACATGGGAATCAAGAATATAGACACCCCTAGTATTTTTATGAATAGAGTCATTTATAAAATTTGTGCATTTGCTTGTTTCGTTTGTATCGTATGGATAATGCCAAAAAGAAAGAAGGGATAGCCTTAACATACCTGAACCGATTCTCTTAGCAATCCCTCTAACCCACGTCTTTTACGAAAAACATGTAACAACGGGTTGAAGTAGGGAAAAATCCGTATGATATTCTTGAGAAAGATTGTACCGTGCTCTCTCAGACGACGAGGCCATAACACTTACCGTCTTTCATTACAAACCAGTGAAATCCTTACAACCTTGTAGTCATTCCAAACGCTACCCTAATATCATTATAGTAAGGATTCATATGAATTCCTATTTTTAAGAACTCATCCGTTGCTTTTTTTGAAGTTCTAATCCATCCTTTTAATGAACAAGGGAGGCTTATTTTTAACCTTGTGAGTGGGCCCCACTTTAGGGATGACTAAGCCACTAAACTCACAAATTTTGCCACCTTGAAATGTGACTTAAGAGTCATTTATTTGGGCTGCCACGTTAAGGGGTGATGCCCCCCTTAATCTTATCCAAAAATTCCATTTACAAATTAATCTCCCACTTAAAAATCCATAATTACCCAATTATCCCCACAATTAAGAATTATCTCAAATTACTTAAAATACTACTCACTTTTAACACACTTTATACACCTTACTATCATGGTCATGTGATACCTTGTATGGCACTAGTCCATAAATACGGGGTATTATAGCTTGGACCGTATTTTATCCTAAATTGTCAAACTTCGACGAAAACTCACTTTCTTCCATTCGCTTATCCTCTCATCTTCACGAATTTACTTATTACTTATTTGAAATAGTACAATACTTATAATCTCCAAATAATCTTGTCCTTGAATTGAGGACAATTATCTTACGACAATTTCAACGTACAATACTACAGGGTGTAACATCATCGTAATATAATGTCGTGTAGCATAACATCATCATAATATAACACTGTGGGGCATAACATCAACGTAATACTGTGGGGCGTAACATCATTCCCCCCTTTGGAACATTCGTCCTCGAATGTTGACTGATGCACTTATCATTCTCATAACCCGTAGCTCTTGCGAATACTTTAATACTCTCCTTGCCATTTAGGCAACTGTTCTTTGAATAAATCCAAAGGTCAGGGCATTCCCTTCTTTAGGCCTTTTTCTCACACCACGACTTGTGGTCGGAATCCTTCTAATGTCGTAACTATTGCTACCTTCTATCATGCAGCCTGTATGACTTTTTCCTTGTATGTGCGCCTATGCTACTTTTCCCTCCAGCTTTTAGCCAATCTCTAGGCCTCACTTTGTGAACATATACAGAATTATGACAAGCTGTCCCTCTGGGCGTCTATGGCTTTACTACATCTAAGTAGGTCAAACTATACCAAAACTCTTACTTCAGTTTATGGTTACTGAGATCTGCTACCAAACTCCAGGTTACTCTCGTTGCTTATCCCATATATATAAATCTAAGTCCTTTAATACTTCCTCATTACTATTCATCTTAAGAATGACGGCCTAATCTCATTGCATGCTTTGTAACTTTTATCCATCCATTGTTGATTCACCTCAGTATTGATCTGCAATCTACTACTGATAACTTGAAACCTCTTATGTAATACATTGTCACTAGGGCTTATGTCTCATTGAGGAATATCTGAAGTGACTTTCCTGATCCACTTGGGGCCGATACTATACTTCCATAACTGTATTTCATAGCATCCCAATGTGATTCACCTTACGTGGGTATTTTAATCCTATACAATTCACGGAATCCCCTTTTTCTTTTTTTTCTTCAAATCCTTACCCAATCGAAAGCCCAAATGTCATCCCTTATCTATCACAATTACACCCTTATTCTACTACCAGTGCAGCATTCCATCTCTTCTAAATGCTACTAGTCTTAGACTCCTTTGAGTTCATTCAGGCTATACTGAGCTTTCTATAACTTAGAGAAACCATCAGCTCTATTGTTTTCATGGGCTTAATCCTGAGGACTTATCCATTCTCACCACATTCTCACTCGCCCTTTCTCATCCTTACTCCTGTCTTCCTAAAACCTTGTCATTTTACCATACTTTAGCTTGTAACCTACAGATATTCATTTATACTACTCGCAACCTTCCTTCAACTTCCTTCCACCATAGATTTCCTTATGTTATTCTGGAACATCAAGCGAGACATCACATCGCCTCAAACTCTTATTTACTCTTTTAACTAGACATCTCGATACCTAAAAACCATAGGCTAGAAGATATGCCACTAATGATGCCACTATCCTTCCTGAATACTGAATCCCAATGCTTCTAGCCCTCTATCTGAAGTATGGATTATTCACAATCTTCTGCACATGAGTATCTCGTACATTGTTCACCTTTACCTTACTTATCTTAAGATATCGCTTCACCTCTTCTATTCCTTTCATAACCTCCCTTCCACATAGGTATAATTCACCTCCACAACTTGAAGCTCTATTATAATTCTTGCACCTCTGGTGTATACACAATCCGGTGGGAGCTTCATACTAACTTCTTTTGAGGCTGGTACTCTTCTAATTGGCTTTATCATAGAGCCGTTATAGAATATGGCTATTGTACTATCTTTCTTGTACCTCTGATATTAAGAGTGATCCTGTAATGTTCTCAATCATGATTTCTATAATCTTCTGGGTCCAATAATCAGACTCCTGATTTACGTGGTTGATGTAACTCTTTAGTTTCCTCTTCCTCCTGATCAGTCTTTATGTAGGCTTAAGCTATCTTCCGATCTGCGGCTCATGGTATTAGTTATTACTGTAGCCTTTCATAGATGCTATGGAATATCCGTGATACCATCATCTAACAATTCAATCCCTTGTCTATGACCTGGACTCAATTTTTTCTTTTAACTTATACAATAGTCTTCTACGGCTGTATGATTGTCAATATATATGCTGCATGGATAGTACTCTGAACTCTTAAGTGTGTTCATAATGTAACTAACTTTGGATCATTGATCAAATAATTCCTTTCGTTCCTTCTCAGCTTTCTTTAAATGTAAGCTATTACCTTCCCTGGTCTTTCTGTCCCTTTGTTGCGTGCATACTTAGCTTATATTAGTCCCCACGCATGCCGGAGTTTTCGTGCAACTCATATGATCTCGATGTCACGCCCCAAAATCGAGGAGCGCGACCGGCGCTCAACCGAGTGAACCCGACCGAGCAAGCCTGTTAGATTTCCTTCTACCCAAACTCATCCACGAATGAAGATAATACATATATTCATTAATTAGACAAAAAAGGTGTTCATGTTCACAATATCAATTCATTACCAATAGTTCCATCATTTTTAGTTGTCTTAACTAGAACAAGTAATACAACCATAACATAACGTAGTTTGTCTTTCCCATCACCAATACACAACCCACACTATGTCTACGGAACCTCTATAGATAAAGAAGAGTACAATGATAATTCTGGCAACAAGGCCCCGGCTATACCTCAAACCGAATACATAAAGTACAAAAGATACATGACCCCGGAATGAAGTGGGGCTCACCGAGTCAGCTGGGAAGAAGGTGTACTGCTATCACTTATCAATATCTCCTGCTGTGGAACCACCTCCATCCATTTAAAGATGCAGCGCCCCCGGCAAAAGGGACGTTAGTACCGTCGAATAGCACTAGTATGTATAACTTAACAGTCCCTCAATAGAATGACAAATATTACAAACAAAATTATCATAATATCAATGAAAGCCTTAATTTAGGATCAAGACAGTGTTCAAATTAATTCTCATATCTCACATTGGGAGATTTTTAGTATCGATATACCATTGTCCATAATACCATTATTCACAAAACCAATACCACCGTACTCTTAGCACGGAGTCCAATCACGACCCGATCGGCTAGGCTATCTCATTAGAGACATCAACCATAATTTCTCTCAATATCAATACCACCATCTTTAACACGGAGTCCGATCACGACCCGATCGGCTAGGTTATCCATTAGGGACATCGACCACAATCACAATTTCAAATTATAAATTTCCAGCACAATCACCACCATGTGTGCGGCATGGTGTCCGATCACGACCCGACCGGCTAGGCTGTCTTATTTGAGACATCAACCTTTTTATATCAATCATCGCATTTCGTATTACTTTCACATCTTTTCATCTCATTGGCACTAATGGCCATAATTATAAGATCATTCTTGGCACGTTGGCCATATTCAGTATTTCATGCTCACCTTATCAATTTCAATTATCATCATCATCAACAACAACAAATACAATTCAAATCAAGGTGTGTAGTACACATGTGAGCAATTTAGAGTCTAAAGCACATAGAGATATTTCACAAAATTTGGCATAATAGCCTTTATTTGAACTTGACTTAAAGTCAAAACATTATTAATGCACAACCCATATTTTAACACATCCTCAATTGGTAACATAACATGAATAAAGCATTCGGGATGCTTGTTGAACATATATCTTTCAACTCAATCTTACTCGGAATAGCCAGTTTCATAATGAATCACTCGGGACTTTCATAATTTACATGAATATCGTGGGATTCAATTCTAAGAGAAGAGTTTAGCCAAAATACCTCACTTGAGCTTCCTTAAACTCTAAAACATTTCGGAATTCTTAGCAACTTCAATCTATTGTAGAAATATAACAAATTGAATCAAAATTTGGAAGATGATCATGGTTCTAGCTCACTTGATCATTTTATCAAACACTAGATGTGCATAAGGTTTCAATGTCCTTTTTATGAAGGATTCCATCATCCCACAACCCAAGCTTTACCATTTTTAGCTCAACAATCTTCCTACACCCTTTGATAACACATGCATGTAAAATAAACAACTCTCATGCCCAAAAATTACCTTGCTAGTTACCCATTTTCAGAAGATTTCGAAATTAGGGTTTAGGGTGTAGAATCTTACCTCTAGGATGAAGACCTAGTGAGCTTCCCTTCTACATCTTCCAAAACTTGAGCAAGAATTGAAGAAAATTATTGAAGAACACCTTCTCACTCTAGGGCACTCTCTCTCACTCTAAAATATTAGATTATGGCTCAAAAATGGCCCAAAGAGTGTATTTAACGAAATAGGGTCGGGTTTTAAAAACCCAAAAATGGAGCTCCGGAACAGTTGTGCGGTCGCATATGTGACCGCATAATAGATATGCAGACCGCATATCGGTCGCATAATTGCTGATAAAATGATCAAAAAGGTTGTCTGTGTATGCGGTCACTATGCGGTCCGTATAACTGTGATGCGATCGCATAATGCACCGCATAATATTTATGCAGTCACATAGTCAACCGCATAATTGCTTCCAACTGACCCAATTAATTGTCTCACTGTGCGGCCATTATGCGGTCTGTAGAGTGATTCTGCGGTTGCATAATGGACCGCAAAAATGCACTATTCAGCAAAAAAAATTCTTTTACTTTCCTGTGCATTGTTCAACCCAAAAAGTTCGAGCCGTACAATCCTCAAACACATAAGCCTAGTCCGGCACCGTGAAACATTATTTTCTTTTCAAATTTTGCCGGGCTTTACACTTAAGTTCTTCAAAATTTTCCGGGGTGTTACACTCGAATTCTACTTTTGCTTTTACTTCCCGTTCATTAGCCATGGTAGGTGCCACTTTTTTATAGAATGCATACAATGTTGTAGTGAGACTATTTTTACATGACCATTCCTTTTTCAAATTACTATGCTTAGGTTGAAGCCTTCTTCCTTATTTCCTCAGCTAGCCTTTCATTGTAGTACTTAGGAAAGACCCTCTGACTCTTGTAAAGCTGCGAGCTTATTACATCGTATATTCGACGGAATTTTTGATATTCTTCCTCGCCTATAATTATTCCTAGTTAGTACCTCCACGCCCTTGTACTTGTAGGGTTGCTTCTAAACTGATATTTTAACTGTCTTCCCAATGGCACTATCTTTTATTTCTATAACACTCATACGGTACCTTTTACTACCCCAACTCCTATCTGAATATACCTCAAGGATCACAATGCCATATCTGCGAGACTGAATTCCCATGTTGGGGTTCACTATGTTTGTCTTGCACAATCTGTTGATTTGTCTGTGTCCTCTCATTTAGCCATAACTAGGCTCTTCCTGAATCAACTACTAACTACTCGTTGGCCCATTCTCATATCAATATTCCGCCTAATCTTTCTTGGGTTATTTCCTTTGTCTTAACATACGTCTTGCACTGGCTCCTTATTTATCAATAACATCCCGGGCCGGAACACTTACTTCCTTTCCTTGACTCATGCTTGCATAATGTTCTGGAATCATAGCATATATGTAGGATTTGGATAAGTGCAATCTCATCCCTTTTCTCATTTTTATCGCATTCTTCCTTTACCATTCCATAGTTACTAGAACCACTTAATTCTGACTTAATGCCACATCACTCCATATTCCCGCCTTTAGGGGAGTACTAAGATTTATTTCTATGATGATCTTCCTATAGATGTTTTACCTCTTAATTTTTGGCATCTTTTCACATCATCGATGATCCTTACCCGCCTCGTGGTAATCCTTCTGTACCAAGGATAACAAATTTCCTTACTCGCGAGGGTGACACTTAGTATAACTGGCACATATAGTCCCTTAAGCTTAACTTTGCTCGCATTGCTTACTTTAGGGAAGCGTCTTCCTGAATGACCATTCTCTGAATTTCTCATGAATCTTCTTCTGTTGTCCATTCTATTATTGCCGGAATGCAATCTCTGAATCTCCCATGATGCCGACTATTATCAAATCACTAAGTCCCTAATTCATGTTTAGTTTATCTTATTCACCAGTCCATACTGATTTATATTACTCTGGGTTCTAACTTTTCCTTCTGGTAATCACGTTAGAGTCACGAACTTATTTCTCGAAATGAGGATGTGACTTTATGACCTATACTCTTTTGTTGTCTCAAGGCCTGTTACCTCTCCTATTTTCCTTTCCTTGTCTATAGACTCTGTAATACTGTCATCATTTTTTTTTTGATCTACCGTTGCCATCCCATGTATCACATCTTACTCATAATGCTTTATTAACTCTCTTCTTATTTCCCTACTAACATTTATGTCTATCACTTTATTCTGAAAACTTTAACAAGACATTCTTGCCTTAATGATCCTTATCAAGAAGCTTACACATCTTAGTAAATACATGATCTGCGGAATACCTCATATTTATCCATCATAAGCATGATGCAAAAATCGAGTTCCTCTGACTCAACTCTTCCACAGCTATATCTCTTACCAACCGTCTTTCTGGATGTAGGCATCATCATATTATGAATAAGATAGAGTTTAGGAAATTGAGTTCTTACAACTGAGCTCTACCACATGATCTAGAGTAAGAAGAAAGAGTGACAGTCCTAAATGCCCTATAGCCTCCTGCTTATAAGAGTGGTGCACAACACACCCATAAACAAGACTCTACTAGACACGGCTTGTAGACTCCCTAGGACAAAACTGCTATGATACCACTTTTGTCACGACCCAAACCGATGGGCAGCGATGGGCACCCGGCACCTTACTCAACCGAGTACCAACGTAACGTATCTTTTCATATCATACTATCATAGGAAAATGAGACGGAAAGGATGCCATGAGATAACTAGAATAAAACATGTAATACCAACTTATACATAAGACATACGGCCCGTAAGACCAAAATGAGCACTCGTACACTAAACATAGGCCGATAAGGCCATACAATATTTCATATACATGACATCTGTCTACAAGCCTTTAAGAATACATAATTGTCGTAAAGGTCGGGACAGAGCCCTGCCACACTAATCATTACATATCTTAATCATGCTGACCAACTAGCAACTCCGGAGCAAATGGAGTGCATCAACCCCTTCCGCTGAGTTGATAGTCTCACGACCCAAACCGATGGGCCGCGACGGGTACCCAGTACCTTACTCAACCGAGTACCAACATAACATATCTTTTCGTATCATACTATCATAGATAACAGAGCTGGAGAGGCTGCCGTGAGATAAGTAGAATACAACATGAAATATCAACTTATACATAAGACATACGGGCCTATAAGACCAAAATAACCACTCGTACACCGAACATAGGCCGACAAGGCCATACAATCTTTTACGTACATGACATCTGTCTACAAGCCTCTAAGAATACATAATTGTCATAAAGGTCGGGACAGAGCTCCGCCATACCAAACAATACACGTCTAAATCATACTGACCAAACAAGCAACTCTGGAGCAAATGAAGCGTACCTTAATCTTCCGCTGAGCTGATAGCCTACTTGGAGGACTCTCGACCTGTCTATCGGGACCTACGGGCATGAAACTTAGCGTCCCCAGGTAAAGGAGCATCAGTACAAATAATGTACCGAGTATGTAAGAAATAAAAATCAGTAAACAATAGACATGGGAAAAACATGGAGTAAAAAACTTGACATGTATGTCTGAATAACTCTGTGAATCAATAATATTTACAATATCATGCATATGCGTAGAAATATCATACCATGCTTAGGTATATGCATTCATAACATCATCAAGCCTCTGAGGGCATCCCATCATATCATCTCGGCCACTGTGGGCAAATCGTCAACGTATACCAGCTAATCAGGTGGTGGTGCGTATATAATGCCATAACCTTTTCCTATATCCCATATACATATAATATACGCATATATAACACCATCTAGTCATGGGTCAATAATGTACATGTATAAATGCATGAAATGCATAAGAATTACGTTAATAAGATTTCTTGGATTGTCATAAAATCAATATGCCGTTCGGATAAACTTTATCAAATTCGTATTTTTCTGAGACTCATGAACAGAAGATATAATAATAATTCACATGGGGAATCAATAACATAGACACTCCTAATACTTCTATGAATAGAGTCATTTATGAAAATTCTGCGTTTACTTGTTTCGTTTATATCATATAGATCATGCCAAAAAGAAAGAAGGGATAGCCTTAACATGCTTTTAATGTCAACTTCCTAATTGTATATGTGAACAATCTCCTCAATCTTGTATGCCAAAACTAGTCTTCTTCACGCTTTGCTTTAGTGTAAAGAGATATATCTACCTTTGTAGCTCAAATTTCTAATCTTGTTGAGAAGAAGCAACAAATGTATATCTCTTGCTAACAACGTTGCTTGCTATATATGTTATAAGTATATCCTCCAAAAAGTGAATGGGAGGAAAACAAATAACTCTTATATTTCCTTGCTTTTACACACTGCCACCGCCACTATCCCTTCTCCAAATGAATTTTGATCTCAATTGAAGATAAGCAAAAATATGACTAATGTACACTTCCCTTCTACGTGTTTGCAAGGAATGTATTGTCCATGTGTCCTTCTTATTTAATTGTCTAAAGTCAAGAGTCATTAGGTCTTTCTCCACTTGCTGCCACGGGGGGGGGGCTTTGTCCCCACCTATTAATTATCCACAAATCCTTAATTACATGGTTAATCTCCTATTGATTCAATAATTAACCAATTACCTACATAATTAAGAATTATCTCAAATTACTTAAAATATTTCTCATTTTTAACACACTTTATACATCATACAATTATGATCATGTGGTACCTTGTATGGCACTAGTCCATAAATACCGGGTATTATAGCTCGGACCGTATTTTATCCCAAATTGTCAAACTTTCACGAAATTCATTTCCTTCGATTTTCTTACCCTCTCACCTTCACGAATTTACTCATCACTTGTTTGAAGTAGCACAATACTTATAATCCCAAAATAATCTCATTCCCGAACTTACGTCGATTAACTTACGACGAAATTTTTAACGTACAAAAAATGTGAGACGTAACATCCCATTTCCGAGCTTTCATGAATTTATTTATGGCATACTTTCACGTATGAAAATATGGGGTGTAACATCATTCCCCCCTTTGGAACATTCATCCTCGAATGTTGACTGATGCACTTATCATTCTCATAACACGTAGCTCTTGCGAATACTTTAATATTCTTCTTGCCAATTAGGCAACTGTTCTATGAATGAATCCCAAACGCCAGGGCATTCCCCCATTTAGGCCTCTTTCTCACACCGTGACTTATGGTCGGAATCCTTCCAATCTCGTAACTGTTGCTACCTTCTATCATGCAGCCTGTACGACTCTAACTTTGTATGCGCGCCTATGCGACGCTTCTCTCCTCTTTCCTCTAGCTTTTAGCCAATCTCTAGGCCTTACTTGGTAAACATATACAGAGCTTAATAAGATGTCCCTCTGGGAATCTATAGGTATACTGAAGTTCTTCGCTCGGTACTTTGTCGAACTTACGAATATTGTTATATCTTATTTCATAGACCTGGTTATTCATCCATATGACTTTACTACATATAGGTAGGTCATACTATACCATAACTCTTACCTCGATTTATCATTACTCAGGTCTGCTATCAAACTCCAGGTTACTTTTGTTGCTTATCCCATATGCATAAATCTAAGTCCTTTAATGCTTCTTCACTACTGTTCATCTTAAGGATGACGGCCTAATCTCATCTCATACTTTATAACTTTTATCCATCCATTATTGATTCACCTGAATAGTGATCTATAATCTACCAATGATAACTTGACCTTCTATGTAATACTGCCACTAAGGCTCACATCTCATCGGGGAACATTTGAAATGATTAGACTGATCTACCTGGGGCGATACCATGCTTTCATAACCGTATTTCATAGCATCCCGTTGTGATTTACCTTATGTGGTTATTTTAATCCTGTACAATTCATGAAATCAAATCATTACTCAATCGAAGGCCCAAAAGTCATCCTTTATCTATTACAATTACACCCTCATTTTACTACCAGGGCAGCATTCCATTTCTTCTAGATACTATTAGTCTTAGACTCCTTTGAGTTCATTCAAGCTATACCGAGCTTTGTATAACTTAGAGAAACCATCAGCTCTTCTTGTTTTCATGGGCTTAATCCTGAGGACTTATCCATTCTCGTCACCTTCTCACTTGTCCTTTCTTATCCTTACTCGTGTCTTCCTAAATCTTTATCGCTCTACCATACTTTAGCTTGCGACCTATACATATCTATTTATTGCAAACTTCCTTCAACTTGCTTGTACCATAGATTTCTTTGTGTTATTCTGGAACATCAGGCGAGACATCGCATTTTCTCTAATTTTTCTTTACTCTCTTAATTAGGCTTCTCGATATCTAGAAACCATAGGTTGGAAGACATGCCACTGGCGACGCCGCTATCATTCCCCGATATTGAATCTCCGCACTTCTAGCCTTCTATCCGAAGTAAGGACTATTCACAACCTTCTGCATTTGAGTATCTCGTACGCTATCCACCTTTACCTTACTTATCTTAAAGTCTAACATCATATCTTCTATTTCTTTCATAACCCCTCTTCCACATAGGTATAATTCACATCCACAACTTGAAGCTCTCTTTTAATACTTGCACCTCTGGTGCATACACAATCTGGTGAGAGCTTCATACTGACATCTTATAAGGCTGGTACTTTTCTGACTTGGCTTTATCGTAGAGCCGTTATAGAATATGGCTATTGTTCTATCTCTCTTGTACCTCTGATATTCAGAGTGATTCTGCAATGTCCTCAATCACGATTTCTATAATTTTCTGGGTCCAATAATCAGACTCTAGATTTACTTTGTTGATGTAACTCTTTAGTTTCCTCTTCCTTCTGATCTGCCTTTATATAGGTGCAAGCTATCTTCCCATCTGCAGCTCATGCTATTACTTTAGCCTTTCATGGATGCTATGGAAAACCATGATACAATCTTCTAATGATTCAATCCTTTGTCTATGACCTAGACCCAATTCCTTCTTTTAACTTATACCGGAGTCTTCTATGGCTGATCATTAATCGAATAATTCCTTTCGTTCCATCTCAGCTTTCTTTAAGCGTAAGCTATTACTTTTTCTGGTCTTTCTGTCCCTTTGTTGCGTGCATAAGTAGCTTATCTTAGTTCCCACGCATGCCGAAATTTTTGTGCAACTCATATGATCTCGAATATTACTCTTGATTCCCATTTCTTAGCCATGGTAGGTGCCACTTTCTCATGGAGTGCATACAACGTTGTAGTGAGATTGTTTTTACATGACCATTTCCTCACTATGCTTAGGTTGAAGCCTTCTTCCTTATTTCCACAGCTAGTCTTTCATTGTAGTACTTAAGGAGACCTTCTAGCTCTTGTAAGGTTACAAGCTTATCACATCGTATACTTGACGGAATTTTTGATGTTCTTCCCTGCCTATAATTATCCGTGGTTACTTATTTCTATGCCCTTTTGCTTGTAAGGTTGCTTTTGAACAAATATTTTAATTGTCTTCCCAGTGGCATTCTCTTTTATTTACCTTTAACTACCCCAACTCCTATCTGAATATATCTCAAGGATCACAATGTCATGTCTGCGAGACTGAATTCCCATGTTAGGGTTCACTATGTTCGTCTTGCACAATCTATTGATATGTCTGTGTCCTCTCGTTTAGCCATAACTAGGCTCTTCCTGAATCAACTACTAACTACTCGTTGGCCCATTCTCCTATCAATATTCCGCGTAATCTTTCTTGGGTTATTTCCTTTGTCTTTACTTACGTCTCGCACTAGTTTCGTATCTATCAATAACATCTTGGGTAGGAAGGAACCCTTACTTCCTCTCCTTGACGTCGTGCTTGCATAATGTTCTGGAATCATAGCATATCTGTAGGATTTGAATGAGTTCAATCTCATCCCTTTCTCATTTATCGCATTCTTCCTTTACCATTCCATAGTCACTAGAACCACTTAATTTTGACTTAATGCCACATCACACTATATTCCCCTCTTTAATGGAGCACTAAGAATTGGAGCCACGACGATCTACGTATAGATGTTTTACCTTTTCATCTTTGGCATTTTTTCACATTATCGATGATCCTTACTCTCCTTGTTGTAATCCTTCTGTACCAAGGATAACGAAATTCCTCACTCGTGAGGGTGACACTTAGTGTAACTGGCACACATAGTCCCTTAAGCTTAACTTTGCTCACATTGTTTGCTCTAGGGAAGCATCTTCCTCAATGACCTTTAAAGGTTATTCTTCTGTTATCCATTCTATTATCGCTGGAACGCAATCTGAAATTCTCATGATACTGACTATTATCAAATCACTCAGTCTCTAATTCATGTTTAGTTTATCTTGTTCATCAGTCGATACTTATTTCTATTACTTTGGGGTCTAACTTTTCCTTCTGGTAATCACGTTAGAGTCACAAGCTTATTTCTCGTAATGAGGATATGACTTTATGGCCAATACTCTTTTGTTGTCTCAAAGCATGTCATCTCTCGTCCTTTCCTTCACTTGACCATAGACTCTGTAATACTGTCATCTTTTTGATCAACCGTTGTCATCCATGTGTCACATCTTACTCATAATGCTTCATTAACTCTCTTCTTATTTCCCGCTAAAATTTATGTCTATCACTTTATTCTGAAAACTCGAACAAGACATTCTTTTGCTTTTAGCTCCCCTTGCTCCATCTGCTGGCTCTTCAGGTTGCCTAACATTCTTTCTCCTCTAGGGATGGGAACTACACTAAGGTAATATTTATACCTTCAAGGCTTCCAGTGCCTATCTTTGTAGTATTCATATCTAGCTGTACTATTTTAGAGTGCACCCTCTAGGTGTTTCACAAGGAGATCTATTAGCACATTTGCAATATCCTTCGGAAATGTCAGCTAACGCTAACAATCCATCCACCATTTTGGGTTACCCTAACCCCAGCTAGATCCTGGCATCCTGCCTTCTCTTAACCCCAGCTAGATCCTAGCATCATGCCTTCTCTTATACTAATTATGTTAGCCCCCATAGGGCATAAATGAGATGGGTGTGGCCAATTATACATACCTATGTTATTGTTGAAGGTAACTCAAAAGGCTTATATTCCTTGGCCTGAATTATATTCATTAGCTGGGTAGCTCGTTCCCTTTTTCATCTTGCTTCTTTTACTTGCCGAAACTTGTATCTATCTTCCGATTCTCTTATTCTTTTTTTTACTATAAGAGTAGAGAGACATTTTTGCCTTAGGGATCCTTATCAAGAAGTTTTACATCTTAGTACACACATGATCTGTTGAAGACCTCACATTTACTCATCATAAGCATCATGAAAAATTGAGTTCCTCTGACTCAACTCCTCCACAGCTATATCTTTTACCAACCGTCTTTCTAGATGTAGGCATCGTCGTATTATGAATAAGATAGAGTTTAGGAAATTAAGTTCTTACAACTAAGCTCTACCACACGATCTAGAGTAAGAAGAAAGAGTAACAGTCCTAACTACCCTGTAGCCTCCTGCTTATAAGTGCGATGCACAACATACCCATAAACAAGACTCTACTAGGCACGGCTTGTAGACTCCCTAGGACAGAACTGCTCTGATACCACTTTTGTCATGACCCAAACTGATAGGCCGCGACGGGCACCCGATACCTTACTCAACCGAGTACCAACATAACGTATCTTTTCGTATCATACTATCAGAGATAACTGAGCCGAAGAGGCTATCGTGAGATAAGTAGAATACAACATGAAATATCAACTTATACATAAGACATACGGGCCTATAAGACCAAAATAACCACTCGTACACTGAACATAAGCCGAGAAGGCCATACAATCTTTTACGTACATGACATCTGTCTACAAACCTCTAAGAATACATAATTGTCATAAAGGTCGGGACAGGGCCCCGCCATACTAATCAATACATGTCCTAATCATACTGACCACATAAGCAACTCTAGAGCAAATTGAGCGCACCAACATCTTCCACTGAGATGATAGCTTATTTGGAGGACTCTCGACCTGTCTATCGGGACCTGCGGGCATGAAACACAGCGTCCCCAGGCAAAGGGACGTTAGTACAAATAATGTACCGAGTATGTAAGGAATGAAAATCAGTAAACAATAGACATGAGAAAAACATGGAGTAAAAGAATCGACATGTATGTCTGAATAACTCTGTGAATCATTAATATTTACAATGTCATGCATACGCGTAGAAATATCATACCATGCTTAGGAATATGCATTCATAGCATCATCAAGCCTTTGAGGGCATCCCATCATATCATCTCGGCCACTGTGGGCAAATCGTCAACGTATACCAACTGATCAGGTGGTGGTGCGTATATAACGCCATAACCTTTTCCCATATCCCATATACATATAATATACTTGTATATAACACCATCTGGTCATGGGTCAATGTACATGTATAAATGCATGAAATGCATAAGAATTACGTTAATAAGATTTCTTGGATTGTCGTAAAATCAATATGCCTTTCGGATAAACTTTATCAAATACATATTTTTCTGAGACCTATGAATATAAGATATAATAATAATTCACATGGGGAATCAATAACATAGACACCCTTATGAATAGAGTCATTTATGAAAATTGTGCGTTTACTCGTTTCGTTTATATCGTATGGATCATGCCAAAAAGAAAGAAGGGATAGCCTTAATATACCTTTAAAGTCAGCTTCCTACTTGTATATGTGAACAATCTCCTCAATCTTGTATGCCAAAACTAGTCTTCTTCACGTTTTGCTTTAGTGTAAAGAGATATATCTACCTTTGTAGCTCAAATTTCACAAGGGTCATTTCTAATCTTGTTGAGAAAAAGCAACAAATGTATTTCTCTTGCTAACAACATTGCTTGATATATATGTTATAAGTATATCCTCCAAAAAGTGAATAGGAGGAAAGGAAATAACTCTTATATTTCCTTGCTTTTACATACTGCCACCGCCACTATCCCTTCTCCAAATGAATACTGATCTCAATTGAAGATAAGTAAAAATATGACTAATGTACACTTCCCTTCTACGTGTTTGCAAGGAATGTATTGTCCATGTGTCCTTATTTAATTGTCTAAAGTCAAGAGTCATTAGCTCTTTCTCCACTTGCTGCCATGTGGGGGGGGAGGGGTTCCCCTATTAATTATCCATAAATCCTTAATTACATGGTTAATCTCCCATTAATTCAATAATTAACCAATTATGATAATGTGGTACCTTGTATGACACTAGTCTATAAATACCGGGTATTATAGCTCGGACCGTATTTTATCCCAAATTGTCAAACTTTGACGAAATTCATTTCATTCGATTTGCTTACCCTCTCCCCTCTCACCTTCACGAATTTACTCATCACTTATTTGAAGTAGCACAATACTTATAATCCCAAAATAATCTTATTCCCGAACTTACGTCGATTAACTTATGACGGAATTTTTAACGTACAAAAAATATGGGATGTAACATCTCATTTTCAAGATTTTATCAATTTATTTATGGCGTACTTTCACGTACAAAAATATGAGGTGTAACAGATAGCCTACTTGGAGGACTCCACCTGTCTATCAGGACCTGCGGGCATGAAACGCAGTGTCCCCAGGCAAAAGGGACGTCAGTACAAATAATGTACCGAGTATGTAAGGAATGAAAATAAGTAAGTAATAGACATGAGAGAAACATGGAGTAAAAGACTCAACATGTAAGTTTGAATAACTCTGTGAATCATTTCATATTTATAATGTCATGTATATGTGTATAAATATCATACCATGCATAGGTATATGCGATCATAAAATCATCCAGCCTCTGAGGACATCCCATCATATCATCTCGGCCACTGTGGGCAAATCATCAACGTATACCAGCTGATCAGGTGGTGGTGCGTATATAACGTCGTAACCTTTTTCCATATCCCATATATATATATATATATACATATATACGCATCTATAACGCCATCTGTTCATGGGTCAATAAACATGTATAAATGAATGTAATGCAGGACAAGTACGTCAATAAAATCTTTTGGAATGTCATAAGTCCATTATGTCTTTGATTAATATCATGAAGTAAACTTTATCAACTTACGTATTTTTTGAGACCCATGAACAGATGATAGAACAATAGGATACATGGGTAATCAAGAATATAGACACAACTAGTATTTCTATGAATAAAGTCATTTATGAAAATTGTGCATTTGCTCGTTTCATTTGTATCATATGGATCATGCCAAAAAGAAAGAAGGGATAGCCTTAACATACCTGAACCGATTCTATTAGCAATCCCTCTAACCCACGTCTTTTTCAAAAAGCATATAACAACGGGTTGAAGTAGGAAAATATCCATATGATATTCTTGAGAAAGATTGTACCGTGTACGACGAGGCCATAACACTTACCGTCTTATGTTGCAAACCAGTGAAATCCTTACAACCTTGTTGTCATGCTAAACGCTACCCTAATACCATGATAGTAAGGATTCATATGAATTCCTATTTTTAAGAACTCATCCATTGCTTTTTGAAGTTTTAATCCATCCCTCTAGGGAGGTTGATTTTTAACATTGTGAGTGGGCCCCACTATAGGGATGACTAAGCCACTAAACTCACAAATTTTGCCACCTTGAAATGTGACTTAAGAGTCACTTATTTGGTCTGCCACGTTAAGGGGTGATTGCCCCCTTAATCTTATCCAAAAATTCCATTTACAAATTAATCTCCCACTTAAAAATTCATAATTACCCAATTATCCCCACAATTAAGAATTATCTCAAATTACTTAAAATACTACTCACTTTTAACACACTTACTATCATGGTCATGTGGTACCTTGTATGACACTAGTCCATAAATACGGGGTATTATAGCTTGGACCGTATTTTATTCCAAATTGTCAAACTTTGACAAAAACTCACTTTCTTCGATTCGTTTATCCTCTCACCTTCACGAATTTACTTATCACTTGTTTGAAATAGCATAATACTTATAATCTCCAAATAATCTTGTCCTTGAACTGAGGTTAATTATCTTACGATAATTTTAACGTACAATACTACAGGGTGTAACATCATCGTAATATAATATTGCGGAGCGTAACATCATCATAATATAATAATGCGGGGCGTAACATCGATGTAATACTGTGGGGCATATCATTGGGGCTGCCACATTGGGGTTCCTTGGTCTTATCCAAGGTTGTTAATTAATTACCCACTAACTTTTAATTAACTTGTTAATTCCCCCATTAACCAATAATTAACTAATTATCCGTATAATTAAGAATTGTCTCAATTTACTTAAAATACTACTCACTTTTAACACACTTTATGTACCCTACTATCGTGGTCATGGGGTACCTTGTATGGCACTAGTCCATAAATACCGGGTATTTTAGCTCGGGCCATATTTTATCCCAACATGTCAAAGTTCGACAAAACTCATTTTCTTCGATTCGCTTACCCTTTCACCTTCACGAATTTACTTATCACTTGTTTGAAATAGCATAATGCTTATAATCTCAAAATAATCTCATTCTCGAACTTACATGATTAGCTTATGACAAAACTTTAACGTACGAAAATGCGGAAGGTAACAAAATCGACAATCTTCAACGAAACTCATTTTCTTTGATTCGTTTACCCTTTAACCTTCACGGCACTTTACTTATCGCCTGTTATAAATAGCTTAAATGCTCATAACCTCAAAAATAATCTCATCCCCGAGTCTACGTCAATTAACTTACGATGAAACTTTTACGTATGAAAAAGCAAAATGTTACATATTAGAAGGTATGAGGATGTGATCTGGTGTGATGTGATTCCCATGAATAATTATCATATCTTGTGGGGAAAACCATGGTATTCCTATAGAAGAGCTTCATATAACATGGAAAAAAATAGATACTCTTTTGAGGTTAACGGGAAGAAACTTATTCTTGGACCTTTGACTCCCTCACAAATTAATGAAGATGAAAAGACTGTTAAAGAGAATATGGAAAAATATGAGAGAGAAAAGAATGAGAGGAGTAAGGGAGTGCATGTTGACATCCCAACAGAGGAAAAAGGAGAGGTTGTATTGAGTGAAGAGAATGTGATGTCAATTGAGAAAAAGAGTGAGCTTGAGGGAAAAGAAAAGAAAGAAGGCAATGAGATAAGAAAAGTCTTTGAGATAGAGAGAGAAAAACAAGAGGGTTTGTGTAAAGAAGAAGAAAAAAACTTTAGTGAGAGAAAAGAGGTTAAGGGTGAGGAAAAATTAGTCTTGTGATAAAACCCAAAGAGAGTGTAAGCAAGAAAATATTTTCTTTACTTCCTAACCTATTAAATATTTCTTGTTTTAGTTCTTGTGATTTTGTGCAGCCATATGTAGAAAGATCTTTTGAAAGGGGAGGTGAGGCACAAGAGATGGTAGCAAAGGATGCAATTGGATTCCAACATGAATTTAGCGAAATTAATTCTTGTTGGATGGTGGAAGATAAAAGCTTGGTTAATTTCTTTGTTGTTGAACCTTTTGACTATTTTGATCCTTATTTACAGGTTTATAACATGGAGTTCCCTAAAGGCATTGCTAAGTTATAGCCATTGCATAAAAGAATAAAAGGTGATGTTGTTCCATTAGTAAATAAGTCCAAGTATGGTATGTATACATTGGTTCATTCACATTCTTGGCCTTTCTAGAACACCTAAGGTATTTTTGGAGGTAATGAACTATACTCTTATTTATTATGTTGGTGACTTCATAATTTTTGTGGATGATGATATTTTGATGCATATCAAGTCATTAACTGTAATATCTAAGTTAAAGTGCAAGATTAATTTGCTTCCTTTTGAAATTGATATGACATAGATGATTATGCATTCCAACTTGGTGGAAAGAGGCATGGAATTTATGAGAAGAGGCTTGCTAATGAGTTAAATGTTCTTTCTTCTCTTATTCAAGTGTCTAATGAGTTTTCATGTGATAAATTGCTAGAATGTGAGTTTTGCTGTTTGATGGGAAGTCATTCTTCTAGTCATGTTGATTGTGAGCCTGTAAAAGTATTTGCTACTAGTAAAGATGATATGCATGATTATTGTGACGTTAGTGATCAAATGCTCTTTCATGAACCTATCTATGACTCTTTCTGTGATAGTTTGAGCAATTATGTAGAATCCATTGATGTTGCGAATATTATTGGGGAAAGTTATAATCATGAGCTTGAATGTTTTGAAATTTGTATTTTGGAATTTATGGGTTCTTCTGACCTTTCTGAGAATTTATGTGCTTCTTTGAATAACTTACATGTAGAAGAATCCGTGGGATTTATAATTGATACTTGGCTATATCATAAGAGTGTCTTATTTAATACATGTGGCAGAGATACTTGTGTTAAATGGATGCATGACCAATATTTTATAATTTATTTGGCATGCACATGTTTGGACTACATTATTGACAAGATCGCATGGTAAATTTCATTACATAGTGCATATAAGAGAGGTTTTAATAGGACAACTCTAAGTAGGCATAAATTTTATTGGGATGATGATATCAATATGCTTTATAAAGGAGTATTTATACCTATTAGGCTTAATTGGGTTAAGTGGACACATGGTCACTATCTTGTTTTATTCCTGCCAGTTTTTCAGATTAGTGGATGCCATTTACTAGTGCGTGACTTCTTTTTCTTGCAAGATCAACATTCGAGGACGAATTTTCTTGAAGAAGAAGGGAATGATAGCATCCTAGGAAGCTCAAAACTATTTAAGGACAAGAATTGTAACACCCCGAAAAAATTTCGAAGTACTTAAGTGTAAAGCCTGGTAAAATTTGCAAAGAAAATAATGTTTCATGGTGCTGGACTAGGCTTACGTGTTTTGGGTTGAACAATGCACCGGAAAGTAAAGGAAAGTTTTTGGCGAAAAAGCGCATTTATGCGGTCCATTATGCGACTGCATAATCACTCTGCGGGCCGCATAATGGCCGTAGAAGTGAGCAGGAGAGGGCCATTCTGGAAGCAGCTATGCAGTCGACTATGCGACCGCATAACTGTTATGCGGTGCATTATGCGACCGCATAACAGTTATGCGGACCGCATAGTGACCGCATACACAGATAGATTTTTGATCATTTTTGTCAGCAATTATTCGACCGATATACGACCGCAGAACCGTTCCAGAGCTCCATTTTTGGGTTTTTAAAACCCGACCCTATTTCGTTAAATACACTCTTTGGGCCATTTTTGAACTATACTCTGATATTTTAGAGTGAGAGAGGGTTCCCTAGAGTGAGAAGGTGTTCTTTAATAATTGTTCTTCAGTTCTTGCCCAAGTTTTGAAAGATTAAGAAGGGAAACTCACTAGGTCTTCATCCTAGAGGTAAGATTCTACACCCTAACTCTCACTTTCGAATTTTGTGTAGAATTGGATAATTAGAAAGATAATTTCTGGGTAGGAGGGTTGTTTATTTACATGCATGTGATATCAAGGGATGTAGGAAGATTGTTGAACTATGCATGGTAAATATTTGGTTGTGGGATGATGGAATTCTCCATAAAAGAGTCTTGAAACCTTATGCACACCTTATGTTTGATAAAATGATCAAATGAGCTAGAACCATGATCATCTTCCTAATTTTGGTTCAATTTGTTATATTTCTAAAATAGATTGAAGTTGCTAAGAATTCCGGAATATTTAGAGTGTAAGGAAGCTCAAGTGAGATATGTTGTCTAAACTCTTCTTGAAGAATTGGAATTCCCAATATCCTTGTAAGTTCCGAGATGTTGATTATAAATGGAGTATTCCGATAAGTTTTGTGATGAAGATATATGTTCAATTCATTTTTCAAATGCTCTTATCATATTGCATTATAAATTGAGGATGTGTCCCAAACTATGGATTATGTATCCACATGTTATAATTTCTAGTCGTGATTTATGTAAAAGTTATTATGCCAAGTTGTGTAGAGATTGTGATTGTGATGCACCTCCACCCGCATACATTGGGGTTCGGCGGCATGACCGCTTTGTGTGGAGATTATGGTATAGAGAATGTGATTGTGATACACCTCCACCCGCATATATATTGGGGTGAGGCGGCATGACCGCTTTATGTAGGGATTATGGTATTGTAGGACTGCACCTCCACCCGCTTGCATTGGGGGTGAGGTGGTACGACCGCTTTGTGTATAGTTTTGGTATTGTTGTGGCACCACCACCCCCATACATTGGGGTGAGGCGGCATAGCCACTTTGTGTTGGTATTGGTATTGTTGATGCATTTCCACCCGCATACATTGGGGTGAGGCGGCATAGCCGCTTTGTGTAGGTTCTTGGTACTGTGGTTATACATCCACCCGCATACATTGGGGTGAGGCGGCAGGGCCGCTTGATTTGAGTTGTGGTATTGTACGTACACCTCCACTTGCATATATCGGGTGAGGCGGCAGGACTGCTTTGTGTGAAGATGGTTACAGAGGATCTCATCTTAAATCCTATAAATGTTAGTGATAGCTTTTAATAAGCTTGTTATGGTTTAAAAGGTTATCTATATTATTCTATTGCTGCACTGGTTCACCATATTCATCTTGTATTTCTGAATTCATAAATTAGTGTTTAGTTTTCATACTAGTACTATTCGACGGTACTAACGTCCCTTTTGTCGGGGGCGCTGCATCTTTAAATGGATGCAGGTGGTTCCACAGCAGGAGATATTGATCAGTGATAGCAGCACACCTTCTTCCCAGCTGACTTGGTGAGCCCCACTTCATCTCGGGGTCATGTATCTTTTGTTCTTTGTGTATTCTGTTTGAGGTATAGCCGGGGCCTTGTTGCCGGCATTATCATTTTACTCATCTTTATCTATAGAGGCTCTATAGACATAGTGTATGTTGTATAATGGTGCTGGGGAAGTCAAACTCGTGTGTTGTGCTTGAATTATTATTTCCACTTCAGATTATGAAAAATGTGTTTGGAATTGAGACTTTAAAATAAAGTAACTGATGGTAAGAAATTGGCATTGCAGACATGATCACTTTATTTGTTGATTAACGAAAACATATATATTCTCTCCATTCATGAATGAGTTTGGGTAGAAGGAAATCTAATAGGCTTGCTCGGCCGGGTTCACACGGTTGAGCGCCGGTCGCGCTCTTCGGTTTTGGGGCATGACAAACTTGGTATCAGAGCCTAAGGTTTTAAAGTATCCTAGGATGTCTCGGAGTCGTGTCTAGTAGAGTCCTTATTATCGGTGTGTTGTTGACCACATCTATAATTAGGATGCTACATGAGCATTTAGGAATAATACCCTTCTTTCATGTTCTTGATCGTCCGATAAAGCTGGTTGTAAAATTGTTCCTCCTTTAACTCCTGTGTTGCTCTAATTTTCAATACATGGTACCTAAGAAGAAGGCAAGAACTGGCTAAAGAGCCAATGTTACCCCAGGAGTGACAGTTGACCCTATAATTGATTATGCGGGTGAGCATCCGAGGAGTGAGAATATTCCTCCAGTTACTACACTGCCTGACTCCACTACAACTTATCAGACCGCACCTGTCCCTAGACCTACAAAAGGTGCAACGGTTCCTCCAACTGATATTCCAGTTCCACCTCTAGCTCCAACTTCTGATTCTGGTGTGTCTGATATTGATATTAGGGGAGCCATACAAATGTTGATATAGATAGTGGCTTCTCAGGCCCAGAGATCGAGTGTTGGGCATACTTTTTCCAGTCATCCAGGGGAATTTGCTAGTTCCAGGGTGAACAAGTTTCTTCAGTTAGATCCTCCAGTATTTACAGGTACTGATCCCAAGGAGGACCTCTAGGACTTCATTGATGAGATGCACAAAACTCTCCGGGTTATGCATGCTACAGAGACAGAGGGAGTAGAGTTGGCCTCTTACCGCCTGAAAGGGGTGGCCTATTCTTGGTTTGAGTTGTGGGAGGAATCCCGTGAGGAGGGAAGCCCTCCGGTAAGGTCGGGTGAGTTCACATATGCCTTTATGGATCATTTCTTGCTTGCCGAAACTAAGGCAGCTCGTGCCACTGAGTTTGAAATCCTAAAGCAGGGTAGTATGAATGTATGGGAGTACCATATAGAATTTGCGCTCCTGTCCAAATATTCTATTCACATGTTGCCCGCTATGGAGGCTAGAGTACGACGGGTAGTACAGGGCCTTAGACCCTTGGTTATCAATAAGGCCTCTACAACTGCTTTGAATTCCGATATGAACTATGGTAAGATGGTGGCATTTGCTCAAGCCACAGAGACCCGTAAATTGAAGAATAGAATGGATTGTCAGGTAGCAGCAAGGCCCGGTCCGCGGGCAACTTTGGTGGTTCTTCCGGTGGTAGTGGTGGTAGGTCGGCATTCAGGGGAGCGTCATCAAGACCATCCCAATCATTCGCCCAGTCTTCGATGGGTGCACAATCATCTGGACCCATTCAGGGTAACAGGGGACCCCATCAGTAGGGTCAGCCCGATAGAAGGTTTCAGCAGCGGAGGTTTCCATGCCCTAAGTGTGGGAGGATGCACTCTGGGTCCTATTTCATGGACCTACCAGTATGCTATGGGTGTGGTTTGAGGGGTCACATTCAGAGAGATTGCCGCTCATCCCGCCGAAATATGAGCAGAGGTGCGGCACAACCAGCTAATTCTGCAGCTACTACATCCACAACACCTCCAGCTCGAGGCACCCCAGCACCCGTAGGGTGTGGTGCAGCTAGGGGTGGTGCACAGAATTCGGGAGGACCCAGCAAATTTTATGTTATGTAGAGACGTCGGTAATTAGAGACTTCTCCAGATGTTGTCACAGGTATATTGACTGTCCAATCTCATGATGTATATGCTCTTATTGATCCCGGTTCCAGTTTGTCATATGTCACAACTTATGTTGCTATGGAATTTGGGATAGAACCAGAACAACTTTATGAGTCGTTCTCTGTATCTACTCCGGTTGGTGAGTCTATTTTGGCCACGCGGGTTTATAGGGATTGTGTTGTCACATTGCGTGGTCGAGACACTATGGCCAATCTTATTGAATTGAGAATGGTCGATTTTGATGTGATAATGGGGATGGATTGGCTTTATTCATATTTTTCCAAGCTTGATTTTCGAACCAGAACTGTTAGGTTCGAATTTCCAAATGAGCCAGTTATTGAGTGGAAGGGTGATGATGTGGCGCCAAAAGGTAGGTTTATTTCCTACCTTAAGGCCACAAAGATTATCAACAAGGGATGTATTTACCATTTGGTCTGAGTTACGGACACCGATGCTGAGGCACCTACACTTGAGTCCGTGCCTGTTGTGAATGAATTTCTGTGAGTATTTCTGGATGAACTCCCTGGGATCCCCCCAGACAGGGAGATTGATTTTGGGATTGATGTGATGCCAGACACACATCCTATATCTATTTCACCATACAGAATGGCACCGGCAGAATTGAATAAGCTAAAGGAACAATTGAGAGATTTGTTAGAAAAGGATTTTATCCGGCCAAGTGTGCCGCCTTGGGGCACACCGGTCCTTTTTGTAAGAAAGAAAAATGGGTCACTGAGAATGTGTATTGACTATCGGCAACTTAATAAGGTCACAATCAAGAATAAGTACCCACTGCCAAGGATAGATGATTTGTTTGATCAATTGCAAGGTGCCAGGTACTTCTCCAAGATTGATTTAAGATCCGGGTATCACCAATTGAAGATCAGGGAGCGGAATATTCCGAAAACAGCTTTTAGAACCCGGTATGGGCATTTTGAATTTTTGGTAATGTCTTTTGGGCTTACAAATGCCCCAGCAGCCTTCATGGATCTTATGAATCACGTTTTCAAGCCATTCCTCAATTCTTTTGTGATAGTGTTTATTGACGATATTCTTATATATTCACGCAATTGAGATGACCATGCCGGTCAACTCAGGGCAGTGTTGCAGAGTCTGTATCAACACCAGTTGTATGTGAAATTTTTGAAATATGAATTTTGGCTCGAGTCTGTCACATTCTTGGGTCATGTTGTCTCTAGTGAGGAGAGATTAAGGTTGATCGTCAGAAAATTGCGGTTGTGAAGTATTGACCGAGGCCTACAACTCCAACAGAGATTCGCAGTTTCTTAGGCTTAGTTGGATATTACAGAAAGTTTGTGGAGGGGTTTTCTACTCTTGCCTCTCCATTGACTAAATTGATGCAAAAGGCAATTAAGTTCCAATGGTCAGATGCTTGTGAAAAGAGTTCCCAGGAATTGAAAGCAAGATTGACTACGGCACCGGCGTTGACTCTACCAGAGGGTATAGATGGATTTGTGGTATATTGTGACGCTTCAAGAATCGGGCTTAGGTGTGTATTAATGCAACATGGGAAGGTGATAGCTTATGCTTCTAGGCAACTAAAGAATCATGAGAAGAACTATCCAACACATGATTTAGAACTTGCGGCAGTGGTATTTGCATTGAAAATTTTGCATCATTATTTATATGGGGTCCATGTTGATATATTCACGGACCATAAGAGCCTTCAATATCTTTTCAAGCAAAAGGAATTGAATCTGAGGTAGAGAAGATGGCTTGAGTTACTCAAGGACTACGACATTGATATTCTATATCATCCGGGAAAGGCCAATGTTGTGGCTGATGCTCTTAGCCGGAAATCTATGGGTAGTTTGGCTCACTTAGAGGCATATAAGAGGCCATTAGCCAAGGAAGTTCACCGATTGGCTAGTTTGGGAGTTCGTCTTGCGGACTCTAGTGAAGGAGAGGTAATTGTGCAAAATAGGGCTGAATCATCGCTAGTTGTGAAAGTCAAAGAGAATCAATACAACGATCCATTGTTGGTGTATTTGAAAGAGGGAATTCATAAACATAAGACCATGGCCTTTTCTCTTGGCATGGATGATGGTACACTAAGGTACCAAGGGCGACTCTGTGTTCCAAATGTGGATGGTCTCCGGAAAAGAATTATGACTGAAGCTCACACTTCTAGGTATTCTGTGCACCACGGTTCTACAAAAATGTATCATGATCGTAAGGAAGTCTATTGGTGGAATGATATGAAGAGGAATGTGGCGGATTTTGTGGCAAGATGTCCAAATTGTCAGCAAGTGAAGGCTGAACACCAAAGGCCCGGTGGGTTGGCACAGAACATAGAAATTCCAATGTGGAAGTGGGAAATGATTAATATGGACTTTGTGGTAGGATTACCGTGCACTCCGCGCAAGTTTGACTCAATTTGGGTGATTGTGGATCGACTCACGAAATCAGCACACTTTTTGCCAGTTAAGTCTACCGACACAGTGGAGCAGTATGCTCAGTTGTATATCAAAGAAATAGTCAGGTTGCATGGCACCCAAGTTTCCATCATTTCTGATCGGGGAGCACAATTCACTGCTAATTTTTGGAAGATATTTCAGCAAGGTTTGGGTACTCAGGTGAATCTTAGTACAGCCTTTCACTGCAAACTGACGGGCAGGCAGAGCGGACTATTCAGATGCTTGAGGATATGTTGCGCGCTTGTGTTATAGACTTCAAAGGTAGCTGGGATGATCATTTACCACTCATAGAATTTGCATATAACAATAGCTATCATGATAGCATTCAAATGGCACCGTTCGAGGCTTTATATGGTAAGAGATGTAGATCTTCCATTGGGTGGTTCAAAATTGGGGAAGCAGATTTGATAGGGCCAGACCTTGTGCATCAGGCTATGGAAAAAGTTAAAATCATTAAGGAGCGGTTGAAGACCGCTCAGAGTCATCAGAAATCCTATTTGGATGTTCGTCGTAGGGATTTGGAGTTCCAAGAAGATGATTGGGTATTCTTAAAGGTTTCCCCCATGAAGGGTGTAATGCGATTTGGTAAGAAAGGGAAATTGAGTCCGAGATATGTCGGACCGTACAAAATCATTCAGAGGATCGGTGAGGTAGCATACAAGCTTGAACTACCACCTGAGATGTCATTAGTACACCCGGTGTTTCATGTGTCTATGTTGAAGAAAGTAGTTAGAGATCCGACACTCATTGTTCCGGTTGAGACTATTGAGGTAAATGAGAAATTGACTTACGAAGAGATTTCGGTTTCTATTATTGATCGGCAAGTCTGATAATTGAGAAATAAAGAAATTGCCTCCGTGAAAGTGTTGTGGCGAAACCAACAGGTTAAAAAGGCTACTTGGGAGGCTGAGGAAGAAATGAAGAAAAAGTATCCTTATTTGTTTGAATGACCATGTATTTATAAAGTTGTGATCTAGGAAAAAATTATAAGACTTACTTTTTATGAATTTGTATCATTTGAACAATTGGCATTAAGGGTGTTCCTTTCTGGAAATATATTGCTTATGAGGTCACAGTTGGTGTTGTTTTGTATTATGCTATATCGTTGGAATATGTATATGTTGTTAGGATGTGTTTCTAGGGCTCTCTGACAGGTGGATAGGCCTAATTACAAAGGAAACTCTGGCGAAAGTTTTGGAAATTTAGGGAGTTAGTCAAATTTGGGGCTGCTAGTTTGTGGTATAAAACAAACTAAGTTGCATAAGATGCTAATGACAGATTTTTACTCTCATTCGAGGACGAATGATCCTAAGAGGGGGAGAATGTAACACCCCGGAAAAATTTTGAAGTAGTTAAGTGTAAAGCCCGGTAAAATTTGCAAAGAAAATAATATTTCATGGTGCTCGGACTTTTTGGTTTGAACAATGCACCAGAAAGTAAAGGAAATTTTTTGGCGGAAAAGTGCGTTTATGCGGTCCATTATGCGAACGCATAATCACTCTGCGGGCCGCATAATGGCCGCAGAAGTGAGCAGGAGAGGGCCATTCTGGAAGCAGCTATGCGGTCGACTATGCGACCGCATAACTGTTATGCGGTGCATTATGCGACCGCATAACCGTTATGCGGACCTCATAGTGACCGCATACACAGACAGATTTTTGATCATTTTTGTCAGCAAATATGCGACCGATATGCGACAGCAGAACCATTACGGAGCTCCATTTTTGGGTTTTTGAAACCCGACCCTATTTCGTTAAATACACTTTTTGGGCCATTTTTGAACTATAATCTGATATTTTAGAGTGAGAGAGAGTGCCCTAGAGTGAGAAGGTGTTCTTCAATAATTGTTCTTCATTAAGAAGGGAAACTAACTAGGTCTTCATCCTAGAGGTAAGATTCTACACCCTAACCCTCACTTTCGAATTTTGTGTAGAATTGGATAATTAGCAAGATAATTTCTAGGCAGGAGGGTTGTTTATTTACATGCATGTGATATCAAGGGGTGTAGGAAGATTGTTGAACTAGGCATGGTAAATATTGGGTTGTGGAAAGGAAGTAAGGGTTCCTACCCGAGATGTTATTGATAAATAAGGAGCCAGTGCAAGACGTAAGTTAAGACAAAAGGAATAACCCAAGAGGGATTACGCAGAATACAGATATGAAAATAGACCAACGAGCAGTTAGTAGTTGATTCAGGAAGAGTCTAGTTAATGCTAGATAAGAGGTTACAGACAAATCGATAGATCGTGCAAGATAAACATAGTGAACCCCAACATGGGAATTTCAGTCTCGCAGATATGACATCGTGATCCTTGAGATATATTCAGATAGGAGATGGGGTAGTTAAAGGTAAACAAAAGAGAATGCCACTGGGAAGACAATCAAAACTTTAGTTTAGGAGCAACCCTACAAGCACAAGGGGGTGAAAATAAGTAACTACGGATAATTATAGGCAAGGAAGAACATCAAAAATTTCGTCAAGTATACGATGTAATAAACTCGTAGCTTTACAAGAGTCAGAAGGTGGAAAAGTACTACAACGAAAGACTAGATTAGGAAATAAGGAAGAAGGCTTCAACCTAAGCACAGTGACCTAAAGAGGAAATGGTTATGTAAAAACAGTCTCACTGTGGCACCTACCGTGGCTAATGAACGGGAAGTAAAAAAAATCAAAAGCAGGATTCGAGATCATATGAGTTGCACGAAAACTCCGGCATGCGTGGGAACTAAGATAAGCTAAGTATGCACGCAACAAGGGGCAGAAAGACCAGGAAAGGTAATATCTTACATTTAAAGAAAGCTGAGAAGGAACAAAAGAAATTATTCGATCAATGATCCAGAGTGAGTTACTTTATGAATGCACTCAAGATTTTGGAGTATTATCCATGCAGCATATATGTTGACAATCATACAGTCGTAGAATACTCTGGTATAAGTTAAAAGAAAGAATTGATTCCAGGTCATAGACAAGGGATTGAATTGTTAGATGATGTTATCACAGATATGAAAGGCTAAAGTAATAACTCATACCATGAGCTGCAGATCGGAAGATAACTTAAGCCTACATAAAGGTTGATCAGAGGGAAGATGAAACTAAAGAGTTACACCAACTAAGTAAATCAGGAGTCTGATTATTGGACCCAGAAAATTATAGACCTCGCGATTGAGAACATTGCAGGATCACTCTTAAATATTAGAGGTACAAGAGAGATAGTACAATAGAGCTTCAAGTTGTGAATGTGAATTATACCTATGTTAAAGCGAGGTCATGAAAGAGATAGAAGATGTTATGCGAGATTTAAGGGTAAATAAAGGTAAAGGTGAACGACGTACGAGATACTCAAATGCAGAAGGTTGTGAATAATCCATACTACATATAGAAGATTAGAAGCGATGGGAATCAGTATCCAGGAATGATAGCGGTGTCGTCAGTGGTATTTCATCCAGCCTATGGTTTCTAGGTATCAAGAGGACTAGTTAAGAGAGTAGAGAAGAGTTAGAGAGGATGCGATGTCTCGCTTGATGTTCCAGAATAACACAAGGAAATCTATGGTACAAGCAAGTTGAAGGAAGGTTGCGAGTAGTATAAAGAAATATGTTTCCCAAGCTAAAGAATGGTAAAGCGGCAGGGTTTTAAGAAGACAGGAGTAAGGATAAGAAAAGGTGAGTGAGAAGGTGACGATAATGGATAAGTTCTCGGGATTAAGCCCATGAAAATAAGAGAGCTAATGGGTTCTTTAAGTTATAGAAAGCTCAGTATAACCTGAATGAACTCAAAGGAGTCAAGACTAATAGCATATAGAAGAGATGGAATGCTGCCCTGGTAGTAGAATGAGGGTGTAAATGTAATAAATAAAGGATGACATTTGGGCCTTCAATTGAGTAATGATTTGATTTCATGAATTGTACAGGATTAAAATACCCACATAAGGTGAATCACATCGGGATGCTATGAAATACAGTTATGAAAGCATGGTATCGCCCCAGGTAGATCGGTCTAATTATTTCAAATGTTCCCCGATGAGACGTGAGTCCTAGTGGCAAGGTATTACGTAAGAAGTTTCAAGTTATCAGTGGTATATTGTAGATCAATATTGAGGTGAATCAACAATGGATGGACAAAAGTCACAAAGTATTAAAAGAGATTAAGCCGTCATTCTTAAGATGAACAGTAATAAGGAAGCATTAAAGGACTTAGATTTATACATATGGGATAAGCAACGAAAGTAACCTGGAGTTCGGTAGCATACCTCAGTAACGATAAATCGAAGTAAGAGTTATGGTATAGTATGACCTACCTAGATGCAGTAAAGTCATACAAATGGATAACCGGGTCTATGAAATATGATATAGCAATATTTATAAGTTCAACAAAGTATCGAGCAAAGAACTTCAGTATACCTATAGATGCCCAGAGAGACATCTTATCAAGCTCTGTATATGCTTACAAAGTGAGGCCTAAAGATTGGCTAAAAACTGGAGGAAAAAGGAGAGAAGAGTCTCATAGGCGCACATACAAGGAAAAAGTCGTACAGGCTGCATGACAAAAAGTAGCAATAGTTACAAGATTGGAATGATTCTGACCACGAGTCGTGGTGTGAGAAAGAGGCCTAAAGGGGGGAATGCCCTGGCGCTTGGGATTCATTCACAGAACAGTTGCCTAGATGGCAAGAGGAGTACTAAAGTATTCGCAAGAGCTATGGGTTATGAGAATGATAAGTGCATCAGTCAACATTCGAGGACGAATGTTCCAGGGGGGGAATGATGTTACACCCCATATTTTCGTACGTGAAAGTACGCCATAAATAAATCGACGGCTCGGGAATGAGATTTTTTTGGAATTATAAGTATTATGCTATTTCAACCAAGTGATAAGTAAATTCGAGAGGGAAAGCAAATAGAAGAAAATGAGTTTTCGTCGAAGTTTGACATTTTGAGAAAAAATACGGTCCGAGTGAGTTTTCGTCGAAGTTTGACATTTTGAGAAAAAATACGGTCCGAGCTATAATACCCGTACCGTACAAGGTACCATATGGCCATGATAGTAAGGTGTATAATGTTACACCCCATGTTTTTGTACGTGAAAGCACGCCATAAGTAAATTGATAGAAGCTCAAAAATGAGATAGTACATCCCGCATTTTCGTATGTTAAAATTTCGTCGTAAGCTAATCGACGTAAGTTCGAGAATTAGATTATTTTGAGATTATAAGCATTAGGCTATTTCAAACAAGTGATGAGTACATTCGTGAAGGTGAGTGTCACGCCCCAAAACCGAGGAGCGCAACCGGCGCTCAACCATGTGAACCCGGTCGAGCAAGCCTATTAGATTTCCTTCTACCCAAACTCATTCATGAATAGTGAGAATATATATGTTTTCGTTAATCAACAAACAAACTGATCATGTCTACAATACTAATTTCTTACCATCAGTTACTTTATTTTAAAGTCTCAATTCCAAACACATTTTTCATAATCTGAAGTGGAAATAGTAATTCAAGAACAACACACGAGTTTGACTTCCCCAACACCATTATACAACCCACACTATGTCTACGGAGCCTCTATAGATAAAGATGAGTACAATGATAATGCCGGCAATAAGGCCCCGGCTATACCTCAAACAGAATACACAAAGAACAAAAGATACATGACCCCGGGATAAAGTGGGGCTCACCAAGTCAGCTGGGAAGAAGGTGTACTGCTATCACTGATCAATATCTCCTACTGTGGAACCACCTGCATCCATTTAAAGATTCAGCGCCCCTGGCAAAAGGGACGTTAGTGACGTCGAATAGTACTAGTATGAAAACAAAATATAGATAACCAGTGTGGCAATAGTATAATATAGATAACCATTTAAACCAGAGCAAGCTTATTAAGAGCTATCAATAACATTTATATGATTTAAGATGAGATCCTCTGTAACCATCTTCACACAAAGCGGCCATGCCGCCTCACCCAATGTATGCAGGTGGAGGTGTATGTACAATACCATAACTCTACTCAAGCGGCCCTGCCGCCTCACCCCAATGTGTGCGGGTGGATGTATAACCACAGTACCAAGAACCTACACAAGCGGCTATGTCGCCTCACCCCAATGTTTGCAGGTGGAAATGCATCAACGATACCAATACCAACACAAAGCGGCTCTGCCGCCTCACCCCAATATATATATGTGGGTGGTGGTGCCACAACAAGACCAAACTATACACAAATCGGTCGTACCGCCTCACCCCAATGTATGCGGGTGGAGGTGCAGTCCCACAATACCATAATCCCTACACAAAGCGGTCATGTCGCCTCACCCCAATATATGAGGGTGGAGGTGTATCAAAATCCCAATCTCTACACAACTTGGCATAATAACTTTCACATAAATCACGACTTGAAATTATAACATATGGAAACACAATCCATAGTTTGAAACACATACTCAATTTATAATGCAATATGATAAGAGCATTTGAAACACAAATTGAATATATATCTTTATCACAAAACTTATCGGAATACCCGGTTTGTAATCAACATCTTGGAACTTACAAGGATAATGGGAATTCCAATTCTTAAAGAAGAGTTTAGCCAACATACCTCAATTGAGCTTCCTTAAATTCTAAAACGTTCCGGAATTCTTAGCAACTTCAATCTATTTTAGAAATATAACAAATTGAACCAAAATTAGGAAGATGATTATGGTTCTAGCTCGTTTGAGCATTTTATCAAACACTAGGTGTGCATTAATGTTTCAAGGCCCTTTTATGTAGGATTCCATCATACCACAACCAAATCTTTACCATTATTAGCTCAACATTCTTCCTAAACCCTTTGATAATACATGCATGTAAGATAAACAACTCTCATGCCCAAAAATTACCTTGCTTATTACCCATTTTCAGAAAATTTCGAAATTAGGGTTTAGGGTGTAGAATCTTACCTCTAGGATGAAGACTTAGTGAGCTTCCCTTCTTAATCTTCCAAAACTTGAGCAAGAATTGAAGAACAATTATTGAAGAAACCTTCTCACTCTAGGGTACTCTCTCTCACTCTAAAATATCATATTATAGTTCAAAAATGACCCAAAGAGTGTTTTTAACGAAGTAGGGTCGGGTTTTAAAAACCCAAAAATGGAGCTATGGAACCCAGAGGCTTGATGATGTTATGAACACATATACCTATGCATGGTATGACATTTATATGCATATGCATGACATTATAAAAATGAAATGATTCACAGAGCTATGCAGACATACATGTCGAGTCTTTTACTCCATGTTTCTCTCATGTCTATTATTTACTGATTTTCATTCCTTACATACTCGGTACATTATTTGTACTGACATCCCTTTTATCTGGGGATGCTGCGTTTCATGCCCACAGGTCTCGATAGACAGGTCGAGAGTCCTCCAAGTAGGCGATCAGCTCAGCAGAAGATATTGGTGCACTCCATTTGCTCCGGAGTTGCTTGTTTGTTCAGTATGATTTAGATGTGTATGGTTTGGTATGGCGGGGCTCTGTCCCGACCTTTATGACATTTATATATTCTTAGAGGCTTGTAGACAGATGTCATGTACGTAAAAGATTGTATGGCCTTGTCGGCCTATGTTCAGTTTACGAGTGGTTATTTTGGTCTTAGAGGCCTATATGTCTTATGTATAAGTTGGTATTACATGTAGTATTCTACCTATCTCACGGTAGCCTCTCCGGCTCAGTTATCTATGATAGTATGAGACGAAAAGATACATTACGTTGGTACTCGGTTGAGTAAGGTACCGGGTGCCTGTCGCGGCCCATCGATTTGGGTCGTGACATGTAAAGTGTATTAAAAGTGAGTAGTATTTTAAGTAAGTTGAGGTAATTCTTAAATTATGTGGATAATTGGGTAATTAATGACTTTTAGTGGGAGATTAATTAAAAATCTTTGGATAATATTAGACCCTCCCCCACGTGGCAGCAAGCCACCCCAAGAATTGTGACTCTTAGTCATTATATTATGTGGCAAGTCTTAAAGGACATGAGTCATATCCATTTAATAAAGAAGAGACATATATTCATTCTTAAAGAACCTGAGTCATATCCCTTTAATAAAGAGAGTCACATATTCATTATGAAGAATCGTAAGTCAGAAACTCATTCTTATATGCATGTGATAAGAATTCAGTCGTAAATGTTTGTGTGTTACAAACGTAAGTCACATAAGCAAGATAAGATCTTCAACAATTCAAAGCAACATGAGATTTTGCAATTATAAGGGAGTACGGTGCAATCTTTCTCAAGAATATCATACGGATGTTTCCCTACTCCGATCTTGCCGTCACGTGTTTCGTCGCAATTAACGTGTGTTAGAGGGATTGTCAAGAGAATCGGTTCAGGTATGTTAAAGCTATCCCTTCTTTCTTTTGGCATGATCCAAATGATACAAATGAAACGAGTAAATGCACAATTTTCATAAATGACTCTATTCATATAAGTACTAGAGGTGTCTATATTCTTGATTCCCCATGTGAATTATTATCATATCTTCTGTTCATGGGTCTCAGAAAAATACGTATTTGATAAAGTTTATCCGAAAGGCATATTGATCTTATGACATACCGAGAAATCTTTTTAACGTATTTCTTATGCATTTCATGCATTTATACATGTACATTGACCCATAACCAGATGGAGTTATATACGCGTATATTATACATATATGGGATATGGGAAAAGGTTATGGCGTTATATACGCACCACCACCTAATCAGCTGGTATACGTTGATGATTTACCCACAGTGGCCGAGATGATATGATGGGATACCCTCAGAGGCTTGATGATGTTATAAATGCATATACCTATGTGTGGTATGACATTTATACGCATATGCATGACATTGTAAATATTAATGATTCACAGAGTTATTCAGACTTACATGTTGAGTCTATTACTCCTTGTTTTTCTCATATCTATTGTTTACTTATTTTCATTCCGTACATACTCGGTACATTATTTGTACTGATGTCCCTTTTGCCTGGGGACGCTGCGTTTCATGCCCGCAGGCCCCGATAGACAGGTCGAGAGTCCTCCAGGTAGGCTATCAGCTCAGCGAAAGATGTTGGTGTGCTCCATTTGCTTCGGAGTCGCTATTGGTCAGTATGATTAGGAAATGTGTTGATTGGTATGGCGGGGTTCTGTCCCGACCTTTATAACATTTATGTATCCTTAGAGGCTTGTAGACATATATCGTGTACGTGAAATATTGTACGGCCTTATCGGACCATGTTCAGTGAAATTTTGGTCTTATAGGCCCTATGTCACATGTATACTTATTTACGTCAAATTGGGTCGTCTTATGTTTAGTATTCCCTTATGTTTATTCCGGTAAGCCCATGACGTCCTGTTTGGCCCATTTTGCCAATGACAGTACGATAAGAATGATATGAAATGTTGGTACTCGATTGAGTAAGGCATTAGGTGCCCATCGCGGCCCATCAGTTTGGGTCATGACAAGAGCCAATGAAATAATGATGTTGTAAGTAATTGAAAGTTATGAACATGAAATGTGTTTATTTGCCTAAATGAGAATTATGAGGTGTTGTATGTCCCAATGGTTTCAACTATAGTTGTATACTTCTGAAATAATGTATGTAAATGACTTCTATGTTAAGTACTCAATAATAATGAACTTAGCTAATGACCTCAATACGTCAAGTGAGTGAATAACAAGATGAAAGGGAGATATCCTATGCTAAATGATGATGAACCTTAAGAAAACAAATTGGGCTCATGTGCCAATGAAATTCACTTATTGATTCACCATGTATGTGCTAATGTAATGTGCTATGTTTCTCCATGATGAGCATGAACATGAAGTGCTCCAACGATCCGGTAACTTACGACCTTAATGTAATATTAATCATGTCGCTTTGAGTTTATATATGGTTATATGCATAATGATGTGTTATGAACCCTATGGACGGTCTATGAAACGCATAGGTATATTATGTTATGATATCATGCGGACGGTCTATGAAACGCATAGGTATATTATGTTATGAAATCCTGTGGACGGTCTATGAAACGCATAGGTATATTATGTTATGAAATCCTGTGGACGGTTTATGAAACGCATAGGTATATTATGTTATAAAATCCCGTGGACGGTCTATGAAACGCATAGGTATATTATGTTATGAAATCCTGTGGACGGTCTATGAAACACATATTTATATTATGTTATGAAATCCTGTAGACGGTCTATGAAAAGCATAGCTATATTATGTTATGAAATCCTGTAGACGTCTATGAAACGCATAGGTATATTATGTTATGAAATTCTGTGGACGGTCTATGAAACGCATAGGTATATTATGTTATGAAATCCTGTGGACGGTCTATGAAACGCATAGGTATATTATGTTATGAAATCATGTGGACGGTCTATGAAACTCATAGGTATATTATGTTATGAAATCCTGTGGACGGTCTATGAAACGCATAGGTATATTATGTTAGATAAGGAGCATGTGCGAGACGTAAGTTAAGATAAAGGAGATAACCCAAGAAGATTACGCGAAATATTGATATGAGAATGGGCCAACAAGTAGTTAGTAGTTGATCCAGGAAGAGCCTAGTTATGGCTAAACAAGAGGACACAGACAAATCAACAGATTGTGCAAGATAAACATAGTGAACCCCAATATGAGGAATTCAGTCTCGCAGATATGACATTGTAATACTTGGGATATATTCAAATAGGAGTTGGAGTGGTTAAGGGTACCATATTAATGTTACGAAAATAAAAGAGAGTCTCACTGGGAAGACAGTCAAAACTTCAGTTCAGAAGCAATCGTATGAGCACATGAGTGTCGAGGTAAGTAACTAAGGATAATTATAGGTGAGTACGAACATCAAAAACTTTAATGGGTATACGATGTAATAAGCTCACAGCTTTACAAGAGTCAGAGAGTCTTCCCTAAGTACTACAACGAAAGACTTGCTGAGGAAATAAGGAAGAAGGCTTCAACCTAAGCACAATGACCTAAAGAAAAAATGGTCTTGTAACAACAATCTCACAACAACATTGTATGCACTCCATAAGAAAGTGGCACCTATCGTGGCAAAAGTAATATTCAAAATCATATAAGTTGCACGAAAATTTTGGCATGCGTGGGAACTAAGATAAGTTAAGTATGCACGCAACAAGGGGACAGAAAGACCAGGAAAAGTAATAGCTTACGCTTAAAGAAAGCTAAGAAGGAACGAAAGGAATTATTCGATCAATGATCCAGAGTTAGTTACGTGATGGACACACTTAAGATTTCGGAGTATTATCCATGCAACATGTATGTTGACAATCATACAGTCGTAGAAGACTCCAGTATAAGTTAAAAGAAAGAATTGAGTCCAGGTCATAGACAAAGGATTGAACTATTAAAAGATTGTATCGTGGATATTCCATAGTGTCACGCCCCAAAACCGAGGAGCGCGACCGGCGCTCCACCGAGTGAACCCGACCGAGCAAGCCTATTAGATTTTCTTCTACCCAACTCATTCATGAATAAAAAGAATATATGTTTTCATTAATTGCAAAATAAAGTTGTCATACCTGAAATTACCAATTTCTTGCCATAAGTTTCATCATTTTTAAAGTCTCAAATGGACAAGTAATACAACCAAAATATAGCATAGTTTAACTTTCTCAGCACCAAATACACAACCCACACTATGTCTACGGAGCCTCTATGGATAAAGAAAAGTACAATGATAATGCCGGCAACAAGGCCACGGTTATATCCCAAACAAAAATACACAAAGTACAAAGGATTCATCACCCCAGAATGAAGTGGAGCTCACCAAGTCAGCTGGGAAGAAGGTGTACTGCTATCACTGGTCACTGTCTCCTGCTGTGGAACCACCTGCATCCATTTAAAGATGCAGCGCCCCCGGCAAAAGGGACGTTAGTACCGTCGAATAGTACTAGTATGAAAACTAAACACCAATTTAAGAATTTAGAAATACAAGATAATTATGATGAACCGGTGTGGTAATAGAATAATATAGATAACTGTCTCAACCATAGCAAGCTTATTAAAAGCTATCAACAACATTTATAGGATTTAAGATGAGATCCTATGTAACCATCTTCACACAAAGCGGCCCCACCGCCTCACCCGATGTATGCAGGTGGAGGTGTACGTACAATACCACAACTCTAATCAAGCGGCCCTGCCGCCTCACCCCAATGTATGCGGGTGGATATATAACCACAGTACCAAGAACCTACACAAAGCAGCCATGCCGCCTCACCCCAATGTATGCGGGTGGAAATTCATCAACGATACCAATACCAACACAAAGCGGCTATGCCGCCTCACCCCAATGTATGCGGGTGGAAATGCATCAACGATACTAATACCAACACAAAGAGGCTATGTCGCCTCACCCCAATGTATGCGGGTGGAAATGAATCAACGATACCAATACCAACACAAAGCGGCTATGCTGCCTCACCCCAATATATGCGGGTGGAAATGCATCAACGATACCAATACCAACACAAAGCAACTATGCCGCCTCACCCCAATGTATGCAGGTGGTGGTGCCACAACAATACCAAAACTATACACAAAGCGGTCGTACCGCCTCATCCCAATGTAAGCAGGTGGAGGTGCAGTCCCACAATACCATAATACCTACACAAAGCGGTCATGCCGCCTCACCCCAATATATGCGGGTGGAGGTAAATCACAATCACAATCTCTACACAACTTGGCATAATAACTTTTACATAAGTCACGACTTGAAATTATAACATGTGGATACACAATCCATAGTTTAGGACACATCCTCAATTTATAATGCAATATGATAAGAGCATTTGAAACACGAATTGAACATATATCTTCATCACAGAACTTATCGGAATACTCCATTTATAATCAACATCTCAGACTTACAAGGATATTGGGAATTCCAATTCTTAAAGAAGAGTTTAGCCAACATACCTCAAATTCTTCCCTTAATGATACTACAACGATGCACTACACTAATCAACTTCAATCTACAATAACAACATCCAATGAGACCAATATTAGTAACAAATCCCATAGGTTCAATGTATTCATAAATTTCATCGCCAAGATTACCATTCACCTTCTCTCTTGTTTTCTCAAAAGTACTATTCATGCCATGAACTAGAGTTTTATAATCCAATATTTCAACCATTAAAACTTGTAACAATTGCTTCAAATACTTCTAAATACTAATTATAAATGAGTTTGAAGCATTGGAATTACCTCTAGTCGATCAATCTTGAAAAATCACAACTTTAGTGATTTTTGTGTTCTTGAGGACTTGATGATGAAATCTTGTATTTGGATGTAAGAATGATGTTAGAAATCTTGTATATTGAGTAATAATCAACCCAAAACATCATTAACAACTCACCTTGGTTGATTGGACTTGATTTGAGCTCAAAATCATCCCTTCACCTCAAGAACCCTAACCCCCAATTACTCAAAATATCCCCCTTCCCCGACCTTGTATTTATAGGCCCAGATTTCTGGGTTTCGTATGCGGCCCTGGATGCTTCGCATCCCCACTTCACTCCTCTTTGAAGCTCGGATGCAGACCTAGACACTATGGCAGCACTTCACTGCCAGCCTCTCTTTCGGACGCGGCCTAGGATGCTTCGCATCCGCAGGCTCCTCCGCCAGCCTTTGGTAATTTGGTCATAACTTCTTGTAGGAATGTCCAAATGACAAACGGTTTGAAGCGTTGGAAACTAGAATCAAAAAATTTTAATTTGATAGGTCATACATCACCTAACTAGACTCAAAGTTTGGTCTTGTGTGTACTCATTTAGAACTTTAGTCTATCATGAAATTTCCAACTTGACTTGGACTTAGGGCTCTCCCTAGACCCCACATCACTTATAATATGAATCCTACACTTATTATCGTATCCAATTGATATCCATCCCATTAATAGTTCTCGTCTGCACACAAAATAATATAGTTGGCACACATCAACTTTCTTAATAGCGCTTAAGTACTTCAAAATTTTACGGGGTGCTACATTCTCCCCCACTTAAGAACATTCGTCCTCGAATGTTTCACAAGTCACTTCTAAAAATAGAGTTATCCTTATTCCTCCAACCATTATACATAGGAACTCATGACTACATTGATCTCATACTTCCTTTCCAAAATTTCAACTTACTTATGGCCCTTAAAATTTGGCTATCTTTACAAATTCGTAAAAATTTCGGCAGAGTTTCCCCTGTAACTGGGCCTGTCCACCTGTCAGAGAACCCCAGAAACCAATTCTAACAACATAAACATAATCCAATGATGTAAAATCATACAAAACAACACCAACAATGGCCTCATAAGCAATATATTTTCGGAAAGGAACACCCTTAACGCCAATTGTTCAAATGATACAAAATTCATAGAAAGCAACTCTTACAATATTTTTCATAGATCACAACTTTATAAATACATGTCTCTTCAAGTAAATAAGGATACATTTTCTTCATTTCCTCCTCGGCCTCCCAAGTAGCCTCTGCCACGTGTTGGTTTCTCCATAACACTTTTACAGATGTAATTTCTTTATTTCTCAACTTTCGGACTTGCCGATCAATAATAGAAACCGGAATCTCTTCGTAAGTCAATTTCTCATTTACCTCAATAGTCTCAACCGGAACAATGAGTGTCGGATCTCCAACTACTTTCTTTAACATAGACACATAAAACACCGGGTGTACTAATGACATCTCTGGTGGTAGTTCAAGCTTGTATGCCACCTCACTGATCCTCTGAATGATTTTGTACGGTCCGATATATCTCGGACTCAATTTCCCTTTCTTACCAAATTGCATTACACCCTTCATGGGGAAAACTTTCAAGAATACCCAATCATCTTCTTGGAACTCCAAATCTCTACGACGAACATCCGAATAGGATTTCTGACGACTCTGAGCAGTCTTCAACCGCTCCTTAATGATTTTAACTTTTTTCATAGCCTGATGCACAAGGTCAGGCCCTATCAAATCTGCTTCCATAATTTCGAACCACCTAATGGGAGATCTACATCTCCTACCATATAAAGCCTCGAACGGTGCCATCTGAATGCTAGCATGATAGCTATTATTATATGTAAATTCTATGACTGGTAAATGATCATCCCAACTACTTTTGAAGTCTATAACACAAGCGCGCAACATATCCTCAAGCGTCTGAATAGTCTGCTCTACCTGCCCGTCAGTCTGCGGGTGAAAGGTTGTACTATGATTTGCATGAGTGCCCAAACCTTGCTGAAATTTCCTCCAAATATTAGCAGTGAATTGTGCTCCTCGATCAAAAATGATGGAAACTGGGGTGCCATGCAACCTGACTATTTCTTTGATATACAACTGAGCATACTGCTCCACTGTGTCGATAGTCTTAACCGGCAAAAAGTGTGCTGATTTCGTGAGTCGATCCACAATCACCCAAATTGAGTTAAACTTGCGCGGAGTGCGCGGTAATCCTACAACAAAGTCCATATTAATCATTTCCCACTTCCACATTGGAATTTCTATGTACTGTGCCAACCCACCGGGCCTTTCGTGTTCGGCCTTCACTTGCTGACAATTTGGACATCTTGCCACAAAATCTGCCACATTCCTCTTCATATCATTCCACCAATAGACTTCCTTAAGATCATGATACATTTTCGTAGAACCTGAGTGCACGAAATACCTAGAAGTGTGAGCTTCAGTCATAATTCTTTCCTGGAGACCATCCACGTTTGGAACACATAGTCGCCCTTGGTACCTTAGGGTACCATCATCCATGCCAAGAGAAAAACCATAGTTTTATGTTTTTGAATCTCCTCCTTCAATTGCACCAATAATGGATCGTTGTATTACTTCTCTTTGACTTCCACAACAAGAGATGATTCAGCCCTATTTTGCACAATTACCCCTCCTTCACTAGAGTCCACAAGACGAACTTCCAAACTAGCCAATCAATGAACTTCCTTGGACAACGGCCTTTGACATGCCTCCAAGTGAGCCAAACTACCCATAGATTTTTGGGTAAGAGCATCCGCCATAACATTGGCTTCCCCGGATGATATAGAATATTGATATCATAATCCTTACGTAACTCATGCCATCTTCTCTAACTTAGATTCAATTTCTTCTATTTGCAAATATATTGAAGGATCCTTTGGTCCGTGAATATGTCCACCTGGACCCCATACAATTAATGACGCCAAACCTTTAATGTAAAATCACAGCCGCAAGTCCTAAGTCATGTGTTGGATTGTTTTTCTCATGACTCTTGAGTTGCCTAGAGGCATAAATGATCATCTTGCCATATTTCATCATTAGTGGAACATCTATTTTAGATTTATCTTTCATATGACCTCCTAGGAATTGAGTTCTACAAAAATTTCCTTGATACGGTTACAATCTTATTAGTACTTGCAACTTGTTTTTCCAAATTTCTCAACAAAAGACATTACTAGGTTAGTTTTCTTATGGGGCCATCTGTTTCAAATGAATAACATCTACTAGCTCGCGCACACACCTTGATAACATCAACCTGCATGGCATTGCCTCAATATGTGAAATAACATCGTGGTCAGATCTTTCTTAGCCACCCTCTTCTCTCATCATAAGTCTTATAGGATTTTAAGAAACCACTCTACTTCCCTTGTAAACATTCTCACGATTCCTCTTTACTGCTAAACACTTCTCAAAACACATATTGACACACTTCATATAGATATTCAATAAAAAAAATCATTGGCTCGAACATGCCCTTTTTCTTGAGATCCTCCTAAATTCTTCCACGATGACTTCTTGTTTTCCTTATAAGTGTAGGACTTAGTCCACCTGTTTCCAACCTCGATGAGTAATTCACCTTATTCCCAGTATTGTAGTCACCACTAGTGTTTCCAAGTATTGCAGCCTAAGAGCTATCATGTTAAACATGTTTGGTTCGTAACAATTATTCATCCTCTTTCAATCTGTTTCAAACATTTCCCCTTTGGTCTAGACAATATGTTGGTACTATATTTCCTTTGTGGCTGAAGCATTCACTCCCATCCCATTTTGCCCTTAATTCATAGTTGACAACCTTATTGTGCCACACACTTATTTGCCTCCCATGAACTCGTAGTATCATTGTGCCTGGTTTGTTGAGTTTATCACACCACCACTTCATCACTAGTAGTCTCACTTTCCAATGTAATATGTAGACATGAACTCCCTCTATATCTTTTAGTTGATATTCAGTGCCACTCAAGTCGACTGCATTATAGTTGATCCTTTATATCTTCTATTAACACTTGTGCTCTAGGCGAGTCCACCATTCTGATACGAACTATTTGAGATAACCATGGCCACCTAAATTTATATATTTTTCTTCCAATTCTTCTCGCCTCATTCTTCCTAGTTAGTGAATAGCCATGCGCTCTTCCATATGTTACGTGGTCTTTTTCCTTAGTTGGGAATTCATCATGTTCGCCTCTTGACACTTGTTGGGATATCCGTGGGAAAGTGTGTTCATTTGTGTACCACTTAACACTTCCTTGCTTGTAAGATTCTTAAAAGAATCTCCATCAAGTCCAGATGCACTCGGGTTATTATAACATCATATTTATCTCTCCCACTAGTTCTGTCTTTCTTAAAGCCTTGGTAATTTAGCTAAATCGCAAATCCATGATTAACTCATTCTAAGAACTCGCAAGTCTTTCATATTTGATCTGTAGTACTTCCTTGGGTTCCATTGTCCCTGACTCTTTAACAAGTATAAAATCCTTTTGCAAACCTTACTCTTAGTTTCTAGTATCGTTGACCTTGTCATGTGTATTGCCACGTGCGTTTCATAGACCGTCCACAGGATTTCATAGCACAATATTCCTATGCATTTCATAGACCGTCCACAGGATTTCATAACACAATATACCTATGCGTTTCATAGACCTTCCATAGGGTTTCATAACACAATATTCCTATTTGTTTCATAGACCGTCCATAGGGTTTCATAACACAATATTCCTATGCGTTTCATAGACCGTCCATAGGATTTCATAACACAATATTCCTATGCGTTTCATAGACCGTTCATAGGGCTTCATAACACAATATTCCTATGCGTTTCATAGACCGTCCATAGGATTTCATATACAATGCACCTATGCGTTTCATAGGCCGTCCATAGGGTCATTGGGACACTTCAGGTTCATGCTCATTATGGAGAAACATCTCTCATTACATTAGCACATGTATGGTGAATCAATAAGCCAATTTTAGTGGCACATAGCCCAAATTCGTTTTCATAAGATTTATCATCATTTAGCATAAGACATCTCTCTTCCACCTCATATATATATACCCTCTTGTCAACTTATAGTCATTAGCTATGTTCATGATTCTTGGGACTTAACATCGAAGTCATTTACATTAATTTTTTTAGTAGCATACATACTATGATAGAAACCATAGGGACATACAACACCTCATAATTCTCATTTTGGCAAACGACAACATTTCATGTTCATACCATCACTTACTTGTACTTGCCATAAGTGATCATAGGACATCAAGAACATTTAAAATATTTAGGAATACTATAGCCTCTCCTCATGAGGGCGTAAGAGCTTATAACACATTGGAAACATAAGTACAAATACGTTCGTCTCATAACCTTTCCCACCATATATCACTTCACAATTACTTTCAACTATTTACAACATCATTATTTCATTGGCTCCCTTGGCCATACATATTATTCTTCATTCGTGGCACTGTGGCCATATATCATATTCTGCACTTTCATTTCCTTACTTTCAAGGATTATCATCATAAACATCATCATATAGAATACTCTTGAAATACCTTTCCCCAAAAATGGCAATACACAATTTCAACTCATGAATATGTAAGAACTTAAAACATATTGGAAATACCTACCAAGCATAGCATTAGTTAGAACAACCACATTTGGACATGACTTGAGTACATGAGCTTTTGGATAATTCTATTTTCAGAGTCAATTTGGAATAGTTGAATCAAGACTCATTTCTTAACCTTTCTCACATTATTTCATTTCATTGGCACCATTGGCCAGAAGTATAACTTTCATTCTTGGCACGGTGGCCACACTTTATATCCCCAACTCTCTCCTTTCACTTTCACACATCTTTATAGATTATCAACAACAAAACATCTCTAATCATGGCTTTCATTACGCACACGAGTAATTAAGAGTCTTAAGCACGTCGAGACTTCTTACACAATTTGGCATAATAGCCTTCATTCGAAACACTACTTGAAGTCATAACATCTTAACACACATCCCATACTTGAACACATTCTCGTATGATATCATAATATGACAAGAGCGTTCGGAACACATTTTGAACATATACCTTTTGACACAAAGCTTATTCGGAATCGTCAATTTATAATTAATAACCCGGGACTTACAAGAGCATCATGGGATTCAATTCAAGGGAGAAGTTTAGCCAACATACCTCGCTTTGAGCTTTTCTTAAATTACTACAACGTTTCGGAAATTCTAGCAATTCCAATCTATTTGAGACATAACAAAATTGAACACAAATTAGGGAGATATTCATGGTTTCAGCTCGTTTGAGAATTTTATCAAATACTAGGTGTGCAAATTTGTCTACAAGGTTCTTCTACAAGATATCCTTCATTCCACAACCCAATCTTTACTTATTTTAGCTCAACAATCTTCCCACAAACCTTATTGGTACAAGCATGTATAATTAACACTCTTACAACCAAAAATCATACTCCAATTCACCCATCTTTTACCCCAAACTCGAAATTGAAGACTAGGGGTTTGAATCTTACTTCTTGAGTGAATATCTTGTGAGATTTCCTTGTTGGATTGCAAGGCTTGAACAAGATCTTGATGAACAAAACACTTCATCTACTTCCTCTCTCTAGAACACTCTCACTTCTCTCTAAAATATCTGGTTTTAGGTCAAAAATGACTTAACCCCTCTCTCTACCCGGCCTTGGGCGTATTAAATGAGCTCCTACATGCGCGGTCACGCATCTGGCCGCGCACCTGAGGCAGAAACTCTCAAATATGCGCGGTCGCGCATCTGGACGTGCATATGACACAAGTTCAGTACAATGGCCATACCTTTCTTTAGAAATATCTAAATGACAAACGGTTTGATGCGTTAGAAACTAGACTCAAAGGGCTTTAATTGGATAGGTAGATCACCACCTAAGCCATTATATTGAGGGAGTTCTATTCATTTAAATTCGGGTCTTTTGCCAATTGAAACATCCTTTCCACTTAATGTGTCCAACTTGTTCCACACAAGTTCTTGTCAATTCCAAAACTCCTTAGTATGTTCCAACACACCTTAAACGTACATTATCAATTCAACATTTGGCTCTATCCCATAGGTCTCATTTAATACTCAAATACGTTATTTCCAAATACCGTTGGCGCACTTTAAAATCTTAAATCATTAGAAAAGTTTTACGAGGCCTTACAGTTCTGTTACACCCCATGTTTTGTGCATGAAAGTATGCCATAAGTAAATTGATATAAGCTCGGAAATGAGATGTTACATCCCGCATTTTCGTACGTTAAAGTTTTGTCGTAAGTTAATCGACGTAAGTTTGGGAATAAGATTATTTTGAGATTATAAGCATTGTGCTATTTCAAATAAGTGATGAGTAAATTCGTGAAGGTGAAAGGATAAGCAAATCGAAGAAAATGAATTTCGTCGAAGTTTGTCAATTTAGGACAAAATACGACCCAGGCTATAATACCCGTTGTTTATGGACTAGTGCCATACAAGGTACCACATGACCATGATAATAAGATATATAAAGTATGTTAAAAGTGAGTAGTATTTTAAGTAAGTTGAGATAATTCTTAATTATATGGGTAATTGGTTAATTATTGGTTAGTGGAAAATTATCGAGTTAATCAAGAGATTAGTGGTTAATTAATGATAATTTTGGATAAGCTTAAGGTGCCTAACATGACAGCCTAAGCAATGACTCATTAGTCATTAAATATAGGTGGCAAATCTAAGGAATTTGGTAGTCAAATCATTTCCTAATGCGGGGCCCACAAAACCAACAAATTTAGGGATTCCTTATCTCATTCAGATGCTACGCTTGCTAAGAACGGATGGAGCTCACCACTTTTAAAGATCTCTTTATGTTGGAATCTCTTTATCTTTACTTCATTAAGGAATTCATACGAGGTTATCAAAGAATTCATAAGTAACGGATCTCTTTATCTTGGAATCTCTTTATCTTTACTTCATTAAGGAATTCATACGAGATTATTAAAGATCTCTTTATCTGCAAGTAACGGGTCTCCTTCAGCACAGAATTCATACGAGATTATCATGTAATAGCAGTGCGAGATGCTATTCTAAGAGAGCACGGTACAATCTTTCTCAAGAATATCATACGGATTTTCCCTACTTCAATCCGCCGTTATGTGTTTTTCACAAAAGACATGTGTTAGAGGGATTGTCAAGAGAATCGGCTCAGGTATGTTAAGGATATTCCTTCTTTCTTTTTGGCTTGATCCAAATGATACAAATGAAACGAGTATAATATGCTACTTTCATAAATGACCTATTCATAGAAATACTAGGGGTGTCTATATTCTTGATTCCCCATGTGTCTTATTATTCTATCATCTGTTCATGGGTCTCAGAAAAATACGTAAGTTGATAAAGTTTATTTCATGATTTTAATCAAAGGCATAATGAACTTTTGACATTTTGAGAAACCTTATTAACGTATTTCATATGCATTTCATTCATTTATACATGTACATTGACCCATGACCAGATGGCATTATATATGCGTATATTATATGTATATGGGATATGAGAAAAGGTTATGGCGTTATACAGCGTTATATGGCATTATATACGCACCACCACCTGATCAGCTGGTATATGTTGATGATTTTACCCACAGTGGCCGAGATGATATAATGGGATGCCCTCAGAGGCTTGATGATGTTAGAACGCATATACCTATGCATGGTGATAACGACAAGGTCGGAAATCCAAACTAGAGTAAGAATTTGAAAAGTAAATGCGGAAGTAATAACAATAAGAAATTGAACAACTAGAACTAAAGGTCAGAAAATAAAGGATATGGGAAAATTCAAGGAAAGAATTCCAAGAACTTCCAATAACGCAAGTTTTATAGCCTTGACAAGATCAAAGCAACAAAGGTTCAAAAGAACTCTCAAAGTATGATATACTTAATTAATAATGAAGTCTCTCAATGAATGAGAAGAACTCCTTATTTATAGGAGTACTACGGCACAAAAAGTCCTTATAATTAGGTAGGGTGATTACTAAGGCATAAAAAGTCATTACAATTAGGTAGGGTGGTTGCTAAGGAGTAAGAAAAGTCATTACAATTAGGTGGGGGGCGGCCAAATCCCTTTGGGGCAGATTTGGACCTTAAAACTACTAGTTTGGGCCATTAATTTGGACTCCAATTGGGCTCCTTTTGAAATACCCCCTTTTGGACCTCTTTTAAGCTCATTTTGAGCCCCTTTGGCGGACTTCAAGGGCTGATTTGGTGACCCAATCTTCCTCCCTTTAGACTTCAATTTGGATCACCAAATAATTGTAAAACTTGAATAATTCATCTACTTTGGGTTTGAGCTCTTCCTCTACAATTAAAAGCTTCTTTATTTTCCATTGAAGTCCAGCAAACTTAGAGTGCAACTCTTTAGCTTGAGATCTTGTAAATGGCCTTGGAGCTTCCAAAACTCTATCCTTGTCCTTGATGCTATCATTCCCCTCTTCTTGAAAATAATTCGTCCCCGAATTCGATCCTACATCAAACAAAGACAAGTCAGCAACATTGAATGTAGCACTTACTTGGAACTCACCAGGTAGGTCCAGCTTGTAAGCATTGTCTCCAATCCTTTCAAGGAGTTGAAATGGGCCATCTCCTCTTGAATACAACTTTGACTTCCTTTTGGAGGGAAATCTCTTCTTCCTAAAGTGGATCCAAACTAAATCTCCAGGTTTAAAAATAACTTGTTTTCGACCCTTATTCTTTCTCAAGGCAATTTGCTCATTTTTCTTCTCAATTGCAAGCCTTATTTGTTCATGACTTTCTTTCATTATCTCAGCCTTTGTCCTACCATCAATATTAATAATATCATTAGTATCTAATGGTAATAAATCAAGGGGAGTGAAGGGATTAAAACCATAAACAACCTCAAAAGGAGACATACCTGTAGAAGAATGGATTGTTCTATTGTAAGCAAATTCAATCATAGGTAAGTGAGCTTCCCAAGAATTTAATTTACCTTTCAAAACAGCCCTCAACATGTTTCCTAAGGTTCTATTAACTACTTCAGTTTGTCCATCAGTTTGTGGGTGACAAGAAGTAGAAAACAACAATTTAGTGCCTAACTTCCCCCAAAATACACGCCAAAAGTGGCTCAAAAACTTAGCATCCCTATCACTAACAATAGTTCTAAGTATACCATGCAATTTGACAACTTTTACAAAAAGATCAGCAAGATGTTTAGTCTTTAAAAAAGGAATAAAACGAGCCATTTTGGAGAACTTATCTATCACAACATATATACTATCCTTATCATACCTTGTTCTAGGTAAACCTAACACAAAATCCATAGAGATATCAATTCAAGGTGAAGTAGGAACAGGTAATGGAGTGTAAAGACCATGTGGTAACACTTTAGATTTAGCTTGTTTACATTCCAAACACTGTGCATACATTCTTTCAACATCTTTTCTCATTCCAGGCCAAAAGAAATTTTCAGCAAGTATGTCTAGTGTCTTTGGGACTCCAAAGTGACCCATAAGCCCTCCACAATGTGCTTCCCTTACAAATACTTTACGTAAAGAGCAATTAGGGATACACAACTTATTTTCCTTAAAGAGAAACCCGTCTTGGAGGTTAAACCTCTCAAAAGGACCCAACTTACAATCTGCAAAAAGCTTGCCAAAATCAACATCATTAGCATAAAGTCCCTTGATTTGATCAAAACCCATCAATTTAGAAGTCAGGGTAGAAACTAAGACATACCTTCTTGAAAGTGCATCCAGAACAACATTCTCTTTCCCTTGTTTCTAAGAAATTGCATAAGGAAAAGTTTCAATGAATTCAACCCACTTAGCATGTCTTCTACTAAGCTTACCTTGACTCTTCAAGTATTTCAAGGATTCATGGTCAGTTTTAATGACAAACTCTCTTGGCCACAAGTAATGTTGCCATGTGACTAAAGCCCTTACCAAAGCATATAGCTCTTTGTCGTAAGTGGAATAGTTCAATGTGGCTCCACTCAACTTCTCACTAAAAGTAGGCAATAGGTTTAGAATCTTGCATCAAAAACAGCACATATTCCTTTGCCAGAAGCATCATATTCAATTTCAAAAGATTTAGAAAAATCAGGCAATTGTAACAATGGAGCAGTACATAACTTTTCTTTCAACAAGCTAAAAGCAGCATCTTGCTCTTTTCCCCATGTAAAAATCTTATCCTTTTTAATAACTTCAATTAAAGGAGAAGCAATGGTGCTAAAGTCTCTCACAAACCTCCTATAAAAACTAGCAAGTCCATGAAAACTCCTAACTTCAGTTACACTCTTAGGTTTTAGACATTCTTTTATTGCTTTAATTTTCTCTTCATCAACCTCAACTACTTTAGAACTAACCACAAAACAAGAAAATCACACGATCCACACAAAAAGTACACTTTTTAAGATTTGCAAATAAGAGTTGCTTTCTAAGAACTACAAAAACTTGTTTTAGGTGTTCCATATGCTCTTCTAAAGTGTTAGAAAAGATCAAGATAATCATCGAAGTACACCACAATAAATTTTTCATGAAAATCCTTAAAGATATGATTCATTAATCTCATGAAAGTACTAGGTGCATTAGTCAAGCCAAAAGGCATAACTAACCACTCATAAAGCCCATATTTGGTCTTAAAAGCAGTTTTCCATTCATATCCAGGATTCATTCGAATCTGATGGTAACCACTTTTTAGATCAATTTTAGAAAAGATTTTGGATACATGTAATTGATCCAATATGTCATCAAGACGAGAAATAGGATGGCAATACTTTACCGTTATCTTGGGATTGCTCTACAATCCATGCACATCCTCCAAGTTCCATCCTTTTTGGATACCAATAGGACGGGAACAGAGCAAGGGCTCATGCTCTCTCTCACAAAGCCTTTCTCAAGCAGCTCCTCAACTTGCCTTTGAAGCTCTTTTGTCTCTTCTAGATTACTCCTATAAGCAGACCTATTTGGGATTTGTGATCCAGGCACAAAATCAATTTGATGCTCAATGCCACGTAAAGGTGGCAATCCATTAGGAATATCTTCAGGAAAGACATCTTCAAAATTCTGCAAAAGAGAAGAAATACTACTTGGCAAAGAAGAAGTTAGTAACTCAGAATTAATCAAAGTTTCTTTGTAAGTAAGTAGTATTATGGGCAACCCCTCTTTTCTTGCATTTAAATACTCCTTGGCTTTTATATAAAAACTCTCTTTTTTTATTTCCTTAGCCTCTTTCTTCTCACCAAGACTTTCTATTTTTTCATTCAAGCCCCTTTTTATCTCTTCTCTCAAATTGTTGCCCTCTCTCTCTTTCTCTCGGCCATCTCTCTTTTTTTCTAACTCTTGGCCTCCTTTCTTTTCTTTTTCCTCAAGCTCACTTTTTATCCCTCCCCTTCGTTTTCCCATTGTTTCCCTTAATCTCTTTTGACCTTCAAACACTTAAGAAGGAGATAAAGGCGCAAGAGTAAATTTCCTTCCATTTAGCTCAAGAGAATATCTATTCTTCCTTCCATCATGAAAAACATTCCTATCATACTGCCAAGGACGACCCAGTAAGATATGACAAGCTTACATAGGGACTATGTCACAAAGAATATCATCCTCATATCTACTAACATTGAATGAAATCATGCATTGTTTGTTTACCTTTAGTTCACCACTATCATTTAACCATTGGAGTCTATAGGGAGTAGGGTGTTTCATGCATGCAAGTCCCAATTTTTCCACAAAGTATGAACTCACCACATTAGCACAACTACCACTATCAATGATCATAGAACAAGTTTTCCCCTTTATCCCACACCTAGTATGGAATATATTCTCCCTTTGTTCTTCACTATTGCTTCCGAAATTGATAGTCATAATCCTCCTAACTACCACAATCATGCCATTATTAGGTAGTTCTATATCATCATCATTACTCACATCTCCCTCTTCTTCTCCCTCACTTTTTTCACTCTCATATCCTCCATCTTCTCTGAGAATGATGTTTCTTCTACTTGGACATTCATGTATCATATGTCCCCTTCCTTTACATTTATGACACTGAATAAAACTAGAAGGTGTAAAAGGTTTAGCTTTAAAGGTTTTACCTCTCTCTTTGTTCTCAAATTTACCTTTATCCTTGTCTTCTTAAGGTCTAGAAGAACTCTTCATCTCTTGATTCGACCATGGCTTCTTGGAGATGGTGTTTGACCGACCTTTCCCTGAGCTAGTTTGCTTTCTTTTATTTTGATTTTCTACCTTTACAGACAAATCAACTAACTCATCTATTGTTACATATTGTTGTAATTCTACTACATCAGCTATTTCCTTATTTAAACCATTTAAAAACCTAGCCATTGTATCCTCTTCTTCCTCCATACAATTAGCTTGGATCATAGCAATATCCATAGCCTTAAAGTACTCATCCACAGACATGGACCCTTGCTTCAATGTTTGAAGGCATTGTTGTAGCTCTCTTTGAAAGTGTGATGGCATGAATCTCTTTCTCATCACCCTCTTCATCTCAGCCCAAGTAGCAATTGGTGCTTGTCCTTCTTGCAATCTGTCCCTAGTAAGCTTTTTCCACCAAATAGCAGCATAGTCAGAAAACTCAACAATAGCAAGTTTAACCTTCTTACCCTCAGAGTAGTTGTGACAGTCAAAGATGGCTTTAACCTTTCTCTCCCAATCAAGGTACAAGTCTAGATCCCTTGTTCCCTTGAAAGATGGCATCTTTTTCTTTATACTGCTTATATTATCATCTTCTACTCTACCTCTGTGTCCCCTCCTATCTCTTCCCACCCTATCAAAATCAATCATTAAACTCATCTATAGGGTTTTCTTGATTTACAATGGGAGCAAGGGGTACATTTCTCCTAGCTTGGGGCCTAACATTATTTTCCCTTCTAAGTTCAGCTATTGTATCATTTTGCTCAGCAATGGTGTCCCTCATCTCTGCAAATTCCACCTTTCGAATTGTTGATGCATAGCTTGCAAGGTAAAATTATTTCTTGCTTTGATTTCGGCTTCTTGAAGAACCCTTCGTTCATCATCACTACCTGTATGTGACATCTTAAATAATTAAACTGTATCAGACAAATTGAATTTTTTCTCAATTGTTCTCACACACACTTTGCCTTTTTTTCTCTCTCGAAATAACCTTTGAACAAAATACTTTGTAGATTTATAGTTAAACCCAACTCGTATAAAGTTCTTAGTAGTAAAATATAGATTTATGGGGAACAAATGAAAGAAGAACCAAATCCTAGAACTATTAGGCTCGGTTGAAACAAGACACGAACAAAAAGGAAATGATTATATATTTTAGATTAGAAAGAGTAATAAAAATTGAATTTTTGTCTTATCTTTAAAATCTGGGATCCCCTCTTCTTGTTTCCTTTGATAGTTTTTGGAAACAAATTAGATACAAAAGAAAGTTCCTAGAAAGCAAGAAAAAAAATTAAAATTAATTTTCGTTTTTTTTTTTTGGTTTTTTTTAACTTATTTTTTTTTACTCTTAGTATTCAAGAAATCCCCAGAATTATCAAGAAAGAAACCTTGATAGAACCGCTCTAATACCACTTGATAACGACAAGGTCGGGAATCCAAACTAAAGTAAGAATTTGAAAAGTAAATGCGGAAACAATAACAATAAGGAATTGAACAACTAGAACTAAAGGTTAGAAAATAAAGGATATGGGAAAATTCAAGGAAAGAATTCCAAGAACTTCCAAGAACGCAAGTTCTATAGCCTTGGTAAGATCAAAGCAACAACGTCTTGATTTATTGAAGAAATCAAACGCCTTTACTTAAAAGCAAATCAAAACAATAGATTCGGATCTTGACCGCTTTACGAGTAACTTGAGGCAACAATTAATAACTAGTATTAATCGCCTTCTAAGAATACCACAAAGGAATCAAAGATATCACAATAGAGAAGTAATCTTACTACCTTGAACTATGAACTAGTAAAGGTTGAAAGATAAATCTCAAAGCACAAGTAACAAAGGTTCAAAAGAACTCTCAAAGTATGATATACTTAATCAATAATGAAGTCTCTTAATGAATGAGAAGAACTCATTATTTATAGGAGTACTAAGGCACAAAAAGTCCTTATAATTAAGTAGGGTGATTGCTAAGGCATAAAAAGTCATTACAATTAGGTAGGGTGGTTGTTAAGGAGTAAGAAATGTTATTACAATTAGGTGGGGGCGGTCAAATCCCTTTGGGGCAGATTTGGACCTTAAAACTACTAGTTTGGGCCATTAATTTGGACTCCAATTGGGCTCCTTTTGAAACACCCCTTTTTGGACATCTTTTAAGCTCATTTTGACCCCCTTTGGTGAACTTCAAGGGCTGATTTGGTGGCCCAATCTTCCTCCTCTTGGACTTCAATTTGGATCACCAAATAATTATAAAACTTGGATAATTCATCTACTTGGGCTTGAGCTCTTCCTCTACAATTAAAAGCTTCTTTATTTGCCATTGAAGTCCAGCAACCTTAGAGGGCAACTCTTTAGATTGAGATCTTGTAAATGGCCTTGGAGCTTCCAAAACTCTATCTTTGTCCTTGATGCTATCACATGGTATGACATTTATACGCATATGCATGACATTTTAAATATTAAAGGATTCACAGAGCTATTCAAACTTACATGTCGAGTCTTTTACTCCATGTTTCTCTCATGTCTATGATTTACTGATTTTTATTCCTTACATACTCGGTACATTATTTGTACTGACGTCCCTTTTGCCTGGGGATGCTGCGTTTCATGCCCGCAGGTCCTGATAGACAGGTCGAGAGTCCGCCAAGTAGGCTATCAGCTCAACTAAAGATGTTGTGCGCTCCATTTGTTTAGGAGTTGCTTGTTTGGTCAGTATGATTTAGACGTGTATTGTTTGGTATGGCAGGGCCCTGTCCCGACCTTTATAGTAAGTATGTACTCTTTTTAGACTTGTAAATACATGTCATGTATACGGATACTGGTATGGCCTTGTCGGCCTATGTTTTAAGTATATAATGGATCACATTGGCCTTATAGGCCCTTATGTCACAGGTATAAGTTTCTATATCAGGTTGGGTCGCTCTATGTCGGGTATTCCCTCATGTTTACTTTAGTTATCTCATGATGCCCTTTCTGGCCCACTTCCCTATGATGACGTAATAAGAAAGATACGTTACGTTGGTACTCGGTTGAGTAAGGTACCGGGTGCCCATCGCGGCCCATCGGTTTGGGTCGTGACAGGTTCCTTCCATGTATTTGGTACCAGTGGTGAGTGAGTTTCTAGAGTTGTTTCCTACAGACTTGTTGGGTATGCCACCCGACAGGGATATTGACTTTTGAATTGATTTGGTTACGGACACTCAGCCTATTTCTATTCACCGTACCGTATGGCTCCAGTTGAGTTGAAATAATTGAAGGATTAGTTGTAGGATTTGCTCGACAAGGGATTCGTTAGACCTAGTGTTTTGCCTAGGGGTGCGCCGGTGTTGTTTGTTAAGAAGAAGGACGGATCGATAAGGATGTGCATTCATTATCGACAGTTAAACAAGGTCACTATCAAGAAAAAGTATCCATTGCCCAAGATTGATGATTTTTTTGACCAACTTCAGGGTGCCAAGGTGGTTTCCAAGATTGATTTGAGATCCGGTTACCATCAGGTGAATATTGGGGCATGAGATGGTCCTTTAAACAACTATGGTCATTATGAGTTCTTGGTGATATTGTTGATACCCAATTTTGCCCTCGTATTTTTAAAATAGTATATATACTTTCAAAATGTCATTCTTACATCATTACCTAATTTATAAGAACTATACAAGTATTTTCTATAATTTTTCACATCTGTAGAGCTTCAAAAGTGATTTTTTCGCATTTAAATTACTTGATTATTTATTAATTATCCCTTAAATTATTCTGTAATGGTTTAATTATCTAAAGTTATTATTTGCATCAACATATATGTTTTAAAATATTTTACTTTATTTTATGTAAGTATATTTGTGTTTTCTTAAGCTATTTACATAATTTTTCAATAATGGCCTATATTCATGCATAATTGCATTTTATTATATTATTTGTGTTAAAATAGCATTTTTATATTTTTATAATGTTAAGTTATTATTTCCAATCAATTTATTGCACAAGCAATATTAAATTATACATTAAATAGTTTTATAAATTATTTATTAAAAATTTTCGTGTATTTTAATTTATAGCCCAATTTTGAGTTACTTTTGGCCCAAATCTTTAGCCCAACCTTCCAGCCCAAACCAAATAACCCCTTTAAAATCCGGGCATGACCGGTTTGAAACAACCCGCCCTGCCTTCTTTAAAATCCTGATCGTTGATCTTAAGAGATCAACGACCCACGATTAACCCCTCACTTTTAAATACCCAACCCCAAACCCTAATCCTCATTCTCCTGAGACAGCCGCCTCTATTCTCTCTGTTCCTCTCTTCTTCCTCTCAAACCCTAGCCGCCTCCCTCAAATCTCTCCCAAATCCGATCAATCATGGATTCTTTCTATGATTCTCTTACCTTTTATGGATCATCTCATCATTTCTTACAAGACTATGGCATTACATAGTACTTGCCTCAATTTTGGCAAGTACTAATCCCCAAATCGGGTGCCACCGCCTTCTACCTTTGAAATTTAGACGTTATTTTGTCTATATACACTCTATAATGGACAGTTCTTGCATTATTGGTTCGATTCAAGACCGTTGGACCCAACTAGGGTTTGAAATTTTCCTTTTGTCCTTACTGATTTCTGATTGCATGTGGTATTTTCTTTCTATATTTATGTTTGATTGATTATTTTCCTTGTTTATTTGTTTGATTCCTATCACTATATAAATCCCTCCCCAATTCCCCTCTAGGGACCGAAGTTATCACTGCTATTACACTCAATACCTCTCTCACCCGTTCATCTTCTCTGAAATACTTGGCTCTTTGGCCGGCTGAAAGCCAAGGCCATAATATTATCTACGTCCTCCGGTGCAAGCACTGCTCGGGGCCCTTACGAGGCTCTTGTGAACTCTGAAGCATCGGAGACCTGGGATTCTTGCTACCAGTATTCTATGCTCCTTATTATTTTGTTGCCTGTCTAATTTTGCTACTGGTTAGTGCTTTTAACCTTTGCAATGTTAAATATTTTTCTTCTGCATACCTATATGTGTTTGAATCCTGTGAGCATGATTTAGTTGTGAATCCCTAATATTGCATTGCTATGATATCGTTCAATACTCCCCTATTATTCTATATTTGGATAGTTGAATGCATTTTAGTACCTATAATAGTTTCCTGTTGGTTCTTAGTTTGTGTTAGGCTAATATGTGTTCTTCACTATGGCCTGCACTTCTATGTTGGTTTTCTTTGTTCTCTTCTGGAATCAGTTCTGTACCTCTGTATTTTTTCTAGCATCTGAACATGTTTTAATTTTGAGTTTCAATGCATGCCTATCTTATGTGTTCTTTTAAATCTGACTGTCATGACTATCTGTTATTAGTTATAGAATCTCCTTCATGCCTTGCTTTTGATACTACTAAAACTCTATGAAAACCTTCCTCTACTTTGAATGAATCATTTAGTGCTGAGTCTTGTATTTAATCGATTGTTCTTTGTATACTAGCCACAACTATATGGGTTTTATGTTGTAATACTACTTCCTTGCTATTTGTAATACTGATCTTCAGCACCACCTAAGATTTTAGATAAACATCCCATTTTCCCTCTTATGTATGTTAATGAGTAGCTAATCTACCCCTTTTTATGCCATAAGTTTCTGTACTATGATCTATTCCCCATCATGTTAAGTTTTTCATGATATTGGCCAAGCTGTACCATGAGTATGTTGATATGCTATCTGGGACTTTATTAGAACTGTCATGCTAGAACTTTCATTGTACTAACATTTGAAATCCTTTAGGTTAATGCTCTATTCTGAATTTGTGTGGCATTGTGCACCCTTATATGTTGATCTTATAATCTCAGAAAACGTGATTCCCCTAACTCTCAATATGTTTTCCTACCAATGTGCTATCTCTTGTGAAGTGTTTGAACCTGTAATACCAACCTGTCCTCTAAGTCTTGTTGATTCTCTTAATTGGCATGTTCCGTGTTTAATCAACTCTGGTATGTCTGCTTCTAAAGTACAAGTGCACCTCTTCGATTTCTATTACTTAATCACTGTTCTTTCACTCTCATCTATTATCTATATTATTCTGAATCTATCGCTCTTGGCCGGCTGAAAGCCAAGGTTACCGAAACTCTCTCTATTGACCTCCCTAGTGTAAGCACTGCTCATGGTCCATTTGAGACTCTTGTGAACTCTGACATACTAGGATTTGGGGTCCTTTGGCCACCCTCTTTGCTGGTGGGACTTAAGCTGTCTCTGACACTTAGCTTGCCTCTCTTATTTTGTATGTTGAATCTATAAACGGAGTTGCTTAATTGATTTTTGTGTGATTCGATAATTTATTTGGATCATGTGGTCAGTTTGTGACCGTTTGGCCTAGCATGAGTTCCTTTGTGACTTTGGGCTATGCCGATGGACATAGTCTCCTGTTTGAGATGTTTGGACCTGGGCATGCTATTTGTGGAAATTGAGCTTGTTGAAGGCCCAGGCAACGCTGGGTTATCTTTATTTTTAGGCATGCTCTTAGGCATGTAGCCTTATTCACGTGTAATATTTATATTTATATTCTTTGGGCCTGTAATAATTTGTAATAACAAACAATTGGGCTGTTATTGAAATTGGGGAAACAGGTATATTCTAATATTTGCATAAAAGGGTAGAAAAACATGCCTATAGGATTTACATGACTTGTTATTTTATTCAACCGGCCATATATGTTATTTAGTTTCTATGTACACTAGTAGAAACCATGCCTATAGGGAATCACGCACTCAACCTGTTTTACTACGCCTACTACTTTGCATTATTAGACAGCATGTCTATAGGAAATCCGTGTCAACAACTGTTCGCTAAATTTGCATAACTGCAACATATTCATTAGATACCATGCCTATATGATTATTATTAACTTATGTCCTACTGATCCTCATCTAGATATCATGTCTATAGGATCTTAATTAATTAATTAGCTATTGTTATTGCTATTTCTATCATATTGATCGCCTAGAAAACACGCCTATAGGGACAAAGTATTATAGAATCAGTTTCAATTACCAACTCTTAGAAATCCTGCCTATAGAATGTTGTTGTTCGCCTAGAAAGTATGCTAATAAAATCAAACGCGGGTAATTATTTCAAGCTTTCAAACAGCTTTATTGCCTCATTTAGAGATTATGCCTATAGGATTTGTAACACCTATAATCTGTAAATTCATTGTTCCAACATAATCAACACTGCCTGTGCGCTTAAAATCAAAGTCACATAGAAACTATGTCTATAGAGCTTAATGATTCTAATTTGCCTCAATTCTGGGATTATCTACTGCCTAAAGTAAAATCTGCCTGCGTGCATTAGTTTTACTTATGGAGGCTAACTTGGGCCTTTAACTGCCCTTACGTGAAGTCCTACTTGTTTTGAATGTCGCTTAGTTTTTATCATTTTGAGCAGCCTAAGTAAAGTCTAGAACCACCCAAATAGAGGTACAATGCCTCCTAGATCATAGGCATGGGAAGGGTAGTGCACGCATAGGGTACGACTTAGTATTGAATTAGAGCATCATTAGGTAAACAACTTTAACATAGTAATTGGGTAGCAGGAGATGATAGTCTGTGCCCGCTGAATAATACGAGCAACTCCTATCTAAAAGGAGTTGTGAAGTATTATTTATGTTGTACGGGGTGATCCTTTAGGCTAAAAAACTTAGGACCCCCCCCCCCCTTCCTTCATACACTTAGTCATCTAATATAAATCGTTATAGTTATATCCTTGTAGTTATCAAGATGTGTACCCACTCTCGTTGTGTTATAATAAAACTCTCTGACCTTTTTGTTTATTTGATCATCTCGCCAAATTATAATCCACATAGTCTTAAGTTTAGTCGGGACCCACAATTGTGGACCTCAAAGAGTGCCTAACACCTTATCTTTGAGGTAATTTGAGCCCTTACCCAATCTTTGGTAACGTTGACTAGTCAAATAGAGTTATCTGCACAATAGGTGCCCTAACGCACCTTAAAAATCATTAGGTGGCGACTCTTCTCTTTTAATCTCCTCCTTTAAAAGAGTTGTCACACGTCAAAACCCCACTTTCGCAAGGAAGAAAAAGGGGGCACGACAGCATGGCAACTTTGCTGGGGATGCACTTAAGCTCTTACCATATTGAACTTGACTTCTGTGGATTACTTTCTTTATTACATGCACTTCCCTTCTTCACCTTTATTTGTTTAAATTTGTTATGGCATGCACATCCCTTTCTCGTTCACCTTTATTTGCTATGACCACTTTTCATTTTATCTTGTCTAAGACTGCCATATCATGCCTCCGACATCCCTATTCCCATATCTGCTTTATTACATTCTTGCATATATTTCACGAACTAAATTGACTCTTTCCTTTTGTCTTTCCTTTCTATATTTCCTATGTTTACCTTACTATTGTATTTACTGCTTTTACATATTTATCATGCAAATATTTGACAACGTGTTATTTCTGCATAAAGCATGCTCCACATCATACTCCACTGGTGCCAATTATCAACATAGCGGCGCTTAATGAGTGTCCGCGCTCTTCCAAAATTACCTATTTTAAATCGGAAAGGCTTATTTGCAGTAGACTAGTCGATTAGCGATGCAATCGACGGTCCCGTGCCTTTCCCTCTCAAGTTGTCCACTTGGGAGTACCAGTCTAGGCCATTATAGAAACCTTAATCCAATATCAAATGTACATGCATCATGTTAAACCTAGTACGGGTTAGAACATTGTTAACGTAATGGCCCGCTAAGATAAGCCTTGTCCAAAGTCCGACGGGATTTCTACAATCCCAATGGACACTACCATGTTATGTGCATTACTTGGAGAAAATGTGCCAATATGTTGATCATTATTGTGTAAGTGGTCGTATCTAGAGGGGGAAAGGGCTAACTTTATTTATTTGCAGAAAATGAAGCACGAAGTCCCCAGGTTCGGCATGGTCCAAAACATCCCACCTCTGCTACTTGACTGGTGGAAAGACCTTGCGCCTTGCGACATGAATCATGTGAGAAGAGTACTTGGGTGACTTGTCGTCTTTGCTTAATATCCAATCAAATAGAGCTTTGATTGAGGCTGCTACTACGTTCTGGGAGGAGAAAAGAGCGGTCTTCCGATTTGGTGACATAGAAATGACTCCTCTCTTAGAAGAAATAAGAGGTTTTGCTAAGCTTCCATGGAATAGTCCGGGGTTATTAGTACCAGAGAATCGCACCCCTCGCGGTTTTATAAAGATGTTGGGCTTTAAGAAAAATGAAGAATTGCTTTGCTTAAAGAAATCCTACATCCCTTTTGGGTTTCTTTATGAGCGTTATGGGCATACTAGTCATACCGTCTTCATCATGAGGAACTTGCCATTACCTCCTTAGGTTGGACGCACCACCGAGTTTATGTATTCATCATTTGCTTCTTGGGTTTGTTGATATTTTCAATGAAAGGGGGAAGGATTCACACTCGTTTAGCTATGGTTGCAAGAACTTTAATGGAAGGCATCAAGGGGCAAACCTACACCATCATCCCTATGATCCTAGCAGAACTGTACCGCACTCTAGATCGGTGCAAGTAGGGGTTCAGACATTTTGAAGGTTGTAATCTATTACTGCAAGTCTGGCTATTGGAGCACTTTCAGAGGGGAAAATATCGTCAAGAGCTTCTGCGACTGCCATTGAATGACTACATAGCTTATCACCATCCAAAGAAAATGACATTCATCCCAGATAAGTTCACACAGCCCGAAAGTGCTGTAAGTTGGGTATGTTTCTTCAGCAATTTGACAAACGAGAAGGTACATTGGATGTTTGAGTGGTTTCCTAGCAGTGAGTTCATCATCAGGTCGAGGGATACTACTCATTTGATATCGATCGGGTTGCGAGGCATTTATCCTTATGCTCTTATAAGGGTAATGAGACAAGCAAGAAGAAAACATGTCATACCTCGGGTTTCCAACATCCAGTACAAGGTAGATTTCAAAGGGGACATCATTCCTTTCAAGTTCGAGGCGCAACATATGTGGAACCAGAAGGTCATTGTGGAAAGAGAGACTATCGAGCCAGACAGGTACCATGCCGGTCATGTGTATTTCTATCCATCATGGTTGGTAGATGATATAGCGGGAGACGTCAAGCCAGGGGTCAATTTGGAAAATAGGATCATTGATGATGTTGCTGAGGCACGGGTCAAGTATAGAAAGCTTCGCAAAAGGGTTTTTGAGTCTGAAGCTAGACATCTGGAATAACATAAAGTGGACATGGAGGAAATTAATGAATGGAAGGAAATTTCCACTAAGTCCACCGAGAGATTGGAATATCTAGAACAAGGATTGATGGAGCTTAAGGAAAAGATGAGAAAGAGGCTTGCGGATTGTCAAAACACGGATGGCGGTGAAGGAGGGCATCTAGCAAAGGCTTATTTACTATTTGATATGCGCGAATTGGGGAACTTGATTGATGGAGTCAAAAGAGCCAAGCACGGAGAAGGTCCTTCAGGGACTAAGTAGACTAGCAAATAATGTCCTTTATTGTTTTCTAGCTTAGTTTTAGATTTCAATTGTAATAAGGCTAAATGCCATTAGTAGCTTTATTATTATTGTCGATTTAGTGAAGGTTTGACTCATTTTCACATTAATAAAATGACGCAATTATTGGCATCAATTTTCTCAAAGTCTATGTATCGCTTAGGCCTACCTCGGGCACAACGAGGTCCCCAAATTAGGACGCGAATTACTACATGATTTTGCAAAACATGTTTAATATTTCAAGCATTCTTTTAATACCCCTTAATCACTTGGGTACCTTTTGATTTTTCTTTCTTTTTGATTATTCCCACTCCCCAAGGTTAGTTCAGGCATACCGGCATCATCAGCACTAGATCCAGAGGTCCTCCACCTCTGGATCCACCGAGTGATCCTAAAGGCAAAAGTAAAGGGAAAGGGAAAATGGATGATTTGATTGATATCAGGAAGGACAACGCCACTCTGGCGGCTTCGGATGACCGAAGTACTCCGGCACAGAATGAACTAGTCTTACGTTTGGAACAGAAAATCCTGGAGCTACAAGGAGAACTTGAGCAGGTCCGAAACTTGGCAAACCTTTCGCTCATCCTCAATGTCCCTGATATTAACCAGCAAAATCCAACTACCCAAAAACAAGCACCACCACAAAACACACAAAACCAAAATCCACCTCCAAATCCTCCTGCACCACACCAGTACCCTACACCTCCTCAAAACCTTAACCCTCCACCAGCACTTACTCCTCAACAACAACACCATCATCCAACTCCATACCCAAAAACTACCACTTATCACACTCCCCAGAATGCACCGCAACCCACTCTTGATTCCCAAAACTCAACCAATGACCACCCTTATGCCCAGATTCCCGGAGTTCATCAAAGTAATCCCACATACATGGAAACCTTACCCCACACCCCGCAACAAACCCTATATATACCTGAATCAACCGAGAAAGACATGCTCATTAAGAACATGGCGGAAGAACTCAAGAAGCTCACTGGCAGAGTTCAAAATGTCGAAGGTGGTAAAGGCATTGAAGGTTTAAACTATGAGGAATTGTGCATTCAGCCAGATGTTGAACTGCCGTAGGGTTACAAACCTCCTAAGTTCGAAATGTTCGATGGAACTGCTGATCCTAAAGTGCATCTGAGGACGTATTGTGATAAACTTGTAGGAGTGGGCAAAAATGAAAGAATCCATATGAAACTATTCATGCGAAGCCTCATCCCGAGATGCGTTGTCTTGGTATAAGTCAGAACCCGAAGAAGTGGGTTAATTGGGTAAGCATGGCGTCAGATTTCATGGACAGATTCAGGTTCAACACAGAAAATGCACCAGGCATTTTCTACATTCAAAACCTCAAGAAGAAACCAACAGAAACCTTTCGTGAATATGCTACTCGGTGGAGATCTGAAGCTGTGAAAGTAAGACCAAAACTTGAAGAAGAACAAATGAATAAGTTCTTCGTCAGAGCTCAAGACCCGTAGTACTATGAAAGGCTTATGGTTATTGAAAATCATAAATTCTCCGACATCATCAAGCTGGGAGAAAGAATAGAATAAGGGATTAAGAGTGGGATGGTGACAAATTTCGAGGCACTGCAGGCCACGAATAAAGCATTGCAATCGGGATGTATTTCGAAGAAGAAAGAAGTGGGAGCCGTAATGGTGGCCCAGGGTCCTAAGTCTCCTCTCACATACCAAACACCTCCACCTACATACCAAACGCCTCCACCCACATACCAGCCATCACCCCCCAGATACCAACAACCTGCTACCACCTAGCATGCCTATAACACTCAACTCGCATATTACCACTCGCCACCACCCACCCGCCAAAACTACCAAAAACCACGACCAAACTTCGATCGCAGACCACCTAGACAATACACCCCAATCGTTGAGCCCATAGACCAATTATATGACAGATTGAAGGCTGCCAGTTATGTCACTCCCATCCCTGCCATTGCTATGGAGAATTCCTTTAAGTGGATTAACCCGAACAAGACATGTATTTATCATTCAGGCATGAAGGGTCATACAATTGATGAGTGCCACATACTGAAAGATAAGATTCAGACATTGATCGACAACAAGGTCATACAGGGAAAGGAAGTTCCACCAAATGTTCGTAACAATCCTCTCCCGGATCACAGAGGTGAGGGAATGAATATGATAGAGACTGACGAGAAATGAGATCTGGAGGGGTCAATCAGACTCATTCAGGAGGGGGACGATCCTAAAATGCCTCTGGTCACCCTCACACCCGTTGTGGTACAAACCCAAGAACCGTTTGAAATCGAGGTAACTACACCCTTCACTGTGATGGTAGCCCCCACGCCATCTTATAAGTCTGATGCTATCTCATGGGATTATGTTGCAGAAGCAAGGAGAAAAGGAAAAGCAAAAATGGAAGAAATAGGTGCAAGGCATGACCAGAACTGGCAGAGTCTATACACCTGAGCACCTGGGAGGAACAAACAAAGAAGCTGCATCTAAGCCACATGTTGTTGAGACTGGCCCTGATGACCTTTGGAGAAAGGTACAAGCAAGGGAATACTCTGTTGTCGATCATCTGAACAAAACTCCCGCTCAGATATCCATCTTATCACTGCTGCAAAACTGCGAGACACACAGGAATGCCTTGATGAAAGTGCTGAGTGAAGCTTCTGTACCCACCAACATCACTAGTGGGGAGATGGCCAACATGGTCGGGCATGTACTGGAAAGCCACAAAATCACCTTTTACGAGGATGAATTACCACCATAAGGACTAAGTCTGTAAGGCCTCGTAAAATTTTTGCAAAGGAAAAAAAATAATGTTTCATGGTGCCGGACTAGGCTCAGACTTTTTGGGTTGAAAAATGCACTGAAAAGTAAAGGAAAAATTTTGGCAGCGAAATGCATTTTTGCGGTCCATTATGCGACGGCAGAATCACTCTGCGGGCCGCATAATGGCCGCATAAGTCAGGCAGGAGAGGGTCAGTTTGGATGCCATTCTGCGGTCGACTATGCGACCGCAGAACTGTTCTGCGGTTCATTATGCAACCGCAGAACAGGTTTGCGGGCCACATAGTGACCGCAGACACAGACAGATTTTGCCAGTTTTGGACTCCAATTATTCGACCGATATGCGGTCTGCATATCGATTATGCGATCGCAGACCTTGTTCCGGAGCTCCATTTTTGGGTTTTTAAAACCCGACCCCACTTCGTTAAATACATGCTTTGGGCCATTTTTGAGCTAACATCTAACATTTTAGAGTGAGAGAGAGTACCCTATAGTGAGAAGGTGTTCCTCAATAATTGTTCTTCAATTCTTGCTCAAATTTTGGAAGATTAAGAAGGGAAACTCACTAGGTCTTCATTCTAGAGGTAAGATTCTACACCCTAACCCTCAATTTTGAATTTTGTCTAGAAGTGGATAATTAGCAAGATAATATTTGGGCATGAGAGTTGTTTATTTTACATGCATGTGTTATCATAGGGTGTGGGAAGATTGTTGAGCTAAAAATGGTAAAGATTGGGTTGTGGGATGATGGAATCCTCCATGAAAAGACCTTGAAACCTTAATGCACATATAGTATTTGATAAAATGCTCAAATGAGCTAGAACCATGAGCATCTTCCTAATTTTGGTTCAATTTGTTATATTTCTACAATAGATTGAAGTTGCTAAGAATTTCGAAACATTTTAGAGTTTAAGGAAGCTCGATTGAGGTATGTTGGCTAAACTCTTCTCTTAGAATTGAATCCCACGATATTCATGTAAATCATGTAAGTCCCGAGTGGTTCATTATAAAATTGGCTATTCCGAGTAAGATTGGGTTGAAAGATATATGTTAAACAAGTATCCCAAATGCTTTATTTATGTTATGTTATCAATTAAGGATGTGTTAAAATATAGGTTGTGCATTAATATTGTTTCGACTTCAAGTCAAGTTCAAACGAAGGCTATTATGCCAAATTTTGTGAAATATCTCTATGTGCCTTAGACTCTAAATTGCTCACATGTGTACTACACACCTTGATTTGAATTGTATTTGTTGTTGATGATGATGATGATATTTCATTGAAAAGGTGAGCATGAAATACTAAATACGGCCAACGTGCCAAGAATGATTTTATAATTTTGGCCACTAGTGCCAATGAGATGAAAAGATGTAAAAGAAGTATGAAATGCGATGATTGATATAAAAAGGTTGATGTCTCGAATAAGACAGCCTAGCCGATCGGGTCGTGATCGGACACCATGCCGCACACATGGTGGTGATTGTGCTGGAAATTGTAATTGAAATGGTGATTGTGGTCGATGTCCCTAATGGATAGCCTAGCCAATCGGGTCGTAATCGGACTCCATGCTAAAAACGGTAGTATTGATATTGAGAGTAATTGTGGTTGATGTCTCTAATGAGATAGCCTAGCCGATCGGGTCATGATCGGACTCCGTGCTAAGAGTACAGTGGTATTGGTATTGTGAATAATGGTATATCGATACTAAAAATATCTCAATATGAGATATGGAAATTAATTTGAACACTGTCTTGATTCTAAATTGAGGTTTGATGTTGATTAAGGCTTTCATTGATATTATGATAATCTTGTTTGTATTATTTGTCATTCTATTGAGAGGGTGTTTAGTTATACATACTAGTGCTATTCGATGGTACTAACGTCCCTTTTGCCGGGGGAGCTGCATCCTTAAAAGGATGCAGGTGGTTCCACAGCAGGAGATATTGATCAGTGATAGCAGTACACCTTCTTTCCAGCTGACTTGGTGAGCCCCACTTCACCACGGGGTCATGAATCTTTTGTACTTTGTGTATTCTGTTTGAGGTATAGCCGGGGCCTTATTGCCGGCATTATCATAGTACTCTTTTGTATCTGTTAGAGGCTCCGTAGACATAGTGTGGGTTGTATATTGGTGCTGGGGAAGTCAAACTCGTTATGTTTTGTTTGAATTACTATTTCCACTTCAGATTATGAAAAAAAAAGGTGTGAAATTGCGACTTTAAATGAAGAAACTATTGGTAATGAATTGGTATTGTAGACATGATCACGTTTTTGTCTAATTAATGAAAAAATATATTATCTTCACTCCTGGATGAGTTTGGGTAGAAGGAAATCTAACAGGCTTGCTCGGTCATGTTCACTCGGTTGAGCGCCGGTCGCGCTCCTCGGTTTTGGGGCGTGACAAAGTCATAACAGGGCAATACACATCACAGTGCAATTTGAGGATAAGTTCATCGCCAGGGTCCTGATAGATGGGGGTTCAAGTCTCAATATATGCCCACTGACTACTCTAAAGAGGTTGGGTAAAGGCCTGTACGAGATACGGATGGGAAGTATGAATGTAAAGGCATTTGATGGATCCCAAAGAGGCACAATCGGAGAAATCAACCTCAACCTACAAATGAGCCTGAGCTGGTTTGATGTTGAGTTCCAAGTGCTGGATATATCTGCTACCTATAATCTATTGTTGGGACGACCCTGGATACACACCGCTAGGGCAATGGCTTCTACTCTGCGATGGCTGTAAAGTTTGAATGGAATCATCAAGAAGTGATTATCCATGGGGATGGAAGCAACCCCATCTACACCAATCAGACCGTTCCAATCATCGAGAATAGGAAGAAGCTGGGTGGAGAAACGTACCATCGCATTGAGCGAGTCAATGCAATTGAAAAGGATCAATGGTGGAGTAACAAGATAGAAAGCATATTAATATGGACAGGATATGAACCTGGCAAGGGTCTCGGCAAAAACCTCCAAGGGATCACCAAACCCGTACAACCGAAGCGTCATGGCACAACTTTTGGGCTCGGATATGAATATACTTGGCAAGAGTACCAGGATTGGTCGTCGCCATGGCGTGGTCCTTATTATCTGCTGGAATAACCAGTACCACCTCTGCACCAGACATTTCATCAAGCTGACATAATGTGGGGATCTGAGGAAGATGAAGTCTTAGCTGGCATGAGGAAACTGTTTCTGGATGAAGAAGATATGGATTGCAATGCGATAGTTGAGGAGGAGGAAGACCTTACCATTCAGACCGTGGGAAAAGGAGCTGTTCTCAAAAATTGGACTGCTGCACCATCCCGGGCCCGTCGAGTTCCTGGGTAGCTAGGCAGATTAGCATCAACTATTTTTAAGCATTTGAGACATTTTCAGTATTTTGCTTTGAAATAATTGCTCGAGTCATCGAGCCGCATTTGTTAACGTTTTAAAGATTTCAATTAATGCATTGCTACTTTTCGTATTTACTATTATTCTCTACATTTTCTCTTTTTACAGCATTATTATTACCTATCCCGATGAACCTGTGACTGTGACATGTAATGAGACAACGCAACATAAGGATAGTGATTCAGAAGACCTGGAAGATGATACGATACTTGAGGAAATCGTCAGGGAAGTGAAAAATTTTGAAAACAAGCCAAAGTCCAATTTGGATGAAACTGAAGCAGTTAACTTAGGGGATTCCGAACTGGTCAAGGAAACACGCATAAGCATTCATCTATCACCGTCAGAGAAAGAAGAGTACATTATATTCCTAAAAGAATATGAAGATATCTTTGCATGGTCTTACGACGATATGACAGGTTTGAGCACATCCATAGTAGCTCACAAGTTACCCACAAATCATACATGTCCACGGGTAAAGCAGAAGCTCAGAAAATTCAAGCTGGATATGAATTTGAAGATAAAAGAGGAGGTCACCAAGCAGATCAAAGCCAAGGTTCTTAGAGTGGTCGAGTACCCGAATTGGTTGGCCAGCATTGTGTCGTTTCCGAAGAAAGATGGAAAAGTCAGAGTATGTATTGACTACCGAGATCTAAATAGAGAAAATCCCAAAGATGATTTCCCGTTGCCTAATATACACATATTGATCAACAACTGTGCCAAACATGAACTCCAATCCTTTTTTGATTGCTTCGCGGGGTACCATCAGATTTGGATGGATGAGAAGGATGCTGAAAAGATAGCCTTCATCACGCCATGGGGAATATATTGTTATAAAATGATGCCATTTGGTCTGAAGAACGCCGGAGCCACCTAGATGAGAGCCATGACAACTATTTTCCATGACATGATACACAAAGAGATAGAAGTGTACGTGGATGACGTTATCATCAAATCCAAAAGGAGTACGGATCACATAGCGGATCTGAGAAAATTCTTCAATCGGCTTCGAAGGTATAATCTGAAACTGAATCCTACAAAGTGTGCTTTCGGAGTCCCTGCCGGAAAATTGTTAGGATTCATCATCTGTCGCAGAGGAATTGAGTTAGACCTATCAAAAGTCAAAGAAATCCAAGACTTGCCACCTCCAAAGAATAAGAAAGATGTGACGAGCTTTTTAGGGCGTCTTAATTACATCAGTCGCTCCATAGAACAATCAACAGTAATATGTGAGCTGATCTTCAAAATGCTGAGGAAAGATGCTGCAACAAGTTGGACTGAAGAATGCCAAAAGGCCTTCGACAAAATCAAGGAATATTTATCCAAACCGCCCATTCTGGACCCACCTGAACCAGGAAGACCACTGCTGCTTTATTTGTCTATACTGGATGGAGCTTTCGGTTGCGTTTTGGGAAAACATGATGAAACTGGAAGAAAGGAGCAGACAATATACTATCTGAGCAAGAAATTCACACCCTACGAAGCCTGGTACTCTTTGCTGGAACGCACATGCTGTGCTTTAACATGGATAGCTCAGAAGTTTGCATTACTTCTGTGCATACACTACATATCTCATATCGAGGATGGATCCACTGAAATATATCTTTCAGAAGCCCATGCCTACGGGTAAGTTAGCAATGTGGAAAATATTGCTGAGTAAGTTTGACATGGTCTATGTAACTCAGAAGGCGGTCAAAGGACAAGCATTGGTAGATCATCTGGCAGAAAACCGTAGACGGAGAATACGAACCATTGAAAACGTATTTTCCCGATGAGGAGGTATCGTTCGTGGGAGAAGATATCACTGAAGCATATGATGGTTGGATAATATTCTTCGACAGAGCAGCAAACTTCAAAGGAGTAGGTATCAGAGCTGTTTTGGTATCAGAAACCGACCACCACTATCCGGTATCTACAAAACTCAGGTTTCCATGCACCAACAATATGGCAGAATATGAGGCTTGCATCTTGGGACTCAGGTTGGCCATTGACATGAATGTTCAGGAGCTATTGGTAATTGGAGATTCTGATTTGTTGGTGCATCAGGTTTTAGGAGAATGGGCTACAAAGAACACCAAAATATTGCCATATTTGTACTGTGTACAAGAGCTGATCAAAAGGTTCAAAAAGATAGAATTCATACATGTTCCAAGAATTCAAAATGAGTTCGCAGATGCATTGGCCACTCTATCTTCCATGATACAACACCCAGAAAAGAACTTCATCGATCCTGTCCCAATAGGAATTCATAAACAGCCAGCTTATTGTGCTCATGTTGAAGAAGAGAGCGATGGAAATCCGTGGTTCCACGACATCAAGGAATATTTGGCAAAAGGAGAATATCCAGAGCACTCTACCCATACTTAGAAGCGCACGCTTCGAAGATTAGCCAACCAGTTCTTTCAAAGCGGAGGAATTCTGTATAGAAGAACTCCTGACTTGGGGTTACTATGGTGTGTCGATGCCAAGGAAGCATCCAGATTGCTCGAGGAAATACATGCCGGAACTTGCGGACCGCACATGAATGGCTTCGTCTTAGCCCAGAAAATACTAAGAGCGGGGTATTTCTGGATGACTATGGAAACAGACTACATCAAGTATGTTCAGAAATGTCACCAATGCCAGATACATGCTGATATGATACGAGTGCCACCCAATGAACTCAATGCAACAAGTGCACCTTGGCCTTTCTCCGCTTGGGCCATGGATGTCATCGGTCCAATCGAACCCGCTGCTTCAAATGGGCATAGGTTCATTCCAGTGGCCATAGACTATTTCACAAAATGGGTCGAAGCCGCATCTTACAAAGCTGTAACTAAGAAGGTCGTCGCATATTTTGTTCGGGATCGCATTGTTTGTCGGTTCGGAGTCCAGAGTCAATCATCACCGACAATGCCGCCAATCTCAACAGTGATCTAATGAAGGCCATGTGTGAAAATTTCAAGATCAAGCATAAGAATTCCACAGCATACAGGCTGCAAATGAACGGAGCTGTAGAAGCCGCCAACAAAAACATCAAGAAGATACTAAGGAAAATGGTAGATAACTACAAACAATGGCACAAGAAGTTGCTATTTGCTCTACTCGGGTATCGTACCGCAATTCGCACATCAACTGGGGAAACTCCCTACCTATTGGTTTACGGTACTAAATCGGTTATTCCTGCCGAGGTAGAAGTCCCTTCTTTAAGAATTATACAAGAGACTGAGTTCAGCGATGAAGAATGGGTACAAAGCCGCTACGAACAACTAGATCTCATTGATGGTAAAAGAATGAATGCGGTGTGTCACGGTCAACTCTATCATAACAGGATGGCAAGAGCCTTCAACAAAAGGGTCAGACCGAGGCAATTTACACCGAGGTAATTGGTGCTAAAACGAATCTTCCTACATCAAGGTGAAGCCAAGGGGAAGTTTTCACCCAATTGGCAGGGTCTCTATATGGTTCATCAGGTACTGACAAGAGGAGCACTTATACTTGCACAAATGGACGGAGAGATTTGGCCAAAACCTATCAACTCAGACGCAGTCAAAAGATACTATGTTTAGGATTGTTCGCACTTCTTCACTTGATGTAACTGAACTACGCTTGACCTAATTCCCATTTAAGAGGGGATACGTAGGCAACCATGTGGGTTCGGTCACATCTTAATAAAATCTTCATTTTCCCATGGTCAGAAACTAGGGGCAAGATCGCAAGTTCAGTCGACTTCGTCGTGTATGGAATAACCAAAGAGTATTGATCTTACATACTATAATACATTTCAAGCAATTATATTTTTGCAAATAATTTGTCCAATGCATACATATTTTTCGAAAACTTTATTTCTATAACAACCGGATGCTACCCAAGGTAACTCAAACAGGACTGCAAGACAAGAGTGAAGGCAACGCAAGGAGTCAAGATCACGAACCAACCTTTCCCCCACAAAACTCATAATTTTTCTTTGAATGCAGGCACAATGAACACAACAGGACTATTCGCAAATATATACACACAGCAAAATCACTATCTTCATAAAGACAAGGTTGCCAAACGCAACACATCAAGCTAAGAAATACTTCACCCTCTCACAGCTATCCTTTGCTTTTCTCGCATAAGGCTAAGCATCGCCTTTCCTTGCATGAGGCTAAGTATCGCCTCCATAATTGCATAAGGCTAAGCACTGCCTGCATGAGACTAAGCATTGTCTCTTTTCCTTGAATGAGGCTAAGCATTGCCTCCTTAATTGCATAAGGCTAAGCACTGCCTGCATGAGACTAAGCATTGTCTCCTTTCCTTGCATGAGGCTAAGCATTGCCTCAAGAATTGCATAAGGCTAAGCATTGCCTTTCTCTGCATGAGACTAAGCATTGTCTCCTTTCCTTGCATGAGGCTAAGCATTGCCTCCGAAATTGCATAAGGCTAAGCACTGCCTTTCTCTGCATGAGACTAAGCATTGTCTCCTTTTCTTGCACGAGGCTAAGCATTGCCTCTGAAATTGCATAAGGCTAAGCACTGCCTTTCTGTTACACCCCATATTTTCATACGTGAAAGTACGCCATAAGTAGATTGACGAAAGCTCGGAAATGAAATGTTACATCCCGCATTTTCGTACGTTAAAATTCCGTCGTAAGTTAATCGGCGTAAGTTCGGGAATGAGATTACTTTGGGATTATAATGTATTATGCTATTTCAAACAAGTGATAAGTAAATTCGTTAAGGTAAGAGGGTAAGCAAATCGAAGAAAATGAGTTTCGTCGAAGTTTGGCAATTTGGGGATAAAATACGGTCCAAGCTATAATACCCCGTATTTATGGACTAGTGCCATACAAGGTACCACATGACCATGATTATAAGGTGTATAAAATGTATTAAAATTGAGTAATATTTTGAGTAATTTGAGATAATTCTTAATTATGTGGGTAATTGGTTAATTATTGGTTTAATGGGAGATAAACCATGTAATTAGGGAATTGTGGGTAGTTAGTAGGTGGGGACAAAGCCCCCCAACGTGGCAGCAAGATTTGGCCAAATTAGTGACTCATAAAGTTATATGGTAATGTAGCACATTTGGAGGAATTTTTATAGCTTAGTCATCACAAGTGGGGCCCACACCCGCTAATACAAAGTCATGAAGATGGTCATACTTACTAAAAATGAAGATGAAAATGCTTCAGTAAAAGATCATATTTTTAGTAGCAACGTGATTTGCTTCAAGAATTTCATATGAAGTTATACTGCGTAATAGCAACGGGATTTGCAATTCTAAGGGAGCACGGTGCAATCTTTCTCAAGAATATCACACGGATTTTTCCCTACTTCAATCCGCCGTTACATGTTTTCGCAAAAGACATGTGTTAGAGGGATTGTCAAGAGAATCGGCTCAGGTATGTTAAGGCTATCCCTTCTTTCTTTTTGGCATGATCCAAATGATACAAACGAAACGAGCAAAATACGCAACTTCCATAAATGACTCTATTCATAGAAATGCTAGAGATACTTATGTTCTTGATTTCCCATGTGTCTTATTATTCTATCATCTATTCATGGATCTCAGAAAATACGTAAGTTGATAAAGTTTATTTCATGATATTAATCAGAGGCATAATGGTCTTATGACGTTCAAAGAGATTTTATTGACGTACTTCTCATGCATTGCATTCATTTATATATGTACATTGACCCATGACCAGATGGCATTATATACGCGTATATATGTACATTATATGTGTTACGCCCCGTAGTATTATATTACGACGATGCTACATCCCGCATTTTTGTACGTTAAAATTTCGTCGTAAGTTAATCGACGTAAGTTCGGGAATGAGATTATTTTGGGATTATAAGTATTGTGCTACTTCAAAAAGTGATGAGTAAATTCGTGAAGGTGAAAGGGTAAGCGAATCAAAGAAAATGAGTTTCATCAAAATTTGACAATTTGGGATAAAATATAGTCCGAGCTATAATACCCGGTATTTATTGACTAGTACCATACAAGATACTACATGACCATGATAGTAAGGTGTATAAAGTGTGTTAAAAGTAAGTAGTATTTTAAGTAATTTGAGATAATTCTTATTTGTGGGGATAATTGGTTAATTATGGATTTTTAAGTGGGAGATTAATTTGTAAATGGAATTTTTGGATAAAGCTTAAGGGGGACACCCCCCTCAACGTGGCAGCAAGCATGAAGGCTTAATCAAGCCTATTGTGACTAAGTAAGTCTTGAGATTAGGTGGCATAATTTAGGCATTCTTTGGCCAAGTCACCATATAAGTGGGGCCCACATCCAAAGACATAAAGACCTCTCTAAATTCACTTTGCATCTCTACAAGGTAATGGAGAAAAATCAGCAAGTATCGTACAAGGCTTCTCAAATTCAAAGACAGATATCATATGATTTGAATGGTAACGTGAGGCTTCTCTAAATTTACCAAAATGATTTGCTCATCTCTACTAATTTAAGAGATGAAGCTTCAGCAAACTCATTCATGAAAGACTAGATATTAGAAATGTAATTTTACTACAAAAATCATACGAGACTACGTAATGTTATAGCAACAAGATTTTTACGAATTCTAAGGAAGTATGGTGCAATCTTTCTCAAGAATATCATATGGATTTTCTCCTACTTCGATCAGCCATTACGTGTTGTCGCAATTGACGTGTGTTAGAGGGACTGTCAAGAGAATCGACTCAGGTATGTTAAGGCTATTCCTTCTTTCCTTTTGGCGTGGTCCAAATGATACAAATGAAATGAGCAAATTATGCAAATTTCATAAATGACTCTATTCATAGAAATATTAAGGGTGTCTATATTCTTGATTCCTCATGTGTCTTATTATTCTATCATCTGTTCATGGGTCCTAGAAAAATACGTATTTGATAAAGTTTATCCGAAAGGCATGTTGATTTTATGATATTCCGAGAAATCTTATTAATGCAATTCTTATGCAATTCTTATGCATTTCATGCATTTATACATGCACATTGATCCATGACCAGATGGCATTATATACGTGTATATATGTATATTATATGTATAGGGGATATGGGAAAAGGTTATGGCATTATATACGCACCACCACCTGATCAGCTGGTATACGTTGATGATTTGCCCACAGTAGCCGAAATGATATGATGGGATGCCCTCAGAGGCTTGATGATGTTATGAGCGCATATACCTATGCATGGTATGACATTTATACGCATATGCATGACATTATAAAAATGAAATGATTCACAAAGTTATGCAGACGTACATGTCGAGTCTTTTCTCCATGTTTCTCTTATGTCTATTTACTGATTTTCATTCCTTACATACTCGGTACATTATTTGTACTGACGTCCTTTTTGCCTAGGGACGCTGCGTTTCATGCCCACGGGTCTCGATAGACAGGTCGAGAGTCCTCCAAGTAGGCGATCAGCTCAGTGAAAGATGTTGGTGCACTCCATTTGCTCCGGAGTTGCTTGTTTGGTCAGTATGATTTAGATGTGTATTGTTTGGTATGGAGGGGCTCTATCCTGATCTTTATGACAATTATGTATTCTTAGAGGCTTGTAGATAGATGTTATGTACGTAAAAGATTGTATTAGCCTTGTCGGCCTATGTTCAGTGTACGAGTGGTTATTTTGGTCTTACAAGCCGTATGTCTTATGTATAAGTTGGTATTTCATGTTGTATTCTACTTATCTCATGTCTGCCTCTCCGGCTCAATTATCTATGAGAGTATGACACGAAAAGATACGTTATGTTGATACTCGGTTGAGTAAGGTACCGGGTGCCCATCGTGGCCCATCGGTTTGAGTCTTGACAATATGTATATGGGATATGGGAAAAGGTTACGGCGTTATATACGCTCCACCACCAGATCAGCTGGTATACGTTGATGATTTTGCCCACAGTGGCCGAGATGATATGATGGGATGCCCTCAGAGGCTTGATGATGTTATGAATGCATATACCTAAGCATGGTATGACATTTATACGCATATGCATGACATTGTAAATATTAATGATTCACAAAGTTATTCAGACATACATGTCGAGTCTTTTACTCCATGTTTCTCTCATGTCTATTGTTTACTGATTTTCATTCCTTACATACTAGGTACATTATTTGTATTGACGTCCCTTTGCCAGGGGACGCTGCGTTTCATGCCCGCAGGTCCCGATAGACAGGTTGAGAGTCCTCCAAGTAGGCTATCAGCTCAGCGGAAGCTGTTGGTGCGCTCCATTTGCTCCGAAGTTGCTTATGTGATCAGTATGATTATGACATGTATTGATTAGTATGGCGGGGCCCTTTCCCGACCTTTATGACATTTATGTACTCTTAGAGGCTTGTAGACATATGCCGTATACGTGAAAGATTGTACGGCCTTGTCAGCCTATGTTCAATGTAATTTTGGTCTTATTGGTTAGTATATCATATGTATAAGTTTGTATTCCCTCATGCTTTACTCCGGTTCATTTACCGATGATAGTATGGCACGAAGTTACGTTATTTTGGTACTCGGTTGAGTAAGGTACCGGGTGCCCATCGCGGCCCATAGGTTTGGGTCGTGACTGTTCTGTCCTAGGGAGTCTTCAAGTCGTGTCTAGTAGAGTCTTGTTTATGGGTGTGTTGTGCAACACACTTATAAGCAGGAGGCTACAGGGAATTTAGGGCTGCCACTCTTTCTTCTTACTCTAGATCATGTGGTAGAGCTCAGTTGTTAGAACTCAATTTCCTAAACACTATCTTATTCATAATACGATGATGCCTACATCCAGAAAGATGGTTGGTAAGAGATATAGCTGTGGAAGAGTTGAGTCAGAGGAACTCAATTTTTGCATCATGCTTATGATGGATAAATATGAGGTATTCAATAGATCGTGTGTGTACTAAGATGTGTAAGCTTCTTGATAAGAATCCCTAAGGCAAGAATGTCTATTAACTTTTACGGTAAAAGGAATGAGAGATTCAGGAGGTAGATATAAGTTTCAACAAGTAAAAGAAGCAAGGTGAAAAAGGGTACGAGTGTCACGGCCCATCACGACCCAAACCGATGGGCCGTGACGGGCACCCAGTACCTTACTCAACCGAGTACCAATATAACGTATCTTTTCGTATCATACTATCATAGATAACTGAGCCGGAGAGGCAGGCATGAGATAAGTAGAATGCAACATGAAATACCAACTTATACATAAGACATCCGGCCTGTAAGAACAAAATACCCACTCGTACACTGAACATAGACCGACAAGGCCATACAATCTTTTACGTACATGACGTCTATCTACAAGCCTCTAAGAATACATAATTGTCATAAAGGTCGGGACAGAGCCCCGCCATACCAAACAATACACGTCTAAATCATACTGACCAAACAAGCAACTCTGGAGCAAATGGAGCGCACCAACACCTTCCTCTGAGCTGATAGCCTACTTGGAGGACTCTCGATCTGTCTATCGGGACCTGCGGGCATGAAACGCAGCGTCCCGGGGAAAAAGGGACTTCAGTACAAATAATATACCGAATATGTAAGGAATGAAAATCAGTAAATAATAGACATGAGAGAAACATGGAAGACTCAACATGTATATCTGAATAGCTCTATGAATCATTTAATATTATAATGTCATGCATATGCATATAAATGTCATACATGCATGGGTATATGCATTCATAACATCATCAAGCCTCTGAGGGCATCCCATCATATCATTTCGGCCACTGTAGGTAAATCATCAATGTATACCAGCTGATTAGGTGGTGGTGCGTATATAACACCGTAACCTTTTTCCTTATCCCATATACATATAATATACATATATACGCGTATATAACGCTATCTGTTCATGGGTCAATGTAAATGAATGCAATGCATGAGAAGTACATCAATAAAATCTTTCAGAGTGTCATAAGACCATTATACCTTTGATTAATATCATGAAATAAACTTTATCAACTTACGTATTTTTTGAGACCCATGAACAGAAGATATAATAATAATTCACATGGGGAATAAAGAACATAGGCACCCCTAGTACTTCTATGAATAGAGTCATTTATGAAAGTTGTGCTTTTGTTCATTTCGTTTGTATCCTATGAATCATGCCAAAAAGAAAGAAGGGATAGCCTTAACATACCTGAGCCGATTTTCTTGACAATCCCCCTAACACACGTCAACTGCAACAACACGTAACGGCGGATCGAAGTAGAAAAATATTCGTATGATATTCTTGAGAAAGATTGCACCGTATTCCTTAAAATTGCAAAATCTCACACTATATTGTGTTATGAAATTTCCAGTGATCTATGGAGCTCCATCCGTAGCATGGACTTCATTCATAATGTTGATGAGATTTTTCTTAGAAATGGTTAGCTTTTTTTCCAACCTTGAGGTGATGAAATTTCTATAAATGGTTGGTCTTTATGTGGGCCCCACATGTTTCCCAAAGTGTACCATCTAGCAATGTGACTAAAGAGTCACTTAAATCAATATTCTTGGGCTGCCACATTTGGGAGGGTTTATTAAGCCTTATCCAAAATCTTAATTATTCCCTAATTCATTATTTAACTAATTAATCTCCCATTAACCAATAATCAATCAATTACCCACATAATTAAGAATTATCTCAAATTACTTAAAATACTACTCACTTTTAACACACCTTATACACCTTACTATCATGGTCATGTGGTACCTTGTATGGTACTAGTCCATAAATACAGGGTATTTTAGCTCGGGCCGTATTTTATCCCAAAATGTCAAATTGTGACAAAATTTATTTTCTTCAAATTGCTTACCCTCTCACCTTCATGAATTTACTCATCACTTGTTTTAAATAGCATAATGCTTATAATCCCAAAAAGAATCTCATTCCCGAACTTACGTCGATTAACTTACGATGAAACTTTAACGTACAAAAATGCGGGATGTAACATCTCATTTTCGAGCTTTCATCAATTTATTTATGGCATACTTTCACGTACGAAAATATGGGGTGTAACATCATTCCCCCCTTTGGAGCATTCGTCCTCGAATGTTGACTGATGTACTTATCATTTTCATAACTTATGTCTTCCGAATACTTTAGTATTATCCTTGCCATCTAGGCAACTGTTCTGTGAATAATTCCAAAGGCCAGGGCATTCTCCCCTTTAGGCCTCTTTCTCACGCCACGACTTGTGGTCGGAATCCTTCCAATCTCGTAACTGTTACTACCTTCTGTCATGCAGCATGTATGACTTTTTCCTTGCATGTGCGCCTATGCGACTATTCTCTTTAGCTTTTAGCCAATCTCTAAGCCTCACTTTGGGAACATATATAGAACTTGACAAAGTTTGGATTCCCGACCTAGTCATTATCACTGGGTCCTAAAAGTTATTTTCGGAATATCTCGCTCCCTGATCTTCAATTGGTGATACCCGGATCTTAAATCAATCTAGGAGAAGTACCCGGCACCTTGCAATTGATCAAACAAGTCATCTATCCTTGGCAAGGGGTACTTATTCTTGATTGTGACCTTATTAAGCTGTCGATATACACATTCTCAGTGACCCATTTTTCTTTCTTACAAAAAGGACCGGTGCACCCTAAGGCGACACACTCGGCTGGATAAAACCCTTTTCTAACAAATCTCTCAATTTTTCCTTTAGCTCCTTCAATTCTGCCGGTGCCATTCTGTAGGGTTGAATAGATATGGGATGCGTGTCTGGCATTACATCAATCCCAAAATCAATCTCCCTATCTGGTGGGATCCCAGGGAGTTCATCCGGAAAGACTCCCGGAAAGTCATTCACAACAGGCACAGACTCAAGTGTAGGTGCCTCAGCATCGGTGTCCGTAACCCGGACCAAATGGTAAATACATCCCTTGTTGATCATCTTTGTGGCCTTAAGGTAGGAAATAAACCTACCCTTCGGAACTACATCATCACCCTTCCACTCAATAGCTGGTTCATTTGGAACTTTGAACCTAACAGTCCTGGTTCGGCAATCAAGCTTGGCAAAACAAGAATAAAGCCAATCCATCCCCATTATCACATCAAAATCAACCATTCTCAATTCAATAAGATCGGCCACGGTGTCTGATAATGAATAGGTCGGGAATCCAAACTAGAGTAAGAATTTGAAAAGTAAATGCGAAAGCAATAACAATAAGGAATTGAACAACAAGAACTAAAGGGCAGAAAATAAAGGATATGGAAAAATTCAAGGAAATAATTCCAAGAACTTCAAAGAACGCAAGTTCTATAGCCTTGACAAGATCAAAGCAACAACGTCTTGATTTATTGAAGAAATCAAATGTCTTTACTTAAAAGCAAATCAAAATAAGAGATTCGGATCTTGACCGCTTTACGAGTAACTGGAGACAACAATTAATAACTAGGATTAATCGCCTTCTAAGAATACCACAAAGGAATCAAAGATATCACAATAGAGAAGTAATCTTACTCTCTTGAACTATGAACTAGTAAAGATTGAAAGATGAAGTCTCTCAATGAATGAGAAAAACTCCTTATTTATAGGAGTACTAAGGCACAAAAAGTCCTTATAATTAGGTAGGGTGGTTGCTAAGGCATAAAATGTTATGACAATTAGGTAGGGTGGTTACTAAGGAGTAAGAAAAGTCATTACAATTAGGTGGGGGCGGCCAAATCCCTTTGGGGCAAATTTGGGCCTTAAAACTACTAGTTTGGGCCATTAATTTGGACTCCAATTGGGCTCCTTTTGAAACACCCCCTTTTGGACCTCTTTTAAGCTCATTTTGAGCCCCTTTGGTGGACTTCAAAGGCTGATTTGGTGGCCCAATCTTCCTCCCCTTGGACTTCAATTTGGATCACCAAATAATTATAAAACTTGAATAATTCATCTACTTTGGGCTTGAGCTCTTCCTCTACAATTAAAATCTTCTTTATTTGCCATTGAAGTCCAGCAACCTTAGAGTGCAACTCTTTAGCTTGAGATCTTATAAATGGCCTTGGAGCTTCCAAAACTCTATCCTTGTCCTTGATGCTATCATTCCCCTCCTCTTGAAAAGAATTCGTCCCCGAATTTGATCCTATATCAAACAAAGACAAGTCAGCAACATGGAATGTAGCACTTACTTGGAACTCACCAGGTAGGTCTAGCTTGTAAGCATTGTCTCCAATCCTTTCAAGGACTTGAAATGGGCCATCTCTTCTAGGGTGCAACTTTGACTTCCTTCTAGAAGGAAATCTCTCCTTTCTAAAGCAAACCCAAACTAAATCTCCAGGTTTAAAAATAACTTGTTTTCGACCCTTATTCTTTCTCAAGGCAATTTGCTCATTTTTCTTCTCAATTGCAAGCCTTGTTTGTTCATGAATGTTTTTCATCATCTCAGTCTTTGCCCATCAAGATTAACAATATCATTAGTAGGTAATGGTAATAAATCAAGGGGAGTGAAGGGACTAAAACCATAAACAACCTCAAAAGGAGACATACCTGTAGAAGAATAGATTGTTCTTTGTAAGCAAATTCAATCATAGGTAAGTCAGCCTCCTAAGAAGTTAATTTACCTTTCAAAACAGCCCTCAACATGTTTCCTAAGGTTCTATTAACTACTTCAGTTTGTCCATCAGTTTGTGGGTGACAAGAAGTAGAAAACAACAATTTAATGCCTAAATTCCCCCAAAATACACGCCAAAAGTGGCTCAAAAACTTAGCATCCCTATCACTAACAATAGTTCTAGGTATACCATGCAATTTGACAACTTCTTTTACAAAAAGATCAGCAACATGTGAATCATCATTAGTCTTTAAATAAGGAATAAAACGAGCCATTTGGAGAACCTATCGACCATAACAAATATACTATCCTTACCATACCTTGTTCTAGGCAAACCTAACACAAAATCCATAGAAATATCAATCCAAGGTGAAGTAGGAACAGGTAATGGCGTGTAAAGACCATGTGGTAATACTTTATATTTAGCTTGTTTACATTCCAAATACTGTTCACACATTCTTTCAACATCTTTTCTCATTCCAGGCCAGAAGAAATTTTCAGCAAGTATGTCTAGTGTCTTTGGGACTCCAGGCTCATTTGGCCATTCACAAGATTCTTTATTCTTGGCACGGTGGCCGTATTTCATATTCCACACTTTCACCTCTTTCAATTTCAAAGATCACCATCAAATATCAACATATAGAATATTTCAGCAATCATATAACTCAAATTTATTAGTAATGGGAACTTTAAACACAAAAGGTTTCTTCCCAAATAATGGGGCATACCGACCACCAATACAAGCACACATCAAATCATAAGCAATCAATACACCATTTATTCTTGCAATACTCCTTCCCAGAAATGACAATATACAATTTCAACACCTGAGTATGTAAGAACTCGAATCACAGTGGATATATTTATAAAGCAAAGCATTAGTTAAAGCAGCCACTTATGGGCATGAATTGAGTACAAAAGCTTTTAGGCATTTCTATTTTCGAAATTATTTTTTAAAACAATTGAGTCGAGGCTCATTTCATATTCTTTATCGCATCCTCTCAAATTATTTTTACTATTAGCCATAATTATAGCTTAAATTCTTGCCACATTGGCCACACACTATACCCCCAATTCAATTATTTTATTTCCAACCATCTTCATATATTATCAACAATAAGACATTTCCAATCAAGACTTTAGGTACACATATGAGCAATTAAGAGTCTTAAGACTATTGAGATTTTCTCACATAATTTGGTATACTATCTTTCATTTGAAATACGATTCAAAGCCATAATATTTTAATACGCAGCCCATACTTTGAAACTCACGGGGACATTATAGAATTCGATTCTAAGAGAGAAAGTTTAGCCAACATACCTCAATTGAGCTTCCTTACACTCTAAAATATTTTAGAAATCTTAGCAACTTCAATCTATTTTTAAAATGTAACAAATTAAATCAAAATTAGGAGGATGATCATGATTCTACCTCATTTGAGCATTTTATCAAACATTAGGTGTGCATTAAAGTTTCAAGGTTCTTTTATGGGGGGTTCCATCATCCCAAACCCATTATCTACCATTCTTAGATTAACAATCTTCTTACACCCTTTGATAGCACATGTATGCAAGATGTACAACTCCCATGCTCAAAAGTTATCTTACTAATTACCCAATTCTAGACAAAATTCAAAATTGAGGGTTAGGGGTGTAGAATCTTACCTTTAGGATGAAGACCTTGGGGGTTTTCCTTGTTAATCTTCCAAGATTTGAGCAAGACTTGATGAATAATTAGCCTAGGGTTTCCTCTCTCTCTAAAACACTCTCACTTCTCTCTAAAACATCAGATTTTTGGCTCAAAATTGGTCCTTTGCGTGTATTTAACGAATTAAGTGCGGGTTATAAAACCCAAAAATGAAACTCCGGAACAGGATATGCGGTCGCATATGCGACCGCAGAATAGTTATGCGATCCGCATATCGGCCGCATAATTCGAGTGCCAAAACTGGAAAGGAACTGACCGGGTCTGCGGTCACTATGCGGCCTTGCAGACCTGTGCCGTCGCATAATGCACCGCAGAACTGTTCTCCGGTCGCATAGTGCGCCGCAGAACCTCCCTCCGAGAAATCCAAAGCTGGGTATGCGACAAGGGTGCGGCCCGCGAAGTGGTTATGCGGTCGCATAATGGCCGCGAAATTGACATCGAAATGACCCAAAAACCTGACTCACTCTGCGACCATTCTGCGGTCCGCAGAGAGGTTCTACGGTCGCAGAATGGGCCGCAGAAATGCCTACTTCTGCCCAACATTTTCCTTCAACTCCCCAGTGCACTGTTCAATCCAAAAGTTCTGAACCGCGGCTTACAAGCTCGTCGCGATGATTTTATACAATCCTCAAACACGTAAGCCTACTCAGGCACCACGAAACCTTGAATTCATTTGCGAAATTTTACTGGGCTTTACACTGAAATACTTAGAAATTTTTCGGGGTGTTACATTCTCCCCCGATTAGGATCATTCGTCTCGAATGAGGATCAGGGTCCGTTATTAGCACCTTGTTGATCATTTTCGTGGCCTTAAGGTAAGAAATAAACCTACCCTTCGGCACTACATCATCACTCTTCCACTCAATAACTGGCTCATTTGGGAATTCGAACCTAACAGTTCTGGTTCGGCAATCAAGCTTGGCAAAACAAGTGTAAAGCCAATCCATCCCCATTATCACATCAAAATCGACCATTCTCAATTCAATAAGATCGGCCACGGTGTCTCGACCACGCAATGTGACAACACAATCCCTATAAACCCGCGTGGCCAAAATAGACTCACCAACCGGAGTAGATACAGAGAACGGCTCATGAAGTTGTTCTGGTTCTATCCCAAATTCCATAGCAACATACGGTGTGACATATGATAAAGTGGAACCGGGATCAATAAGAGCATATACATCATGAGATTGGACAGTCAATATACCTGTGACAACATCTGGAGAAGCCTCTGATTCCCGACGTCTCCGCATAGCATAAAATCTGCTGGGTCCTCTCGAATTCTGTGCACCACCCCTAGCTGCACCACGCCCTACGGGTGTTGGGGTGCCTCAAGCTGGAGGTGCTGTGGATGTAGTAGCTACAGAATTAGCTGGTTGTGCCGCACCTCTGCCCATATTTCGGCAGGATGAGCGGCAATCTCTCTGAATGTGACCTCTCACACCACACCCATAGCATACTGGTAGGTCCATGAAGCAGGACCCAAAGTGCATCCTCCCACACTTAGGGCATGGAAGCCTCCGTTGCTGAAACCTTCTGTCGAGCCGACCCTGCTGGTGGGGTCCCCTGTTGCCCTGACTGGGTACAGATGACTGTGCACCCATCGAAGACTAGGCAAATGATTGGGATGGTCCTGATGACGCTCCCCTGAATGTCGACCTACCACCACCACTACCGGAAGAACCACCAAAGTTGCCCGCGGACCGAGCCTTGCTGCTATTCTGACGCTATATTCTATTCTTCAATTTGCGGGTCTCTGTGGCTTGAGAAAATGCCACCATCTTACCATAGTTCATATCGGAATTCAAGGCAGCTGTAGAAGCCTCATTGATAACCAAGGGGATAAGGCCCTGTACAAACCGGCGCACTCTAGCCTCCATAGTGGGCAACATGTGAATAGCATACTTGGACAGGCGCGCAAACTCCATATGGTACTCCCACACATTCATATTACCCTGCTGCAGGCTTTCAAACTCAGCGGCACGAACTGCCTTAGTTTCGGCAGGCAAGATATGATCCATAAAGGCATCTGTGAACTCACCCCACCTTGCCGGAGGGCTTCCCTCCTCACGGGATTCCTCCCACAACTCAAACCAAGAGTAGTCCACCCCTTTCCGGTGGTAAGAGGCCAATTCTACTCCCTCCGTCTCTGTAGCATGCATAACCCAGAGAGTTTTGTGCATCTCATCAATGAAGTCCTGGGGGTCCTCCTCGGGATCAGCACCGGTAAAGACTAGAGGATCTAACTGAAGAAACTTGTTCACCCTGGAACTAGCAGATTCCCCTGGATGACTAGAAGAAGTAGGCCCAACACTCGATCTCTGGGCATAAGAAGCCACTAACTGTGGCAACATTTGTATGGCTCCCATAATATCAATATCAGACACACCAGAATCGGAAGCTGGAGCTGGAGGTGGAACTGGTATAATCAGTTGGAGGAACTGTTGCACCTTCAGTAGGTATAGGGACAAGTGCGGTCTGATCAGTTGTAGTAGAGTCAGGCAGTGTAGTAACTGGAGGAATATTCTCACTCCTCGGGTGCTCACCCGCATCATCTATTATAGGGTCAACTGTCACTCCTGGGGTGACATTAGCTCTTTGGCCAGTTCTTGCCTTCTTCTTAGGTGCCATGTACTGAAAATTAGAGCAACGCATGAGTTAAAGGAGGAACATCTTACAACCAGCTTTATCGCACGATCAAGAACATGAAAGAAGGGTATTATTCCTAAATGCCCATGTAGCATCCTAATTATAGATGTGGTCGACAACACAACGTTAATAAGGACTCTACTAGACACGGCTCTGAGACATCCTAGGACACTTTAAAACCTTAGGCTCTGATACCAAGTTTGTCACTCCTCAAAAATCGAGGAGCGCGACCGGCGCTTAACCGAGTGAACCCGACCGAGCAAGCCTATTAGATTCCTTCTACCCAAACTAACTCATTCATGAATAAAGAGAATATATGTTTTCCTTAATTAAACAATAAAGTGGTCATATCTGCAATTACCAATTTCCTACCAGTAGTTTCATCATTTTTAAAGTCTCAAATGGACAAGTAATACAACCATAACATAACATAGTTTGTCTTTTCCCAACACCAATACACAACCCACACTATGTCTATGGAGCCTCTATAGATAAAGATGAGTACAATGATAATGTCGGCAACAAGGCCCCGGCTATACCTCAAACGGAATACACAAAGAACAAAAGATACATGACCCCGGGATGAAGTGGGGCTCACCAAGTCAGCTGGGAAGTAAGTGTACTGCTATCACTGATCAATGTCTCCTGTTGTGGAACCACCTACATCCATTTAAAGATGCAGCGCCCCCGGTAAAAGCGACGTTAGTACCGTCGAATAGTAATAGTATGAAAACTAAACACCAATTTAAGAATTTAGAAATACAAGATAATTATGATGAACCAGTGCGGCAATAAAATAATATAGATAACTGTCTCAACCATAGCAAGCTTATTAAAAGCTATCAACAACATTCATAGGATTTAAGATGAGATCCTATGTAACCATCTTCACACAAAGCGGCCCCGCCGCCTCACCCGATGTATGCAGGTGGAGGTGTACGTTTAATACCACACCTCAAATCAAGCAGCCATGCCGCCTCACCTCAATGTATGTGGGTGGATGTATAACCACAGTACCAAGAACCTACACAAAGCGGCTATGCCGCCTCACCCCAATGTATGCGGGTGGTGGTGCCACAACAATACCAAAACTATACACAAAGCGGTCGTACCGCCTCACCCCAATATAAGCGGGTGGAGGTGCAGTCCCACAATACCATAATTCCTACACAAAGCGGTCATGTCGCCTCACCCCAATTTATATGCGGGTGGAGGTGTATCACAATCACACTCTCTATACCATAATCCCCACACAAAGCGGTCATGCCGCCTCACCCTAATGTATGCGGGTGGAGGTGTATCACAATCACAATCTCTACACAACTTAGCATAATAACTTTCACATAAATCATGACTACAAATTATAATATGTGGATACATAATCTATAGTTTGGGACACATCCTCAATTTATAATGCAATATGATAAGAGCATTTGAAATATGAATTGAACATATATCTTCATCACAAAACTTGTCGAAATACTCGATTTATAATCAACATCTCGAAACTCACAAGGATAATGAGAATTCCAACTCTTAAAGAAGAGTTTAGCCAACATACCTCACTTGAGCTTCCTTACACTCTAAATATTCCGAAATTCTTAGCAACTTCAATCTATTTTAGAAATATAACAAATTAAACCGAAATTAGGAAGATGATCATGGTTCTAGCTCATTTGAGCATTTTATCAAACACTAGATGTGCATTAAGGTTTCAAGATCCTTTTATGAAGGATTCCATCATCCCTCAACTCAACCTTTATCATTTTTAGCTCAACAATCTTTCTATACCCCTTGATAACATATGCATGTACAATAACCAACCCTCTTGCCCAGAAATTATCTTGCTTATTATCCATTTCTACACAAAATTCGAAATTGAGGATTAGGGTGTAGAATCTTACCTCTAGGATGAAGACCTAGTGAGTTTCCCTTCTCAATCTTCCAAAACTTGGGCTAGAATTGAAGAACAATTATTGGAGAACACCTTCTCACTCTAGGACACCCTCTCTCACTCTAAAATGCCAGATTATCTTTCAAAAATGGCCCAAAATGTGTATTTAATGAAGTAGGGTCGGGTTTTAAAAACCCAAAAATGAAGCTCCGAAACGGGTTCTGCCGGTCGCATATGCGACCGCATAATGGTTATGCGGACCGCATATCGGTCGCATATTGGTGTTCAAAGTTGGCCAAAATCTATCTGTGTATGCGGTCACTATGCGGTCCGCATAACTGTTATGCGATCGCATAATGCACCGCAAAACAGTTATGCGGTCGTATAATCGACCGCATAATTTTCCCGGACTGGCACTTCTCCTGCTCACTTCTGCGGCCATTATGCGGCCCGCAGAGTGATTCTGCGATCGCATAATGGACCGCAGAATTATAGTTTTCTGCCAAAAATTTTCCTTTTCATTCTCGTGCATTGTTCAACCCAAAAAGTCCGAGCCGCGCCCTCAAACACATAAGCCTAGTCCGGCACCATAAAACATTATTTTCTTTGGAAATTTTACCAGGCCTTACACTTAAGTACTTTGAAATTTTTTCGGGGTGTTACAGTATCCTTGACTTTTCCTTCCTCCATTACGAGGATAATTGGGCTCCTCACACATTATGTCTGTTATGTGCATCATTCCTTTAATCCTTAGGCCTTTCTCATTTCGTAACACGATATGCAAATATTCCTTGATGTTAACAAGGAAACTCCGAGATTAACTCGGAACCTTAACGCACGATCAGGGATAGAAGAAGAGAAACATTTCTTAAATGTCATTGTAGCCTCCCAATTATAAGTGAGGCAGGAAACACACCGATAAGAGAGACTCTACTGACACAGCTCTATGACACCTTAGGACTCCTAAACCATGCTCTGATACCAAGTTTGTCACGCCCCGAACTCAGGGATCGCAATTGGCGCTCAACCAAGTAAACCCAGCCGAGCAAGCCTAATTTACATTAACCTCTCATCATTAATCATGCATGATTTACCATAACATAGTTAGATCTTGACTTTCATATTGAATACGTTTGGCTCAATGGCCCATAAATTCTTTCTCATGATGGTTACACAGTTTTATAAATAGCGGTAAATACTGTGAACATAAATATATGACAAAACTCAAATCTTTAATTACATGACCCACAGTGTACATGGAGCTTCTATGACAATAAATACCTAAATACATAAGATGAACTAGACCCAAACACCTACTAGAATTGTAGCGGGCTCATCATAAGCTGAGTAGCGAAGAAGATCCCTATCAAAGATCCATATCATCCTGTAGAAGTATACCTGCATCCATTAAAAGATGCAGCGTCCCCAGCAAAAGGGACGTAAGTACATGTGGAATAGCACTCGTATGTAAGGCAGTCGAAACAACATATGAAAATATAATAACTCAAATAAGAGGCAAATAAAGTACATCAAGAGACTACGAAACATCTCATAGAATCACATTTCAAGTCTTATTATACTTGCATCATTCTAAACTTCTTTTAGGACCAACTAAGCCATATGAACCATACGTGGAATACATAATATAATGTAATTGTAACAACATGTACAAACAAGGCCAATGAAAGTGGCACCTTCCTCCCTTAATTTACACATATACATTTTATAGACCATCCACAGTATTCACTTACACAATACAAATACACCTATTCAAGGGCTTGGAAATACAACATGAATATGATGAATCATGGTAACAATAAAATGGCTTAGATAGTCGTTAACGTCAAGCAAATTTATTAAGAGCTTCCATTAAAATTTATAGATATTAAGTCGAGGATCCTCTATAACCACCTTCACACAAAGCAGCCCTGCCGCCTTACCCCAATATATGTGAGTGGAGGTGTATCACGATACCACAATCTCTACACAAAGCGCCCCTACCGCCTCACCCCAATATATGCGGGTGGAGGTGTATCACAATACCACAATCTCTACACATAGCGGCCCTACCGCATCACCCCAATATATGCGGTTAGAAATGTATCACAATACCATAATCTCTACATAAAGCGGCCTTACCGCCTCATCCCAATATATGCAGGTAGAGGTGTATCACAATACTACAATCCCTACATTAAGCGGCCCTACCGCCTCACCCCAATATATACGGGTGGAGGAGTAATCCACAATACCACAATCCCTACACAAAGCGGCCCTACCGCCTCACCCCAATACATGCGAGTGGAAATGTATCATAATACCATAATCTCTACACAAAGCGGCCCTACCGCCTCATCCCAATATATGCGGGTGGAGGTGTAATCCACAATATCATAATCCCTACACAAAGCGGTCATGCCGCCTCACCCCAATATATGCGGGCGGAGGTATAATCCACAATACGACAATTCCTACACAAAGCGGCCCTACCGCCTCACCCCAATACATGCCGGTGAAAATTTATCACAATACTATAATCTCTACACAAAGCAGCCCTACCGCCTCACCCCAATATATGCGGGTGGAGGTGTAATTCACAATACCACAATCCTTACATAAAGCGGTCATGCCGCCTCACCCCAATATATGCGGGTGGAGGAGTATTCCACAATATCACAATCCCTACACAAAGCGGACATGCCGCATCACCCCAATATATGCGAGTGGAGGTGTAATCCCAATCACAATACCATATATAAACTCATAGCGACATAGTTTGTCATTACATTTAAGGTCGTAATTTTTCATATCATTGGAATACTTCATGTTCATGCTCATCATGGAAAAACACAACTCATTACATTAGCACATGCATGGTAAATCAATAAGTCGATTTCAATGGCACATGGGCCCAATTTCTTTTTCTTAAGGTTCATCATCATCTAACAAAGGACATCTCCCTTCCATCTCATTATTCACTCCCTTGACCTCTTGAGGTCATTAGCTAGGTTCATGACTCTTGGGGACTTAACAATCGAAGTCATTTACATACTTTATTTCAGAAGCGTACAACTATAGTTGAAACCATTGGGACATACAATACTCCAAAATTCTCATTTAGGCATCGACCACATTTCATATTTATACTATCACTTACTTGTACTTGCCATGGGTGATCATAGAACATTAAGAGCATTTAGAACATTTAGGAATATCATAGTCTTTACTCGCAAGAACGTAGTGGCTTATAACACATTGGAAATAAAAGTACAAATACGTAAATCTCATAACTTTTTACACCATATATCACTTAATCCGTACTTTCAATCACTTACAACATTATTATTTCATTGGCTCTCTTGGCCATACATATGATTCTTCTTTCATGGCAGAATGGTCATGTCACGACCCAAACCGATGGGCCGCGACGGGCATCCGGTACCTTACTCAACCGAGTACCAACATAACGTATCTTTTCGTATCATACTATCATAGATAACTGAGCCGGAGAGGCTGCCATGAGATAGGTAAAATACAACATGTAATACCAACTTATACATAAAACATATGGGCATCTAAGACCAAAATAACCACTCGTACACTGAACATAGGCCGACAAGGTCATACAATCTTTTACGTACATAACATTTGTCTACAAGCCTCTAAGAATATATAATTGTCATAAAGGTCGGGACAGAGCCCCGCCATACCAAACAATACACATCTAAATCATACTGACCAAACAAGCAACTCCGGAGCAAATGGAGTGCACCAATATCTTTCGCTGAGCTGATCGCCTACTTGGAGGACTCTCGACCTGTCTATCAAGACCTGCGGGTATGAAACGCAGCGTCCCCAGGCAAAAGGGACGTCAGTACAAATAATGTACCGAGTATGTAAGGAATAAAAATCAGTAAACAATAGACATGAGAGAAACATGGAGTAAAAGACTCGACATGTACGTCTGCATAGCTCTGTGAATCATTTCATTTTTATAATGCCATGCATATGAGTATAAATGACATACCATGCATAGGTATATGCGTTCATAACATCATCAAGCCTCTGAGGGCATCCCATCATATCATTTCGGCCACTGTGGGCAAATCATCAACGTATACCAGCTGATCAGGTGGTGGTGCGTATATAACGCCGTAACCTTTTTTCATATCCCATATACATATAATATACGCGTATATAACGCCATATGGTCATGGGTCAATATATATGTATAAATGCATGTAATGCATAAGAAATACGCTAATAAGATTTCTCGGAATGTCATAAAAATAATATGCCTGTCGGATAAACTTTATCAAATACATATTTTTCTGAGACCCATGAACAGAAGATATAATAATAATTCACATGGGGAATCAAGAATATAGACACCCCTAGTATTTCTATGAATAGAGTCATTTATAAAAATTGTGTATTTTGCTCGTTTCATTTGTATCATTTGGACCATGCCAAAAGAAAGAAGGGATAGCCTTAACATACCTGAACTAATTCTCTTGACAATTCCTTTAACATCGTTGATTGCGATAATGCGTAACGGCGGATCAAAGTAGGAAAAGATCCGTATGATATTCTTGAGGAAGATAGCACCATACTCCCTTAGAAACCCAACCAAGGTAATTCCAAGAATTCTTACGTGTAAACAAGGCATCGCATGTCTTGTGACTCATAATGGCATTGGTGCCACTTTGGCTTAGTTTAATGACATATGGCATCCCCAAAAAGGATTTTTATCCACTTAATACCATAATTATTCCCATAATTCCCTAATTAATTAGGTAATATCTCATTACCCAATAATTAAGAATTATCTTAACTTTCTTAAAATACTACTCACTTTTAACATACCTTGTACACTTTACTATCATGGTCATGTGGTACCTTGTATGGTACTAGTGCATAAATATCGGGTATTATAGCTCGGGCCGTATTTTATTCCAAAATGTCAAACTTTAACGAAATTCCTTTTCTTCGATTTGCTTACCTTTTCTCCTTCACGAATTTACTCATCACGTGTTTGAAATAGCATAATGCTTATAGTTTCAAAATAACCTCATTCCCGAATTCACGTCGATTAATTTACGACGAAATTTTAACGTGCAAAAATGCGGGATGTAACATCTCATTTTTGAGATTTCATCAATTTATTTATGGCGTACTTTCACGTACGAAAATATGGGGTGTAACATGTCGTATTTCATATTCCACACTTTCATATCTTTCCTTTCATGGATCATCATCATAAATATCAACATGTACAATATTCTGGAAATCACAACTTTAGGCTCATTAGTAATGAAGACTTTAAACACAATGGATTTCTTTCCAAGAAATGGAGTAAAATGATTAGCAATCGAAGCCCAAGTTAAAATTATAAACAAGTAACACATCATTTATTCTTGAAATACTTTTTCCCAAAAAGGAAAATACATAATTTACACTCACGAATATGTAAGAATGCAAAACACATTGAAAATACTCACTAAACATAGCATTAACTAAAACAGCCACATATGGGCATCACTTGAGTTCATAAGCTTTTAGGCAATTCTATTTTCAAAGTCAAATATAGAATATTTGAATCAAAGCTCATTTCATAATCTTTCTCACCTCATCTCATTTCATTGGCACCATTGGTCACGAGTATAACTTTCACTCTTGGCACGTTGTCCACACTTTATATTCCCCAATTCACTTATTTCACTTCCAACCATCTTTATAGGTTATCAACAATAAGATATTTCCAATCAAGACTTTAGGTACACATATGAGCAATTAAGAGTCTTAAGCATATTAAATTTTTCTCACACAATTTGGCATCATAACCTTCATTTGAAACACCACTCAAAGACATAGCATTTTAATTCACATATCATTATTGAACACATTCCCAAAAGATAGCATAATGTGATAGGAACATTCAGAACACGTTTTGAATACATAATTCTCGATACTTTGCTTATTCAGGACAATCGAGTTTATTGGGAACAACCCGGAACATAGAATAAGGAACTCGAGACATCCATACTTGAAAATTATGGGAACATCATTGAATTCAATTCTAAGAAAGAGGTTTAGCCAACATATCTCAAATCTGTCCCTTAATGATACTACAACATTCCACTACACTAAGCAACTTCAATCTATAATAACAACATCCAATGGGATCAATATTAGTAACAAATTCCATAATATATAATCAAACACCTAGTAGGCATGAATCTCTACATTTCTTAACCATAGAATTACTTCCTCCAACTACTACCATTTACCAACAATTTATCCCACCATAATTCTTAAACAATTAATAACTTTCAACATCACATACATGACGATCCATCCACACCCAACCAACAAAATTCCATCAAATAATCATCTTTCAATCTCTACAATGGTTATGTATTTAAATTGGGAACTTATGGCTTCCAATCACCATACTATAAGTTCTAATACTTAATTCATACTCATATTCCCATAATATATCCATACATGTAAGTCTAAGAGTGTAGGATTACCTCTTGGAAGAAATCTTGCAAAACTCTCCTTTGAGTTCTTCAAGAAATTTCTTGAAGATCTATATATTTTATGTGTAGATTTCATCAATACTAGTGTAGAAATGATGGAATTTCACACCACAATAATGGGGATTGCTTACCTTGAAGAAGAGGGGAGTTGGTGGTCTTGAGACAGTGGAGAAGAGCTCGAAAATTCGTCCAAATGAAATGGGGAAAATGAACCCCTAAATTGTACTGTATTAATAGGCCCAAATTTTTGGATTTCGGATGCTGCCCTGGATGCTTTGCATCTCCACTTCACTCCTCTTTGAAGCTCGGATGCGGACCTGGATGCTATGGCAGCACTTCACTACCAGCCTTTCTTTCGGACGCGGCCTCGGATGCTTCGTATCCGCAGGCTCCTCCGTCAGCCTTTGGTAATTTGGTCATAACGTCTTGTAGGAATGCCCAAATGACGAACGGTTTGAAGCGTTAGAAACTAGTCTCAAAGACCTTTAATTTGATAGGTCATCTATCACATAACTCATTATATTTAAGTATATATGCTCGTACAAATTTTGGTCTTGTGCGTACTCATTTAGAACTTTAGTCTATCATGCAATTTCCAACTTGACTTGGACTTAGGGCTCTCCTTAGACCCCACATCACTTATAATATGCCTCGTACACTTATTATCATATCCAATTGATATCCATCATGTCACGACCCAAACCGATGGGCCGCGACGGATGCTCGAGTCATATCTGTCGAACACCCTTAAGCATACGTCTAAGATATAAACATGAAGTATTGAGTTTTGAACATCGATTCGGAGTCAGATTTGAGTGAAACTAGTATGGTTGGACTCGTAATTGAATGTGTTGTCGGATTTTATAATTTTGTCGAGTTCCGAGGTGCGGGCCCGGATTGGACTTTTGGGTTGATTTTTGGCTTTTGATTAAAGATTCGACCTTTATCGATTGGGTTTATTTTCTTTGGTATTATTTGATGTATTTGAGTTGCTTTTGGCTAGTTTCGAGTCGTTCGTAGGTCGGTACGTGCGGAATGGCATTTTTGGAGCATTGCTTGGCCTACTCGGTATTGGATTTGACTTGTTTGAGGTAAGTAACACTTCTAAATTTGGTGTTGAGGGTATGAAACCCCGAATTTCGTGTTATGTGATTGATGTTGAGGTGACGCGCATGCTAGGTGACGGGCGTGTGGTGTTGAGGGTATGAAACCCCGAATTTTGTGTTATTAGGGTTGCGCATTGTGAGCCCAACTGGAGAGATTATTGACTGAGTGCGGCCGAGGGTCTGATTGTGAGTAATAATTAAGGGATCGGGTTGCACGCTGCATCATATTTTTATTTATTTATGCCTGGATCTGGCTTATTATAGCGCTTGAACTGAAGGAGCCTCTCCGGAGTCTGCACACTCACAGTGAACGCAGTGAATATTATATTTGGGATGGAGTTCCCTGAGCATGGAATTACCCTATATATTCATATTTGGGATGGAGTTCCTGGGCATGGAGTTACCCTATACTTTTATATTTGGGATGGAATTCCCTGGGGTGGATTGGCCCTATACAGTACTGCGTGACTGACTGTCAGTTGTTATTTAAATTGAGGGATGGATCTTCCCTGGGCTAGAGCTGCCCCTTACAGTACTGAGTGATTGAGTACTCTGAGAGTGTGAGTACATGAGTTCATCACTTAGATGCATAGCATTTGACATGCGTACTTGAAATACATGCATAGAGATGCATTTCCTTTTGCTACCCGATTTTTGGTGACTTTCATGATTTCACCTGTATATTGACATGTATGCATAGTGGTGTATTTTCCTCATGCTATCTGAAAATAAAATATCTTATTTATTGTTGAAAGATTTTTAGGAAAAATCACAGTTCTCAAACTTGCTCATCTATCTTTGGGGTTTTTCGGTGAAAGATTTGGGATCTACTGTTATACTTGAAAAGCATGCCTATTTTTTTTCGTAATTGTGAACGAGCTGAGTTATTTCTTGTACCATCTTTATTATACTATTATGAATTGTTGCTAGTTATTGGAGTTAGACTCTAACCCTTGTCACTACTTTCAACCTAAGGTTAGGTTTGTTACTTATTGAGTATATGGGGTCGGTTGTACTCATACTACACTTCTACACCTTGCGTGCAGATGTTGGATGATGATGTTGCTGCGTACGGCGGGAGTTGGATCTGAAGATGTACCTGCGCTCCAGTCATAGCTGCCTCTCGATCTTGGTAGCTTTAGTATTTCAGATCTGTTCATGTATATTTCAAGCAGATGGTGTATTTTATTTCAAACCAACTTTGTAAACTCTATATCCTAAAAGCACATGATTTATATTACCAGTCATTGGGGAGTTGTATAAATTCAGTTATCTCATCTTTGACTCACATCAGTATTATTATATTGTGTTTTATAGTTAATTGGCTTACCTAGCGAGTTGGTTAGATGCAATCACGATAATTTGAATTTTGGGTCGTGACAATTAGGCACGACAGCACCCTTCGTGCTTCTCTTTCTTCCTCACCAAGCAACAATATAAATCTGAATAATAAAAATCAGGGCAGGAAACAATTTCACTTCAAATATAGTGCCACGATATCAAACTCGACTTGCAAAATATACATCTTTGAAATAAACAATAAATATGAAACGAATAATTTAAAGAAGTAATAATCTAACCTAAGCATGGATAACATGATTAACAAAATAATTTAATACAAAGAAATAATTTTCACCCATATGCTTTAACCCAATGACAAAGCATAAATACTTGTCACCTCACATATACGTGTCCCCACACATAAAATACATAGCAAATAGACCAACAAGTCCTAATCCCTCAAGTCAAGGTTAACCACGACACTTACCTCACTCCGCAACCAAATCAAAGCACAACCGCGGCTTTTCTTCTAGAATTAGCCTCCAAATCAATTAAATCTAACCAAATATAGTTCAAAAAATTCAAAATAAACTTTACAAACTACTCACGAGTGCAAAAGATTCAATCTTTAATGATTTAGGAAAAAGTCAACAAAAGCTAACCCTGGGTCCGCTTGATCAAAACCCGAAATTCGGATCAAAATTCAATTACCCATTCACCCCCGAGCCCGATTATGTGAGTAGTTTCGAAATCCAACCTCAATTTGAGGTCTAAATCTTAATTTCTCAAAATCCCAATTTCTACCTAGAAAAAACATAAATTAAATGTTAAAATCAATGGGTGTTTATGAAAATGTAAGGAAACAAGTTAAAATCTACTAACCTATGAAGTTGGGGTGAAAAAACTCTTCAAAATTGCCTCTAGGCTGAGCTCAAACTTGAAAATGGTGAAAAATGGGAAGAATCCCGATTTTGGAATGTTTTAAATCACTGGCGTCAGGTTTCTTCGCGTTCGCGAAGGACCTGACGCGATCACGAAGCACAGCGGTCAATTGGCTTTCGCGTTCGTGATGGCCTCTCCCCCCTGGCCTTCGCGTCCGCGAGCCTAGGCTCGTGTCTGCGTAGAATATCAGACAACTCCCTTCCCAGACCCCATAACCCTACGCGTTCGCAAATGGACGGTCGCGTTCACGAAAGGTAAGCCCCCACTACTTCGCATTCGCGACCATTTCCTCGCGTTCGCGAAGAACGATTTCCGCCCTAGCCCAGATTCCCCTTCGCGATCGCGAAGCACATTGCACCAGACATCAGCAACTTTTCAAGTTCAAAATGGTTTGTAGCCTATCCGAAACTCACCCGAGCTCCTCGAACTCCAAAACAAATATGCACACAAGTGTAACAACATTATACGAACTCGCTCGCGCGATCAAAACACCAAAATAATACCCAGAACTACGAATCGGACATCAAAATGCATTAAAAATTTTAAAGAAATTCGAGAACTTCCAAATTCACAACCGAGCGTTCGAATCCTATCAAATCAACTCCGTTTTGCACCAAATTTTGCAGACAAGTTTTAAATAGTAAAATGAACTTATACCAAGTTCCAGAACCGAAATCCAAACCCGGTAGCAATAAATCATGATCAAACCTAAGAAATCTTTAAACCTTCAAATTACTAGTTTTCAACAAATCAAGTCAAATCAAGTTAGGTACTTCCGAATTTAATTACGGGCATACGCCCAAGTCCAAAATCACAATACGAATCCATAGGAATCGTCAAAATACATACAATGTTGACCGTAGTCAACTCAAGTCATTTTTAAAAGCTAAAATTCATATTTTCTTCAATTTTTCACATAAAAACTTTTCGGAAAAAGACACGGACTGCGCACGCAAATCGAGAAATACTAAACGAAACTAATCAAGGTCTCGAAACACGAAAATAAGGGCTAAAACTCAAAATGACCTATCGGGCATCACAATTACTTGTACAGGTTTTTAGTGAATGTCTTGTCATAACCTCGTCACTACCTCGCCGAGGTTAGGTTCGACACTTACGAAGCACATGGAGTCGATTGTACTCATACTATACTTCTACACTTCTTGTGCAGATCCCAGTATTGGTCCCAGTGCCGTTCAGCAAGGATTGCTCGGACTCTTCCTTCCAGGAGACTTGAGGTTGTGTTGCACGATGTTCGCAGACCCTGAAGTCTCCTTCCTATCTTTATTGATGTTTACTTTCTATCGGACAATTTTGTATTTCATTTCAAACCTTATATGTAGTATTCTAGTTGCTCATGTACTTGTGACACCAGTTTCCGTCACTGGGAATAGTATTAGACAGCGATAGTTTCGGAAGGGAAGTTTCCTGTCTTAGTTTCAGTTCCTTGAACTGCCTACTACCGCGCAACAGATTTATCACACAATTCAGGATATTTCAATCTTAATTTCTTATTATTATATTTTTAAATTGTTAAGCTGCTTAATTATTGTGCTAATATTGGCTTGCCTAGCAAGCAAATGTTAGGCGTCATCACGACCCAGTGATTGAGATTTTACGTCGTGACATGTTGGGAGGTGAGTCACCAATCTAGCTAGCTACACCCCAAGACAAGCTCACCCAACACCCAACACCTAAGCATACTGGAAAGGAGGATGCAGCAATGAATTATGCGTGCTAGTCAGCAAGTTTTAGTAGCCTAATAAGGCAGCAGATACAATAGAAAGAAACCTTTGAAAACTTTCATCAATTCAAGTCCAGAAACCTCAAAAAGATTTCATCACTATATCTAAGAACAAGATTCTGAACATTCACTCTATTTTCCTTGATCTCAGTGTTGAACTTATGTTGAAAATGACTCGTGCAGATCAGTGTTAAACCACACGGAGCATAATCAATAAAGCATAATTTGTTCAACTTAAGGATCAACCTTCACAAAAATGGAAGCAACCCTACCTTCAACAATCATTCCCCGTGTTATTAGATACATCCTGGAAGTATTGCAAAATCGTTATTCCACTTCACATGATCATTTTTCAGGAAAAGACACAAGATCATCATTCTCTGAATAGATTGCTGAACAGTTGCCAACCAAAAGCATGCACTAAATGAAAGCTGATTATGAGAGAAGTTAGCTACTTCATCCCCCCCCCCCCCCCAAAAAAAACCCAAAAAAAAAAAGAGTAATCAACTACATTAAAGAGCTACAAGGCTGCAGTTTTCAAGAATTTATCCAATGCCAAAAGGTGGATCGTGAACAAAGTTACCAGCCATAGCTACTATATACATGGCGATATCATACAATAATTATTCTTTGATGTTCTGGTCAAGCAATGACTTACACATACCTAGAAGAATCCTTCTTAGTGGCCCAGTAGCATTCCGAAAATGATGGTTGCATAGCAGCTTATAGTTGCCATTCAATGCGAGGTATTCCCATCTTCTCCAAAAGTTGGTTTGTCTGTGAAAAATGCCTGCAGAAGTAATTACCATAGGAGGCATGAAAAATAGTTTGATATTAGCTTCTATTCAATTTAAGCACGAAACTTCATAATGTAAGCAGAGAACTAAACATGCCACATCCAGGCTCCAAGGCACATCTGGATATATTTCATATCTGCGAAATGAACAGCTGAAAAGGAAAAAAGAGGGGGGGGGGGGGGGGGGGGAGCAGAGGACCTTATCCATACTCTAGTTACCACAATTAAAGAAAACTAAGGCACGCTTGGCAACGTTAAAGCATGTCATTACAGAAAAACCGCAGAAATCTCATGTTAGAAGATGGCATCTCATCAAGTAATGAGTAATGGCTGGATATTGGCCACTGTGACACCATATGCAACTGCACTCTAGCAAAAGAAATTCATCCAATCACATTACTATTTCTAGGCATCATGTGAGCTGCCTGCCCCATGCAAACAAGAGCAAAAAAAAATCATATCATTTTACAGAGCAAGATTCTGACAATAAGCTGATCCATAATTTGTTCTTTTTCTTACACAACAAATAAAGAATAAATCAGAAGGAGAGGAGACAGGAGAAGGCAATCATAATGCAGACACATTCATGGATGACGAAGAAAATAACCTATTTTTTGACTGATCACCGTGATATAAATTCCCTTTGTCTTTTTTGTGGGTGGGAGAGAAGAAATTGTGATTTCAGCGGAAACCAGGCTCTTGAAACAAATAAAAAGGCAGATTGGTTGCTCTTATGCATCATTCATGTTGTCGTCCCTCCTCCTTCCATGAGCATATTTTTTATTACATAATGAGGAATGTTTAGAAAATAAATATTTAATGCAACAGTAACAAGTAAACTGATATAACATGATTACAGCACTCGGATCTACAAAAAGCATTAAATGCTTAGAGAAATTTCAGTTGAAAAGAGTTTCTATTGTCAAGGAAACACACCGACATCCAAAGAAGCCTCTGTTTGCAGACAAACCAGAAGGGTGTGCTGATTTGAGAACATGGTGCCTTGTTTCATCAACTAACCTGTAAAAAGGTTTGAAAATGATTAATTAGGAGGGAAAAGGAATGGTTCCTGACTTCCCATTTGAACCTCATCAGCAGAATTTCCAATCAATTTCAAGAAAGTAGAAACAAACAGCCCAATTCCATTCCAGTGCTTCTAAATTTAAATTTGAGCTTTTGATAGAAACAAAAAAACATTTTGAGAAATCTTCATTAGACATCCAAATCAATTACCTGAATCATAAACTTTAACCTTTTCAGAATAAAAATGGAAAATAATACCTAACATCTAAAGTTGTACCAGGGATAACTCAATGGGGTGCCACCTCAACTAGCTGCAGGTAATCTGCAGCATGTTATTTCTAAGACAAGGAAAGGAAAAATCAGAAAGCATTATAGGGAGTGAAATAGGTCTACTAATCCGTTGTTGATGGTGTAACTGTTTCTCCTAAAAAAAGAAAAAACATAACATAACAAAATTGTTGCAAATCAAGTAGGATAAGAACTACAACAAGCCCAGTGTAATCCACAAGTGGGGTTTGGGGGATAAGAATGACCAGCTATTTTTTCTGAAATTTCGAGCAGGTTAGAAGAAACTATACAAGTGCAATATGTTTTTCTCTTCAAAAAGTATGACCTGAACAAAAAGAGCACCAGTTCGTATGATATTCTGGTGCACGTTCTCTATAGAGTTCCTTGTGCACCCTTCAATAAGAGCACTGATTTGGATGATGGCATTCTAAGTTTAATCGAAAAATGCGAATTTGAGTAAGACTGATGAGAAGAAGCAATATTCAGTGAAATATTCAAGATGCCATCACTTTAGGGATATATAACAAGTTTGACACAAGGTGCAACCACTGTGATGACACTGAAGAATTAACGGAAAACTTATAAACAAAATCCTTGGCAGTGGATAATTTTAAGATTTGGAGATCTAAGCTTGAGTGAAGAATTTCAGTCATAAAACTTCTGAAAGCAAATGATAAATACATGCTCTACTTCTACTTCTCTTCAACCCTTCAAGGTCCACCAGTTAAGAATCAATGCACATAAAATTTAGTTAAACTAGATGCTAATAGTTAAATCAAATGGCTCTCCTCAAGTACCAGCAAGATGCTGAAGATGGAAGCAAAGCAAAGAGATTTATTCACAGGAAATTTTAAAATTTAACCTGAAATCCACTACTGGACATTCAAAAATGTTTACAGATCATTTCCCTATCCTTGTACTGAACACACTGAACATCTAAAGTTGCAGATATAATTCCATCAAAGGCAAAGATTACAAGTGATGCCCATAAAAAAACTAAGTCGTCTTGAGACCAACTATTACAAAGTAGGGATTTTCGATCAGATTTTTAACATACTTAATAGAGTATTAGCAAGCTTGTGATGAACTACCTGGCTTTTGCTTGGGCATAGTTTCCCCACAGAATGAAAACAACTCCTTCTTTCTTCTGAGAAATTATTTTGATGACAGCATCTGTAAATTGCTCCCAGCCTTTATTTGCATGAGAATTTGCCTGGTGATGCCTAACTGAAAGTATATCAGGAAAAAGAAAAGGCTCAAATTGCTAGTGATTAGTAGAAGACAAGAAGCAGTATCACTACATCTCTCCACTTAAAAAGAAAAGCAAATAACGTGATAAAGCATAAATCCAGCAACTTCTTGCTGGTTTTAGAATATATAAAATGCTACTCTTTACCAACAAACAACAACAACAAAATGCCCAGTGTAATCCATCCCACATAGTGGGGCCTGCGGAGGGTAGTGTGTACGCAGACCGCACCCTACCTCGTGAAGATAGAGAGATTGCTTCCAATAGACCCTCGGCTCATTGAAACATAAGCACAACAGTAATGAAAAGAAAACAGCCAGAAACAACAGTGAGGAGCCATGGAAAAGAAGCATTGATAACTATACCGATCAAAAGAAATAATAATAACATGATAAAGCATTCAAGAGCAAATGAGAAGGAGAAAAAAAGGGAGTTCTCCTTTCTGAAATACGTGTCAGAAATCTTAATTTTTAAAAAGATCAAAATGTAGATGACAGCATTAACTTGTGAATTAAGGTAGATATAACAACCACATCAGATTGGAAAACAAAAGAGACAAATATTGTCTATGTAAAATGTTGAAAAATTGGATTGGAAATCAAACTATGATGCAAGATTTTCCTTCTTTTTTTTTAATTTTTTTTTTGGAACAGCAAACTCTGGTGTAAGTGTCCAAATGTTTTGTCCATATAATATCAAGCATCTGTATCCATGTACAAATAGAAACCTATCTCATTACCAGTGATTTTGAGAGCGCAAAAAGGCGACAAGTCCTTGCTTCGCTTAAAGCGTGAAGCGAAGTGCTCGCTTCATTGAAGTGAAGCACAATTTTTTAAAAAGGACCAAAATAAACCTCGCAAAGAGACACTATATATATATATATATAAGCAAATGTTGTTCAATTTAAAAACTACAAAGTAGATTGGGCAAAATCCTCCATAGGACAAGCAAAATCAAAACTAAAAGACAAATGGATCAACATATAATTCTACAAGATTGTCAATATCTCTAATTCCATCACCATCATTGTATTGCACATCATCTTCATCAATCAGGGGATATACTTATAGCTACTTCGTTTTCCCTTCTATGTAAGTTTGAAGTACTCCCCCTTAAACCATAATGTTCTCCTCAACTCCACTTGCCTCCGCAACATCATCCCAAGTGAAATTAGAATCTCCATCAAATACTTCTTCATGATTTTTTGAGACTCCAATTAGTCATTTATTAGCCTCATCAATATTGTCCAAACAAATTGGATCAATTACATCGCGAGCGTCGTACAGATGCCTCAATTTTCTATTGTGTTTAATGAACACTAGATCATTGAGACACTTTAGGGTTAGTCTAGTACTAGCTAACTCTATTATCCTATGTTGCTCATTTTCATTAGCGACCAATTACCAATACAATTATACAATCCCTTTCACACGTATACATCTAGTAAATCCTTCTCATATCATAAAAGAGTCTCGGCTTCAACACATACCTAGCTGCATGCAAAGGTCGATGAAGTTGATCTGACCACCTTTTATCGATGGTCTCAAAGACTTTTCTATTTTTGGTCGTCATTAAATGATGCTAGAATAGCCTACTTAGCCCTATAGATAGCTTCATAAAGGTAGTCAATTGGTAGTTTTTTCTCCCCATCCACCAAACGAAGTACTTTAATCAAAGGACTATCGATTTTCAAAGCCTGAACAACATTATTCCAAAAGGTAGGAGAAACATTAATGTTTGCAGTTTCTTTCCAGATCTACTAGTAGTGTATTCTTATGAAGTGAACAACCTTCTCAATTTGTTCTTTTGCAAGTGCATTCTATGCAAGGTAAAGAAAGCAATAGCAAATCTTGTCTTGGCAAGTATCACGAAACTTTCTTGTTGTGTGAATCTCCTCATCATATTCAATAATAAAAGTCTTTTACTAACTTAAGAACGCACCGTAACTGCCTAAGCAAAAATTGTAGTGAAGGGTCTTTCTTTGAAAATGCCACCGAACATCAAATTTATACAATGAGCTGCACATGGAGTCCAAGGTGCGGATACACTCCCTTCAACTCATCACTCGCTTTAATATTTTCACTAACATTGTCCGTAACAACTTGAACAACCTTATCTGCTCTAATTTTTTCTATAGCACTCAAGCAGGGAGAACATTTTGATGGAATCAGTAGATGAGTCGCTAGTATGAACGGATTCAAGAAACAAGCTTCCTTCAGAGAATTCACCAACACATTGATGATCATTTTTTCATTTCTTGATACATCATAATGGAACATCCATACTTGTTCCATTCTACTTTATGATCCTCCACAATGTTTTTGTCTCTTCCGCCTCTTTAATTAGATAAGGGCCTCTAATTTCATCAATTTATTCTCCAAAAGGAAGTTTGTTTCTTGAATCCATTTATGCTAGCGACTCTTCTACTAATTCCATCAAAATATTCTCCTTGTTTGGGAAAACTATAGAGAACATTGGACCAACTAAGGTTGTTCAAGTTGTTATGGACGATGCTAGTGAAAATGTTAAAACGGGTAACAATTGAAGGGGGTGTACCCACACCTTTATTGGACTCAGTATGTAGCTCATTGTATAGTTTGATGTCCTGTGATATTTTCAAGGAAAGACCCTCCATTACAATTTGTGTTCAGGCAGTTAGGGTGCATTCTTACATTAGTCAAAGGCTTTTATTATTGAATGTAATAAGGAGATTCACGCAATAAAAAGGTTTGATACCTACCAAGATAAGTTTTGCTACAGCTTTCTTGACCTTGCGGCTTGCGTAGGATACACTTGCAAAAGAACATTATGAGAAAGTCGTTCACTTCATCAAAATACACAACTAGTGCATTTGGAAAGAAAGCTGGAGGGAAAGAAGCTGGAAACATTATTGTTTCTCCTACCTTTTGGAATAATTCATGCTTAAAAATTGGTGGCCCTTGGTTTAAAGTACTTTGATTGGTGGATGGGAGCAAAAACCATCAATGAGCTACCTTTATGAAGTAATGGATAGGGCTAAGGCGGTTATTCAAGCGTCATTTAGTGAAGAAAAGAAATATAGAAGTCTTTAAAATCATTGATATAAGAGGTCGGGTCAACTTCATCGGCCTATGCATGCAACTGGGTATGTTTTGAACTTGAAACTCTTTTATGACAATTGTGAGAAGGATTTACTAAATTCAGAAGAATGAAAGTGATTCTACGATTTTATTGGTAAGTTGGTATTGATGAATATGAGCAACATAAGATAACGGAGCAGATTAGTACTTACAAGAATGCTGAGGGACTTTTTGGATATCTAATGAATGTTAGACAAAGAAAGAAGAGGCCACCAAGTGAGTGAGTGCTTCTATGTTTCTTTATAGCTTTAAATTTTAAGTTATTTCTTTATATTTATTAACTTTTGAATATTTGTTCTACTTCAACAGTTGAACTAAGAAAGAAATATGGTTCTAACAATCCAGAGTTAAAAAAATTTGTCGTCAAAGTTCCATGTCTAACTTGTAGCTCATCTGGATGTGAAAGAAATTAGAGCCTGTTTGAATATGTAAGAAGAACGATTTAGTATATCGAATAACTAAATTATATCTCAATTGTCCTAACTCTTACTAATTATTTGCCATAACTTATTCGCAGATTCATACTACGAAGAGAACTAGACTAACCGTAAAGCGTCTCATGATCTAGTGTTCACTAAATACAATGGAACATTGAGGCGTTGTTACGACGCTCGCAATGAATTGATCCAATTTGTTTGGACAATAGTGATAAGACTAATGAAGAGCTAACTGGAATCTCTGAAAATCATGCAGACGTATTTGAAGGAGATTCTAACTTCACTTGGGGTGATGATGTTGCAGAGGCAAGCGGAGTTGAGGAGAACATTTATGGTTTAAGGGGAGTACTTCAAGCTTACATAGGAGGGGAAAAGACGTAGCTACAATTCTATCCCTAATTGATGAAAATGAAGATGAAAACGAAGAAGATGATGAGCAATATAATGATGATATGGACTTAGAGATTTTGACAATCTTGTAAAAAAAATAGGATGCCAATCCATTTTATACTTTAGTTTTGATTTTGTTTGTCCTTTGTAGGATTTTGTGTTGTCTATTATTTAGTCTTTTAATTAAACATTTGCTTATATATATCGTCTTTGTGCAAGGTTTATTTTGTTTTTTTTCTTTAAAATTGTGGAGCGCTTCATTTCACGATTCACGCTTTAAGCGAAGCAGGGCCCTGCCACTTTTTGTTCTCTTGCTTGTGGCATGTCCTTGCATTAAATATTGATAGTTGGTCGTTGAAGGCGTACGACAGGCTTTGTTTGTGGCATGCACATGGGCGGCCACTAATAAGTGGGCCGAAGGCACAAGAGTGCTTGTAAGTTGGTGCAGCTAAGACCAAGGCGCCCCATAGTACAAGGAATTGAACGACTTTCAACCGTATTATGGAGCACCGCCAACGCATCATGGGACAAGATAGAAAGCAATTCATGACAATATGAATGCAAATTCGTTATCATAGGTTTCACGTCTGTAAATCTTTATGTTTCAGTCATGTGCATGCAATGTAAAAAGAAGGAAATAAAATTAAGCATAAATAAAGCCTGAAATATGACAGATAGTCTAACAATAAGATTATAAAATACAACGAATTTCGTATCACAGGAGATACCTTGATACAGTAGGCACAGATGTTTCAAGTTTCAACCTAGTACAAACATCTAAATTTATGTTGAAAGTAGTTTTGAATCACTCTTCTACCTACTTTACGATGACTTTCTCATTTTTTCCCAAATCGAATTCTCAGATCTTATGATCACCCCTAACTGATTTATGTAGAGAGAAGAGACGGAGAGAAATACAGAGATATTACTTCAGTTAATATCTTTTCTTTTACTTCATTTGAAATTAATCATTCTCAAGTACATTTGTGGCGCAATAGCCATATAATATAGTCTCAAAAAGCAATGAGAAGAAAAGAATCCAAAAGGAATGCGTGCAGACCAATATATAAAAACCATTGAAGAGGTGGAAGTTTTACCTGTAAGAACAGCATTAAGAAGCAGAACACCCTATAAAGCAACGTGGTGTATGTCAGACAATTACTTAAAGGAAGAAAAAAATGGAAGGCTATAAAAGTGTGGAAACATCAGTTTTTTTTTTTTGGGGGCCATAAAAGGCTATGAAAGTGGTTTATAAAGTTATTGCTGCTGATATGAATAAACAGGCAGGAAGCATCAGTTTCATTTTACAGAAATTTAATATTGAATCATGAACAACTCAAATTTCCTGCTTTAACTAAGTACTAATCTAGGCTAAGTATGCTCTAAATAAAAACCTTGTTACTATAACAAAAAGCAAGCATGCTTTCAAGTATGCAAGTAAGCCGGAAGCCCGGAACATCTCTTCCTAATACCAGAGCTACGGGGGAGTGGTGTAAGTTGAGAATTTCTATGATATACGTCTTTGTGTGACAGTTTAGCACTGAATATGCCACCAGTCTTTGTAAAGCCAGGGTGTACCATGTCTTGTATTGTCTTAGTTTACTAAAACTCACAATTCAAATTTTAAACTACTTATCAAATTGTTATGTCATTCTATCAAATAAGCTTACATAAATATCAACTTCGAGATAAGATCCACCATTATTGCACTATCATGTAAAGAAACTACAGTATCACCATACACTCGATAGTTGGCCCCAACTCTTAAAAAATAATGAGGTCTTGATACAGAACAAATCAAGGATCTTTGATTAGTTTATCTTGAAAGTTAAAGTTGAAACCATTTGCAGATTGTTACACAGTTAATAACCAGGAATTGTAAAGATCTCATTTATCAGTGGCAATATTAGGTTCAGTAAACAAAACAGAGTAAATATCATGTTGTCACATTTTTGCTTAAATATCAACGATAAATTTCCGTGAGTTAAAGTGAAATAGATCAGAAGTGGATAGTGGTTGAAATTATGACCATGCTTCATAAATTATCACGTGCCTCTCTACCTCTACACACTACCCTCCCCAGACCCACTATGTGGGATTACACTGGGTATGTTGTTGTTGTTGTTGCTTCAGATATCACGTCATGTATAAAATATGCCAAAGGACTGATAGTGAAAATTGTCAAGGTAACAACTCGTTGCTTTTGACTGAACAAACTGATAAGTAAAGCACAGTAGAAAAAAACAACTTAATATGATACTCATATAGTAGATGAAAAGTTCCAGCAAGAAGTTCAGAAGCACCTGTAAAGCCCATTGTTCCAGATTTCCATGGAGTGGTATTGAACAACCCAAATCTTGCTTAAGTTCTTTATATATGTTCACCAGACTCGAAGGGACTTTCACACCTCTAGGCACCGAGAAAGAGAGGCCCATTGCCTGACCTGGCCCATGATACGGATCCTGAAATCACACTGAAAAAAGATCATGCTGCTGTAAGTTAGAAAAATGCTTCTAGAAGGCTAAAATATCTCCAAATATCAGTGTAGCTTCACTACCGAATTCTTGAAGATAAAAACCAAATCGCTAATGGAGGTTTGCAAAGAGAACCAAAGCAACTTTTGTATTTTATTTTTAGTTAAGAGAACTTTGGTGTTTTAAATGATCGAATGCATTAAATGGAGGAACTTAATAACATCTTGATATTTCAGATGGTTGCATTTCAGAAACTAAAAACCAATTATCACATGTGCATTGTGCTGCGTAATAGTTTACTGTCAAGGTTGTAAAGTTTGCATTCAATTCAAATCAATGTGTAAACAGATTGTCATTCCTTGAGAACATACTATTAGTAACATGTGAATGCTACCTTCAAACTAGAAACTATACCTGTCCAATGATGACAGCCTTTACCCTGTCAAATGAAGTAGTATTAAGAGCATTAAAAATCAGATGCTGTGGGGGGTAAATTGGGACACCACCACTAAATTCCTTTTCAACAAATCTACACAAGTTCTTTGCATAGGGCTTCTGAAATTCCCCTGGCAGTGCTTCCAACCATGTCTCCTCAACCAACAGTTCCTCTAACTTCACATATCCTACGACATCACCTAACAATTGATGCGCAAGAGATGTCTTTTCAGTGACTAGCAAGGAATAAGCAGTTTAACCAAAGGATATGAAACAGAAAATAGAGCGACATCTTAAAATAAAGAGTGAATATAACAAATTGGTCTGCGAGTAGCTATCTTACTTTTGATACTGAAGGCCTACTTTGCTCTTTCACAAGAAAAATCAAATATTAAGTATAAGTAGAAAATGTTCAATTTGTACATTTATCTCACGAGTAGTTAACAAATACTGCAGACAAAATATGTTTTCTTTTGTCAAGCTACAGCACAAGAGCCTAAACTGTCTCGTGGCTTTGGTTTGCTGTCCTAATTTTGAAATTCATCCAATTCAATGATTGTTTTTCTTTCTGCTGACAACGTGAACATCTAAACATTAAAGAAAGAAGAACATGTACCACAAATATATGTCCAAACATCAAAAACTTTTAAATCAGCTACTCTTTCGCACTCAGTTTGCTTGTCCACTTCAGTATTTGGAATGATTATAACCAGAATAGGCAGTGTGGAAATATAATTTATTCAATATTTCTTGAGAAAGATGTCAGATTCTTATTTGAAAATTGTTTTTCTAGAGGAGTAAAATAGTGGATGAAGTTAAAATGTGGTCGTTCAAACCTTTTGTGGTATTGAAAATGCATCACAATCTACCAACTAACTGAAAAAACAACACAAAATAGAAAGTGAAACAAGCTTTTCCAAACAGTTCAAGTGAAACTAAGGACCAAGTTAGTAAATACACAATCTTAATGGAACCAAATATAAATTTTCAAGAAAAGTGAAAGGAGCAATATTTAACGACCATTTGCGTTTAACTTGGAGATTTTATCAGAGCATAGTTTGAGGTTCATTTTGGCCTTTGCAAGCGATTTATTGAACTCCATTCTCGACTTTTGCTCGGACGTGAGCATTGTATCTTTGGGGTCTTTGTTGTCGCCGTCTTCATCCGACAATGAAGATGAGAAGGCGCTGGAAATGAAGTTGTCAGCAGAAGATGGCGAGGAGACCCGTTTTAGCCGCTTTGCTGCAGGTTGCTTGAATAGATCCTTTAGGGTTTTGGAAGAGGAAGACGCCATTTTTGTTTGGGTTTCTCTTTAGAAGGAGTGAGTAGTGGTGAGAAGAGGAAATGGCGCCTGAAATCACCCTAGTTAAACTATTCTCTAAGATTGGAGAAACAAACAGAACCCGAGGACAACACATTTCCCATTTAGTGTTATAAAACAATAAAATAAAAGAAACAAAGGATAGTATTGCCAAAAAAAAAAAAAAAAAGTAGAGAAAAAGTCCGAGTAAGGAATTCTGTTGACCGGGGAGAAGCTGTAAGGTATTCCCGAGTCCTGTGGTTCTAGCACGGTCATTTTATTGACTTAAACTTGGCTTAAATTAATTTTGGATAAACTGTGTTTTATTGGATTTTTATGTTTTACCTATCCACTTTTAATTATTAAAATTATTAAAGAAAAGATTTGAATAAAATTGTCTTAACCACACCACGCAAACGAATGTATGACCGAGATGAATTTTATTGATTTTTCACATAACCGCGCTACGCAAGTGAGTCCGCAGTCATGACGAGGATTATTAGTACATTATTACTTTTGGAGAAAATTACTACATTCGAAGAAAATAATTTTGAAATTTATTAAAAGTTAACTATCGCGCTACGCAAACGAATTCACGAGTTTAGCAATGTATTTATTAAATTAAAAATTAACTAAAACTAATGAGTATGGTATGACATTATTGAATTAAATTATTGAATGTTAAACATCACGTTACGCAACTGATTCCATGAAGTTAAAGCACACCTACTAATTGCCTAGCGTCTAAATTAATTACAAAGCGCTTCTTTTTTATTTATTACTTGTTCGACCGAAAAAATGATATTATTATTAAAAATAATTTCTAACTAATGCAAGACATTAAAGCCGGGTAAGCTTATATTAAAATTTTATGGTATTGGGCCACTTATTTTATTTAACAAAAGATAATTTATTGATTTTTAAAAAAATATCCATCTTCCTTTCTATAATCACTGGGCCTACAGATTTAAGCTTATTTGGCTCATGTTGCTTAAGAACCTCGATGACCAAGACAATACAAAATAACAAGTATTCTTCTAAGCCCAAATTGTTCTTTATTGATTTGCAATGAATTATAATGGAATAAAATACTTCTCTATTTATATGAGAAAAGCAATTTGGCCAAAAAGTAACAAACTGTAAAATCTTAATTAAAATAAAATTCAGTGGAAAAAAATTCTAGTGAAGGAAAAAAATACGCATATCTAACAATACGTCGTTTGGTTGCCTCGTTAAAAACCTTGCAAGAAAAATCTAGTGGGACAAAACCTTATAAGAGAAAAAAAAGTACAACGTGTATTAACTACCCCTCTTGAGACAATCAATTCACATCTTTTGAGCATTCGCATTCCAAACTTGTGCACCATCTTCAAAAGATCGTTGGTAGAGATTTAATAAATAAATCAGTCATATTAATTTGAATGAGTATGTTACACCTTGAAATCATCATTCTTGATAGATATGTAATATCTTCATATAATGTCGTGGAATGGCCTTTTCAATATCTCCATAGAGGTAAAAATTCTTGTTATAACATTATAATGCTTATAGTTATAGCAAGATACATATGTGCACAAATTGCACTTAGGATGTGATACTTCACGACCAAGAATTGTATATGCTTTAAGCGATTTAAATCCTTCCGGGATTGTCATATAAGTTAAGTCATATAAGCTATATAAATAGACTTTTAATGCATATCAAATTTTCATGCCATGCTAGACATATAAAATCGATAAAAGTGATTGCATACACCATTGACTTTATACTTTCAAGTGTTTGAACTAGAGGTCCAAAACTACATGTCTTTCATATGAAACCAATTCTACTTGAATTGTTTTTCCAGACTTAAGATCATCATATATATTTAGCGTTATCATACATGTAGTCGACGAACATTTTATCTCGGTTCGAACCTCCTTTTTTCATAAAGACACAACATAGAGATCTCTTCATTCATATTTTCAGGTACTTGAACCTCTTCTAAGATATTATGAAATGTTATGTCATGTGATCTTCTAGATCACTTGCCTCCTTATTATGATCATTTTCTCATCTTTTTTATCAAGAATTTTATTTGAAATCGATTTGTCTATATGCTTTAAGCGTATCATAGACTTTGTCCTTCTAAGACTTATTTTAATAGGAGCATTTGTAGTGAGAAGATATTTACTTTATTTGGGTCAGTAAATGCGGCTGGCATGCTTTGCTGTAAAGACCCGGTAGGTCATTTTGAGTATTGTAGTCATGTTTCCTCATTTATTGCTTATTCTGTGTTCATCTGTGGTTACGTGACTTGTCGGGGTAGTTAGTTTGGTTCGGGGGATATTTCTGAATGAATTGGGACACTTAGTCCCAAGGTTTGATGATTCTGATAGTTTCGTATGGTGATTTTGGACTTAGGAGTATATTCGAATATGGATTTGGAGGTCTATAGGTTGTTTTGACTTGAATTGGCGAAAGTTGGAAAGTTGAAGGTTTGGAAGGTTGAGAAGTTTGACCGAGACTTTGTTGATACCGGGTATGAATTTTGGTTTCGGGAATTGGATTAGGTCCGTTGTGTTATTTATGACTTGTGTGCAAAATTTGAGGTCAATCGGAGTTGGTTTCATAGGTTGCGGCTTTGATTTTAGAAGTTGGAAATTCATTAGTTTCGTTAGGCTTGAATTAGGGTGCGATTCGTGTTTTTTATGTTGTTTGATGTGATTTGAGGTTTCGACTAAGTTCGTATTACGTTTTAGGATGTGTTGGTATGTTTGGATGGGGTCCCGGGGCTTTCGGATGTGTTTCGGATGAAAATCGAATTGAGGTTTGGACTTGGAGAAAATCGGTTGGCTTCAATTCTAGTGTAACCGCACCAGCGAGGTTTTGGCCGCTGGTGCGGAGCCGCAAAAGCGGCCACGGGGTCGCATAAGCAGTCCTGAGTTGAGCTGGGAAGTTGCGCAAGTGCGAGGAATATTCCGCACATGTGAGCTCGCAGATGCGGGTAGCTGGTCGCAGAAGCAGAAGTTGGTCAGGTGAGATCTTAGTCGCAGATGCGGAAGTGAAGCCGCATTTGCGGAACTGTAGATGTGAGGTGTGTTCGCAGATGCGAAGCAGTGTCTGTAGAAGTGAAAGGTTAGGAGTCGTTGATGTATCGCAGAAGCGAGGTTTTGGCCGCACCTGCGGAACCGCAAATACGGTTAAGTTAGCAGCAAGTGCGGATTGACCAGCAGTGTTATATTTCAAAGGGTTTCAAGTTTTCTCTCATTTTTGGACTTGTAGAGCTCGGTAAGGGCGATTTGTGAGAGAGGTAAAATATAACATAAAAAAATGGTTATGAGAAAACTTGGCTTTTATAGTAAATAGTTATTATATATGGATGTTGTTATAGAAAGGCCTGACTGTACATGCCTTTATTTGCTACATGTTTCCATATATTCATGCCTTATTTATTGTTCGCCTTTACTTGTCCTATGCTCTAACATGTTATTAGATATATGTTTTTACTTAGCCCATGCCTTTATTTGTTTATTCGCCTTACTTGCTTTCTATTTCACTTTATTATGCTATATTGAATTGTCTTAAAGGATTTATAAGTTTTAGTTTCCTTCTTGCGTTACGTTAGGAGATACGCCATAGTTGGTAGTAATATTATATTATATATGTGGATCGGGTTGCACGCCGCAATATGTAACGATCCGACCGATCGTTTTGAGCAATTGTACTTCGCTCAATGGTTTGAGGGTATGAGTAGCTCTGTATGATGTATTACGACTTATGTGTATCGTCGGTTTCGGTTTTCAGGTATTTCAGAATTAGTTTGGAAGAATGAATTTCATGTTTGAAGCTTTAAGTTAGAAGAGTTTACCAAGTTTGACTTTTGTATATTTGACCCCGGGTCGGAGCTTTGATGGTTCCGTTAGGTTCGGATGATAATTTTGGACTTGGGCGTATGCCCGAAATTTCATTTGGATATTTCTAGAAGGTTTCGGTGCTAATTGACGAAAGTTGAAAATTTGAAGGTTTGAAAAGTTCATAAGTATGACCGAGAGTTGACTTTGAGGATATCGGATTCGGATTGTGATTTCGGGAATTGAAATAGCTTTGTTATGTTATTTGGTACTTGTGTGCAAAATTTGAGTTCATTCTGAGTTGATTTAATATGTTTCGGCACGAGTTTTGGAAGTTGAAGTTCAAAAGTTCATTAAGTTCGATTTGAGGTGTGATTCGTGGTTTTGATGTTGTTATACATGATTTGAGGCCTCGAGTAGGTTCTTGTTATGTTATGGGACTTGTTGGAATATTCGGACGGGGTCCCGAGTGTCACGACCCAAACTGATGGGCCATGACGAGTGCCCGAGTCCTGCCTGTCGAACACCCTTAAGCATGCGTCTAAGATATAAACATGAACAACATCTACTGAATTACGAGAATAACATGCGTGAGGGAACCCTGTCCAAAAGACATATATACATATACGTGCGAAATACGTAAGGCGAGCCGACAAGGCTGCTATAGACAACTATATCCAACTATACATACTGTCTACAGACCTCTATTAGAATATTGTAATGACCCGGCCGGTCATTTTGAGTATTATAACCCTATTTTCCCATTTACTGCTCAATTTATGCTTTACATTTGTTATGTGACTTGCCGGGGGTAATTGATTCGGGTCCAGTGAGGTTTTTGAATGACTTGGAACACCTAGTTCCAAGGTTTCAAAATTTAGTTGAAAAGGTTGACCAGATGTTGACGTATGTGTAGTGACCCGGAGAATTTTTGCTAAGGAAATTAAGGTTTTGTAGTGTCGAGGCCGCGGCTCAGACTTTTTGGGTTGAACAATGTACCGAGAAGTAAAGAAAATTTTTTGGCGAAAAAACACGTTTTTGCGGTCCATTATGCGACCGCATAATTACTCTGCAGGTCGCATAATGGCCGCAGAAGTGAGGCAGAAGAGGGCCAGTTTGGATGAAATCTGCGGTCGACTATGCGACCGTATAACTGTTCTGCAGTCATTATGCGACCGCATAACAGGTATGCGGCCCGCATAGTGACCGCATACACAGATAGATGTTTGCCAGTATTGGACACCGATATACGGTCCGCATAACCATTATGCGGTCGCATATGCGACCGCAAAACCTGTTCCGAAGCTTTATTTTTCTGATTTTATAAACTCGACCCCATTCTTATAAAACACTACTGGGGGTCATTTTGAAGGGTTTCATCTAATATTTTAGAGAGAGGTGAGAGCATTTTAGAGAGAGAAAGTGAAGACTTAGTCATTCATCTATCAATTTTTGTTCAAGGTTTGAAGATTTCACAAGGATCTTGCTAGGGCTTCAAAGAGGTAAGAATTTCTTTCCTCAATTCTTCAATTTTGGGTTTGGAGTAAAAATGGATGATTAATAGTATAATTCTTGGGTGTAAGAGTATTATGTATACATACCAATAAGGTTGTAAAAAGATTGTTAAGTTCAAATGGGTAAGGATTGGGTTGAAAATGGTAGAAATCTTCATAGACTTTAATTGAAGATTTGAGGGTCGAGTTGGTATCGAATTTTGGTGAAATTTCTATGGTTAGACTCGTGGTTGGATGGGCGTTCATATTCTGTAACTTTTGTCGGGTTCCGATACGTGCGCCCCACGGGCGATTTTTGAGTTAATTTCGGATTTTATTGGAAATTAGTATTTCCTTATGGAATTAATTACAATAATTTGTATTGACTGAATCGAATTAATTATGGCTAGAGACGAGGCTTTCAGAGACCAATTCTCGTGGCAAGGGCATAGCGGAATAAAGAATTACACAGGTTGAGGTAAGTAACAGTTTTAAATCTGGTCCTGGGGTATGAAACCCCAGATTTTTGTATCATGTGATTACTTTGGAGGTGACGCACATGCTAGGTGACGGGCGTGTGGGCGTGCACCGAGGAGATTGTGACTTGGTCCGTCCCGTGAGACTGTAAAGTTGAATAACTTGTTGTTAACTATATGCTCTCTATGTGTTGTGGAAATTTGTCTGTAAGGCATGTTAGAAACCATGTTTAGGCTATATGTTGGTACTGTTGGGACCCACAGAGGTCGTGTTCATGTTGAATTATCTGCCAAATTGTTATTTGGTACTCAGTTACAGTTTACTTATTTATTTTATCTCAGTTTCTATTGTTTATTATTGATGCATCATATCATTGTTGTTTGAGCTGATTTCATGATTATTGAGAGCCCGAGAGACTGGAGAGATTTATGACTGAGTGAGGCCGAGGGCCTGATTGTAAGATATTGATACTATAGCACGTGAATTGGTCGTGCGGAACCATATATTGATACTATAGCACGTGAGCTGGCCGTGCGGATCCAGATATTGATACTATGGCACGTGAGTTGGCCGTGCAGATTATAGCGCTTGGGCTGTAGGAGCCCTCCGGAGTCTGTACAACCCCAGTGAGTGCGGATACCCATTGAGTGTGAGTGATGAGGGTTGGGAGCCCAACGAGTGATGAGGGTTGGGAGCCCAGTGAGTGATTGTTGTCCTGAGAGGTTGTACTTTATTTCCATTTGTTGTTGCACCTAGTTGCTATCTGTTATTGTTGTGAAATCTCTGAAAGATTTTATATACGGATTATATGAACATGAACTGTATAAAAATTGATTTGACATTAAACTGCCAGATTTGAAAGCATGTCTATTCTTTGCTAGAACTACTGAATATGAACTGAAGCTGTGTAGCTCGTCACTATCTTCAGTTCTTTATTTATTATTGTTACTTACTGAGTTGGTTATACTCATACTACACCCTGCACTTCGTGTGCAGATTCAGGTGTTCCCGGTCATAGCAGGTGTTGATTCTCTCGCACAGTTGTTTTTTTTGGAGATTCAGAGGTAGCTGCCGTATTTCGCAGACCTTGTCTCTTCTTCCCTATCTCCTTGTTTATTGTATTTGATCTCATACTATTATAGACCGTATTTTCCAGACTTGTATTCAGATTAAGTGCTCATGTACTCAGTGACACCAGGTTTTGGGAGTGGTTGTATCAGTAATTGTAAGACTTGTGAATTTTATTGAAATATCATATTTTCAAACTTAAGAGAAATTGTGGTTTATTGAGATTTTCGGCTTGCCTAGTATTGAGATAGGCGCCATCACGACGGGTGAGATTTTGGGTCATGACAAATATACAACTGTACAAGGACGGGACTGGGCCCTGTCATACCCATATATGTGTACAAATATATCGTACCAAAATCAAAAGCAGCTTCGGATCAAATGGAGCACACCAACTCTCGATGTTCAAGGATTCTAAGAAGGGGGATCGTCAGCTTGTCTACCTGCACCTGCGGGCATGAAACGCAGGCCCCGGGAAATGGGGCGTCAGTACGAATAATGTACTGAGTATGTAATATATGAAAATCAGTACATATAAGACATAAATGAAACATGGAATAAAGAATTTTGCCTGTAAGTCTAAATAACTTTGTAAATCCTGAAACAATTATAATGTCATGCACACATGTATAAATGTCGTGTCATGCATAGGTATAGGTGTACATAACATCATCAAGCCTCTGAGGGTATCCCATCATATCATCTCGGCCACTATGGGCAAAATCATCAACATATACCAGCTGATCAGGTGGTGGTACGTATATAATGCCGTAACCTTTTCCCATATCCCATATACATATAATATACGCATATATAATGACATCTGGTCATGGGTCAATGTGCATGTATAAATGGATGAAATGCATAAAAATAATATGTTAATAAGATCAATATACCTTTTCGGATAAACTTTATCAACTACATATTTGTCTGAGATCCATGAACAGAAGATATAATAATATGTCACATGGGGAATCAAGAACATAGACACCCCAAGTACTTCTATGAATAGAGTCATTTATGAAAGTTGTGCATTTGCTCATTTCATTTGGATCATTCCAAAAAGAAAGAAGGGATAGCCTTAACATACCTGAATCGATTCTTTTGACAATCCTTCTAACACACGCCAATCGCGACGAAACACGTAACAGCGAGATCGAAATAGGGAATAATCCGTATGATATTCTTGAGAAAGATTGCACCGTATTCCCTTAGAATCGCAAATCCCACGTTGCTATAGTATTAAATGGTCTTCGTATGAAATGTTTGAAACAACTATGTTGCTATTGCAATGCATTATCCTTGCTGAAGCTTTCCTTTTTTTGTTTTTGGCAAATATATCACCATGCATGCTGCCTAGTAGTTTTTATATTAATAATAAACAGAAGAACCACAAAGGAAGAGTACAAGTAAGGGGAACAAAAGCTACAATAGTCTTGCTGCTATGCCTTTGCTATATAATCATCCATTTGCGCCTCCAATACCCTTACGCAACCTCAATAGGTTGATGGCGTAGTCTTATGAGGGTGAATGATCTCATAGCCGTATGAATATTTTCCAAAGGCGTAGGATATGGGCAAGCACATACTGTGCTAAAGCTTACCTTACAATTCATACTAAGGCGTTAATAACCTCAGGTACTCAATAGAATGTAAAAAATATAAAAAAGAATGAACTAAGTACTGTATGATCATCATAGAGTTTATAACACACTCTATGATGATATTACATATGATTATGTTATAAAATGGTAAAATAAAATGTAGTAGAATTTAGTGTCTTGTCCCACTTTCGTAAAACTTATGAATGCTTCAATTTGTTGTTCTTTGTCTTCGTCTTCAAATCTCTTCAAAATGTATTCCAAAAACATCATTTTTTCTTAGATCGATTGGACTTGTTGGATCTTGTTGATGTGCTTGGCGCTGACACCTTTTGCTTTGCAATCCTCATTGGCGGTTTCCTAATGGCAGGCCCTTGAGTCACCTTACCATCCCAACTATGTTGTCTTTCGTGTGATATCTTTGTGGTTTTTGTGGAACTGCTTCTCAAGTGTCTAGGAGAAAGATCTCCTTCCCTCGCACATTGGCAAATGTGCTATCCAGAAGTTCTTCCTCCTCTCCTTCTTCAAAGAAAATTTAGGCATTATTCGCTCTAAAAGTTTCTGTTGTATTGAATCCGGATACAAGTATCTGTTGGTCGTTCCTAAGATTACCCAGATTTCTCAAGCTTTCCATGTCATGTGAAACAAGAACGTGTAGGATATTTGTTGGTGTCAAATTGTATGTTGAAGATATCGAATTGTTAACTCCATTTTCTACTGTCTGGTGCGTCGAAGAAATTTCGATCGCATTTGAAGTTGATGTATTATTGCCCAGTTGTTGCTGTCCAGAAGGTACAAATACAGCAGTGTTTGGGCTCAAACCTCTCTTTGTTGGAAAACCATACTTTGAAGTAGGCGCCTGTGCGGTTATAACCTTTGTTGCCTCTTCTTTTGAAGGAGTAGTTGCTGAAAATTGGACTGCCTCTTCTTCAGTAGCAGCATGAAGCATGTCTGCATAATCTTTGTCTTCCTCTTCTACTTGGTCTGCCCAAGTTTTCCGATTAACAATCAATGCACTCGTCGCTCCATATTGCTCTTTGGTGCCTCTTAACTCATTTGCCGATACTTCTGAGAGAGATCATTCCTTTGTTTGCCTGTTGATTGTTTGCCATTGACAGTATCTGCTATCCAGACTCGTCTGCATATTCACCAAATGAGCCCATTGTTTGGGAGGGTACCTCAAAGACTGAAGTATTCAGTGTGACTAGAAGTTCTTTAATCATTATAGTTGTGTTCTGCAGCATAGCTGCCTGGGTAGCTTGTACCATTTTAGCTAGCTCCGGATTTGAAATTTGTATTGTTGGTGTTGCTGTAGTAGGTGATTGAGTTATGTCAGTAGTGTGATCGTTAACAGTTACGATCTCAAGTCGAGCACTTATGTCCTTTGTATTTTCCTGCTTCTTTTCACTTTGTGGATATCCATTGCTTTCTGTTATAGGTCGTGTCGCATCATCCAACTGTTTCTTCTCAATTTCAGACTCCATCACAGCATCCTCATCCTCACATGACAAAGCATCAAAATAGTTTGAAACTCGAATGACTGTTGATGGTATAATCTGCATTTGAAAGACTGGTGGTTGCTTCTTGTTGGGTGATCTAGTCACCCCTGTCCAGTTGTTAGTCATTGTATCTGATTTGCTTGGTGAAGTTGATGAATGGGTTGGTGTTTCAAGAACGTGCCCAGTACCCTTTGCAGTTGAATGAACGGCAGTAGGAGTATTTTTGGCCACATATGTTTTCAATGAACCAGTATGTTTCAAAACTCCATTTGCTGCATGTTCCATTCAAGCGGAGGGAGTACTTGTTTAGCCTCTACCTTCCCCACGCTAGGACCTTTGAATGCTGCGTAATTTGATGCCTCAATACCCAAAGTGACATTGGGTTTTATTTTCTCACTGTTTACACGGCACTAGTTGTTTGCAATGCAACAGTTGTTTCCAGATTTGAAAGCACAACCTTGTTGAGTACTTCCTTTGGATTTGTTGAAGCTGCACACTCTAATTCCATAACATCTACACGATCACCTGATGTATCTGCTGTAAAACGAGCATGAAATCCAGCCTGCACAGTTGAAACATGGAATGGCAAAGCTGATTGAATATGTCCATGTGCATTGAAGTGTGCATCTATTTCTGAACGTGCTACGCTGGTTTTTCCTGATTTAAGAATTCCATGTGCAGGTATTTGCTCCTTTCCCCCAGTTGGTACTTGCACTTCAGCATGATTACCACCCTTGTTCCCATCACCGTTATGTTGTAACGTTGATTCCACATCTATAATATTAGCTTGAAAACAGTTGACACTAGGATCAGTAGCAGGCACCTTTCCCCCCCAGAAAACAGAGTACCCTGTTTCGGTGCTGTAGATATAGAACTTGCATTTTTAGCAGTTGGTTGATCAAGAAACTTTGCTGGGTCATTAGGAATTTGAATATAAGATGCCCCAGCGACTTGTTTAACCACAACATGCTTGCTTGGAGTGACAGGTCGATCAACATCTGTGGTTAAAGCAGAAGTAGTAGCTGTAAACATCCTTGCAAAAATAGTGGTAACATGGATGTCCTTCAACCTCTTATCAGCTCCGATTTAATTTTTCTTGACCTGCTAAACAATTACACCCTCATAATTTCACCCAGCCTCATATAGACCTTGAGCAACTTCCAATCTACTGTGCAATTGTTTTTCTCCAGATTTTTGGGTCTGCATATCCAAATCCGCGACATCTGTTGCATCTTTGTATTGTACCAAACTTCCATAATGTACATGACTCTCATAAGGCACGTTTAAGACATGAGGATCCACTGTTGTGACTGCCTTATTTCCAGTAGAATGAACTTGAGCTCCAGCTAAGTTTTCACATTTTGTCAGACCTCTCCTTTCGTTCAGCAGTTGCCTCAAATCACCATTATATTTATCTCCAACACCTTCATCAACCTGATCCTTCTCATCAGTTTTGGCAACAAGCTGTCGACATGAACTCTCATCGTGGCCTTGGTGCTTACAATGAGAACAATATAACGACAAATTATCATACACCACCTCCTGCAATACATCAATAATTTTTTCAGTCATTTTGTCGATACTTTGAATTTTAATTTTGTTCGGAAGCTTGCCCAACAAGTCCATAATCACCCTAACTCTAGCCGTACTAGGTCTCGGCCTTATCTGCGTCACCTTATACACTGCAATTGGTCTCCCAACAGTAAAGGCTATGGACAGTAACGATCGAAGAACAAACGAATCTGGTGATAGGCTTGGTAAGGAAATCCAAACGACATCCATTGAAGTTTCCTCATTAGGATTGAAACCAATAGTCCATGGAAAAATCCTAACTTTGTGTTCCTTTCCATTGTATGAGAAATAATTCACACTACGTGCTAGTACAATGACAAAATCTTCATATTGATCGAGACGCAAAAGAAGTTATCTTTGTGCAAGTAGACCGAGTAAGTTGTTACCTTTCACGAGAAAAAGTTTTGGCAGCAACGATCTCAAGAATTCTAGATTTGGTGCGCCATTAGATAGCTTGATAACAATAGCTTGATGTAGCCCTTCTTCCTTAGCAAATTCTTCCGTTTCTTCCATTGTAAACTGAAGAGTTGGGATGCCATGAACAATTTTAGTTTTCTTGAGAATTGTCTTCGTTAAATTTATTGCGTCTTGTGTTTGATTCAAACGACCAGCATATGATTCTGGTTTGGTAGTGTTTTGTGTATCGTTATGAGCGTGTAACCCAAAAACGATCTGGGAAATTTCAGAACTGCGCAGATCACTATTTTCTACAGTGAACGTGATGCCATTTTTGAGATTTGGAGCAGCTCGTTTTGAATCTTGCACTGTTTTTTGTCGGATAGATAGCTCTTGATGTGGAGAACAAACCCCCATGGCTTCAAATCGCAAAATCTGAACCAGAATTGTGCTGGAAAATTCCAGCAGTTCCATTGCGATTTTGAGCTACAGTAATCGCTACACCAAAATATAGATCTAAAGCATCTGGGTTTGAATTTGAGGGAGCGCCCAGCTGGGGTGTGTACGCCTTTGGATTGTGCATCTTTTGGGACTGGTCCGGTGGCTTTTCACCATCGGACAACGGCACAACGGCCATTACTGCGTTGTCCTGTTACTATTCATCTCAAATCGCATGAGAGAGAAGAGAGCCTTTGGAAATCGGTGGTAGATGAGAGTAATTTATTTTGGGTGAATTAGCTAACCTTTAGGTGTGGGCCCCACTAGGATAACTAAGACACCAATCTTTCTTCATGTGACACCTTATAACATGGACTTTAAGAGTCATAAGTTGGCTGCCATGTTAAGGCTTATCCAAAGCCTTAATTAACCACCCACTAATTCTTAATTAACTTGTTAATTCCCCTATTAACCAATAATTAACCAATTATTCACATAATTAAGAATTATCTCAAATTACTTAAAATACTACTTACTTTTAACACACTTTATATACCCTATTATCATGGTCATGTGGTACCTTGTATGGCACTAGTCCATAAATACCGGGTATTATAGCTCAGACCATTTTTAATCCCAAATCGACAACCTTCAACGAAACTCATTTTCTTTGATTCGTTTACCTTTAACCTTCACGACACTTACTTATCCCCTGTTATAAATAACATAAATGCTTATAACCTCAAAAATAATCTCATCCCCGAGTCTATGTCGATTAACTTACGATGAAGCTTTAACATACGAAAATGCGAGATGTAACACTGAGGCGCTCGGGCGTGTTTCAGATTGATTTCAGACAATTTTTTTTCATGTTTCCACTGCTGGTTGCTGTTGGTTTCTGTTGTCTCGAGTGTCATTCGCGATCGCGAACATGGGGATGCGATCGCGTAGAGGATATATGGAGTCGGGCACTTTCTTCATCGTGGTCGCGATTTGATTGCTGCATTCGTGTAGAGTTGGGACTGGTCTTCATCGCGTTCGCATCTACTTCTACGCGTTCGCGTAGTGTTTGGGGCTTAGCTAGGTAGAGTAGTGGTTATCTCTTCGCGTTCACGATGTTGCTTCCGCAAACGCGTAGTTCTGTCAGCCTTATGTATCGCGATCGCGAGTCTGTTGCTGCGATCACGTAGTGCATTTTTAGGAGCAGTGCATTTTCTTCTTCGTGATTCATTGATTCGCCTAGTGATTATAAGTACTCTATTTTAAGGGGTTTCGGCTATTTTTGCATATTTGGAGCTATGGAACTCGGATTGAGATGATTTTTGAAGCAATTTTTACCATATGAATTTGGGTAAGTGTTCTCTACTCGGTTTTGATTTTATTTCATAAATCTATCTTCATTTTTGGCATTTGATTGAGGATTTCAAGAGAGAAATTGGGGTTTTTTTGTCTAAAGTTTCATAGAGTGAATTTTTGAGTTTTGAACGTCGATTCGGAGTCGGATTTGAGTGAAACTAGATTGGACTCGTAATCGAATGAGTTGTCGGATTTTATGAGTTTTGTCGGGTTTCGAGGTGCGGTCCCAGGTTTGACTTTTTTGTTGACTTTAGGCTTTTGATTAAAGATTCGACCTTTATCATTTGGAATTGTTTCCTTAGGCATTATTTGATGTATTTGAGTTACTGTTGGCTAGTTTTAAGCCGTTCGGAGGTCCAGCCGAGCGATATGGCATTTTTGGAGTATCGTTTGGCTTGCTCGGTATATTGGATTTGGCTTGTTCGAGGTAAGTAACACTTCTAAACTTGGTGATGAGGGTATGAACCCCTGAATAAACGTGATATGTGTTTGGTGTTGAGGTGACGTACATGCTAGGTGACGGGCGTGTGGGCGTGCACCATGTGAATTATGACTCGGTTGTTTCTGTGGTACGTTGTAGTTACCTAATCTTGTTTTTATCCATGAGATCTCTACGCGCTAGAGTAATTGAGCTGTGATCCATGTTAGAAATCATGTTTAGGCTATATGCTTATTCTATTGGGACCCATTGAGGTCATATCTGATGTTGAGTTATTTGCTCAAATTGTAGTTACATACTCAGTCACACTCATTTATTTGCATATCATATCTCAGTCTCTGTTGCCATTTATTGATATATCATATCATCATTTTGGACTATTTTCATGACATTGTGAGCCCGAGAGACTGGAGAGATTGATGACTGAGTTGAGTCCTGAGAGCCGGATTGTGAGTGATATTGATGGAATCGGGCTGCACGTCGCACCAGGTATTATTGATTCATGACATTATTGTCTTATTATATCGCTTGGGCTGGATCTGCCCCTCCGGAATCTGCACACCCACAGTGAGCACGGTTGCTATTGATTCACGATAGGATCGGACTGTGAGCCGCAGCAGAATTTATTAGCGTTTGGGCTGGATCTGCCCTATACAGTGCTGAGTGACTGAGTGTGCTGAGTGATTGAGCGTGATGAGTGGGAGTGTGAAACTGTGATATTGAGTACTTTGAGAGTGTGAGTACATGAGTTCATCACTGTGACGCATTGCATCTGACATGCATACTTGACATGCAGGCATAGAGATGCATTTTCTCATGTTACACGGTTTGTGACATTTATGACTTCACATGCACATTGACATGTATGCATAGAGATCTACTTTTCTCATGCTATCTGAAATTGAATCATCTTATCTATTGTTGAAAGTTTTTTGGGAAAAATCAAAGGTTTCTGACTTACTCATATTTTGGTGATTTCAGTGAAGGATTTGGGTTTTACTGTTATACATGAAAAATATGACTATTTTTCGTAACAGTGAATGAGTTGAGCATTATATCTTTGAGCTATTCTTTTTTTAGTTTTATTATATTGTTATGAACTATTGTTGGCTATTGGTGTTGGACTCCAACCTTTGTCCCAGCTCGTCAGTACTTTCAACCTATGGTTAGGTTTGTTACTTATTGAGTACACGGGGTCGGTTGTACTTATACTGCACTTTTGCACCTTACGTACAGATTTTTGATGTTGATATTGATGTGTATGGCGGGAGCTGGCATGGAAGATGTACCTGCATTTTGGTTATTGCTGCTTTTTGTTCTTTGTAGATTTAGAATTATTAATCTGTTCATGTATACTTCAAACAGACGATGTATTTATTTCATACTAGCTTTGTAAACTCTAAATCTTAGAAGCTCATGACTTGTACTACCAGTCCTTGTGAATTCTTTATAAAAAAAGCACAGTTGTATTATCATTACTTCTCTTAATGAATCTCATTGGAATTGGTTTATTGTTAATTGGCTTAACTAGCAGGTTGGGGTTAGGTGCCATCACGACTAGTTGGATTTTGGGTCTTGACACAATAGTATATTATATATGTGGATCGGGTTGCACGCCACAATAGTATATTATATATGTTGATCGGGTTACACGCCTCGACAATGTGTGTGTGTGTGTGTGTGTGTGTGTGTGTGTGTGTGTGTGTGTGGAGGGGGATCAGATTGCACACTGCAACGGTATTGGTATTATATGCGTGGATCGGGTTGGTGCCACAACGGAGAGGTTGTATTGTGGTAAGTGACTTTTGATCACTTTTGTCCATAAATATTAAATACGTATTGATTTATACACCTAGATTATGTGTGTTTGAGATGAAATTTGGGGAATTTTGGTTTATGTATTGGAGAGTAAGATTTGGGGATTTGAGGGTTGATTTGTGGTTAGAATTGGATAATTTTGGTATATCTGGACTCGTAATTGAATGGGTGTTCGGATTTTATAATTTGTTGGGTTATAAGGTGCGGGCCCGAGGATGACTTTTTGGGTTAACTTTTTGAAATTGGTTAAAGATCTTAGCTTTATCGTATGGAATCGATTCCTATAGCTTATATTGATTATATTAAGTTGTTTGTGACTAGATTCGAGTCGTTCGGAGGCTGATTCGCGAAGCAAGGGTTTGTTAGAGCATTGAGTTGCGCACTTTGAGGTAAGTAACACTTCTAAACTTGGAACTGAGATATGAATCCCTGGAAAACGTGTTATATGATTTGTGTTAGGGTGACGCAAATGTTAGGTGACGGGCGTGTACAGTGGTAATCATTATTCGGTTATTTCTTTTGGACTGTGTTGTTATCAAGTCTTATTCTATCCGTGAAATCATTCATGTTAGAAAACATGTTTAGGCTATGTGCTTATTCTGTTGAGGCCTAGTGAGGTTATTTCTGCCGTATTGAATTATCTACTTTAACTGTAATTATGTACTCAGTCATGATCCTTCATTTGCATATCATATCTCAGTCTCCGTTATCATTTACTGTTATATTACATGTTCTTATTGTTTGGGCTAAGTAGTATGAGATTGTGAGCCTTTGAGACTTGAGAGATTGATGACTGAGTTGGGCCTGAGAGCCGCGTTGAGAGTGTTATTGTGGATCGGGATGTACGTCACAGCATGCCTTATATGCTTTATATTAGCGCTTGAGCAGGATCTGCTGCTCCGGATTCTGACATACCAATAGTGAGCGCAGGCACAATGATTTATATATACGTGCTTTGGTGAGGGGCATTGATGCCAGGCACCCGTACAATACTGAGTGATTATGTATGATGAGTGGGAATATGAGATAGACAGATTGAGCACTCTAAGAGTGTGAGTACCTGGAAATATCATTGTGATACCGAACTTTGACATGCATATTTGACATGTAGGCATAGAGATGTACCATTCCTCATGCTAGCTATACTTGACATGTTCTTATCCGTATTGGCCTTTAATTGTGAACTTGAAAGCATGCCTAAATTTCTGTACCCTGAACGAGATATGGAAGTTTCTCTGAGTTATTACTATCATTCTCATTACTATATCTGTATTGTCAATATATTGGTTCTGACTATATCCTTCTAAGCCCGCCACTGCTTTTAACCCAAGGTTAGTTTTGTTACTTATTGAGTATATTGGGTCGGTTGTACTCATACTACACTCTGTATTTCGTGTGCAGATTCAGGTACATCTGAACGCGATGACTACTAGATCGTAGCCAGTACTTGCTTGGAGACTTCAAGGTAGCTGCTATGACGTCCGTAGATCTTGACTCTCCTTCCTTTCATGCTTTTTTGTACTGTTTTATTAGTTAGACAGTTGTACTAAAGTTTGTTTTATGTTGAGATATTATAGTGCTCATGTACTCGATGACACCAGGTTTTGAGATGGTTGTAGTAGAGTTACAGTTGTCCTATCATAATTTATGAGATGTTTTCGCTGTTGAGCTTATTAAATCATGTTTTAGTTCAAATGCTTAGTTGTTATGTGATTGTTGGCTTGAGTAGTAAATCTGTTAGGCGTCATCACGATAGGTTGGGATTTTGGGTCGTGACATTTGCAATATATTGCAGATGAATTATCTTTTTATAAACTTAAACTTCATATTATCTTATTCGATGATCTAGATGTACAAATGATAATTCATTTTATGTAACCTTTTCTCAATTGTTTATTTTGTCTCCCCCTCATGTTAGAAAAACTAACTTGCTTCCTCAACTTTGAAAACTCACTTTTGTGCGTTTTGGTGTTAATCAAAATATACACCGCACATCAATAATAATAATAAGATTTAATTATTTGGTTTCTGATCTTGAACCATTTGTGAGGAGAGATATAATATATATCAAACTGATATAAATAACTTTGTTCTCATAAGCAATAATTTAGCTATTAAGTGGAGGCATTTAATAAATCATTTTGCTAAACCAACTGTGATATAAACCCAACTTATAAAGATGAACTGTCTTGAATAGAAAATCTGGAAATTATGCTATAAATTAAATTATTGAGTAAGTTATCTCGCAAATACCAGGTTGCGGATTAATTATAATCGTACATGAAACAATCTCATAGATGCATCTTATGTGGTATACATGGCAGGTGAATGAGCCCATATTCACCTTTGATATTTCCAGCATTCATGGGATTCATCCTAATTTTAGTTAGTCTATTAATTAATGAGAACAAACAACATAAGAGAATTCGTAAAGAACTTTCTAGTTATTTAATATTTACCCATGTGAATTATCTTTTATTTTTGAACATCATACTTAAATTAACATGGCTAAACTAATTATACCAACTTGATAAATTATTAATATTGATAAACTTCAAGCTTACACCATGACGTGTGCAATTATCAATAAACTCCAAGTTTATTTTTTTATATAATAAACTTCTACTTTATTGTGACATTCTTTTATTTGTGAAGTACAAACTGGAGAATAAAGTATGGTCATGATCAAAATCATTATAGTCAAGATATGTTGCTTTCATTACTTTTGCCCCGTAATAATGATATTGTCATAATCATAACAAGTACGTGATCAATGGCCGTTCATGCCATAATAATGAAATTATTTTCTTATTTCATCTCAAACCCCATTCTAGATGCGAGTTTGCTATATTCACTATTACTAGCACGTTCATATTCTTTCAAGAATGAAGATATATTCATAAATCACATGTTGTCGCATTCACATCATGAATGGACCATAATCATCTATATGTGCTTTACAAAATCTCATATCAAATGAATGGCAAATATTACTTTCACAGAGTGACAGATTATTTTGAGAATCCTTATTGTTCTCATTACCACAATGATGACGATTATAATTTCATCTATTGCCACGTCCACATCCATTGATACCACATTCTCTTAAGGGAATGAGAATGAAGCAAATTCAATGGGACGAGTTTCCACTTCTTATGCTCACAATCATGCATAAATTTGATCACGACAAGACATAAAAATTTTATCACTTCGGGTGGTTATAATTTCTTACAAACTCTATTAGAGTTATAATCAATATTTACTGTCTTTGCTTGTATCTAAAATCAAATTATAGAATTTCAAGAATTTAAAAGAGAAAATAAGGTAAAATACTTACCTAAATCCAGAATTTATTTCTAAAGGAAGTTCATGGAGTAATTGACAATCATTATCCTCCCGGTGACCAAAACAGACGCCTAGTATTGGAATTTCAATGCATTTACGCAAGAGCCTCATGCAAATTCCTATATCTTCTCTCGACGGGTGGTTTAATTTTTCAAACATTAGATAACTAATTAATAGGACAAGAGTGTGTTGCTTTAGTGGTAAGCACCCTCCACTTCCAACCAAGAGGTTGTGAGTTTGAGTCACCCCAAGAGCAAGGTGGGGAGTTCTTGAAGGGAGGGAGCCGAGGGTCTATCAGAAACAACCTCTCTACCCTAGGGTAGGGGTAAGGTCTGCGTACACACTACCCTCCCCAGACCCCACTTGTGGGATTATACTGGGTTGTTGTTGTTGTAGATAACTAATTAATAGTATATCTACAAATTAAACAACCACCCTCTACTCAATTGGTTAGAGTCTCGTGGTGATAACGTGTTATAAAACAGTAAAAGAAGAAGAAGAGTATTGCAAAGAAAAGCAGAGAGAGAAAATTCTTATTGATTTGGGATGAATTATAATGGAATAGAACTCCTCTTTTTACAGGAAAAAAGTGACTTAGCCAAAAAGAAACAAACTTTAAAATCTCTCTAAAAGATAAACATTCACCATAAATAAAATAATATTTATAACATTTTATAAATTTTACCTATACCTAATTATTACCATTATTAGTAAGGTTTTCATTTAATTACCTAACAAATACATATTTATCAATTATATACAAAATAATAGATTAGCCTCCAATCTTCTTCATCTTCTCTATCTTTCCTCTCACATTACACTTCATATGCCTTGGCTCGTTAACCTTAAGAATCATCTAATTTTAAAGTACGGACCGAAATTTCAAGTAAAAATATCTGTTATAATAGGTTTACTTCATAACAACATTAATTGTCCAAGAAGTTGGTGTTGTTGGCAAAAGTTCAAGCGGATGAAGTCGACAGGGAATGCAAGTTGTCAATTAATTAACAACTTACAATTGCTATTTAATATTAACGTAAAGAAAGATCTATACACCTTAATTATATGTAAACTTCGTTAAAAACCTCATTGACAATTATTAAAAAGTTTTCAAGTTTTGAATTCAAAAATTTAATATTGCGAAATTATTATTTATTTATTGGGAATATCCTTTGAAATTTATATCTCAATTTTGAGGGAGTTCGATGGAGACTCGAGTTAGTTTTGTTTGGAATTTCAGATTGAAATTCGAAAAGAAAAATATAAAAATCGTATATATTTTATATACCGAGTGTACAAATAACATATAAAATACATAAAACTAACATAACTGTATGTGAGTTGTATGTGCTTGACCGGATATGTATAATAAAAATATATATATATATATTGTAAGAAAACTCTAGTTACTTTTGTAAATAAGAAAACCTAGCTAAAGCGTGTAAATATTGTCCTAATTTTGTATGTATATGAAAATATTCCTTGCATTTATTCCCTCCTAGTATGTTATATTAGATTAAAATTATAAGTTTATTAAATATTTTTAATTATATAAATATATTATTTTGAAATAAACTATTAAATAAATAATGTCATGAAATAAGAAAGTACTTTTTTTTTATAATTATTGACACATCGGGCTGACGGCTTGATCGAGTTGGCCAAAAGTTAATCCAAGATCTTTAGTATACATGGCATATACAACAATATAGATCGGGGTTTATCTAACCAATATATTTGATGGGAAATATAAATTTATATGTAAAGTTTCATTAAAATTACAACAAATGGTGAATATAAACTACAATTTCAGAAGCAGCTTAATGAAACATCGTTTGCCTTTTTTATCCATTAAAAATAAATTTCACATTAAGTAAAAAATAATTTAAGTTACATTTCTAAAATTTAGGACATTGAAATCAATTAAATTTTGCTTGTTAAACTGTACGAACTATATATCAAGTTTTTATATTTAAAAAATTTAAAGTCAACTATAATTTAAATACATCGTTTTTTTAAGTTGGACAAAATAATTATTAGCCCGTCATTATGAGCATGTTTCTTCCTATTACGACCCAAAATCCTACCAATAATAGTGATAGTACCTAACCCCCCAACTAGCTAGGTAAGCCAACATTCAAATCAACCAAAAAAAGACAAGTACAATAGCATGACCCAAAATTTTAACCACGAGACCGTGATGGCGCCTAACATTTGCTTGCTAGGAAAACCAACATTAGCTATACAATTAATCAATTTAACAACTTAAAAACAATATTTTATGAAAATAAGATTAAAATACTCTAATATATATATATATATATATATATAATGAATCCATACACAATGCCGTCTAGACTAATCCCAGAAATTGGTATCACAAGTACATGAGCTACTAGATTACTACAAATAGAGTCTAAAATGAAATACAACTGTCTGATACAAAATAAACAGTATCATAGAGAGGAAGGAGACTTCAGGGTCTGCGAACGATGTGCAACTCTACCTCAAGTCTCCTAAAAGGACGGGCCCGAGCAATCTCCGCTACGCGCCGCTAGGACCAACATCGGAATCTGGACAAGAAGTGTAGTATGAGTACAACCGACCCTATGTACTCTGCAAGTGCCGACCTAACCTCGGCGAAGTAGTGACGAGGCTATGACAAGACACTCACTATAGCATGTACATCATAAGCAGAAAAACAATAACAAAGTAGAGAAACATCTAATTATCATGAAAACCGAAATAAGGATAAATGACGGATACCCCAAAATATCATCATTACTCAGTCTCAAAACACAATACGGTAACGGTAACCAACAAACAAGAATAACCACAATACAACCTCTACGTTGCGGCGCCAACCCGATCCACACATATAATACAAATACCGTGTATTATATGCAATCCGATCCCTCCTAGGAATAAAACAAGATAGTGATCATGTATCCATTTAACCCAATTAATCCTAATAGGTGTAAATATCACCTTATAAAGTATATGGAGATCATCATCCCAATAAAATTTATGCATGCCTAGATTAATACAATAAAAATTTCTCTTAGATGCACTATGCAATGGAACTTGCAATTCGATCTTGTCGGTAAGGTAGTCCATAGGTATACATGACAAAGAAATTATAAAAGATTGAACACATATCCATTTAATATAAGTATCTCTACCACATGTATCAAAGAAGATACTTTTATGATATAGCCAACTATCTACAATTACAAATCTCATGGATTCCTCTACATGAAAGAGTATTTGATCACAAGAATTACAACAATTATGCATATCCTCTTTACTAGTAGCAAACACTTTTACAAGCTCACAATGAACATAATTTGAAGAATGACTCCCCATCTCACAACAAAAATCACATTCTAGCAATTTATCACATGAAAACTCATTAGACACTTGAATAAGAGAAGAAGAAATATTTAACTCATTCGCAAGCCTCTTCTCATAAATTTCATATCTCTTTGCACCAAGTTGGAATACATAATCATCTATGTCATACTGAATTTCAAAAGACAGTAAATTACTCTTGCACTTGAACTTAGATATTACAGTTAATGACTTGGTATGCATCGAAATATCATCATCCACAAAAATTATAAAGTCTCCAACATAAGAAATAAGAGTATAGTTCATTACCTCCAAAAATACCTTCGGTGTTCTAGAAAGGCCAAGAATTCGAATAAACCAATTATACATACCATACTTGGACTTATTTACCAATAGAACATCATCACCTTGTATTCTTTTATTCAATGGCTCCAACTTAGCAATGCTTTTAGGCAACTCCATGTCATAAACTTGTAAATAAAGATCAAAATAATCAAAATATTCAATAATAAATAATTTAACCAAGCTTTTATCTTCCATCATCCAACAAGAATTTATTTCGCCAAATTCATGTTGGAATTCAATTGGATCCTTTACCGCCATCTCTTGCGCCTCACCTCCCCTTTCAAAAGGTCTTTCAACATGTGGGCGCACAAAATCACATGAACTAATACAAGAATAATTAATGGATTACGAAGTAAAGAAAACTTTTTCTTGCTTACACTCTCTTTGGCTTTTATCACAAGACTAACTTTCTCCTCACCCTTAGCCTCTTTTCTCTTACTAAAGTTTTTTTTCTTTTTCTTCACTCAAACTCTCTTGTTTTTCTCTCTTTACCTCACAGACTTTTGTTATGTAATGACACGGCCGGTCGTTTTGAGTATTATAACCCCGTTCCCTCATTTACTGCTCAATTTATGCTTTGCAATTATTTTATGACTTACCGGGTTAGTTGGTTCGGGTCCGGAAGAAATTCGGAGTAAAATGAGACACTTAGTCTCATAATTAAAAATTTAAGTTAGAAAAGTCGACTGGATGTGGACTTATGTATAAACGACCTTGGATTCGAATTCTGATAATTCCAATAGCTCCGTATAGTGATTTTGGACTTAGGAGCATGTCCGAAAAATTATTTGGAGGCCAGTGGTGGAATTAGGTTTGAATTGGTGAAAGTTGAAAATTCAGCGATTTCGATCGGCAGTGGAAAAATTTGATATCGGGGTCGAAATGGAATTTCGGAAATTGGAGTAGGTTCGTAGTGTCATATGTGATGTATGTGCAAAATTTGAGGTCATTTGGACGTGGTTTGGTTGGTTTCGGCATCTGTTGTTGAATTTATAAGTTTAGAAGTTCTTAGGCTTGAATCCGAGAGTAATTTGGTGTTCTGATGTTGTTTTGAGTGATTCCAAGGTTCGACTAAGTTTGTATGGTATTTTAGGATTGGTTGGTATGTTTGGTTGAGGTCCCGGAGGACTCGGGTGTATTTCGGGGTGAGTTTTGAGCGAGTTCGGGCATTTCCGGAACTCAGGTATGGTTGTGATGCTTTGAATTTCGTGGACCTCAGCAGAATTTAGCGGCCGCGCTTGGAATTTCGCGGACCGCATAGCGGTCGCACTCCGGGGAAAAGTTCTTCAAATCCGCTGGTCTGACTTCGGAAGCCTATATCTTTTGATCTACAAGGAATTTTGAGATGATTCAAAAACTAAAGTTGTAGCCCTTTGTGTCTAGCTTCCAGAAAGGTAAATAAGTCATCATTTGAACATCTGTAGAGAAAGTTATGGCCAAAATACTAAAGCATGGCAGTATAACCATCAAGAATTTCGCGGACCGCAGCATAATTTCGCAGCCGCAGGACTTGGGAGGTACGACCGCGCTTGGAATTTCACGGACCGCAAAGTTGGAGCTCAGAGGGTGCACTATATAAACGGGGTTTAGGGTATTATTTCACATTTTGGACCTAGGGAGCTCGGTTTGTGGCGATTTTTCGTGATTTTTTCAAGAAATTCATCGGGGTAAGTGATTTAACTCGAATTTAGTTAATATACATGAATATATCGATGATTTCATCATCTGATTAGTACTTTGAGGTGGAAATTTGGGAAAAATTGTAGAAACTTCATAAAACGAATTTTTGGGATTTGAACACCTATTCGGAGTCGGATTGGAGTAAAATTAGTATGGTTGAATTCGTAATTGAATGGGTTATCAGATTTTGTAACTTTTGTCGGGTTCCGAGACGTGGGCCCCACGGGCGATTTTTGAGCTAAATTTCGGAATTTTATGGAAAATTAGCATTTTCTTATAGAATTAATTCCAATAAATTTTATTGACCGAAACGAATTAATTGTGACTAGATACGAGGCTGTCGAAGACAAATTCTCGAGGCAAGGGCATAGCAGAGTGAGAAATTACACGGTTTGAGGTAAGTAACACTTTTAAACTTGGTTCTGAGGGTATGAATCCCCGAATTTGGTATGATATAAATTGTTTGGAGGTGACATACACGATAAGTGACGAGCATGTGGACGTGCACCATATAAATTGTGTCTTGAATAAATCCTGTGAAGTTGTAAAATCAAAGATTCATGTTATTATCTGAACATGCGGCACATGTTAGAGCAATTGAGCTGAGGCTTGAAATAAAGATCGTGTTTAGGCTACATGCCAATATTTTAGGACCCATGGGGTCGTGTTGTTATTGAATTAATTGTTCAAAAATATATATTTTCACACTCAGTAATAATTGTCCATTTTAAGGATATTTATGGGATTGAGTTGCGCAACGCAGCAGGCCATAATGGCTTTATACATTACTATTTTATGGATTGGGGCTGCCCGCTTGTAGCAGGCCTTATCGGCTTTACTATTTTATGGATCGGGGCTGCCCGCCTGCAGCAGGCCTTATAGGCTTTACTATTTTATGGATCGGGGCTACCCGCCTACAGCAGGCCTTATAGGATTTGTTATTATACGAATCGGGATTGCCCGCCTACAGTAGGCCATATTGGCTTTGTATTACGCTTGGGCTGAAGGAGCTCCCCTGGAGTCTGTACACACCCCCAGTGAGCGTAGATGATCATCGATATTCGGGATGGACTTCCCAAGGTATGGACTTGCCTTACTTACTGCTTATATATATATTTGGGATGGATTTTCCCAGGGTATGGACTTGCCTTACTTATTTGTATTATAATGAGTTTACCTGAACATGGATCTTGATCGTATTATTTATACTTGGGGATAAATTATCTGTAACGACCCGACCGGTCGTTTTGAATATTATAACCCCATTCCCCCATTTACTGCTCAAATTATGTCTTGCAATTAATTTATGACTTATCGGGTTAGTTGGTTCGGGTCCGGAAGGAATTCAGAATGAAATAAGACACTTAGTCTCATAATTGAAAATTTAAGTTAGAAAAACGAACCGGATATGGACCTATGTGTAAACGACCTCGGATTTGAATTTTGATAATTCCAATAGCTCCGTATGGTAATTTTGGGCTTAGGAGCATGTCCAGAATATTATTTGGAGGTCCATAGTAGAATTAGGCTTGAAATGCCGAAAGTTGAATTTTTGAGAAGTTTGACCAGGGGGTTGACTTTTTGATATCGGAGTCGGAATCCGATTCTAAAAATTGGAATACCTCTGTTCTTGTGTGCAAAATTTAAGGTTAATCGGACGTGATTTGATAGGTTCCGGAGTCGTTTGTAGAAATTAGAAATTTCAAAGTTCATTAGGCTTGAATTGGGGTGTAATTCATGGTTTTAGCATTATTTTAGGTGATTTGAGGGTTCGACTAAGTTCGTATGATGTTTTAGGACTTGTTGGTATATTTGGTTGAGGTATCGAGGGGCTCGGGTGAGTTTCAGATGGTTAACGGGTTGGATTTTGGACTTGGAACTCTGCTGGAATTTTTCTGATGCACCATCTGGTTTCCTTCATCGCGTTCGCGAGTGGAGCCTCGCGTTCGCGAAGAGGAACTGAGAGGCGGGCAATATTTGTTCTTCGCGTTCGCGAAGAGAAGCACGCATTCGCGAAGGGTGGACTGGGTGTGCATTGCGAACGCGAGAGATGTTACGCGTTCGCGAAGAAGAGAGGAAGCAGCTGAGAACCCCCAGGCAATTGGTCTACGCGTTCGCGATGGGTTGAACGCGTCCGCGTAGAAGGCATTGAGGCAGTGGTATTTTGTGCTTCGCGAATGCGAGGGTGATGTCACATTCGCGAAGGAAGAATCTGGACGGGAGCTATTTTGTGCTTCGCGAACGCGAGGCACTGACCGCATTCGCGAAGAAGAAAAGCCTGGGCACTGAGTTTAAGTTCTGAAAATGGGACCTTGTCCCATTTTCAGTTTTTGACGATTTGGAGCTCGGATTTGAGGCGATTTTGGGTGATTTTCAGAGAAAACAACGGGATAAGTATTTTTAACTCAATATTGGTTAAATTACCCGAATCCATGGTTATTTTTATCATTTAATTGGTGAATTGAGTTGGGAAAATTTGAAAACCCTCTTGGTTTAAATTGAAGATTTGAGGGTCGAGTTGGGGTCGGATTTTGATAAAATTGGTATGGTTAGACTCGTGGTTGAATGGGTTTCCGTATTTTGTAACTTTTGTCGAGTTCCGAGCCGTGGGCCCCACAGGCATTTTTTGAGCTATTTTTCGGATTTTTATGGAAAATCAATATTTTCTTATGGAATTAATTCCAATGAATTTTATTGACTGAAACGAACTATTTATGACTAGATTCAAGGCGTTTGGAGACCAATTCACGAGGAAAGGGCATTGCAGAATAAGAATTTCATGGCTTGAAGTAAGTAACAGTTTTAAATCTGGTCCTGAGGGTATTAAACCCCAGATTTTGGTATCATGTGATTATTTTGGAGGTGACGCACATGCTAGGTGACGGGCATGTGGGCGTGCACCGAGGGTATTGTGACTTGGTCTATTCCAGAAAACTTTAAAGTTGAATAATTTATTTTTCGCTATATGCTCTCTATGTTTTGACAAAATTTGATTGTAAATTATGTTAGAAATCATGCTTAGGCTAAGTGATAGTACTGTTGGGACCCACAGAGGTCGCGTACTTGTTGAATTGCCTGCTAAATGCTATATGTACTCAGTCTCAGTTTTTACTTGCACATTTTATCTCAGTCTCTGTTATTATTATTGATACATCATATCATTGTTGTTTGGGCTGATTTCATGATTATTGAGAGCCCGAGAAATTGGAGAGATTTATGACTGAGTGAGGACGAGGGCCTGATTGTGAGATATTGATACTATAGCACGTGAGTTGGCCGTGCAGATCCTTATATTATGCTATAGCACGTGAGTTGGCCGTGCGGATCCTTATATTATACTATAGCACATGAATTGGCCGTGCGGATCCTTATATTATACTATAGCACGTGAGTTGGCCCTGCGGATCCAGATATTTATATTGTGGCACGTGAGTTGGCCGTGCGGATCCAGATATTTATATTTTAGCACGTGAGTTGTCCGTGCAGCACGTGAGTTGTCCGTGCAGATTATAGCGCTTGGGCTGTAGGAGCCCCTCCGGAGTCTGTACACCCCCAGTGAATGCGGGTACCCATTGAGTGAGTGATGAGGGTTGGGAGCCCAGTGTGTGATTGTTGTCCTGAGAGGTTGTACTTGATTTCCATTTGTTGTTGCACTTAGTTGCTATCTGTCATTGTTGTGAAATTTCTGAAAGATTGTTGATATACGGATTACATGAACAGGAACTGTATAAAAATTGATTTGACATTAAAATGCCAGATTTGATAGCATGTCTATTCTTTGTTGGATTACTGGAAATGAACCATAACTATGTAGCTCGTTACTATCTTCAGTTCATTATTTATTATTGTTATTTGCTGAGTTGGTTGTACTCATACTATACCCTGCACTTCGTATGCAGATCCAGGTGTTCCCGGACATAGCAGGTGTTGATCCTTTCGCGCGGTTGATTTTCAAATGATTTTGAGGTAGCTGCTATGTTCTGCAGACCTTATCTCTCCTTCTCTATTTCTTTGTTCACTGTATTTGGTCTCAGACTATTAGAGACTATATTTTCCATACTTGTATTCATATTAGATGCTCATGTACTCAGTGACACCAGGTTTTGGGGAGTGTTTGTATTGTATTTAAATATTATATTTTCAATCTTGAGAGAAATTGTGGTTTATTGAGATTTTCGGCTTGCCTAGTATTGAGATAGGTGCCATCACGATGGGTGAGATTTTGGGTCGTGACTTTTTGGTATTAGAGCCTAGGTTACATAAGTCTCACGAGTCATGAGCAGGTTTAGTAGAGTCTTGCGGATCGGTACGGAGACGTCTGTACTTATCTTCTAGAGGCTGCAGAACCCTTAGAAAAATTTCACTTTCTTGTATTCTGTCGTGTGAATTTGTTGATTCTGGAAACTAAATTTCTGCTATTCTATTCTCTCACAGATGGTGAGGAGACATACTACCGAATCGGACGGTCAGCCACCAGTGTCGCTAGTTAGGGCCACGAGAGGCCGGGGCCGAGGTAGAGGTCGAGGTGTAGCTCGTACCACAGTTGGAACAGCACTTGTAGTACCACCAGTTATTCCAGCTCAGGAGCAGATTCCAAATATAGTTGAGCCGACAGGATCAACTCAGGCACCAGCTGTTATTATTGAGATTGCAGGCATTCAGGAGACTTTGGCCCAGATATTAGCAGCCTGCACTGGTCTTGCTCAGGTGGTTTCGGCTCAGGCCGCACCTGCCACTTCTCAGGCTGGGGGAGGTACTCATACCCCCGTTGCCCTTACTCCAGACCAGGTAGTACAGGGACTTCAGATACCGGGGGCACTACCAGCCCAGCCGGTTGCAGCTGCTCAGGCCCCGGTAGTTCCTGTTATGGCAGATGATGAGCAGAGGAGACTTGAGAGATTTGAGAGGCTTCGACCTCCACCATTTAGAGGTATTGAGTCAGAGGATGCTCAGGATTTTCTGGATAGGTGTCAACGGATGCTTCGGACAACGGGTATTCTGGATACCAGTGGGGTCCTACTTTTCAGTTTTCTGGGTTTGCACTCAGATGGTGGGAGACTTACGAGAGACGTAGGCCTGTTGGCGTAACACCCCTTACTTGGCTTCAGTTCTCTGTTGTCTTTTTGGAGAAGTTCGTACCTCAGTCCCGCAGAGAAGAGCTGCGCAGACAGTTTGAGCAGCTTCGCCAGGGTGATATATCCGTAACGCGGTACAAGATGAGATTTTCTAAGTTGGCTCGTCACGCAGTCTGGTTGGTTCCCACTGATAGGGAGAGGATTAGGAGGTTTATTGATGGCCTCACATATCAGCTGCGGTTACTTATGACTAGGGAGAGAGTATCTGGTGCTACTTTTGATGAGGTAGTGGACATTGCTCAACAGATAGAGATGGTTCATAGCCAGGAACGAGGAGAGAGAGAGGCTAAGAGGCCTCGTGGTCTGGGTGATTACATAGGTGTTCCTTCAGGGGGTCAGTTTCACCGTGGTAGGGGTCGTTCTTACAGACACGCTCAGATGGGTCGTCCAGCTCATCGTGGTGCATCAGCTAGCCATGGTTCTTACAGTGTTCACTCAGGCCAGTCTTCATTCATGGCACTACCAGCGCAGAGTTCTCATCATGCCTCGTTCGCACATACTTCTGCAGGTCATCCCTCGGGGTATGAGGAGCAGCAGTTCCATCAGAGGAAGGGTTATTTCGAGTGCGGAGAATTTGGTCATTTCAAGAGAGAGTGTCCTAGGCTATTGAGTGGGGTTTCACAACAAAGTTCTCGACCGACGGCACCGGCACCAGCAGTTACACCACCCGCCCTGCCATCTCGAGGTAGGGGTCAGGCAGCTAGGGGTCACCCAAGAGGGGGAGGCCGATCAGGAGGCGGGCAGGCTCGATTCTATGCTTTTCCTGCCAGGCCAGATGCTGTTGCCTCAGACGCAGTGATCACATGTATTGTTTTAGTGTGCCACAGGGAGGCTTCTATATTATTTGACCCTGGTTCCACTTATTCATATGTATCATCATATTTTGCTCATTATCTGGATATGCCCTGTGAGTCCTTAGTTTCACCTGTTTGTGTATCTACACCGGTGGGCGATATTATTACTGTGGATCGTGTGTATCGGTCGTGTGTGGTATATATTGGGGAACTAGAGACTAGAGTTGATCTTTTATTACTCGGTATGGTTGATTTCGATGTAATCCTAGGTATGAATTGGTTGTCTCCATGTCATGCTATTCTGGACTGTCACGCAAAAATTGTGATGTTGACGATGTCGGGGTTGCCAAAGGTTGAATGGAGGGGTTCTCTAGATCTTGTTCCTAGCAGGGTAATTTCTTATTTGATGGCCCAACGTATGGTTGGAAAGGTATGCTTGTCATATTTGGCCTTTGTGAGAGATGTTGATGCAGATGCTCTTATTATTGATTCAGTACCGATCATGCGAGACTTTCCTAATATATTTCCTACAGGCCTACCGGGTATGCCACCCGACAGGGATATTGATTTCGGTATTGACTTGGTGCAGGGCACTCAGCCCATTTCTATTCCTCCGTATCGTATGGCACCAGCTAAGTTAAAAGAATTAAAAGAGCAACTTCAGGAACTCCTTAAAAAGGGGTTTATTAGGCCTAGTGTGTCACCTTGGGGTGCACCGGTTCTATTTGTGAAAAAGAAAGACGGTACTATGCGAATGTGCATTAATTATAGGCAGTTGAACAAAGTTACAATCAAGAATAAATATCCATTGCCGCATATTGATGATTTATTTGACCAGCTTCAGGGAGCGAGAGTGTTCTCCAAAATTGATTTGAGGTCTGGGTATCACCAATTAAAAATTCGGGATTCGGATATTCTAAAGACGGCATTCAGGACTCGTTATGGCCACTATGAATTTTTTGTGATGTCTTTTGGGCTAACCAATGCCCCAGCGGCATTTATGCATTTGATGAATAGTGTATTTCAGCCATATCTTGATTTATTTGTCGTGGTATTCATTGATGATATTTTGGTGTACTCACGTAGCCAGGAGGAGCATGCACAACACTTGGGTATTGTATTACAGAGGCTGAGAGAGGAGAAACTTTATGCCAAATTCTCTAAGTGAGTTCTGGCTTAGTTCGGTGGCATTCTTGGGACATATAGTGTCCATTGAAGGTATTAAGGTGGATCCGAAGAAAATAGAGGCAGTTCAGAATTGGCCCAGGCCATCCTCAGTTACTGAGATTTGGAGTTTTCTCGGTTTGGCCGGTTATTATCGTCGTTTCGTGGAGGGTTTCTCGTCTATTGCATCGCCTATGACTAAATTGACCCAGAAAGGTGCTCCTTCAGGTGGTCGGATGAATGTGAGGAGAGCTTTCAGAAGCTCAAGACAGCTTTGACTACAACTCTAGTATTGGTGTTGCCTACAGGTTCAGAGTCTTATACTGTGTATTGTGACGCGTCGCAGATTGGTCTCGGTGCAGTACTTATGCAAGACGGTAGGGTGATTGCCTATGCGTCCAGACAGTTAAAGGTACATGAGAAGAATTATCCAGTCCATGATCTTGAGTTAGCAGCTATTGTTCATGCCTTAAAAATTTGGCGGCATTACTTGTACGGTGTCCAATGTGAGGTATATACCGATCATCAGAGTCTGCAACATTTATTTAAACAGAAGGATCTTAACTTGCGGCATCGAAGGTGGTTGGAGTTGCTTAAGGATTATGATATCACCATTCTCTATCATCCCGAAAAGGCCAATATGGTGGCCGATGCTTTGAGTCATAAGGCAGAGAGTTTGGGCAGCTTAGCATACTTACCAGTAGAAGAGAGGCCTTTAGGCTTGGAGGTTCAGGCCTTGGCTAATCAGTTTGTTAGATTGGATATTTTCGAGCCGAATCAAGTTTTGGCCTGTGTGGTTTCTCGGTCTTCTTTATATGATCGCATCAGAGAGCACCAGTATGATGATCCACATCTGCTTGTCCTTAAGGACACGGTTCAGCACGGTGATGCCAAGGAAGTCACTATTGGAGATGACGGTGTATTACGGATGCATGGGAGGCTATGTGTACCTAATGTAGATGGTTTGCGTGAGCTGATTCTCCAGGAAGCTCACAGTTCGCGGTCCTCTATTCATCCAGGCGCCGCGAAGATGTATAAGGATTTGAGACAGCACTATTGGTGGAGACGGATAAAGAAAGATATAGTTGGGTTTGTATCTCGGTGTTTAAATTGTCAACAGGTAAAGTACGAGCACCAGAGACCGGGCGGATTGCTACAGAGACTTGAAATTCCAAAGTGGAAGTGGGAGCGTATTACCATGGACTTCGTAATTGGACTCCCACGAACTTTGAGAAAGTTTGATGTTGTTTGGGTGATAGTAGATTGGTTGATCAAGTCTGCGTATTTTATTCCAGTTGGTACTAATTATTCTTCGGAGCGGTTGGTTGGGATTTATATTCGCGAGATTGTTCGCCTACACGGTGTGCCGGTGTCCATTATTTCAGATCATGGTACACAGTTTACCTCAGAGTTTTGGAGGGCAGTGTAGCGAGAATTGGGCACACAGGTTCAGTTGAGTATAGCATTTCATCCTCAGACGGACGGACAGTCCGAGCGCACTATTCAGATATTGGAGGATATGCTACGCGCTTGTGTCATTGATTTTGGGGGTTCTTGGTATCAATTTCTGCCACTTGCAGAGTTTGCTTACAATAATAGCTACCAGTCAAGCATTCAGATGGCTCCGTATGAAGCTTTATATGGGAGACGGTGTCGGTCTCCGGTGGGTTGGTTTGAGCCAGGTGAGGTTAGGCTATTGGGTACTGACTTGGTTCAGTATGCTTTAGAGAAGGTCTAAGTGATTCAGGAACGGCTTCGCACGACACAATCTAGATAGAAGAGTTATGCCGACAGGAAGGTTCGTGATGTTGTTCACATGGTTGGGGAGAAGGTTCTGCTCAAGATTTCACCCATGAAGGGTGTGTTGAGGTTCGGGAAAAAGGGCAAGTTGAGCCCTCGATATATTGGGCCTTTTGAGATACTTAAGAAAATTGGGGAGGTGGCTTATGAACTTGCTTTGCCACCTAGTCTATCAGGTGTTCATCCAGTGTTCCATGTATCCATGCTCCGAAAGTATGTCGGGGATCCGTCTCACATTCTGGATTTCAGTACAGTACAATTGGACGGTAATTTGACTTATGATGTGGAGCCGGTGGCTATTTTAGACCGACAGGTTCGAAAGCTGAGGTCAAAGAATATAGCATCAGTGAAGGTGCAGTGGAGAGGCCATTCAGTCGAAGAAGCTACTTGGGAGACTGAGCAGGAGATGCAGAACAAATATCCACACTTATTTGAGACTCCAGGTATTATTCTAAACCTGTTCGAGGATGAACGTTTGTTTAAGAGGGGGAGAATGTAACGACCCGGCCGGTCATTTTGAATATTATAACCCCGTTCCCCCATTTACTGCTCAAATTATGTCTTGCAATTGATTTATGACTTATTGGGTTAGTTGGTTCGGGTCCGGAAGGAATTCAGAATGAAATAAGATACTTAGTCTCATAATTGAAAATTTAAGTTAGAAAAATGGATCGGATATGGACCTATGTGTAAACGACCTTGGATTTGAATTTTGATGATTCCAATAGCTCCGTATGGTGATTTTGGGCTTAGGAGCATGTCCAGAATATTATTTGGAGGTTCATAGTGGAATTAGGCTTGAAATGCCGGAAGTTGAATTTTTGGGAAGTTTGACCGGGGGGTTGACTTTTTGATATCGGGGTTGGAATACCTCTATTATATCATTTATGACTTGTATCCAAAATTTGAGGTCAATCGGACGTGATTTGATAGGTTCCGGAGTCGTTTGTAGAAATTAGAAATTTCAAAGTTCATTAGACTTGAATTGGGGTGTAATTCATGGTTTTAGCGTTGTTTTAGGTGATTTGAGGGTTCGACTAAGTTCGTATGATATTTTAGGACTTGTTGGTATATTTGGTTGAGGTCCCAAGGGGCTCGGGTGAGTTTCAGATGGTTAACGGGTTGGATTTTGGACTTGGAACTCAGCTGGAATTTTTCTGATGCACCATCTAGTTTCCTTCACCGCGTTCGCGAGTGGAGGCTCGCGTTCGCGAAGAGGAACTGAAAGGCAGGCAATATTTGTTCTTCGCGTTTGCGAAGAGAAGCATGCGTTCGTGAAGGGTGTACTGGGTGTGCATCGCGAACACGAGAGTGTTACGCGTTCGCGAAGAAGAGAGGAAGCAACTGAGGACCACTAGGCAATTGGTCTACGTGTTCGCGATGGGTTGAACGCGTTCGCGTAGAAGGCATTGAGGTAGTGGTATTTTGTGCTTCGCGAACGCGAGGGTGATGTCGCGTTCGCAAAGGAGGAATTTGGACGGGAGCTATTTTGTGCTTCGCGAACGCGAGGCACTGACCGCCTTCGCGAAGAAGAAAAGCCCGGACAGTGAGTTTAAGTTCTTCCCATTTTCAGTTTTTGACGATTTGGAGCTCGGATTTGAGGCGATTTTGGGTGATTTTCAGAGGAAACAACGGGGTAAGTGTTCTTAACTCAATATTGGTTAAATTACCCAAATCCATGGTTATTTTTATCATTTAATTGGTGAATTGAGTTGTGAAAATTTGAAAACCCTCTTGGTTTAAATTGAAGATTTGAGGGTCGAGTTGGGGTCGGATTTTGGTAAAATTGGTATGGTTAGACTAGTGGTTGAATGAGTTTCCGGATTTTGTAACTTTTGTCGAGTTTCGAGACGTGGGCCCCACAGGCAATTTTTGAGCTAATTTTTTGATTTTTATAGAAAATCATTATTTTCTTATGGAATTTATTCCAATGAATTTTATTGACTGAAATGAACTATTTATGACCAGATTCGAGGCGTTTGGAGACCAATTCACGAGGAAAGGGCATTGCAGAATAAGAATTTCACGACTTGAAGTAAGTAACAGTTTTAAATCTAGTCTTGAGGGTATTAAACCCCAGATTTTGGTATCATGTGATTATTTTGGAGGTGACGCACATGCTAGGTGACGGGCGTGTGGGCGTGCACCGAGGGGATTGTTACTTGGTTTGTCCCAAAAAACTGTAAAGTTGAATAATTTGTTGTTAGCTATATGCTCTCTATGTGTTGACAAAATTTGACTGTAAATCATGTTAGAAATCATGCTTAGGCTATGTGATAGTACTGTTGGGACCCACATAGGTCGCGTACTTGTTGAATTGCCTGCTAAATGCTATATGTACTCAGTCTCAATTTTTACTTGCACATTTTATCTCAGTCTCTGTTATTATTATTGATACATCATATCATTGTTGTTTGGGCCGATTTCATGATTATTGAGAGCCTGAGAGACTGGAGAGATTTATGACTGAGTGAGGCCGAGGGCGTGATTGTGAGATATTGATACTATAGCACGCGAGTTGGCCGTGCAGATCCTTATATTATACTATAGCACGTGAGTTGGCCGTGCGGATCCTTATATTATACTATAGCACGTGAGTTGGCCGTGCGGATCCTTATATTATACTATAGCACGTGAGTTGGCCGTGCGGATCCAGATATTTATATTGTGGCACGTGAATTGGCCGTGCGGATCCAGATATTTATATTTTAGCACGTGAGTTGTCCGTGCAGCACGTGAGTTGTCCGTGCAGATTATATCGCTTGGGCTGTAGGAGCCCCTCCGGAGTCTGTACACCCCTAGTGAACGCGGGTACCCATTGAGTGAGTGATGAGGGTTGGGAGCCCAGTGTGTGATTGTTGTCCTGAGAGGTTGTACTTGATTTCCATTTGTTGTTGCACTTAGTTGCTATCTGTCATTGTTGTGAAATTTCTGAAAGATTGTTGATATACGGATTACATGAACAGGAACTGTATAAAAATTGATTTGACATTAAAATGACAGATTTGATAGCATGTCTATTCTTTGTTGGACTACTGGAAATGAACCATAACTATGTAGCTCGTTACTATCTTCAGTTCATTATTTATTATTGTTATTTGCTGAGTTGGTTGTACTCATACTATACCCTGCACTTCGTATGCAGATCCAGGTGTTCCCGGACATAGCAGGTGTTGATCCTTTCGCGCGGTTGATTTTCAAATGATTTTGAGGTAGCTGATGTGTTTTGCAGACCTTGTCTCTCCTTCTCTATTTCTTTGTTCACTGTATTTGGTCTCAGACTATTAGAGACTATATTTTCCAGACTTGTATTCATATTAGATGCTCATGTACTCAGTGACACCAGGTTTTGGGGAGTGTTTGTATTGTATTTAAATATTATATTTTCAATCTTGAGAGAAATTATGGTTTATTGAGATTTTCGGCTTGCCTAGTATTGAGATAGGCACCATCACGATGGGTGAGATTTTGGGTCGTGACATTATCCCAGGACTAGATTGGCCTTATACGGTACTGGGTGACTGACTGTCAGTTGATGTGTATTTATATACGGGTTGGAACACCCCTAGGCTGGATTGGCCATAAACAGTACCGAGTGACCAGATAATTTCTGACCAGTATTTACATGAGGTCTTTCTACTGAGATGTCATATGCCTCATTTCATGTAGTATTGATCTATTTCACTTCTACTGAGTTTAACTGTGGAACTTGAGAGCATGCCTACATTTATGTACCATTATTTTTACTTGACTGTACCTGCGGAGCTCATCATTTCTTTCAGCCCAGAGGTTAGTTTTGTTACTTATTGCTCCCGGATACGACGACTGCTAGAATTCAGAGTTATTTCTGTTGGAGAATATCAAGGTAGCTGCTTGACGACGCAGACTTGATTCCCTTCCTGTTTAGTTATTGTACTGTTCTATACTTCAGACAGTGATGTTTATTAGTCAGACTTTATATTCATTTAGATGCTCATGTACTCAGTGACACTGGGTTTTGGGAGTGTTATATTTGAAATTGTGAGATTTCTTCCGCTGAATTTAATTATTTTATTTTCAAATTTAAAAGATATGGTGTTTTATTGAGATTTTCGGCTTGCCTAGTATTGAGATAGGCGCCATCACGACAGGTGAGATTTTGGGTCGTGACATGTTATCTCATTGCCTTCTCTCTTTTCTTTTTTCTCAAGATCACTCTTTGACTCACTTGACATCTCACTCTTTTCACTCAAGACAACCTCTTCTTTTTCCTCACTTGGAATGTCAACATGCACTCCCTTACTCCTCTCATTCTTTTCTCTCTCATATTTTTCTGTATTCTCTTTAATAATCTTTTCATCTTCACAAATTTGTGAGGGAGTCAAAGGCCCAAGAATGAGTTTCTTCCCATTAACCTCAAAAGAGTATCTATTTTTTTCATACTATATGAAGCACGTCTATAGACATACCATGGCCTTCCTAATAAGATATGAAAACTATTCATGGAAATGACATCACACCAAATCACATCCTCATACCTTCCAATAGAGAATGGCAATAACACTCTTTTATCTAACTTTACTCCTTTCAATATGTAGGGTTCAATATGTTCAACACAAGGCAAGTTCAATTTCTCAACCATATAAGTGCTAATTGAGTTATAGCCAAACTCTTTGTCAATTCTAAGGGCACAAATCGTAGACATCACTTTAGCTCTTGTTTGAAAAATAACTTTACGATTGTCTTCCTTCCATTCGGTATACTGTAAGTTCGACTTTTCAAGTTGCTGAGTCATAGCTCGCTTCCTTTCGCTATACCTATTTGAGACATATTGACATAGATTAGAAGAAATGTGTATCTTTTAAATTTGGCTCTTTCCCTCTAATGTTCTCACCTATCTTGCCTTTTTTCACTCAAAGCAACTCTTGATCGTTAATCTATAGATTTATTAATAAACCTTACTAGTCACAACCTTAGTGATAAGAATGTGGAGTTAGACAAAAGGAAAAGGAAAGTGAAGGACCAAACCTAGGAAGAATATGAATTTGTTATTAAGAAAAAAAAAGGAAAGAATTTAAGAAACGTAAAATCCACAAGAATAAGGAAAGAAGTTACCTTAATTTTCAAGAACTAGGATCCCCTATTCTTGTTTCTTTCTTGACTTGGAAACCAAATTATACTTGAATCTGAAAATAATAATGAGCAATAACACTTTGTGGGGCTGATTTTCATTTTTTTTTATTTTTATTTTTTTTGGTTTTTTTAATCTTTTTTTTGCTCAAGAATCAGCCAAGATTATCAAGATTAAAATCTTGATTAGCTTGTGCTCTGATACCACTTGATAACAACAAGGTCGAGGAACCAAACTAGAGTAAGAATTTGAGAAGTAAATGCAAAAGCAATAACAATAAGGAATTGAACAACTAGAATCAAAGTGCAGAAAATAAAGGATATGAGAAAATTCAAGGAAAGAATTCCAAGACCTTCCAGGAACGCAAGTTCTATAGCCTTGACAAGATCCAAGCAACAACGTTTTGATTTATTGATGAAATCAAACACTTTTATTTAAAAACAAATTAAAACAATAGATTCGGATCTTGACCCCTTTATGAGTAACTTGAGACAACAATTAATAACTCATATTAATCGCCTTCTAAGAATACCACAAAGTAATCAATGATATCACAATAAAGAAGTTATCTTACTACCTTGAACTAAGAACTAGTAAAGGTTGAAAGATAAATCTCAAAGCATAAGTAACAAAGGTTCAAAAGAACTCTCAAAGTATAATATTCTTAATCAATAATGAAGTGCCTCAATGAATGAGAAGACCTCCTTATTTATAGGAGTAAAAGTCCTTAAAATTAGGTAGGGTGGCTGCTAAGGCATAAAAAGTCATTAAAATTAGGTAGGGTGGTTGCTAAGGAATAAGAAAAGTCATCAAAATTAGGCAGGTTGGGCGGCCAAATCCCTTTGGGGCAGATTTGGACCTTAAAACTACTAGTTTGGGACATTGGTTTGGACTCCAATTGGGCTCCTTTTCAAACACCCCCTTTTGGACCCCTTTTAAGCTCATTTTGAGCTCTTCTGGGTGCCCTTTTGCTGGAGTTCGGGGCTCAATCTTCCTCCTCTTGGACTTCAATATGGGCCACCAAATAATTATAAAACTTGTACAATTCATCTCCTTTGGGCTTGAGCTCGTCCTCTAAAATTAAAAGCTTCTTTATTTGTCATTGAAGTCCAACAACCTTAGTCTGAAACTCTTTAACTTGAGATCTTGTAAATGGCTTTTTTGGAGCTTCCAAAACTCTATCCTTGTCCTTGATGCTATCACAAGTGAAACCACGTTATAGAAAGCAACACGTATTACAAAACTATAAGGCAAGTAAGACATATGACAATTTAGACATGCAAGTAAATCAAGTAGCAAATAAGCATGGAGTCATGGAAGGGATAGACATTTTGATACAAGAATAACTAAATGGCAAGTCACAATTATGGCTTAGAAGTCAATAAAGCATGTAGAAGTTAAGGCGTGAAACAAGATATATTATGGAATAACGAAAACATGGAAGCAAATATCATAACAACGTATATACACTCGTCACCACGCATATACATTGTTTCTCACATAATTCACATAACATATAGTTCAATGTTTCCTAATTCCCTCAAATCAAGGTTAGACCCAATACTTACCTCACTCCGCAACTCAAGCAATCAATCAACCACGGCCTTGCCTTTTGAACAAGCCTCCAAACCAACCAAGTCTAGCAAAATATTTATCAAATGATTCAAAATAAACTTTAGAAACTACCCACAAATAAAAGAGGTTCAATTTTGATCATTTTTGAAAAAGTAAATAAAAGTCAACCACAGGCTCGATTGGTCAAAAACCTAGGTTAGGACCAAAACCCGATTACCCATTCACCCCCGAGCCTGGTTATGTGATTTGTTTTGAAATCCGACCTCAATTCAAGAGCTAAATCTCAATTTTACAAAACCCTCCAATTCTACCTAAATCTCTAATTTCTACCATGGAAATCCTAAATTTGATGTTGAAATCTCATGAAATGTAATGGGTGATTGAAAAGAAATGGATTAAAGTCACTTACCAATGAATTTGGGAAGAAAAGTTTCTTGGAAAATCGCCTCTAGAGTGTTTAGGGTTGAGAAATGGTGTGAAATGAGTTAAGTCCCGTTTTTCCCTATTTTACCCAGCTGCAGGTGTCGCAATTACGAAGCCATTGTAACGACCCGATCGATCGTTTTGTGTAATTGCGCCCCATTTTCCCTTTTCATGCTTCACACATGTGTGTTTATGCTTTTATGACTTGCGGGGTTGGTTAGTTTCGCTCCGGGAAGCTTTCGGGTTGATTTGGACCCTTGATTCTTGACTTAGAAGTTTAAATTTGAAAATGTTGATCAAACTTTGACTTTTGTGAAAACGACTCCGGAACTGTATTTTTATGGCTCCGATAGCTTCGTATCGTGATTTCAGACTTTGGCCTATGCCTAGAATTGATTTTGGAAGTCCGTAGGTTGATTTGTGTTGATTTGCCAAAATTTGGCAATTAGAAGTTGAAAAGTTTGACCGTAGGTTGAATTTTAGCTATCGAGCTCGGAATTTAATTTTGGGACTTGGAATAGGTCTTGTTTGCAAAATTTGGTATCGTTTGGAGTTGGTTTGATAAGATTCGGATGTCTAGTTGTAAATCTAGAAATTCTTGAAAATTTCTTTGAAATTCATACATTTTAGAGTTCATTTCATAGTTTTAGATGTTATTTTTGTGTTTTGATCACGCGAGCGAGTTCGTATAATGTTTTTAGACTTGTATTGATGTTTGGTTTGGATCCCTGAGGGTTTGTGTGAGTTTTAGACGCTTAGTGTTGATAGAGTTTAAGTTTGCTGGTTTATGCATAGGTGCCTCAGGTCTCGCATTTGCGAGTTTTTGGATCGCAATTGCGATATTAGGCCAAGTCTGCTGGGCTCGCATTTGCGATCCCAGTGTTTGCATTTGCAATAGGCACCTGGATGGGGAGGGGAGCTGGTTCGCATTTGCGATCTTGATGGTCGCATTTGCAGAGGTCCAACATTCGCAATTATGAACTTTTCATCGCATTTGCGATGACAGCAGAAATGGAAGGGCTTCGCTTTTGCGAGGGATTCTTCGCATTTGCGACATCTGCGACTAGACAAAAATCCGAGGGGTGGGATTTTTGAACACATTCTCTCATTTTTGAACCCTAGACTCGGTAAGAGGTGATTTGGAAAGGGGATTTTCAACTACAAACCTTGGGCAAGTTATTCTAATATATTTCTAATCATATTCCATCAACATATCTTGGATTTTTACATCAAAATCATGTGAATAAAAGTGAAAATTTATGAAACTTTGTCAAGTTTTTGAAAAATAAGATATTAAGTTTTGAGAGTGTCACGACCCAAACCGATGGGCCGCGATGAGTGCCCGAGTCCTACCTGTCAAACACCCTTAAGCATGCGACTAAGATATAAACATGAATAATATCCGCTGAATTACGAGAATAACATGCGTGAGGAAAACCTGTCCAAAAGACATATATACATATACGTGCGGAATACAATGGGCGAGCCGGCAAGGCTGCTATAGGCAACTATATACCCAAAACTAAAAGCCGACAAGGCCACATACTATCTAACTATACATAACTGTCTACAGACCTCTAATAGAAATACAACTGTACAAAGACGGGACTGAGCCACGTCATACCCATATATATATATACAAGCATATCGTACCAAAATCAAAAGCAGCTCCGGATCAAGTGGAGCACGCCAACTCTCGCTGATCAAGGATCCTAAGAAGGGGGACTGTCAGCTTGCCTAGCTACACCTGCGGGCATGAAACGCAGGCCCCGGGAAATAGGGCGTCAGTACGAATAATGTACTGAGTATATCAGGCATGAAAATCAGTACATAAAAGACATAGATGAAACATGGAATAAAGAAATCCATCTGTAAGTCTGAATAACTTTATAATTTCCGAAACATTTATAGTGTCATGCACGTACATATAAATGTCGTGTCGTGCATAGGTATAGGTGTACATAACATCATCAAGCCTATGAGGGCATCCCATCATATCATCTCGGCCACTGTGGGCAACATCATCAACATATACCAACTGATCAGGTGGTGGTGCGTATATAACGCCGTAACCTTTTTCCCATATCCCATATATATATATATATATATATATATATATATATATATATATATATATATATATATATATATATATACACACATATAAATACGCGTATATAACGCCATCTGGTCATGGGTCAATGTACATGTATAAATGCATGAAATTCATTAAAATATGTTAATAATCTCAATATTCCTTTTGGATAAACTTTATCAACTGCATATTATTCTGAGACCCATGAACAAAAGATATAATAATATGTCACATGGGGAATCAAAAACACAGAGACCCCTAGTATTTCTATGAATAGAGTCGTTTATGAAAACTGTGTGTTTGCTCGTTTCTTCTTATATCATTTGGATCATGCCAAAAAGAAAGAAGGGATAGCCTTAAGATACCTGGAGTAGGGAAAAATCTGTATGATATTTTTGGAAAAGGTTGCACCGTACTCCTTTAGAATCGCAAAATTATACATTGCTATGATTTTAATAATTCTCGTTGGATTTTTGTGTAGGAATTTTAAGGTCACGTTGCTAGTGTAAGGTTTATAATCTGATGGAAGTGTTGTTGAGAATGAAATTTGAAAAGTTTAAGGAATGGCTAACGTTCTCACTCTGAGTGTAATGCCTTGGTATTAGAAATGTTAGAATATGATTGTAGTATCTTGAGAATGAACTTGTTGAAACTCATCAGAATGCTAACGTCCCCACTTCTCATTATAGTATTGTTTTGTATGGAAATTCCATGAATTGAAAGGCCTTGTATTTGGCATATTAGGTTGCCACCTGATAAAGAATGAGTAAGAGTCATAGCTTTAGGAATGGCTTGCTACCACATGGGGGTGGGGGTGGGAAAGTTTAATCTTTATCCACATATTAGGTAATTAGGTAATGTCCCGTTACCCGGTAATTAACCAATTACCCGTATAATTAAGAATTGTCTTAATTTACTTAAAATTTTACTTATTTTTAATACACTTTATACATCATTCTATCATGGTCATATGGTACCTTGTATGGTACTAGTCCATAAATATCGGGTATTATCGCTCGACCCGTATTTTATCCCAAATCGGCAACATTCAATGAAACTCGTTTTCTTTAATTCGTGTACCCTTTATCCTTCATGACACTTGCTTATCGCTTGTCATAAATATCATAAATACGCTAATCTCAAGATAATCTCATCCCCGAGTCTACGTCAATTAACTGAAGACGAAACTTTAACGTACGAAAACGCGAGATGTAACATCCTTCCCCCCTTAGAAACATCCGTCCTCGAATGTTTAACTCCCCGGGATCTATATATAACTTTGGCAGAGTCGGCTTTTTAACAATACTACTACCAACTCTTCCTATAGAAACTCAGTAATTCAACGCCACATAGGACCACAATCATCAATAACGACAATGGACTCACACGACCAATGACAATAACTAACACAAGAATCCCTACACGTACCTTAAAATTGTGATGTCTCAGTCGGACCCTTCTTTGGAGGAGGAAATAAGTAGGGATATCTAGACTTCATGTCTTTCTTGGCCTCCCAAGTCATTTCTTCCACATTGTTGTTTCTCCAAAGTACTTTCACCGAAGCTACGTCTTTAGTTCTCAATCTCCGAACCTGTCTGTCTAATATAGCAATGGGAGTTTCGTCATATGATAGCTGCTCTGTGACCTGAACGTCGTCAATTGACACAACTCTAGAAGGATCTCCGATGCATTTATGGAGCATAGACATATGAAAGACTGGATGTACAGACTCCAAGTTCGAAGGCAAGTCTAACTCATATGCTACCTGGCCTACCTTGCGTATGATCCTATATGGTCCAATGTACCGAGGGCTAAGTTTTTCCTTTTTTTCCGAACCTCATAAGGCCTTTCATCGTTGATACCTTTAGGAATACCCAATCGTCAACCTGAAATTCCAAGTCTCGCCGTCGATTATCCACATAAGACTTCTGATGGCTTTGAGCTGCTAATAGAGTCACGACCCAAACCGATGGGCCACGACGGGTGCCCGAGTCTTACCTGTATAAGCTTAATTTTCTCGATTGCCTGCTGTATCATTTCTGGTCCTTCTAACGTAGTTTCCCCAACATCGAACCACCCTATAGGCGACCTACACTTCTGTCCGTAAAGAGCTTCGTATGGAGCCATCTGAATACTGGAATGGTAGCTATTATTATATGCGAACTCAATAAGCAGCAGATGATCATCCTAGCTACCCTTGAAGTCTATCACACAAGCTCGTAACATATCCTCAAGTGTCTGAATAGTATGCTTAGCTTGTCCGTTTGTCTGGGGATGAAATGCTGTACTAAGACTTACCTGAGTCCCTAATCCTTTTTGGAAGGACCTCCAGAATTTAGCTGTAAATTAAGCTCCTCGATCCTAGATAATAGAGATAAGTACACCATGCAGTCGTACTATCTCTTTAATATAAAGCCTTGCATAATCCTCTGCAGAATATGTAGTCCTAACGGGCATAAAATAGGCTGATTTTGTAAGCCTATCAACAATCACCCATATCGAATCGAACTTACGCCGGGTACGAGGTAAGCCTACGATGAAATCCATATTGATTACTTCCCATTTCCAAGTCGGAATTTCCATAGCCTGCAATAATCCACCGGGTTTTGATGCTCAATCTTAACCTGCTGACAGTTAGGACACTGAGCAAAAAACTCCGCTATATCCTTTTTCATTCCGTCCCACCAATATACTTCCCTGATATCATAATACATCTTTGTCGCTCCTGGATGGATAGAATAACGAGAATAGTGAGTTTCTCCCATAACCTGCCGACGCAGCCCTGCAACATTAGGGACACATAATCGTCCTCGATATCTGAGGACCTCATCTTTTGTAATTTCAAACGGTGTCTTCTCCTTCTAAGGGGTGGTATCCCTATAACAAGTTAACATAGGATCCTCGTACTGGCATTCCTTTACTTCAGTTACTAAAGAGGATGTTGCTGTATCCTGAATAGTAATTCCGATATCACATGAGTCCAGTAACCGAACTCCAAGACTAGCTAGCTGATGAATCTCATGGGCTATTCCCCTCTTTTTTGGCTATAAATATGACAGGCTACCCATAGATCTACGACTGAGGGCGTCGGCTACTACGTTCGCCTTCCCCGGATGGTATAAAATATCAACATCATAGTCTTTAAGTAGCTCCAACCATCTCCTTTGATGTAAATTCAATTCCTTTTGCTTGAAGATATACTGGAGGCTCTTATGAAACGTATAGATATCAACATGAATGCCATATAAGTAGTGCCTCCACATCTTTAGTGCATGAATCACCGCGGCTAACTCTAAATCGTGGGTCGGGTAGTTCTTCTCGTGCTTTCTTAGTTGTCTAGAAGCATAAGCTACAACCTTACCATGCTACATCAGCACACAACCCAATCCAATGCCTGAAGCGTCATAATAGATAACATAACCATCGGTCCCTTCTGGGAGAGTTAAAACCGGTGCTGAAGTTAATCTGTCCTTCAATGCTTGGAAACTCCGTTCGCAAGCATCAGTCCACTGAAACTTAGCTCCCTTTTGAGTCAACTTACATGGGTATTCTAATCTTTTACAATTCATGAAATTCCTCCTTTTAAAGGCCCGGACGTCATCCTTTATCTATTACAATTACGCCCTTATTCCACTACCAGGGCAGCATTCCATCTCTTCTAAATGCTACTGGTCTTAGACTCCTTTGAGTTCACTCAGGCTATACTTATCTTTCTATGACTTAGAGAAACCATCAGCTCTCTTATTTTCATGGGCTTAATCCCAAGGACTTATCCATTCTCATCACCTTCTCACTCACCTTTTCTTATCCTTATTCCTGTCTTCCTAAAACCTTGTCGCTCTACCATACTTTAGCTTGTGACCTACACATATCTATTTATACTTATTCGCCACCTTCCTTCAACTTGCTTGCACCATAGATTTCCTTATGTTATTCTGGAACATCAAGCGAGACACCACATACCACTTTGGTCAAAGGTGCTAAAAGAGAAGAAAATTCCGTTACAGGTTTCCTGTAATAACCTACCAAACGGATAAGCTACGAACCTCCGTCGGTGTCGAGGGTCTAGGTCAAGTCTTTACTGCCTCAATCTTTTGTGTATTAACCTGAATACCTTCACTTGAAATAATATGCCCAAGGAAAGCTACAGAATTCATCCAGAATTCACATTTAGAGAATTTTGCATACAACTTTCCTTTTTGTAAAACTTTGAGCACCGTATGTAAATGATCTACGTGCTCAGTCTCTGAACGAGATTTCACCAATATGTCATCAAATAATGCAACCACTAATTTTTCTAGAAAGGGCCTGAACACTCGATTCATCAAGTCCGTGAATACTGCTGGGGGCACTAGTCAAATCGAACGTCATAATATGAAATTCAAAGTTCTCATATCTGGTCCTGAATGCTATCTTTGGGATATCTTTCTCCTTAACCCTTACCCGATGGTACCCGAACCTCACGTCTATCTTCGAGAAATACTTTCATCAATCCTCAGGAGGGGGTACTTATTCTTGATTGTCACCTCATTCAACTGTCTATAATCAATACGCATCTGCAAGGAACCATCTTTCTTCCTTACAAATAACACAGGTGCTCCCCATGTTGTTCCTTCAACGCTTTTAACTCTGCGAGTGCCGTTCTGTAGGGAGAAATATATATTAGTCGAGTAGCTGGTAGTAGGTTAATAGTAAACTTAATTTCTCGCTCTGGCGGAAGACCTGGAAGCTTATCGAAAAAAACATCGGGAAATTCATTAACCATAGGGATAGATTGAACGGTTGGTGACTCTACTTTCACAGTCTTTACCCGAACTAAGTGATAATCATAACCTTTTCTGATCATCCTCTTTACCTCTCGGCGATGCCATATTACCTTTCTACTCCAAAAATAGGCTTTCTTGGGAATTAGAATCGAACCACCTTTGTTCTTCAATCAACGTTAGCATAACAAGAAGCCAACCAATCCATACCCATTATAACATCAAGTTCTACCCAACCAAGCGCCACGTACCTTATCCTTATTTATTATCAAATCTATCACGGGCCATTACGGGTAATATCCATATATATAAGTAACAATATTAAGACTTAACTTGCATAACTAATTTAGAAAAAGGTTTATATACATTGGGGTCGACAAAGCCGTAGACATATCATACCCAAAACTATATACATGATACTGTATGCAAAACCTCTAAGTAAACATAACCATAATATATACAAATCGGGACAGGGCTCCCTACGTCCTCATAAAACAACCTAGCATATTCAGAGCCCTGAATTGGTAATACTCTAAGAAGAAGAGGAGCTCACCAACCAAAAGCTGACATCTGGAGGAAGTCTACAGTAGAGGGTCCTTGCCTCGTCCTATATGAGAGCCTCGATCAGACACACTTCAAAGCAGAATCTTCATGTCCTTATCAGTTACCTTTCTCATCTTGGCCCGGCTATTATCCCCTTCCTCTGCATATCCCATAACATACACTGACGAACCTTGATTGATGGACTCCCAAGATTGTGGACTATCTGGAACCTCAGAAGAGCTGGTGTCCGCAAATACCTTGACATAGTTTTGAGCCTGAGGGGAACCCGGTTGTGCCAATCCATGCACCACTCCCCTTATACCCTGATCAATGGGCCCTGATAATGAAACTAAGGGCCTTGGTGAGGTCGGAACTCCCCTCACCTCATCTGTTGCTGGCGAAATTGAAACTACTCGAACGGATGACTCATATGGATCCTCGGATGGATCCTCCTCGATAGAACCCATGATCTCTGATGGATCTGACTCAATAGTGTAACTTATATCTCCTTCTAACACCTTCGTAGCTTTCTGACCCGTGCTAGCGGCTGTAGTCTTCGGAGGCATCGCTGAAAACGTAATATATCGTTAGGAACATGAATTCTTATATCGCACGATCTAAGATAAGAAGAGAGGATAACATCCTATATGTCCTGTAGCCTCCTATCTATAAGTGTGGTGCACAACACACCCATAAACAAGACTCTACTAGACACGGTCTATAGACAACCCTAGGACAAAACTGCTCTGATACCACTTTTGTCACGACCCAAACCGATGGGCCGCGACGAGTGCCCGAGTCCTACCTGTCGAACACCCTTAAGCGTGCGACTAAGATATAAACATGAATAATATCCGCTGAATTACGAGAATAACATGCATGAGAAAAACCTGTCCAAAAGACATATATACATATACGTGCGAAATACAGTGGGCGAGCCGGCAAGGCTGCTATAGGCAACTATATACCCAAAACTGAAAGCCGACAAGGCCACACACTATCCAACTATACATAACTGTCTACAAACCTCTAATAGAAATATAACTGTACAAAGACGGGACTGAGCCACGTCATACCCATCTATATATACAAGCATATCGTACCAAAATCAAAAGCATCTCCGGAAAGTGGAGCACGCCAACTCTCGCTGATCAAGGATCCTAAGAAGGGGGACCGTCGGCTTGCCTAGCTACACTTGCAGGCATGAAACGCAGGACCCGGGAAATAGGGCGTCAGTACGAATAATGTACTGAGTATGTCAGGCATGAAAATCAGTACATAAACGACATAGATGAAACATAGAATAAAGAAATCCATCTGTAAGTCTGAATAACTTTGTAAATTCCGAAACATTTATAATGTCATGCACGTGCATATAAATGTCGTGTCGTGCATAAGTATAGGTGTACATAACATCATCAAGCCTCTGAGGGCATCCCATCATATCGTCTCGGCCACTGTGGGCAACATCATCAATATATACCAACTGATCAGGTGGTGGTGCGTATATAACGCTGTAACCTTTTTCCCATATCCCATATATATATGCTTATAAATACGCGTATATAACGCCATCTGGTCATGGGTCAATGTACATGTATAAATGAATGAAATGCATGAAAATATGTTAATAATCTCAATATTCCTTTCGGATAAACTTTATCAACTGCGTATTATTCTGAGACCCATGAACAGAAGATATAATAATATGTCACATGGGGAATCAAAAACACAGAGACCCCTAGTATTTCTATGAATAGAGTCGTTTATGAAAACTGTGTGTTTGCTCGTTTCTTCTTATATCATTTGGATCATGCCAAAAAGAAAGAAGGGATAGCCTTAAGATACCTGGAGTAGGGAAAAATCTGTATGATATTTTTGGAAAAGGTTGCACCGTACTCCTTTAGAATCGCAAAATTATACGTTGCTATGATTTTAATAATTCTCGTTGGATTTTTGTGTAGGAATTTAAAGGATCACGTTGCTAGTGTAAGGTTTATAATCTGATGGAAGTGTTGTTGAGAATGAAATTTGAAAAGTTTAAGGAATGGCTAACGTTCTCACTCTGAGTGTAATGCCTTGGTATTAGAAATGTTAGAATCTGATTGTAGTATCTTGAGAATGAACTTGTTGAAACTCATCAGAATGCTAACGTCCCCACTTCTCATTATAGTATGGAAATTCCTTGATTTGAAAGGCCTTGTATTTGGCATATTAGGTTGCCACCTAATAAAGAATGAGTAAGAGTCATAGCTTTAGGAAGGGCTTGCTGCCACGTGGGTGTGGGGTGGGAAAGTTTAATCTTTATCCACTTATTAGGTAATTAGGTAATGTCCCGTTACCCGGTAATTAACCAATTACCCATATAATTAAGAATTGTCTCAATTTACTTAAAATTCTACTTATTTTTAATACACTTTATACACCATTCTATCATAGTCATATGGTACCTTGTATGGTATTAGTCCATAAATATCGGGTATTATCGCTCGACCCGTATTTTATCCCAAATCGGCAACCTTCAACGAAACTCATTTTCTTTAATTCGTGTACCCTTTATCCTTCATGACACTTACTTATCGCTTGTCATAAATAGCATAAATACACTAACCTCAAGATAATCTCATCCCCGAGTCTACGTCGATTAACTGAAGATGAAACTTTAACGTATGAAAATGCGAGATGTAACAGAGTGTCGATTTGGACTCGGATTTTGAAACTAATCACATATTTGAACTCATGCGGTCATGGGTAGACAGAATCTACAATTGGACCCAGATTTTGACCGGACGAGCCCCGAGTTGACTTTTGTTGACTTTTTTGGAAAAGTTTAAATATCTTAACTTTATCTATTGCAATTGAATTCCCTAGCATTGTTTGATAATATTGAGTCGATTTTGGGTAGATTTGAGCCGTGTGGAGGCAGATTTTAAGAGAAAAGTTATTTTTGAGTGTTGAATTGGTCTAGTTGAGGTAAGTGTCTTGCCTAACTTCATGTGGGGGAACTACTCCTTAGGATTGGTATTGTTTGATTCAATTGTGCTAAGTGAAATCCGTGTATACAAGGTGACGAGTGGGTACACGGGTTGTATGTGGTATTGACCGGTTTAGACTACTTAGACTATTTCCATGCTTTAATTGAAATGTCATATATCATGTTCTAAATTCTCATAGTCAATTTATCCTTAATTGTGTTAGACTAACCTTACATGCCTTAATTGACTTGTTTAGTGCTTGTTCTACATCCTACTTGCTAAATTTCTCCTATGCTTTAGTTGAACTTGTTGCCTCTTTTATTGTTACATGCTTTCTCTTCATTGTTAATTATCATTATTTTAAGTTATTGTTCGTGTTATCTCTTTCCTTATTGATTTTCGTTACTTGAAGTAGTTGTCCATGTTATCCTTTTACTTATTGATTTCCATTATTTGAGACTCATTGTTAAATATTATCGCTTTTATTATGAGTTAGTCTTATCTAATATCGCGGTTATACATTATTTCTCTCATTGTTGAGTTATTTGGTGTTGATGTTGTGAAAGTCGTTAATATGTTGAGGCGATGTTGGTTATTGTTGAAACATCTATCTTATTGAGCATTTTTCATTCATTGTTGTCGTTGTTGATATTCTTGTATACTTTGTGGTGGAGCTATGGGTTGTTGTTATGGAAATATTGATATTGTTGTTGTAACGACCCGACCGGTCGTGTTGAGAATTGTAACCCCGTTCCCCCACTTACTGTTCATTCCCTGCTTAATTATTGTTATGTGACTTGTCGGGGTAATTGGTTCGAGTCCGGAGAGATTTTAGAATGAATTGAGACACTTAGTCTCAAGGTTGAAAGCTTAAGCTGAAAAGGTTGACCAGGTGTTGACTTATGTGTAGACGACTCCAGAATGGAGTTTTGATGGTTCCGTTAGCTCCGTTGGGTGATTTTGGACTTAGGAATGTGTCTGGATTGTGAATTGGAGGTCCGTAGTTGAATTAGGTTTGAAATGGCGAAAGTTGGAAATTTAGAAGTTTGATCGAGAGTGAACTTTATGGATACCGGGCTTGGAATGGGGTTCCGGAAATTGGAGTAGGTCCGTGGTGTCATTTGTGACTTGTGTGCAAAATTTGAGGTCAATCAGACGTGATTTGATAGGTTTCAACATCGTTTGTAGAAGTTGGAATTCCTTAGTTTTAATAGGCTTGAATTGTGGTACGATTCATGTTTTTGATGTTGTTTGATGTTATTCGAGGGCTCGACTAAGTTTGTATCGTGTTTTAGGACTTGTTGGTGTATTTGGTTGAGGTCCCGGGGGCCGCGGGTTGATTTTGGATGGTTAACGGATCGAAAATGAGACTTAGAGCATTGTTGAAGATGGGAGTCTTCTGGTGTGATCGCACCTGTGAGGGGATTGGCCGCAGGTGCGATACTGCAGGTGTGGCTAGAATGGCACAAAAGCGAGATTGGTCTGGCCTTGGGTGTATCGCAGGTGCGAAAGGAGGAGCGCACCTGCGACTCCGCATAAGCGAAATTGTGGTCGCAGGTGCGGGATTTGGAACTTGGCTCTGGGCGCGCAGAAGCGGACGCGAGGCCGCAGGTGAGGTCTCGCAGGTGCGAGCCCTTGGCCACAGAAGTGGCAGGTCAGGCGTTGAGTGTAAGTCCGCAGGTGTGGATTTCTAACAGCAAAAGCTGTGCCGCAGAAGCGGCTAAATGGACCACAGAAGCGGAGCCACTGGCAGTGCTTATTAATTCAAGGGTTCGCAATTTTTTCTATCATTTTTGGACATTTCAAGCTCGGGATTATGCGATTTTTGAGAGGATTTTCGTTGGGTTCCTTGAGGTAAGTCACTTGTGGTTAAATTTATTCAATAATTATGTTTTCCCATTGAATTTTCTACCTAGATTGTGTGGTTTTGAGGTGTAATTTGGGGGTTTGAGGCTAGGGATTTGGAGAGTTTAAATTGGAGATTTGGGTGTCAATTTGGTGTTGGATTTTGGTAAATTTGGTATGGTTAGACTCGTGGCGAAATGAGCTTCCAGATTTTGTGACTTTTATTGGATTCCGATACGTGGGCCTGAGGGCCGACTTTTGAGTCGACTTTTTGACTTTTGATTAATAACTTAGTATTATTTTTTGAAATTGATTCCTTTAGCCCGTGTTGATTGTATCAAACTGTTTGTTGTTAGATTCGATGCATTTGGAGGCCGATTCGCGAGGCAAGGGTGTGTTGGAGTAGGGATTTGCACGGTTTGATGTAAGTAACAATTCTAAACTTGGTTCTGAGGGTATGAAACCCCAAATTTTATGTCATGTGATTGGTGTTGAGGTGACGCACCTGCTAGGTGAAGGGCGTGTGGGCGTGCAACATAGTAATTGTGACTCGGTCAATTCCATGGAACTGTATAGTTGAATAATCTGTTGTTATCCGTATATTCTCCATATGTTATAGAAAATTGAACTGCAAATCATGTTAGAAATCATGCATAGGCTATGTGTTGATACTGTAGGGACCCCTAGAGGTCGTGTTACATGTTGAATTATCTGTTAAATTGCCACTCTATACTCAGTCATAGTTTTTACTCTCATATTATATCTCAGTATCTGTTGTTCTTTATTGATGCATTATATCATCACTGTTTGGGCTGTTTATCATGATTATTGAGAGCCCGAGAGATTGGCGATATTGATGATTGAGTGAGGCCGAGGGCCTGATTGTGAGGATATTTATGGGATCGGACTGCACGCCGTAGCATGTTTATTTGATTCATGCCATGATTGGCTTATTATAGTGCTTGGGCTGAAGGAGCCCCTCCGGAGTCTGCACCCCCACAGTGAGCGCATGTACCTACTGAGTGCGAGCGCGGGTGTCGAGTGACTGTGAGGAATGAGTGACGGTGAGGTTGGAGTGGATGGGAGGACTGAGTGACTGTTACTCTAAGAATATGCACTTGATTTCATTACTGTGTACTTCAGCTGGCATATATCACTGTCATGTAGTTTCTGAGAGATACTATATTCTGTTTCAATTGAACTTGACATGAATTAACTGTTTTGGCTTCAAATGTCGAACTTTTTCCTGTATTGTATTTTCTGTAATTGAATTGTCTCTGTGAAGCTCGTCACTACTTTCAGTCCAATAGTTAGTCTTGTTACTTACTGAGTTGGTTGTACTCACGCTACACCCTGCACTTCGTGTGCAGATCCAGGTGTTTCCGGACACGGTGGGTGTTGACTATATGAGCAGTTTGATCATTCGGAGATTTCTACGTAGTTGCCCGGTGTTCGCAGACCTTGATTCTCCCTCCCTATCTTTCAACTTTATGTATTTAGTTTTAGGTTTTCATAGACAGTATTTTTAGACTCGTGTTTTATAGACGCTCATGTACTCAGTGACACCCTGGTTTTGGGAACTTCCGTATTGAGTTTTGACTTTATCCAGTTTATGAGAGCTTTAATTGTTTAAACCCGTGTTATTTCATTTTTCATTTAAAAGTGTTGAAAATGTTTTTGAGGTGTCGGCTTGGCTAGTACCATGTTAGGCGCCATCACGACATGCTAAGTTTTGGGTCGTGACAAGTTGGTATTAGAGCCTAAGTTACATAAGTCTCACGAGTCATGAGCAGGTTTAGTAGAGTCTTGCGGATCGGTACGGAGACGTCTGTACTTGTAAAGCCCCAATGGTCGCAGAGTGGGTCAGTTTTCTAGGTCATTTTGATGTCAAATTTCGCGGCCATTATGCGACCGCGTAACCACTTCGCGGGCCGCACTCTTGTCGCATATCCCGCTTTGGGATTTTTCGGAGGAAGGTTCTGCGGTGCACTATGCGACCGCATAACCGTTCTATGGTGCATTATGCGACCGCAGAACAGGTCTGTGGGCCACATAGTGATCACAGATCGGGTCAGTCATGCCCAGTTTTGGAGGCCAAATAATGCGGCCAATATGCGGACCGCATATCAATTATGCGATCACAGACCTTGTTCCGGAGCTCCATTTTTGGGTTTTTAAACCCAACCTTACTTCGTCAAATACACGCTTTGGGCCATTTTTGAGCTAAAATCTGACACTTTTTGATTGAGAGAGTGCCCTAGAGTGAGAAGGTGTTCTTTAACAACTTGTTCTTCAATTCTTGCTCGAATCATGGAAGATTATCAAGGAAAACTCACTAGGTCTTCATCCTAAAGGTAATATTCTACACCCTAACCCTCAATTTCAAATTTTGTCTAGAAATGGGCAACTAGCAAGATAATTTTTGGGCATGGGAGTTGTCCATCTTACATTCATGTGTTATCAAAGGGTGTAGGAAGATTGTTGAGCTAAAAATGGTAAAGAATGGGTTGTGAGATGATGGAATCCTCCATAAAAGGACCTTAAAACATTGATGCACACCTAATGTTTGATAAAATGCTCAAATAAGCTAGAACCATGATCATCCTCCTAATTTTGATTCAATTTGTTACATTTTCAAAATAGATTGAAGTTGCTAAGATTTCCGGAATATTTTAGAGTGTAAGGAAGCTCAATTGAGGTATGTTGGCTAAAATTTCTCTCTTAGAATCGAACTCCATAATGTCCCTGTGAGTTTCAAAGTATGGGTTGCTTATTAAAATGTTATGGCTTTGAATCGTATTTCAAATGAAAGCTAGTATGCCAAATTGTGTGAGAAAATCTCAATATTCTTAAGACTCTTAATTGCCCATATGTGTACCTAAATTCTTGATTGGAAATGTCCTATTGTTGATAATCTATGAAGATGGTTGGAAATGAAATAATTGAATTGGGGGTATAGTGTATGGCCAACGTGCCAAGAATTTAAGTTATGATTGTGACTAGTAGTGCAAATGATTTGAGAGGATGCGATAAAGAATATGAAATGAGCCTCGACTCAATTGTTTAAAAAAAATGATTTCAAAAATAGAATTGCCTAAAAGCTTTTGTACTCAATTCATGCCCATAAGTGGCTGCTTTAACTAATGCTTTGCATTACAAATATATCCATTGTGATTCAAGTTCTTACATATTCAGGTGTTGAAATTGTATATTGTCATTTCTGGGAAAGAGTATTGCAATAATAAATGGTGTATTGATTGCTTATGATTTGATGTGTGCTTGCATTGCTGGTCGGTATGCCCCATTATTTGGGAAGAAACTTTGAGTTTAAAGTTCCCATTACTAATAAATTTGAGTTATATGATTGCTGAAATATTCTATATGTTGATATTTGATGGTGATCTTTGAAATTGAAAGAGGTGAAAGTGTGGAATATAAAATACGGCCACCGTGCCAGGAATAAAGAATCTTGTGAATGGCCAAATGAGCCAAGGAAATATTATTATTGTGAGTGTCTGGAAATACTCGTAAGAATTTATACAATGTGAAAAATGTTGAGGTGAGTACAATTGTATTTATGTTACCTTGTGCGCAAATCAAACAAAAAAATATATTTTTGGGAGCATTATTAGCAAAACCGAGGAAGGGTGGGTCATAAGGCCCACACCAGAAACTGCACGTGCCGGTGTAGGGCTGGATTGTGATTATTCCCCTTATTTGGGATGAAATTGAAATATTAGAGAAATTGTGACATTATTCCCCTTAATTGGGATGAAACTGGTAACAATTGTGGATTGAAAAAGTCAACCCATACGGCATATGTGGGAAAATGACCTAGCTGATCGGGTGGAGATCAGATGCCATGTTGCGCACATGGTGGTACTACTCTTGGTAACAACTTTCTTTCGCATCACTCATCTAACCACATCATTCGTGGGGAGATGGCCTAGCCGATCGGGCGTGATCGGACGCCGTGCTAACACAGACGGTGGCATATCGGTGCTATTGATCTCCCATCCAAAAATTGTATATCAAGTTCGTATTTTGAAAATTATTATATTTTAACTGGACATTTGGATATTGTTGATTGTGACTTGCTGTTTCTATGTATTGTCTTTTCTTATATTGTCATTCTATTTTGAAAGAGGACTTTTAGCTTTACATACTAGTACTATTCGACAGTACTAATGTCCCTTTTGCCGAGGGCGTTGCATCTTTAATGGATGTAGGTGGTTCTACAGCAGGCGGCATTGATCTTTGATAGCGGTACTCTTTCTTCAGCTGACTTGGTGAGCCCCCTTCATTTCGGGGGTCATGTATCTTTTGTTTCTCATGTACTGTGTTTTGAGTTATAGCCGGGGCCTTGTTGCCGGCATTTTCATATTACTCTTCTATTGTACTTAGAGGCTCTGTAGACGAGTTGTGGGTTATGGTTGATGTTGGGATTTGAACTAGAAATGTTGGTATTTGGAAATCATATTTTCATTAATTCTATGAACTCGTAATATTTTCTGAAATTATGAATGAAGCTGCTAATGGGAATGAAATGGAAGTTGTTAATAAAATATTTTCAGTGTTTGATTAATGGAGTACATCTCCTCTTTATTCATAGATGAGTTTGGGTAGAAGGTAATCTAACAGGCTTGCTTGGCCGGGTTCTCTCGGTTGAGCACCGGTCGCGCTTCCAGAGTTTGGGGTGTGACAAACTTAGTATCAGAGCCTAAGATTTTAAAGTGTCCTAGGATGTCTTGGAGCCAAGTCAAGTAGAGTCCTTCTTATCGGTGTGTTGTCTACCACATCTATAATGAGGAGGATACTTGGACATTTAGGAATTTCTCACTTCTTTGTTACTCCTGATCGTGCGATAGAGCCCAAGGTAGGGAGCTAATTTCCTCATTATGTCGTATTTTTTTCAGATGGGTAATCTACGAGTTCGAAACAGTGAGGGGGAATGACCGCGCCATTGAATCTAGGGGAGATTACACAAGGGTTCGTTGGGAGAATACGTCAAGCCGTGGAGGGATTGGAAGAACTTGTTGCTAAGGGAAGTGCCCTTGTTCCTACCAATGTCACCGCACCATCGGATCGCGTGGTGTGAGAATCTAAGAAATGAAAGAGGGTTATTGGTGCTAATGAACCAGGTTACGTGATTTGGAGCAAGCGACACTTGGGAACATGTTGGATGACCCTTGAAATATGTTATGGCTGTGGAAAGAGGGGGCACAAGAAGAACAAATGCCCTAGGTTGGGTACACCCATCCAGTTATGTCCGTCATGTGGGAAGGAACATTTGGCGTCGTGTTGTGAGTATGCTCAGCAGCGCGTTAGGGGTGGTAGTTTTGGGCAATTCCAAAGGCCCACACAACAATCCAGTGCTGGAATTGTTACTCCTGCATTGGAAGCTTGGAGGGGTATGCTTATGATGTATGCAAAAATGGTAAATATCAGGTTAGTGGGACGAGTCAGTTTAGCGGACCTCATCCCCGTTGTGTGAAGTGTGGGAGATGTCATTCGGGAGTATGTCACTATGGTACCAAGGTATGCTACAAGTGTGGTATGACGAGTCACTTTCAAAGAGATTGTTATTTGTCTCGCCAGAGCATGGGCAGGGGTATGGCCCAGCCAACCAGTTCTATAGCTACTACATCCACATCTCCTTTCCCAGCTAGAGGCACTATACCGCCCGCAAGGCGTGGAACATCTAGGGGTGGTATTCAGAGCTCGGGAGGGTCCAACAGGTTTTATGCTATGAGGAGACGTCAAAAGTTTGAGGCTTCTCCAGATGTGGTTACAGGTATATTGACTGTCCAATCTCATGATGTGTATGCTCTTATTGATCCCGGTTCCACTATGTCATATGTCACTCCTTATGCTACTATGGAAGTTGGGATAGAGCCAGAACAACTTTATGGGTCGTTCTCTGTATCTACTCCTTGAACGAGACATATTATTCGTGAAGCCACTCTATCACAAATTCTCTTATTTACAATCTCTTGAGGAATTGAGCTCTATAATTATGTCCTTGAACTATAACTCTAGGATTAATACTTCCCACTTGCTTTCCTAACTTCTCAACAAGGGACTATACCTGATGAATTTCGTACAGAACCTTTTGATTCAAATGGATAACATCTGCTCACTGGTGCCGATACACGCACCACCATAATATTTACCTATGTGGTATCAAATCTAATGTAAAGCAGCCTAATGTTGAGCTCCTTCTTGAGCCACTCTTTTTCTCTCCGGTGTATATCACTCCTATGGTTTGAACAATCACTTTGTTCCTTTGTGTATATTATCATGAATCCTTTCCACTGTCTAGTAACATGAGAGCATATCTCAACACCTATCATATGCGTATATGTCAATTGAAAGGGGCCACTTGTCCTCATAAAGTTTCTGAGAAATTTGAGATTTATCACAAATTCGTCACAGGAAAATCTTGTTGTTTACCCATCTCAGTATGACTTTCATGTTCACCTAAATCGTCTTACAGTAAGTAGCTCACTTTGTACCTGGTATTATAGTCTTCCATGAAGTGGCCTGGTATTGCATCCTGAGAGTTATTATGGCAGCAACATGTCTATCTCATAGAAAAATGTTCATTTTCTCTAACCAATACATGATTCCATCCCAAATATTTAGATGTCCCAGCTATGTGGTTTCACTCATGAAAGGTTGAAATTAGATGCTTCCATATTTTTGGCACATATCAGGGGTATATTGATTTGAAAGACAAGTTTGTCGCATCTCTAGTTCTCTTATATAGGATCAACTATCGAAAATAGGTTAAGCTGTTAGAATGATAATAATATCATAAGTGTTCAACTTCTTTTTCATCCTCGTAGGCTTGTGGCATAGATTCCTTGTGCTAGTTACTGTTAAGAGCATAATGCAACTTCATGTATTTTGAAACCCATATCATATTCAGGGTGCCAGAATATTCTCATTTCGAATTAAACCCATATCACCATGTATTTTTCTTTTTCCTACACTCAAGTAGGTAACTGGTGTCACGTACTTGACTATTCCTCCTTAAGGATTTCTATTGCCGATATACTAGTTAACTCTATGCCTCATTTGTCGAATCAATGATGTCATCATTGTGATTAATCTTGTCAGCATTATCAGTAGTAAGCTTCATGTCTTTTAGGATACATAACCTCATGAAATACTCTACTCATCCCGTTGATGGATTCTTGAATAATTCCAGCCAAACCTCGTACCCCGTTGTTCCTCCTTGTATTAATATATGGGGGTTGGAGGTTCAAACATGTCAAAGAAGAAGCATCATCCTGTGATAAAAAATATGGGATAGGAAATTTTATCGTCATATTCATGCTAGCACATCTTAGAGAAATTGTTTGGGGTTGCCAAAGGTTTAGTTTGGATGTTCGGCGTATAGATTTAGAGTTGAAGAAAGTGAACGGGTTATTCTCAATATTCTCTCCATGAGGATGCTATGTGAATTGTTAATAAAGATAAAGTATGTGTAGTCACATTAGGCCTTATGAAATCTTAAAGGAAATAGGCCAGACTATGAGTATGATGTTTCCCTATTATTGTTCTCTATGTACCTGGTGTTTTATGTGTCTATGTGTAAGAAGGTGAATTTAATGGATAATTGGATTCTGAGGGGTATCTACTTGCCATCCTTGTTAGATAAGTTCGAGAGTTGAGATTGCCTTCATTAATGTGTTATGACGAAGTCTGTAAGTCAAGGAGGCCACCTTGAGGGCCAAGAGTGTTAAGGAAATAAAATGTTCTCACTTGAGTGTATAGTCAAATGATTGTGATTTGAAAGGTACTTTCTAGGTGTTATGATTTAAAAATGTGCAGTTCCTATCCAAATATCATTTTGATAATGCCGTGCTTGTAATACTGAGATTAGTATTATTGATATATACATTGTGGTGCTTTATTGGGTTGTGGATGTGTTGTTAGGAGTTGTTTTGGTGTTACTCTGACAGGTGGATAGGCCCAGTTATAGGGAGACTCTGGCGAAATTTTTGGAAATTTGGGGAGTTAGTTAAATTTGGGGCTGCAGGTGTGAGGTATGAAAAACTGAGTTGCATAAGGTGCTAATAGTGAACCCTGATCCTCATTCGAGAACGAATGATCCTAAGTGGGGGAGGATGTAAGGCCCCGTAAAAGTGTTTTTCCTAAAAACCGGGGTTCTGTGATGCCGGGGCAGGCGTAGAGGTTAATAATAGTAGAAATTCTTCGCAGCGAGCTTGCGAGCCACGGTTCGGACTTTTTGGATTGAACAGTGCGCTGGGGAGTTGAAGAAAATGTTGGGCAGAAGTTGGCATTTCTGCGGCCTATTCTGCGACCGCAGAACCACTATGCGGACCGCAGAATGGTCGCAGAGTGAGTCAGTTTTTTGGGTCATTTTGATGTCAAATTTCGCGGCCATTATGCGACCGCTTAACCACTTTGTGGGCCTCACTGTTGTCGCATATCCCGCTTTGGGATATTTCGGAGGGAGGTTCTGCGGTGCACTATGTGACAGCAGAACCGTTCTGCGGTGTATTATGCAACCGCAGAACCGTTCTGCGGTTTATTATGCGACCGTAGAATAGGTCTGCGGGCCACATAGTGACCGCAGACCGGGTTAGTCACGCCCCGTTTTGGAGGCCAAATTATGCGGCCGATATGCGGACCACATATCAATTATGTGATCGCAGACCTTGTTCCGGAGCTCCATTTTTTGGTTTTTAAAACCCGACCCTACTTCGTTAAATACACGCTTTGGACCATTTTTGAGCTAAAATCTGACACTTTTAGAGTGAGAGAGTGCCCTAGAGTGAGAAGGTGTTCTTCAACAACCTGTTCTTCAATTATTGCTCGAATCTTTGAAGTTTATCAAGGAAAACTCACTAGGTGTTCATACCAAAGGTAATATTCTACACCCTAACCCTCAATTTCGAATTTTGTCTAGAAATGGGCAATTAGCAAGATAAGTTTTGGGCATGGGAGTTGCCCATCTTACATGCATGTGTTATCAAAGGGTGTAAGAAGATTGTTGAGCTAAAAATGGTAAAGAATGGGTTGTGGGATGATGGAATCCTCCATAAAAGGACCTTAAAACTCGTAATATTCTTTTGAAATTATGAATGAAGCTGCTAATAGGAATGAAATGGAAGTTGTTAATAAAATATTTTCAGTGTTTGATTAATGGAGTACATCTCCTCTTTATTCATAGATGAGTTTGGGTAGAAGGTAATCTAACAGGCTTGCTCGGCCGGGTTCTCTCGGTAGAGCGCCGGTCACACTCCCCGAGTTTGGGGCGTGGCAGTACTTATCTTTGAGAGGCTGCCGAACCCTTAGGAAACTTCATATTCTTGTATTCTTGTCGTGCAGATTTGTTGATTCCGGGAAATAAACTTCTGTTATTCTATTCTCTCACAGATGGTGAGGACACGTGCTACCGGACAAGACAGATAACCACCAAGGTCGTGGTAGGGGCCGCGGTAGGGGTAGAGGTGCATCTCGAACAACAGCTAGAGCAGCACCTGCAGATCCACCAGTTGGTCCAGCTCAGGAGTAAGTTCCAGAGGTGGTTGAGCCAGTGGGGCCGTCTCAGGCACCAGCTGTGCCCATTGTGATCCCAGACCTTCAGGAGGCTTTAGCTTAAATTTTGACGGTGTGCACTAGCCTTGCTAAGGCAATTTCTATTCAGACCGCGCCAACCACTTCTCAGGTGCAGGGACTTCAGACGTTAGGGGTATTGCCAGCCCAACCGGTGATAGCTGCTCAGGCCCAGGTGGGTCCCATTATGAGTGAGGATGAGTAGAAGAGACTTGAGAGGTTTGGGAGACTCCAGCCTCCATCATTCAGTAGGGCTGAGTCAGATGATGCTCACGACTTCTTGGATAGGTGTCAGCGGATTCTTCGTACCGTGGGTATTCTAAAGACCAGTGGGGTCTCGTTCACTACTTTTCAGTTTATTGGGGCTGCCTTCATATGGTGGGAGGCCTATGAGAGGAGCATTCCAGTCGGTGCTACACCACTTTCATGGCATGAGTTCTCCATTCTTTTCTTGGAGAAGTTTGTACCACCGACCCGTAGGGAGGAGCTGCGCAGGCAGTTTGAGCAGCTACGTCACGATGGCATGTCTGTGACCCAGTATGAGATGAGATTTTCAGAGTTGGCTCGTCACGTAGTTTGGTTGGTTCCCACTAAGAGGGAGAGGATTAGGAGGTTCATTGATGGCCTCACATATCAGTTGCATTTTGCTATGACTCGGGAGAGTTTATCTGGTGCTCGATTCGACGAGGTGGTTGATACTGCTCGGCGGCAAGAGATGGTTCATGGCCAGGAGTGTGAGGAGAGGGAGGCCAAGAGGCCTCGTGGATCGGGTGGTTTCAGCGGTGTTCCTTCTGAGGCTAGTTCTACCACAATAGATGTCGTCCTTATAGGCACGCCCATATGGCTCGTCCAGTTCATCGTGGTGCATCATCCAGCCATGGTTTACAAAATGCTCATCAGGGTCGGTCATCTCTCAGTGCCCTTCCAGCTCAGAGTTCATCCCGCACTCCATCAGTTCAGACTCATCTATGCCAGGTCCTTCTAGTAGTTACTCTGGTACTCGCGGCCTGATTCAGTCCCCACTACCACCAGGGAGTTGTTTCGAGTGCGAGGAGTTTGGGGATATGTGGAGACAGTGTCCTCGTCGCCCGAGAGGTCCAGTGCAGCAGAGGAGTCAGGCTATGACTTCCACACTAGTTACTTCACCACCCGCCCAGCCAGCTCGGGGTAAAGTCCAGGCAGCTAGGGGTCACCCTAGAGGGGGAGGCCGATCAGGTGGAGGTCAGGCCCTACTCTATGCTATTCCTGCCAGGCCAGATGCCATTACTTCAAATGCAGTGATCACAGGTATTATCTCAGTATGCCACATGGATGCTTTTATATTATTTGACCTTGGTTCCACTTATTCATATATATCATCGTATTTTCCTCATTATCTAGATATGCCTCGTGAGTACTTATCTCATCTGTTCATGTATCCACACCAGTGGGTGATACTATTATTATGGATCGTGTATATCGGTCATGTGTAGTGACTATTGGGGGATTGGAGACTAGAGTTGATCTCTTATTGCTTAGTATGGTTGATTTCGACGTGATCTTGGGTATGGATTGGTTGTCCCCATGTCATACTATGCTGGATTGTCACGCTAAGACCGTGACGTTGGTGATGCCGGGGTTCCAAGGATCGAGTGGAGAGGTTCTCTAGATTATGTTCCCAGCAGAGCGATTTCATATCTGAAGGCCCAACGGATGGTTGGGAAGGGTTGTTTATCTTATTTGGCCTTTGTGAGGGATGTTGGTGCTGATACTCCTACTATTGATTCTGTTCCGGTGGGGCGAGACTTTTCGGATGTGTTTCTTGCAGATCTGCAGGGCATACCGCCCGACAGGGATATTGACTTTGGTATTGACTTGGTGCCGGGCACTCAGCCCATTTCTATTCCTCCGTATCGTATGGCACCGACTGAGTTGAAGGAATTGAAAGAGAAGCTTCAAGAACTTCTTGATAAGGGGTTTATTAGGCCTAGTGTGTCGCCTTGGGGGTGCACTGATTCTATTTCTGAAGAAGAAGGATGGTACTATGCGGATGTGCATCGACTATAGGTAGTTGAACAAAACTACAATCAAGAGCAAGTATCCTTTGTCGCGTATTGATGATCTATTTGACCAACTTCAGGGAGCGAGGGTGTTCTCTAAGATTGATTTGAGGTCTAGGTATTACCAGTTGAAGATTCGGGACTCGGATATTCTAAAGACAGCATTCAAGACCCGTTACGGTCATTATGAGTTCCTTGTGATGTCTTTTGGGCTGACCAACTGTAAGGCCCCGTTAAAATTTCCTAATGATTTAAGATTTTAAAGTGCGACAACGGTATTCGGGAATAACATATTCCAGTATCAAAGGAGACCTATGGGGTGGAACCGCATTATTTTGACACCAAATGTGTTTTATCTACGTCGTTTCTTTGAGTATAAGTGGTATCACATTAAACAAATTAGCTCCAAATTCCTTTTTTATTGAAGCATTAGATCCGTATTGAAATTACGGAGCCATAGTAAAAAGAATCGTCGAATTCGAATATCGTATGCGAGAGTTATGCCCATTCCCGTATCGGAAAAATAATTTCTCATCGCCAGCACCCAGGGAAGCGCGAGGCGCTATCTCTGGCACTGGGATTTCTTTCAGCTACTAGAACCAGCGCCAAAGGCAGCACCCCACGCCACTTGTGGCGCCCGAAAACACCATATACTCATTCGGGGTTCATTTTATCCCATTTCTCTTGGCCGAACTTTGGGGTTTTCCTCCACTCTCTCAAGACCTCCAACTCCCCCCATCTTCAAGGTGAGTAATCCCTACTAATTTTGTATTTCATTTCATCAATTCCATCCTAAAACTAACTCAATCCTCCATAAAATACATAGATCTTAAAGAAATTTCTTCAAGAACTCAAAGGAGGGTTTGCAAGATTTCTTCCAAAAGGTAATCCTACACCCTTAGACTTATATGTATGGATATATTATGGGAATATAAGTATGAATTAAGTATTTGAATTTATGGTATGGTGATTGGAAGCCACAAGTTCCCAAATTAAATACATAACCATTGTAGAGATTGAAAGGTGATTATTTGATGGAATTTTGTTGGTTGGGTGTGGATGGATGGTCATGTATGTGATGTTGGAAGTTATGAATTGTTTAAGAATGATGGTGGGATAAATTATTGGTAAATGGTAGTAGTTGGATGAATTAATTCTATGGGTAAGAGATATAAAGATTCATGCCTACTAGGAGTTTGATAAAATGCCTAAATAGCCTAAATTATGGAATTTGTTACTACGATTGGTCCAATTGAATTATGTTGATGTAGATTGAAGTTGTAAGAGTAGTAGGTGGTTTTAGTAGTACTAAAGAGCTCTATCAAGGTATGTTGGCTAAACTTTCTCTCTTAGAATCGAATTCCATAATGTTTCCGTAAGATCAAGTATGATTAACTCAAGATTCCTAACTTCTATATTTCGGGTTATTCCCTATAAACTTGATTATTCCGAATGAGACTTATATCAAAATATCGATGTTCAAAGTATGGTTTGTGTATCAAAAATGCTATGTTTTGAGTCGTGTTCCAAATGAAGGTTATGATGCCAAATTGTGTGAGAAAATCTCAATATTCTTAAGACTCTTAATTGCTCATATGTGTACCTAAAGTCTTGATTGGAAATGTCTTATTGTTGATAATCTATAAAGATGGTTGGAAGTGAAATAAGTGAATTGGGGATATAGAGTGTGGCCAACGTGCCAAGAATTTAAGTTATGATTGTGGCTAGTAGTGCAAATGATTTGAGAGGATGCGATAAAGAATATGAAATGAGCCTCGACTCAGTTGTTTAAAAATGATTTTGAAAATAGAATTGCCTAAAAGCTTTTGTACTCAATTCATGCCCATAAGTGGCTGCTTTAACTAATGCTTTGCTTTATAAATATATCCAGTATGATTCGAGTTCTTACATACTCATGTGTTGAAATTGTACATTGTCATTTCTGGGGAAGAGTATTGCAGGAATAAATGGTGTATTGATTGTTTATGATTTTGATGTATGTTTCTCTTGCAGGTTGGTATGCCCCATTCTTTGGGAAGAAACTATTTGTGTTTAAAATTCCCATTACAAATGGATTTGAAGTATATGATTTCTGAAATATTCTATATGTTGATATTTGATGGTGATCTTTGAAATTGAAAGAGGTGAAAGTGTGGAATATGAAATACGGCCATCGTGCCAGGAATAAAGAATCTTGTGAATGGTCAAATGAGCTAAGGAAATATTGTCGTTCTGAATGACTGGAAATACTAATGAGAATCTATACAATGTGAAAGATGTTGAGGTGAGTACAATTGTATTTATGTTACCTCTGTGTGCAAATCAAATTAAAAATATTTTTGAGAGCATCATTAGAAAAACCGAGGAAGGGTGGGTCATAAGGCCCACACCTGAAACTACACGTGCCGGTGTAGGGGTGGATTGTGATTATTCCCCTTATTTGGGATGAAATTGTGATATTATTCCCCTTAATTGGGATGAAATTGGTAATAATTGTGGATTGGAAAAGTCAACCCACACGGCATATATGGGAAGACGGCATAGCTGATCGGGTGGAGATGGGACTCCATGTTACGCACATGGTGGTACTACTCTTGGTAACAACTTTCTTTCGCATCACCTGTCAAACCACATTGTCCGTGGGGAGATGGCCTAGCCGATCGGGCGTGATCAGACACCGTGCTAACAAAAATGGTGGTATATCAGTATTACTGATCTCCCAACCAAATATTGTATATGAAGTTCGTATTTGGAAAATTATTATGTTTTAACTGGACATTTGGATATTGTTGATTGTGACTTGTTGTTTCTATGTGTTGCCTTTTCTTATATGGACATTCTATTTTGAAAGAGGACTTTTAGCTATACATACTAGTGCTATTCGACAGTACTGACATCCCTTTTGCCGGGGGCGCTGCATCTTTAATGGATGCAGGTGGTTCTACAGCAGGCGACATTGATCAATGATAGCAGTACACTCTTTTCAGCTGATTTGGTGAGCCCCACTTTATTTCGGGGTCATGTATCTTTTGTTTCTCATGTACCTTGTTTTGAGGTATAGCCGGGGCCTTGTTACCGGCATTTCCATATTACTCTTCTATTGTACTTAGAGGCCCCGTAGACAGGTTGTGGGTGGTATTTGATGTGGAGAATATAATTAAAAATATTGGTATCTGGAAATTATGTTTTTCATTAATTCTATAAAATCGTAATATTTTGGAAATTATGAATGAAGTTGCTAATGAGAATGAAATGGAAGTTGTTAATGAAATCTTTTCAGTGTTTGATTAATGGAGTACATCTCCTCTTATGTCATGAATGAGTTTGGGTAGAAGAAAATCTGACAGGCTTGCTCGGTGGGGTTTACTCGGTTGAGCGCTGGTCGCGCTCCCCGATTTCGGGGTGTGACAAACTTGGTATCAGAGCCTAAGGTTTTAAAGTGTCCTAGGATGTCTCGGAGCCGTGTCTAGTAGAGTCCTTCTTATTGGTGTGTTGTCGACCACATTTATAATGAGGAGGCTACATGGACATTTAGGAATTATCATAATTCTTTGATACTCCAGATGGTGCGATAGAGCTCAAGGTAGGAAGCTAAATTCCTCGTCATGTCTTATTTTCCATATGAGTAACCTACGTGTTCGAGGCAGCGAGGAGGTTTTGAAAGAATCAGTTGCTAGGGGAAGTGTCATTGTTCCTATTAATGTTACCGTGCCACCGGAATATATGGTGAGAGCACCTAAGAAATGAAAGAGGATTATTGGCATCAATGAGCCAGAATATTTGATATGAAAGAAGAGCCACTCGAGTTTATGTTGGATGATTCTTGAAATATGTTATGGTTGTGGAAGCAGGGGGCACAAGAAGAACAAATTCCCTTAGGTTGGATACACCCATCCCGGTCTGCCTGATATGCGGGCAAAAATATTTTGCGTCATGTTGTGAGTATGCTCAGAAGCGTGTTAGGGGTGGTAGATTTGGGCAATTTCAAAAGTTCATACAACGAGCTGTTGCAGAGATTGTTACTCCCACTATGAAGGCTTGGAGGAAGACTAAGGGGAACACTTATGATGTATGCAAAAAGGGTAATATCAGGTAAGTGGGGCGAGTCAGTTTAGCGGACCCTATCCTCGTTGTGAGAAGTGTAGGAGATGTCATTCAATAGTATGTCACTACAATACCAATGTATGTTATGGATGTAGAGTCGAGGGGCATCAGTTAAGGCACTGCCTCGTCAATCTAAAGTTAACAAGTAAGTCACTCCTTAGTATATCATTTTGAACACTGCATTATTTTCCTTGTTGGATATGTACATCCATATTGAAGGGGACCTACATAAATATGGTCGTAACTAAAACATTGAATCACAAAACATTGCATGTACTTCTTTCTGAACGAGACACATTATTCGTGAAGCCACTCTATCACAAATTCTCTTACTTACAATCTCTGGTGGAACTGAGCTCTATAATTATTTCTTTGGATTGAGTTATAACTCTAGGATTAATACTTCCCACTTGCTTTCCTAAATTATCAGCAAGAGATAATACCTGATGAATTTCTTACATAACCTTTTGATTCAAATGGATAACATCTGCTCACGTGTCCTTATGCATGCACAGTCATAAAGTTTACCTATGTGGTATCAAATCTAATGTAAAGAAGCCTAGTGTTGAGATCCTTCTTGAGCCACTCTTTTTCTCTCCGGTGTATGTGGCTCCTATGATTGGAACAATCACTTTACTCCTTTATGAATAGTATCATGAATCCTTTTCACTATCTAGTAACATGAGAGCATATCTCATCACCTATCATATGTGTACCTATCGATTGAAAGGGGTCACTTGTCCGCATAATGTTTCCGGGAAATTTGAGATTTTCACAAATTCGTCACAGGAAGATCTTTTTGTTCACCCATCTCAGTATGACTTTCATGTCCACTTAGATCAGTCCGCAGTAAGTAGCCCACTTTGTTCCTAGTATTGTAGTTGCCCATGAAGTGGCCTGGTATTGCGGCTTAAGAGTTATTATGGCAGAGATATGTCTAGCTCATAGAAAAGTGTACATTCTCTCTAACCAATACATGATTTCCCAAACATTAAGATGTCCTATCTACATGATTTCACTCGTGTGTGGTTGAAATTTAAGCAGCCTTACAACAAATTTTCATCCCCACTTCAGGTGGATGTTTCAGATTTTGGCACATATGATGAGCATATTGATTTGAAAGACAAGTTTGTTGTATATCTAGTCCTCTCATATGGGATCAACTATTGTGAAGGGTTAAGCTATCAGAATGATAATAATCTCACAAGTGTTCAACTTCTTTTTTCATCCTCATGGGCTTGTGGTATAGATTCCTTGTGCTAGTTACTGTTAAGAGAGTAATGCAATTTCATGCATTTTGAAACCTATATCCCATTCAGGGTGCCAGAATATTATCATTTTGAGTTAAACTGATTTTCCCTACATTCCAAGAGGCGACTGGTGTCACGTACTTGGCAATTTCTCTTTGAGGCCTACTATTTCCAAACAAGGCACATATGGAACGACTCATAGCCTTCCAAGAATAACTGACGCTAATGTCTTTATCCTTCCAATTATGCCTCCCATATATCACATGTCTAAAATGACTCACTTTTGTTACACCTCAGGATCATGTACATGGTTACCACATTATCAATGCCTACTAGGAAACTCTATGACTCTTTTATTGAACCAATGATGTCACCACTACAAATCATCATTTCAGCACTATTGGTAGTGACCTTCATGTCTCTTAGGATATAACCTCCTGAAATATCGTGCTCAGCACATTGATGGATTCTTGAATAATTCTAGCCAATCTCGAACCTCGTTGTTCATATTTATAATAACCTATAGGGGTTGAATGTTCAAACATGTCAAAGAAGAAGCATCATTCCGTGATCAAATATATTGGATAGGAAGTTTTATGGTAATATTCAAGCTAGCACATCTTAGAGTAATTGCTAAAGGTCACCAAAGGTTTAGTTTGGGTGTTCGGCGTAGGGATTTAGAGTTGTAGAAAGTGAACGGGTTATTCTCAATATTTTCTCCATGAGGATGTTATGTGAATTGTTAAAGAAGGTAAAGTATGTGTAGTCACATTAGGCCTTATGGAATATTGAAGGAAATAGGCCAAACTATGAGTATGATGTTTCCCTATTATTGTACTCCGTGTACCTGGTGTTTCATGTGTCTATGTCTAAGGAGGTAATTGGAAATCCTTTGTATATCGTTCCGGTGAAGGTTATTGAAGGAGAAGTTAATGGATAGTTAACTTATGAGAGGTACCTAATTGTCATCCTTGTTTGAAAAGCCTGGAAGTTGGGATTGCCTACGTTAAAGTGTTATGGCAAAGTCTGTAAGTCGAGAAGGTCACCTTGAAGGCCGAAAGTGTTGTGGAAAGAAAATATTTTTGCTTGATTGTATAGCAATTGGTTTTGATTTAAAAGGTACTTTCTAGGTGTTATGATTTAAAAATGTGTAGTTCATGTCCAGATATCATTTTGATAATGCAGTTCCTGCAATGCTGAGATTAGTGTTATTAATATATATATATATATATATATTGTGGTTCTTTGTCGAGTTGGGGATGTGTTGTTAGGATTGGTTTTTGGGATTCTTTGACAGGTGGATAGGCCCAGTTACAGGGGAGACTCTGGCAAATTTTTTGAAAATTTATAGAGTTAGTAAAATTGGGAACTTTTGGTGTGTGGATGAGGATGTAAGTCACATTGGGTGTCTATGGCAGATTCTAACCCTCATTCGAGGACGAATGATCTTAAGTGGGGGAGAATGTAAGGCCCCGTTAAAATTTTCTAATGATTTAAGATTTTAAAGTGCGACAACGATATTCAGGAATAACGTATTCGAGTATCAAAGGAGACCTATGGGGTGGAACTGCATTATTTTGACACCAAAAGTGTTTTAACGATGTCATTTCTTCGAGTATAAGTGGTATCACATTAATCAAATGAGCCCGAAATTCAGTTTTGATTAAAGCATTAGATCCGTATTAAAATTACGGAGCCATAGCAAAAAGAATCGTCGAATTCGGACATCGTATGTGAGAGTTATGCCCATTCCCGTGTCAGGAAAATAAATTTCCGTTGCCAGCGCCTAGGGCAGCGCAGGGCACTATCCCCGGCGCTGGGATTACTTTCAGCTACTGGAACCAGTGCCACAGGCAGCGCCCCACGCCACCTGTGGTGCCCGAAAACACTATATACTCATTCGGGGTTCATTTTACCCCATTTCTCTTGGCCGAACTTTGGGGTTTTCCTCCACTCTCTCAAGACCTCCAACTCCCCCCATCTTCAAGGTGAGTAATCCCTACTAATTTTGTGTTTCATTCCATCAATTCCATCCTAAAACTAACTCAATCCTCCATAAAATACATAGATCTTCAAGAAATTTCTTCAAGAACTCAAAGGAGGGTTTTGCAAGATTTCTTCCAAAAGGTAATCCTACACCCTTAGACTTACAGGTATGGATATATTATGGGAATATGAGTATGAATTAAGTATTGGAATTTATGGTATGGTGATTGGAAGCCACAAGTTCCCAAATTAAATACATAATCATTGTAGAGATTGAAAGGTGATTATTTGATGGAATTTTGTTAGTTGGGTGTGGATGGATGGTCATGTATGTGATGTTGGAAGTTATGAATTGTTTAAGAATGATGGTGGGATAAATTGTTGATAAATGGTAGTAGTTGGATGAACTAATTATATGGGTAAGAGATGTAAAGATTCATGCCTAAATGGCCTAAATTATGGAATTTGTTACTAATATTGGTCCAATTGAATTATGTTGATGTAGATTGAAGTTGTAAGAATAGTAGGTGGTTTTAGTAGTACTAAAGAGCTCTATCAAGGTATGTTGGCTAAACTTTCTCTCTTAGAATCGAATTCCATAATGTTTCCGTAAGATCAAGTGTGATTGGCTCAAGATTCCTAACTTCTATATTTCGGGTTATTCCCTATAAACTTGATTATTCCGAATGAGCCTTATATCAAAATATCGATGTTCAAAGTATGGTTTGTGTATCAAAAATGCTATGTTTTGAGTCGTGTTCCAAATGAAGGTTATGATGCCAAATTGTGTGAGAAAATCTCAATATTCTTAAGACTCTTAATTGCTCATATGTGTACCTAAAGTCTTGATTGGAAATGTCTTATTGTTGATAATCTATAAAGATAGTTGGAAGTGAAATAAGTGAATTGGGGATATAGAGTGTGGCCAACGTGCCAAGAATATAAGTTATGATTGTGGCTAGTAGTGCAAATAATTTGAGAGGATGCGATAAAGAATATGAAATGAGCCTCGACTCAATTGTTTATAAATGATTTCAAAAATAGAATTACCTAAAAGCTTTTGTACTCAATTCATGCCCATAAGTGGCTACTTTAACTAATGCTTTGCTTTATAAATATATCAGTGTGATTCGAGTTCTTACATACTCATATGTTGAAATTGTTCATTGTCATTTCTGGGGAAGAGTATTGCAGGAATAAATGGTGTATTGATTGTTTATGATTTTGATGTGTGTTTCTATTGCTGGTTGGTATGCCCCATTCTTTGGGAAGAAACTATTTGTGTTTAAAATTCCCATTACAAATGGATTTGAAGTATATGATTTCTGAAATATTCTATATGTTGATATTTGATGGTGAAATTTGAAATTGAAAGAGGTGAAAGTGTGGAATATGAAATACGATCATCGTGCCAGGAATAAAGAATCTTGTGAATGGTCAAATAAGCCAAGGAAATATTGTCGTTCTGAATGACTAGAAATACTAATGAGAATTTATAAAATGTGAAAGATGTTGAGGTAAGTACAATTGTATTTATGTTACCTCTGTGTGCAAATCAAATCAAAAATATTTTTGAGAGCATCATTAGCAAAACCGAGGAAGGGTGGGTCATAAGGCCCACACCTGAAACTATACGTGCCGGTGTAGGGGTGGATTTTGATTATTCCCCTTATTTGGGATGTAATTGTGATATTATTCCCCTTAATTGGGATGAAATTGGTAATAATTGTGGATTGGAAAAGTCAACCCACACGACATATATGGGAAGACGGCCTAGCTGATCGGGTGGAGATCGGACTCCATGTTACGCACATGGTGGTACTACTCTTGGTAACAACTTTCTTTCGCATCACCTTTCAAACCACATTGTCCGTGGGGAGATGGCCTAGCCGATCGGGCATAATCGGACTCCGTGCTAACAAAGACGGTGGTATATTAGTGCTAATGATCTCCCAACCAAAAATTGTATATGAAGTTCGTATTTTGAAAATTATTATGTTTTAACTGGATATTTGGATATTGTTGATTGTGCCTTGCTGTTTCTATGTGTTGCCTTTTATTATATGGACATTCTGTTTTGAAAGAGGACTTTTAGCTATACATACTAATGCTATTCGACAGTACTAACGTCCCTTTTGCCGGGGGTGCTGCATCTTTAATGTATGTAGGTGGTTCTACAGCAGGCGACATTGATCAGTGATAGCAGTATACTCTTTTCAGTTGATTTAGTGAGCCCCACTTCATTTCGGGGTCATGTATCTTTTATTTCTCATGTACTGTGTTGTGAGGTATAGCCGGCCTTGTTACCGGTATTTCCATATTACTCTTCGATTGTACTTAGAGGCTCCATAGAAAGGTTGTGGGTGGTATTTGATGTGGCAAATTGAATTAGAAATGTTGGTATTTGGAAATCATATTTTTCATTAATTCTATAAACTCGTAATATTTTGGAAATTATGAATACAGCTACTAATGGGAATGAAATGGAAGTTGTTAATGAAATCTTTTCAGTGTTTGATTAATGGAGTACATCTCCTCTTATTTCATGAATGAGTTTGGGTAGAAGGAAATCTGACAGGCTTGCTCGGCCGGGTTTACTCGGTTGAGCGCCGGTTGCGCTCCCCGATTTCGGGGCGTGACACCAATGCCCCAGCAACATTCATGCATCTGATGAACAATGTATTTGTGTCTTATCTTGACTTGTTTGTCATAGTATTCATTGATGATATCCTGGTGTAATCTCGTAGCTAGGAGGAGCATGCCGAGCATTTGAGGATTGTGTTGCAGCAGTTGAGGGAGGAGAAGCTTTATGCCAAGTTCTTCAAGTTGAGTTTTCGCTTAGTTCGATGGCATTCTTTGGGCACGTGGTGTCCAGTGAGGGGATTCAGGTGGTTCCAAAAAAGATAGAGGCAATTCAGAGTTGGCCTAGGCCGTCCTCAGCTACTAAGATTCGGAGCTTTCTCGGTTTGGCTGATTATTATCGTCGCTTCGTGGAGGGTTTCTCGTCTATTGCATTGCCTTTGACTAAATTGACCTAGAAGGGTGCTACTTTCAAGTGGTCAGATGAGTATGTAGAGAGCTTTCAGAAGCTCAAGACTGTCTTGACCACAACTCCAGTTCTAGTTTTGCCTTCAGCTTCAGGCTCTTATACAGTGTATTGTGCTGCTTCTCGGATCGGCATTGGGTGTGTCTTGATGTATAAGGGTAGAGTGATTGCTTATGCTTCGTGTCAATTGAAGCCTCATGCGAAGAACTACCATGTTCATGATTTGGAGTTGGCTGCCATCGTTCATGCATTGAAGATTTGGAGGCATTATCTCTAAGGTGTGTCTTGTGAGGTATTTATGGATCATCGGAGTCTCCAACACTTGTTCAAACAAAATGATTTAAAATTGAGGCAGCGGAGATGGTTGGAGCTGCTAAAGGACTATGATATTACCATTCTGTATCATCACGAGAAGGCTAATATGGTGGTCGATGCCTTGAGTATAAAGGCGATGAGTATGGGTAGCCTTGCATTCATTCATGTTGGTGAGAGACCTCTTGCAGTTGATGTTCAGGCCTTGGCCAACCAGTTCATGAGATTAGATGTTTCGGAGACTAGTCGGGTTTTAGCTTGTGTAGTTTCTCGGTCTTCCTTATTTGATCGCATCAGAGAGCGCGAGTATGATGATCCTCATTTTCTTGTTCTTAAGGACACTATTTAGCACGGTGATGCCAGGGATGTTACTATCGGGGGTGATAGGGTGTTGAGGATGCAGGGCCGGATTTGTGTGCCTAATGTAGATGGGTTACGTGAGTTGATTCTTGAGGAGGCCCACAGTTCGTGGTATTCCATTCATCCGGGTGCAGCAAAGATGTACCAGGATTTGAGGAAGCACTATTGATGAAGGAGAATGAAGAAGGATATAGTGGGGTTTGTAGTTCGGTTCCTTAACTGTCAGCAGGTGAAGTATGAGCATTAGAGACCGGGTGGATTGCTTTAGTGGCTTGAGATTCCAGAGTGAAAATGGGAGCGTATCACCATGGATTTTTTAGTTGGACTCCCACGGACTTCAAGGAAGTTTAATGCTATTTTGGTGATTGTGGATCGGCTGACCAAGTCTGCGCACTTCATTCCAGTTGGGACTACTTATTCTTCAGAGCGGTTGGCTGAGATTTACATCCGCAAGATTGTTCACCTTCACGGTGTGCCAGTGTCTATCATTTCAGAACGGGGCACGCAGTTTACATCGCAGTTTTGGAGAGTAGTACAGTAAGAGTTAGGGACCCAGGTTGAGTTGAGCACAACATTTCACCCTCAGATGAACGGACAATCAGAGCGCACTATTCAGATATTGGAGGACATGTTACACGCTTGTGTCATTGATTTCGGGGGGTTTTGGGGTCATTTTCTTCCGCTTGCAGAGTTTGCCTACAACAAAACTACTAGTCGAGCATTCAGATGGCTTCGTATGAGGCTTTGTATGGACGATGATGTCGATCCCCGGTGGGTTAGTTCGAGCCGGGTGATGATATATTATTGGGTACTGACTTGGTTCAGGATGCTTTGGACAAGGTTAATGTTATATCCCGCATTTCGTACATTAAAGTTTCGCCATAAGTTAATCAACGTAAGCTCGGGAATGAGATTATTTTTGAGGTTATAAGTATTTATGTTATTTGTAACAAGTGATAAGTGAGTACCGTGAAGATTAGAGGGTAAACAAATCAAATATGATAGTAAGGCAAATCAAATATGATAGTAAGGTATATGAAGTGTATTAGTATTTAAGAAAATTGTGTGCTAGAATTAATTATGTGAATAATTGATTAATTGTGGGAATAATGTGAGAAAATAAGGAAATTGTCACGCCCCAAAACCGAGGAGCGCGACCGGTGCTCAACCGAGTGAACCCGGCCGAGCAAGCCTATTAGATTTCCTTCTACCCAAACTCATTCATGAATAAAGAGAATATATATATATCTCTCCGTTAATCAAACAATAAAGTGATCACGTCTACAATACCAATTCATTTCCAATAGCTTCATCATTTTTAAAGTCTCAACGGATAGGTAATACAACCACAACATAACATATTTTGTCTTCCCCAGCACCAATACACAACCCACACTATGTCTACAGAGCCTCTATAGATAAAGAAGAGTACAATGATAATGCCAGCAACAAGGCCCCGGCTATACCCCAAACAAAATACACAAAGTACAAAGGATTCATGAACCCGAAATGAAGTGGGTCTCACCAAGTCAGCTGGGAAGAAGGTGTACTGCTATCACTGATCAATAACTCCTGCTGTGGAACCACCTCCATCCATTTAAAGATGCAGCGCCCCCGGCAAAAAGGGACGTTAGTACCGTCGAATAGTACTAGTATGAAAACTAAACACCAATTTAAGAATTTAGAAATACAAGATAATTATGATGAACCAGTGCGATAATAAAATAATATAGATAACTGTCTCAACCATAGCAAGCTTATTAAAAGCAATCAACAACATTTATAGGATTTAAGATGAGATCCTATGTAACCATCTTCACATAAAGCGGCCCCGCCGCCTCACCCGATGTATGCAGGTGGAGGTGTACATACAATACCACAACTCTAATCAAGCAGCCCTGCCGCCTCACCCCAATGTATGTGGGTGGATGTGTAACCACAGTACCAAGAACCTACACAAAGCGGCTATGCCGCATCACCCCAATGTATACGGGTGGAAATGCATCAACGATACCAATACCAACACAAAGCGGTCGTACCGCCTCGCCCCAATGTTAGCGGGTGGAGGTGCAGTCCCACAATACCATAATCCCTACACAAAGCGGTCATGCCGCCTCACCCCAATATATATGCGGGTGGAGGTGTATCACAGTCACAATCTCTATATCATAATCCCCATACAAAGCGGTCATGCCGCCTCACCCCAATGTATGCGGGTGGAGGTGTATCACAATCAAAATCTCTATACAACTTGGCATAATACCTTTCACATAAATCACGACTAGAAATTATAACATGTGGATACGTAATCCATGGTTTGGGACACATCCTCAATTTATAATGTAATATGATAAGAGCATTTGAAATACGAATTGGACATATATCTTCATCACAAAACTTATCGGAATACTCGATTTATAATCAACATCTTGGAACTCACAAGGATAATGAAAATTCCAACTCTTAAAGAAGAGTTTAGCCAACATACCTCAAATTCTTCCCTTAATAATACTACAACAAAGCACTACACTAATCAAGTTCAATCTACAATAACAACATCCAATGAGACCAATATTAGTAACAAATCCCATAGGTTCAATGTATTAATAAATTTCATCGCCAAGATTATCATTCACCTTCTCCCTTATTTTCTCAAAAGTACTATTCATGCCATGAACTAGATTTTTATAATCCAATCTTTCAACCCTTAAAACTTGCAACAAATGCTTCAAATACTTCTAACTACTCATATAAAATGAGTTTGAAGCATTGGAATTACCTCTAGTAGATCAATCTTGAAAAATCACAACTTTGGTGATTTTTGTGTTCTTGAGGATTTGATGATGAAATCTTGTATTTGGATGTAATAATGATGTTAGAAATCATGTATATTGAGTAATAATCAACCCAAAACATCATTAACAGCTTACCTTGGTTGATTGGACTTGATTTGAGCTCAAAATCGTCCCTTCACCTCAAGAACCCTAAACCCCAAATACTCAAAATATCCCCCTTCCCCGACCTTGTATTTATAGGCCCAGATTTCTGAGTTTCGGATTCGGCCCTGGATGCTTCACATCCCCACTTCACTCCTCTTTGAAGCTCGGATGCGGACCTGGATGCTATGGCAGCACTTCACTGCCAGCCTCTCTTTCGGACGCGGCTTCGGATGCTTCGCATCCGCAGGCTCCTCCGCCAGCCTTTGGTAATTTGATCTTAACTTCTTGTAGGAATGTCCGAATGACAAACGGTTTGAAGAGTTAGAAACTAGACTCAAAGGGATTTAATTTTATAGGTAGATCACCCCATAAGTCGTTATGCTTTGGTAGCATCATACGTTTGAAGTAGGATCTTATGCGAATTGAGACATCCTTTACACTTAATGTATCCTACTTGTTCCACACGAATTCTTTCCATTCACAAAACTCCTTAGTATATTTCAACACACCTTAAACATATACGTTTCATTTCAAAATAATGTGGTTCTATCCCATGGGTCTCCTTTAATACTCTAACACGTTATTCCCAAATATCGTTGGCGTACTTTAAAATATTAAATCATTAGAAAAATTTTCCGGGGCCTTACATTCTCCCCCTCTTAGGATCATTCGTCCTCGAATGAGGGTAAAAGAAATCCGTCATTAGCATCTTACGCTACTCAGTTTTTTTCATACCATATTCGAGCAGCCCCAATTTGACTAACTCCCAAAATTTCCAAATATTTCGCCAGAGTTTCCCTTGTAACTAGGCCTATCCACATGTTAGAGAGCCCCAGAAACACATCCTAACAAGATATACGTATTCCAACGACGTAACATAATACAAAACAACACCAAATGTGGTCTCATAAGCAATATATATCCAGAAAGGAACACCCTCAATGCCAATTGTTCACATGATACAAAATTCATAAAAAGTAAGTTTTATAATTTTCCTAGATCACGACTTAAAATACATGGTCATTCAAACAAATAAGGATACTTTTTCTTCATTTCTTCCTCGACCTCCCAAGTAGCCTCTCCAACCTGTTGGTTTCGCCACAACACTTTTACTGAGGCAATTTCTTTATTCCTCAATTTTCGGACTTGCCGATCAATAATAGAAATCGGAATCTCTTCGTAATTCAATTTCTCATTTACCTCAATAGTCTCAACCGGAACAATGAGTGTCAGATCTCCAACTACTTTCTTCAACATAGACACATGAAACACCGGGTGTACTAATGACATCTCAGGTGGTAGCTCAAGCTTGTACACCACCTCACCGATCCTCTGAATGATTTTGTACGGTCCGACATACCTCGGACTCAATTTCCCTTTCTTACCAAATCGCATTTCACCCTTCATGGGGGAAACTTTCAAGAATACCCAATCAACTTCTTTGAACTCCAAATCCCTACGACGAATATCCGAATAGGATTTCTAACGACTTTAGGCAGTCTTCAACCGTTCCTTAATGATTTTAACTTTTTCCATAGCCTGATGCACAAGGTCTAGCCCTATCAAATCTGCTTCCCCAATTTCGAACCACCCAATGGGAAATCTACATCTCCTACCATATAAAGCCTCAAATGGTGCCATCTGAATGCTAGCATGATAGCTATTGTTGTATGCAAATTCTATAAGTGGTAAATAATCATCCCAACTACCTTTGAAGTCCAGCACACAAGCACGCAACATATCCTCAAGCGTTTGAATAGTCCGCTCTACCTGCCCGTCAGTCTGCGGGTGAAAGGCCGTACTAAGATTCACCTGAGTACCCAAACCTTGCTGAAATTTCTTCCAAAAATTAGCAGTGAATAGTGCTCCCCGATCAGAAATGATGGAAACTGGGGTGCCATGCAACCTGACTATTTCTTTGATATACAACTGAGCATACTGCTCCACTGCGTCGGTAGACTTAACCGGCAAAAAGTGTGCATATTTCGTGAGTCGATCCACAATCACCCAAATTGAGTCAAACTTGCGCGGAGTGCGCGGTAATCTTACCATAAAGTCCATATTAATCATTTCCCACTTTCATATTGGAATTTCTATGTTCTGTGCCAACCCACCGGGCCTTTGGTGTTCGGCCTTCACTTGCTGACAATTCGGACATCTTGCCACAAAGTCTGCCATATTTCTCTTCATATCATTCTACCAATAGACTTCCTTAATATCATGATACATTTTTGTAGAACCTGGGTGCACAGAATACCTAGAAGTGTGAGCTTCAGTCAAAATTCTTTCACGGAGACCATCCACATTTGGAACACATAGTCGCCCTTGGTACCTTAGTGTACCATCATCCATGCCAAGAGAAAAGGCCATGGTCTTATGTTTATGAATTCCCTCTTTCAATTGTACCAACAATGGGTCGTTGTATTATTTTTCTTTGACTTCCACTACAAGTGATGATTCAGCCCTATTTTGCACAATTACCCCTCCTTCACTAGAGTCCGCAAGACGAACTCCCAAACTAGCCAATCGGTGGACTTCTTTGGCCAATGGCCTTTGATATGCCTCCAAGTGTGCTAAGCTACCCATAGATTTTCGGCTGAGAGCATCTGCCACAACATTAGCCTTCCTTGGATGGTATAAAATATCAATGTCATAATCCTTGAGTAATTCAAGCCATCTTCTCTGCCTCAAATTCAGTTCCTTCTATTTGAAAATATAATGAAGGCTTTTATGGTCCGTGAATATATCCACATGGACTCCATATAAATAATAACGCCAAATTTTCAATGCAAATACCACCGTCGCAAGTTCTAAATCATGTGTTGGATAGTTCTTTTCATGATTCTTTAATTGCCTAGAAGCATAAGCTATCACCTTTCCATGTTACATTAATACACACCCAAGCCCGATTCTTGAAGCATCACAATATACCACAAATCCATCTATACCCTCTGGTAGAGTCAACACCGGTACCGTAGTCAATCTTGCTTTCAATTCTTGGAAACTCTTTTCATAAGCATCTGACCATTGGAACTTAATTGCCTTCTGCGTCAATTTAGTCAATGGAGAGGCAAGAGTAGAAAAACCTTCCACAAACTTTTTGTAATACCCAGCTAAGCCTAAGAAACTGCGAATCTCTGTTGGAGTTGTAGGCCTCGGCCAATTTTTCACCGCTGAAATTTTCTGAGGATCAACCTTTATTCCCTCACTAGAGACTACATGACCCAAGAATATAACCAATTCAAGCCAAAATTCACACTTTGAAAACTTTGCATATAACTGGTGCTGCTGCAGGGTTTGCAAAACTACCCTAAGATGATCGGCATGATTTTCTCGACTTTGTGAATATACAAGAATATTGTCAATAAACACTATCACAAAAGAGTCGAGGAATGGCTTAAAAATTCGATTCATAAGATCCATGAAGGCTGCTGGAGCATTTGTTAGCCCAAAAAACATCACCAGAAATTCAAAATGCCCATACTGGGTCCTAAAAGCTATTTTCGGAATATTCCGCTCCCTGATCTTCAATTGGTGATACCCGGATCGTAAATCAATTTTGGAGAAATACTTAGCACCTTGCAATTGGTCAAACAAGTCATCTATCCTTGGCAGTGGGTACTTATTTTTGATTGTTACCTTATTAAGTTGCCGATAGTCAATACACATACGTAGTGACCCATCTTTCTTTCTTACAAAGAGAACAGGTGCACCCCAAGGTGACACACTAAGTCGGATGAAACCCTTTTCTAACAAATCTTTCAATTGTTCCTTTAGCTCCTTCAATTCTGCCGGTGCCATTCTATAGGGTGGAATGGATATAGGATGTATGTCTGGTATCACATCAATCCCAAAATCAATCTCCTTGTCTGGTGGGATCCAAGGGAAAGACTCCCGGAAATTCATTCACAACAAGCATGGACTCAAGTGTAGGTGCCTCGACATCGGTGTCCGTAACCCAGATTAAATGGTAAATACATCCCTTGTTGATCATCTTTTTGGCCTTAAGGTAAGAAATAAACCTACCCTTCGGCACTATATAATCACCCTTCCACTCAATAACTGGCTCATTTGGAAATTCGAACTTAATAGTTCTGGTTCGGCAATCAAGCTTGTCAAAACATGAATAAAGCCAATCCATCCCCATTATCACATCAAAATAGACCATTCTCAATTCAATAAGATCGGTCACGGTGTCTCGACCATGCAATGTGACAACACAATCCCTATAAACCCGCGCGACCAAAATAGACTCACCAACCGGAGTAGATATAGAGAACGGCTCATAAAGCTGTTCTGGTTCTATCCCAAATTCCATAGCAACATAAGGTGTGACATATGACAAAGTGGAACCGGGATCAATAAGAGCATATACATCATGAGATTGGACAGTCAATATACCTGTGACAACATCTGGAGAAGCCTCTGATTCCTGACATCTCCGCATAGCATAAAATCTACTGGGTCCTCCCGAATTTTGTGCACCACTTCTAGCTGCACCATGCCCTACGGGTGCTGGGGTGCCTCGAGCTGGAGGTGCTGTGGATGTAGTAGCTACAGAATTAGTTGGCTGTGCCGCGCCTCTTCCCATATTTTGGCGGGACGAGCGGCAATCTCTCTGAATGTGACCCCGCAAACCACACCCATAGCATACTGGTAGGTCCATGAAACAGGACCCAAAGTGCATCCTCCCACACTTAGAGCATAGATGCCTCCGCTGTTGAAACCTTCTGTCGGGCCGACCCTACTGGTGGGGTCCCCTGTTGCCCTGACTGGATCCAGATGACTGTGCACCCATCGAAGACTGGGCGAATGATTGGGATGGTCTAGATGACGCTCCCCTGAATGCTGACCTACCACCACCACCGGAAGAACCACCAAAGTTGCCCGCGGACCGGGCCTTGCTGCTACTCTGACGCTCCATTCTATTCTTCAATTTGTGGGTCTCTGTGGCTTGAGCAAATGCCACCATCTTACCATAGTTCATATCGAAATTCAAGGCAGCTGTAGAGGCCTCATTGATAACCAAGGGGCTAAGGCCCTGTACAAATCGGCGTACTCTAGCCTCCATAGTGGGCAACATGTGAATAGCATATTTGGACAGGCACGCAAACTCCATATGATACTCCCACACATTCATACTGCCCTGCTTCAGGCTTTCAAACTCAGCGGCATGAGCTTCCTTAGTTTCGGTAGGCAAGAAATGATCCATAAAGGCATCTGTGAACTCACCCCACCTTGCTGGAGGGCTTCCCTCCTCATGGCATTCCTCCCATAACTCAAACCAAGAATAGGCCACCCCTTTCAGGGGGTAAAAGGCTAACTCTACTCCCTCCGTCTCTGTAGCATGCATAACCCGGAGAGTTTTGTGCATCTCATCAATGAAGTCCTGGGGGTCCTCCTTGGGATCAGTACCCGCAAACACTGGAGGATCGAATTGAAGAAACTTGTTCACCCTAGAACTAGCAGATTCCCTTGGATGACTGGAAGAAGTAGGCCCAACACTCGATCTCTGGGCCTGAGAAGCCACTAACTGTGTCAACATTTGTATGGCTCCCCAAATATCAATATCAAACACACCAGAATCGGAAGCTGGAGTTGGAGGTGGAACTAGAATATCAGTTGGAGGAACTGTTGCACCTTCTGTAGGTGTAGGGACAAGTGCGGTCTGATCAGTTGTAGTAGAGTCAGGCAATGTAGTAACTGGAGAAATATCCTCACTCCTCGGGTGCTCACCCGCATCATCAATTATAGGGTCAACTGTCACTCCTAGGGTGACATTGGCTCTTTGGCCAGTTCTTGCCTTTTTCTTAGGTGCCATGTACTGAAAATTAGAGCAACGCAGGAGTTAAAGGAGGAACAATCTTATAACCATCTTTATTGCACGATCAAGAACATGAAAGAAGGGTATTATTCCTAAATGCCCAAGTAGCATCCTAATTATAGATGTAGTCGACAACACACCGATAATAAGGACTCTACTAGACACGGCTCCGAGATATCCTAGGACACTTTAAAACCTTAGGCTTTGATACCAAGTTTGTCACGCCCCAAAATCGAGGAGCGCGACCGGCGCTCAACCGAGTGAACCCGGCCGAGCAAGCCTATTAGATTTCTTTCTACCCAAACTCATTCATGAATAAAGAGAATATATATATATATCTCTTCGTTAATCAAACAATAAAGTGATCACGTCTGCAATACCAATTCATTTCCAATAGCTTCATCATTTTTAAAGTCTCAACGGACAGGTAATACAACCACAACATAACATATTTTGTCTTCCCCAGCACCAATACACAACCCACACTATGTCTACTGAGCCTCTATAGATAAAGAAGAGTACAATGATAATGCCGGCAACAAGGCCCCGGCTATACCCCAAACAAAATACACAAAGTACAAATGATTCATGACCCCGAAATGAAGTGGGGCTCACCAAGTCAGCTAGGAAGAAGGTGTACTGCTATCACTGATCAATGACTCCTACCGTGGAACCACCTGCATCCATTTAAAGATGCAGCGCCCCCGGCAAAAAAGGACGTTAGTACCGTCGAATAGTACTAGTATGAAAACTAAACACCAATTTAAGAATTTAGAAATACAAGATAATTATGATGAACCAGTGCGGCAATAAAATAATAAATATAACTGTCTCAACCATAGCAAGCTTATTAAAAGCTATCAACAACATTTATAGGATTTAAGATGAGATCCTACATAACCATCTTCAAATAAAGCGGCCCTGCCGCCTCACCTGATGTATGCAGGTGGAGGTGTACATACAATACCACAACTCTAATCAAGCGGCCCTGCCGCCTCACCCCAATGTATGCGAGTAGATGTGTAACCACAGTACCAAGAACCTACACAAAGTGGCTATGCCGCCTTACCCCATTGTATACGGGTGGAAATGCATCAACGATACCAATACCAACACAAAGCGGTCGTACCGCCTCACCCCAATGTTAGCGGGTGGAGGTGCAGTCCCACTATACCATAATCCCTACACAAAGCGGTCATGCCGCCTCACCCCAATATATATGCGGGTGGAGGTGTATCACAGTCACAATCTCTATATCATAATCCCCATACAAAGCGGTCATGCCGCCTCACCCCAATGTATGCGGGTGGAGGTGTATCATAATCAAAATCTCTACACAACTTGGCATAATACCTTTCACATAAATCACGTCTAGAAATTATAACATGTGGATATGTAATCCATAGTTTGGGACACATCCTTAATTTATAATGCAATATGATAAGAGCATTTGAAATACGAATTGGACATATATCTTCATCACAAAACTTATCGGAATACTTGATTTATAATCAACATCTTGGAACTCACAAGGATAATGAAAATTCCAACTCTTAAAGAAGAGTTTAGCCAACATACCTCAAATTCTTCCCTTAATAATACTACATCGAAGCACTACACTAATCAACTTCAATCTACAATAACAACATCCAATGAGACCAATATTTGTAACAAATCCCATAGGTTCAATGTATTAATAAATTTCGTTACCAAGATTACCATTCACCTTCTCCCTTATTTTCTCAAAAGTACTATTCATGCCATGAACTAGATTTTTATAATTCAATCTTTCAACCCTTAAACAACTTACAACAAATGCTTAAAATACTTCTAACTACTCATATAAAACGAGTTTGAAGCATTGGAATTACCTCTAGTAGATCAATCTTGAAAAATCACAACTTTGGTGATTTTTGTGTTCTTGAGGATTTGATGATGAAATCTTGTATTTGGATATAAGAATGATGTTAGAAATCATGTATATTGAGTAATAATCAACCCAAAACATCATTAACAGCTTACCTTGGTTGATTGGACTTGATTTGAGCTCAAAATCGTCCCTTCACCTCAAGAACCCTAACCCCCAAATACTCAAAATATCCCCCTTCCCCGACCTTGTATTTATAGGCCCAGATTTCTGGGTTTCGGATGCAGCCCTAGATGCTTCGCATCCCCACATCACTCCTCTTTGAAGCTCGGATGCAGACCTGGATGCTATGGCAGCACTTCACTGCCAGTCTCTCTTTTGGACGCGGCTTCGGATGCTTCGCATCCGCAGGCTCCTCTGCCAGCCTTTGGTAATTTGATCATAACCTCTTGTAGGAATGTACGAATGACGAACGGTTTGAAGAGTTAGAAACTAGACTCAAAGGGATTTAATTTTATAGGTAGATCACCTCATAAGTCATTATACTGTGGTATCAGCATACGTTTGAAGTAGGATCTTATGCGAATTGAGACATCCTTTCCACTTAATGTATCCTACTTGTTCCACATGAATTCTTTCCATTCACAAAACTCCTTAGTATGTTTCAACACACCTTAAACATATACGTTTCATTTTGAAATAATGTGGTTCTATCCCATGGGTCTCATTTAATACTCTAACACATTATTCCCAAATACCGTTGGTATACTTTAAAATATTAAATCGTTAGAAAATTTTTACGGGGCCTTACAGAAATAATTATAATATTAAATAGGATTAAGTGGATAAGGATTTTTAATGGGCTGCCACATGCCATTAAGTTGGCCAAGGGTGGCACCAATGTGCATAGATGAGTCATAGCACTTGATGTGCCTTGTTTACACGTGAAAGTGTAAGGCATATCCCTTAAGCCTTCATGTTATTCTTATTTGGCAATTTGAGATATAGAAAGGATATTGAAATCTTTCCTTCTATTGTTGGGGATTCTCTTACTTTAGAACATAGCCAGAAACGTACACACAGGATACTCTATATGTTCAACAACATGAAGTATGCCATGATCATAAGAAGTGCTTAGTTCTTGTTCAAAGATTTAGAAGGAGCAAAAGTTGTTCTTGGCAAGCTCAAGTAAAAGTGTTTGATAAATTCGTCAAGTAAGGTATGTTAAGGCTATTCCTTCTTTCCTTTTGGCATGATCCATATCGTACAAACAAAATGAGCAAACGCACAACTTTCATAAATGTCTCTATTCATAGAAGCACTAGGGGGTGCCTATGTTCTTGAATTCCCATGTGTCTTATCATTATATCTTTTGTTCATGGGTCTCAGAAAAATATGTGGTTGATAAAATTTATCCGGAAGCATATTGATCTTATGACATTCCGAGAAATCTTATTAACTTATTTCTTATGCATTTCATTCATTTATACATGTACATTGACCCATGACCAGATAATATTATATACTCGTATATTATATGTATATGGGATATGGGAAAAGATTACGGCGTTATATACGCACCACCACCTAATCAATTGGTATACGTTGATGATTTCACCCACAGAGGCCGAGATGATATGATGGGATGACCTCAGAGGCTTGATGATGTTATGTACACATATACCTACGCATGATATGACATTTATATGCACATGCATGACTTTATAAATATTTCAGGATTCATAAAGTTATTTAGACTTACAGGCGAATTCCTTTACTCCATGTTTCTTTTATGTCTTTTATGTACTGATTTCCATGCCTTACATACTCGGTACATTATTCGTACTGACGCCCCTATTTCTCGAGGCCTGCATTTCATGCCCACAAGCACAGGTAGACAGGCTGACGGTCCCCTTTTTTAGGATCCTTGATCAGCGAGAGTTGGTGTGCTCCACTTGATCCAGAGCTGTTATTAGTTTTGGTACACTATATTTGTATGTAGATATGGGTACGACGAGGCCCTGTCTCGTCTTTCATAGAGTTGTACACTCTATCAGAGGTCTGTAGACAGTCATGTATAGTTGGATAGTATGTGGCCTTGTCGGCTTCTAGTTTTGGATATATAGTTGTCTATAACAGCCTTGTCGGCTCGCTCTACCATATTTCACATGTATATGTATATATGTCTTTTGGATATGTTTTCCTCACGTATGTTATTCACGTGATTCAGCAGTTTATTGACAGGTGTTATTCATGACCTACCTTTAATTCATATTTATATCTTAGACGTATGCTTAGGGGTATTCGACAGGTAGGATTCGGGCACTCATCATGTCCCATCGATTTAGGTCGTAATAATTAAATTGATTCAGGATCAGCTTCGCACGACACAGTCTAGACAGAAGAGTTACGCCAATAGGAAGGTTCGTGATGTTGCTTTTATGGTTGGGGAGAAGGTACTGCATAAGGTGTCACCCATGAAGGGTTTTATGAGGTTCAGGAAGAAGGGAAAGTTGAGCCCTCGGTATATTGGGCCGTTTGAGTTACTTTAGAGGATTGGAGAGGTGGCTTGCAAGCTTGCCTTGCCACCTAGTTTGTCGAGTGTGCATCCAATATTTCATGTTTCTATGCTCTGGAAGTATGTCGGCGATCCATCTCATGTTTTGGATTTTAGCCCGATTAAGTTGGATGGTGATTTGACTTATGATGTGGAGCCGGTGGCCATTTTGGATCAGCAGGTTCGAAAGTTGAGGAGGCTGCTTGGGAGATCGAGCGGGAGATGTGGAGCGGATATCCACGCTTATTTGAGACTCTAGGTACGCTTCTAGACCCGTTCGAGGAGGAACATTTATTTTAAGAAGGGGAGGATGTAACGACCTGGCCAGTTGTTTTGAGAGTTGTAGCCCCGTTCCCTCACTTATTGTTCATTCCCTGCTTAATTGTTGTTATGTAACTTGCCGGGGTAGTAGGTTCGGGGAGGTTTCAGAATGAATTGAGACACTTAGTCTCAAGGTTGAAAGCTTAAGTTGAAAAGGTTGACCGGATGTTGACATAGTAGGCGACTCCGGAATGGAGTTTGGATGGTTTCGTTAGCACGGTTGGGTGATTTTGGACTTAGGAGAGTGTCCGGATTGTGAATTGGAGGTCCGTAATTGAATTAGGCTTGAAATGGCGAAAGTTAGAAATTTAGTGTTACGACCCAAACCAATGGGCCGCGACGGGTTCCCTAGTCCTACCATGTCCAACACCCATAAGCATGCATCTAAGATATAAACATGAATAACACCTGTCAATAACCTGCTGAATTACTAGAATAACATGCGTAAGGGAAACCTGTCCAAAAGACATATATACATATACATGTGAAATACGGTAGGGTGAGCCGACAAGGCTGCTATAGGCAACTATATATCCAAAACCGAAAGCCGACAAGGCCACATACTATCCAACTGTACATAACTATCTACAGACCTCTATTAGGATATACAACTGTACAAGGATGGGGCAGGGCCCCATCATACCCATATCTACATACAAAAATAGCGTACCAAAACTAATAACAACTCCGGATCAAGTGGAGCACACCAACTATCGCTGATCAAGGATCCTAAAGAGGGGAACTGTAAGCTTGTCTACCTGCACCTGCGGGCATGAGACGCAGGCCCCAAGAAATATGGGCGTCAGTATGAATAATGTACTGAGTATGTAAGGCATGAAAATCAGTACATAAAAGGCGTAGATGAATCATGAAGTAAAGAATTCCACATGTAAGTCTAAATGACTTTGTAAATCCGGAAATATTTATAATGTCATGCACGTGCATATAAATGTCGTATCATGCATAGGTATAGGTGTATATAACATCATCAAGCCTCTAAGGGCATCCCATCATATCATCTCGGCCACTGTGGGCAAAATCATCAACATATACTAGCTGATCAGGTGGTGGTGCGTATATAACGCCGTAACCTTTTCCCATATCCCATATACATATAATATACGTGAATATAACGCCATCTGGTCATGGGTCAATGTACATGTATAAATGAATAAAATGCATAAGAAATACGATAATAAGATTTCTCGGAATGTTATAATATTAATATACCTTTCGGATAACTTTATCAACTACGTATTTTTCTAAGACCCATGAATAGAAGATATAATTATAATTCACATAGGAAATCAAGAACATAGGCACCCCTAGTAATTCTATGAATAGAGTCATTTATGAAAGTTGTGCATTTGCTCGTTTCGTTTGTATCGTATGAATCATGCCAAAAAGAAAGAAGGGATACCCTTAACATACCTGAATCGATTCTCTTGACAATCCCTCTAACACACGTCAATTGCGACAAAACACGTAACGGCGGATCGAAGTAGGGAAAAATCCGTATGATATTCTTGAGAAAGATTGTACCGTGCTCTCTTAGAATTGCATCTCGCTCTGCTATTACATGATACAATCTCATATGAATTGCTGACTTGACCACTCCAGATTCGCGCTTCTTTTTCCTTTCCGTGTTTGTACACTCAACATAGTGTACTTTTAGGGGTACTATTCATATAGAAACTAAATCTCTCACTTGGAAAATATGAACAAAGAAATGGGTTTAGGAAAAGTTATATCATCCGTTACTTAGTAAAAGCATTTCTCTTTGAATTAGAGATGTCTTACTCTAGTGGGTGTGGGTCCCACTTCATGTGGTGATTTGGCCAACAATTATCTCCTAAAGATGCCACTGTTCACATGAATTAAGAGTCACTTATTACCTAATCCCTTGGCTGCCACGTTGAGGTGTGATCTTTCCAACAAATAATTATCCACCCATTTCTAATTACATGTTAATCTCCCACTAAAAATTACTAATTAATCAGTTATCCACATAATTAAGAATTATCTCAAATTACTTAAAATACTACTCACTTTTGACACACTTTATGTACCCTACTTTCATGGTCATGTGGTACCTTGTATGGCACTATTCCATAAATACCGGGTATTATAGCTCAGACCGTATTTTATCTCAAATTGACAACCTTCAACGAAACTCATTTTCTTTGATTCGTTTAGCCTTTAACCTTCACGACACTTACTTAATGCCACACATGACCATAATCATCAATAACGACAATAGCCTCACACGACCAATGATAATAACTAACACAAGAATCCATACACATACCTTAAGGCTGTGATGTCTCAGTCGGATTTTTCTTTGGAAAAGGAAATAAGTGAGGATATCTAGACTTCATGTCTTCTTCGGCTTCTCAAGTCATTTCTTCCACATTATTGTTTCTCCAAAGTACTTTTACCAAAGCTACGTCTTTAGTCCTCAACCTCCGAACCTGTCTATCTAGTATAGCAATGGGAGTTTCCTCATATGATAGCTGCTTTGTGACCTGAACATCGTCAACTGATACGACCCTGGAAGGATCTTCGATACATTTACGAAGCATAGACACATGAAAGACTGGATGTACAGACTCCATAACCTGGATGGATAGAATAACAAGAATAGTGAATTTCTCCCATAACCTGCCGACGTAGCCTTGCAACATTAGGGACACATAATCATCCTCGATATCTGAGGACCCCATTTATGTAATCTCAAACGGTGTCTTCTCCTTCTGAGGGTTTGTATCCCTATAATGAGCCAACATAGGATCCTCATACTGGCGTTCCTTCACTTCAGTTACTAAAGAGGATGTTGCCGTGTCCTGAATAGTAATTCCAGTAACACCTGAGTCCAGTAACCGAACTCCAAGACTAGCTAGCTGATGAATGTCATGAGCTATACCACTCTTCTCTAGTTATAAATATGACATGCTACCCATAGATCTATGGCTGCGGGCATAAGCTACTACATTCACCTTCCCTAGATGGTATAAAATATCAATATCATAGTCTTTCAGTAGCTCTAACCATCTCCTTTGGCGTAAATTCAATTCCTTTTGCTTGAAGATATACTGAAGGCTCTTATGATCCGTATAGATATCAACATGAACGCCATACAAGTAGTATCTCCACATCTTTAGTGCATGAATCATCGCGGCTAACTCTAAATCGTAGGTCGGGTAATTCTTCTTGTGCTTTCTTAGCTGTCTAGAAGCATAAGCTACAAACTTACCATGTTGCATCAGTACACAACCCAATCCAACGCCCGAAGTGTCACAATAGATAACATAACCATCGGTCTGTTCTGGGAGAGTTAGAACCGGTGCTGAAGTTAATCATGTTATATCTCGCGTTTTCGTGCGTTAAAGTTTTGCCGTAAGTTAATCGACGTAGACTCGGGGATGAGATTATCTTGAGGTTATACGCATTTATGCTATTTATAACAAGTGATAAGTAAGTGCTATGAAGGATAAAGGGTAAACGAATTAAAGAAAAGGAGTTTCGTTGAAGGTGGTCGATTTGGGATAAAATACGATCCGAGCTACAATACCCGGCATTTATGGACTAATGCCATACAAGGTACCCCATGACCACGATAGTAGGGTACGTAAAGTGTATTAAAAGTGAGTAGTATTTGAAGTAATTTTAGATAATTCTTAATTATGTGGATTATTGATTAATGGGGGAATTAACAAGTTAATTAAAATTAGTGGGCAATTAATTAATAACCTTGGGATAAGATTTAACCCTCCCCCACGTGGAAGTAAGTAACCCCATGAATTGTGACTCTTATGTCATTATATTAGGTGGCAAGATTAGATATGTGGGATTTGGCATTCTTGAGAACGTGAGTCACATATCTATTCTTAAGAAAGAATCACATATTTATTCTTAAGAAAGTGTCACATATCCATTCTTAAAGGAAGGTCTTATATCAGAATGTTAGGCAATGGATTTTCACGCAAGAATTCAAGCAATAAAATTCCTTAAGCATCTTAGCAACGTGACTCTAAAGAAGCCCGGTATAATCTTTCTCAAGAATATCATACGAAGTTTTCCTGTCACGCCCCGAACCTAGGAGCGAGACAAGCACCCCGTGCCTCACCTAACCTGGCGTACCAAATTGCGACTAAGGGACTCTGAACACATAATGTCATACTTTGGCCATGGGGCCACCTTGCAAGACAATTTGCGAAGCAAAATATAAAACTGAATGGAAACTAGCACTAACTAAATATCAATATAAAGCTAGGCCGACAAGGCCGTCATAGCTACTACAGCTGACAAACCACCAATTTATACAAACCCAACATACTGCACTAACCAACAGGATATGCCTACAAGCCTCTACTGATAGATGTACTGTGATCGGAACAGGGCCCCGACCTACCCATAACATATATACAGATATACATAAGATGTACACAAAACTCTAGACCTGGCAACTCCGAAAGACGTGGAGCTTACCGATCAGGCGGAACTCGGGAAACACCTACTGAGGAGGTCTACCCGTCTGTCTGTCTGAACCTGCACGCATGAAATGCAGCGCCCCCAAAAAGGGACGTCAGTACGAAATAATGTACCGAGTATGTAAGGCAATAAAATAACTGAAATCTGAAACTGAACTGATAATATGATAACTGAAATTAACTGGGAGTCAAAGATGATCTGGAGATATACTTACCTGCTGATACTGACTCAACTCCTTCAATATAGTAAGTAAAATAATTGTACGGCCTTATAAGGCTCGGTATATATATAACTGCTCTGCCATAGTAGGCTCGCTTATAGGCGCTCGGCCATACTAGGCTATGTATCTCGACCATGCTGGGCTCGCTCATAGGCGCTCGGCCACAGTAGGCTCGGTATATAACTTTCCATCTGATCAGAGGTTGCCCAATAGGGGCCTGCCCATCGATTATAGCTCGATGGTAATGAAAATACTGTAATACTGTATATATAGGCTTGCTGCTCTCTTGACTGAAAGAAGACAATACTAAAATTGAATATAGAGTCTCGATAAGGAATAATATTGTAACTTATGAGACTAGAATAGTGTGAATAAATTCATGAATATGAACTTCTCTTTTTGTCTCATTACTAACACATGTAGCTACGAGATCATGCCAAAATGAAGGAAGGCTTAGCCTTAACATACCTTATCACAATCTTTTCAATCACCAAGTTGAACTCACCTCTTCGCACCTTAATCTACAAGAATGATAATAATACTATCATTAAGTTACGAAAGGTACAACTATCGCACAACGAACGACAAACCTATTTTGTATTAAAACGGGCAGCATCTCCCCTATAATATGCCCTTCCTCCAACTTCAAGATAACACCAACAATACAAGGACAGAACAATAACAACATATATACATCATTTTCCAGCCCTATATACACCATCAAATACTACAAAACAGCCCAACACACCCCAATCTCTTCGTACACAAAACGACCACCGTAGTAGTGTCAAACGACCCGAAAATGTTATGACGAACGACCAGCCAACCACCCTACATTTATACGGTGTTTATAAACCCCCTTCCTCCTCCAAAACTCCACAAAATAGTAATAAAACACGCAGCCCAACAGCAACACAAAACAGTCCACAAAACAGTCCGCTACAAGTGAATAACTCGAACTCACGGCTTCCGATCACCATCCCGTGAGTTCTTACAAGTATAGAACGACTTACCATGAATTTACAGAAGAAAAAATGGATGAAAGAGAGCAGTAAACTCACCTTATTTGTTGGATAACTCAGCTCCTATCTTGGTTCTTCAAACTCTAAGTTTTACCTCCAATTGGAACTTGAAAGGGAGAGAAAATCAATTAGGGTTTGTGGGAAATTTTTGGGAGGATTCTTTGCAGAGCTTATGTCTGGTTATTATGCTCTATTTTAAGTCTAATATATGAAGAAAATAGGCCCTTAAAAGGCCTCTTTGGACGACCCGAAATGGCCCATTTTTGGGCTTTCATTTAAGCAAGTAGGTGACACACCTACTTGTCACCTAGCAGCTTGCGCAGTATCGCAAAAATGCACATATCTCTCTACTCCGATGTCGTATTGACAAATGGTTTAATGCGTTGGAAAATAGACTCATAGATCTTTAATTTGATGTGTGGAACACACCATAACTCTAAGTATATTGGGAGAAAATTGCAGTTACATTTGACCCAAAGTTTCAGTAAAACTTATGAATGTAACTTGTGATGACTTTCATCGACTTTTGTTCCACAACTCGCTTGACTTAAAAACATAACACACGGATGTAATACGAATAATATAAATCAATAACATAATCTCTTTATCATGTTAATCACCCTAGTCTCACCCCAAAGGTACATGTTATAACATTCCCAACTTGTCGACTTTCGATGAAACATTGTTTTATTTAATTGCTTTAGCTTCTGAACTGTCCAACCCTCTTTGTACTTGTTGTTCATGATCTTCAATATTTGTAACCTCAGAGGTAACATGATTAACTTACTTTATATACTTTTAAATATTATCTCATTTTTTTGTCCTACATTAGTTTACTTACGACGCATTTTTACATACGAAAATATAGGGTGTAACATCACTCCCCCTTGGGAACATTCGTCCTCGAATGTTTACTCTTGGAGACTTTGGAAACTTTTTCCAGAGTATCCTTCGTACACTAGGTTAAAACCAACCTGCACGTAGCCAGAAACATACTATGCATGCCACACATGGCCAATCTTTATAAATAGCAGCAATTTGCCTCTGACATAATCCTGTCTCGTAGCCCTGCTACATCTGGAACACACAAACGACCCTTGTATCTGAGAACCCCATCTCCCTTGAGCTCTAACAATGGCTTCTTCTGCTGCGGAACTCGCTCTCTCAACTCGACCAACTCTGGGTCCTCGTACTGCCTTTCCTTGACTTCAGCTATGAGGGATGGTTTTGCAGTGTTTTGGATTACAACTCCACCATCCTCAGAATCTACTAACCGAACCCCCAACGAAGCCAATTGATGAATATCTCTAGCTAATTGTCTTTTCTCGGGCTCTACATGTGCTAAGCTACCCATAGATCGGCGACTTAAGGCATCTGCTACAACATTAGCTTTCCCTGGATGGTAGAGAATGTTAACATCGTAATCTTTCAATAACTCAAGCCATCGCCTCTGTCGCAAATTCAACTCTTTCTGCTTGAAAATATATTGTAGGCTTTTATGATCAGTAAATATATCAACATGAACACCATATAAATAATGCCGCCATATCTTAAGTGCATGGACAACCGCAGCTAACTCGAGGTCGTGGGTCGGATAATTCCTCTCGTGCTTCCTCAACTGCCTTGAAGCATATGCAATTACCTTCCCATGTTGCATCAGGACACATCCTAACCCGACACCTGATGCATCACAATACACGGCATAACCCTCTAGACCCTCTGGAAGTGTTAGAACTGGAGCTGAGGTCAACTTGTTCTTAAGCTCTTGGAAACTCCGCTCACAAGCCTCTGTCCATTGAAACTTAGTTTCTTTCTGTGTCAACTTCGTCAATGGTGCCGAAAGGGAAGAAAAACCCTCTACGAACCTCCGATAGTATCCTGCTAAGCCTAGAAAGCTACGAACCTCTGTCGGAGTGGTAGGTCTAGGCCAAGATTTCACGGCCTCAATCTTCTGAGTGTCCACCTTTATCCCTTCATCTGATACAATATGCCCCAAGAATGCTACAGACTTCAACCAGAACTCACATTTAGAAAACTTAGCATACAACTTACGATCACGGAGGGTTTGGAGTACCGCTCGCAGGTGGTCCGCATGCTCATCCTCTGAACGGGAATAAACCAGAATATCATCAATAAATACTATCACGAACAGATCTAAAAATGGCCGGAATAGGCTATTCATCAAGTCCATAAATACAGCGGGTGCATTAGTCAACCCGAAGGACATGACAAGGAACTCGAAGTGGCCATATCGGGTCCTGAAGGCTGTCTTCGGAATATCTTTTTCCCGAACTCTGACCTGGTGGTACCCCGACCTCAAATCAATCTTGGAAAAGCATCTAGCTCCCTGCAACTGATCAAACAAGTCATCGATCCTTGGAAGTGGATACTTATTCTTAATAGTTACCTTGTTCAACTGCCTATAATCGATACACATCCTCAGCGAGCCGTCTTTCTTCCGCACAAATAGTACCGGTGCACCCCAAGGTGAGGTACTGGGCCTAATGTAACCTTTCTCCAGCAAATCTTTTAACTGCTCCTTCAACTCCTTCAATTCGGCAGGTGCCATTCTATACGGAGGGACGGATATTGGTTGAGTTCCTGGAAGCAAATCGATGCTAAAATCAATCTCTCGCTCTGGAGGAATACCTGGAAGCTCATCTGGAAACACATCTGCATACTCTTTGACTATGGGAATAGACTGAAGTGTAGGTATCTCAGCATCTGCATCTCTAACTCGCACAATATGATAAATGCACCCTTTTGCGATCATTTTCCTCGCCTTCAGATAGGAAATAAACCTACCTCTGGGTGTTGGTGTATTACCTACCCATTCAAGGACTGGCTCACCCGGAAAATGAAATTTGGCTACCTTTGCTCGGCAATCAACTGTGGCATAGCAAGCTGCCAACCAGTCCATGCCCATGATAGCATCAAAGTCCATCATCTCTAGCTCAACTAGGTCAGCTGAGGTCTGACGACTACAAATTGTCACCGTACAACCTCGGTAAACCCGTCTAGCAATAATCGATTCTCCGACCGGTGTAGATACCGCAAAAGGATCACTTAGTATTTCAGGCACTATACCAAACTTCCTCGCGACAAATGGGGTAATATACGATAAAGTAGATCCTGGGTCTATCAAAGCATAAGCATCGTGAGAGAAAATGGTTAATATACCTGTCACAACGTCTGGTGAAGACTCCTGGTCCTGTCGACCCGCTAAAGCATAGATACGGTTCTGATTACCACCTGAACTGGAACCTCTACCTCTACCTCGACCTCTACCAGCTGAAGACTGAGACTCGCGCCTTGAAGGATGCACAGACATAGATGATCCTGTTGCTGAACTCGCTGGTTGTGCCATTCCCCCAGAATCTCTATTTGGGCAATCTCGCATCATATGCCCCGGACGCCCACATGTATAACAAGCATCAGAACCTGCTCGGCATTGACCCAAGTGTCCTCTACCACAGATGTCACACCGCGGAGGAAATGACCATGTCTGCGCAGAACCTCATTGTCGCTGCAAACCCGACGCCCGTGAGCTCTCACCTGGTCCTGACTGAGTATAGCGGTCATACCCGTAACCCTGTAACTGAGGTGGCGGAGGCCTAGGTGGCCGTCCGAAGTACTGGGTCCTATAACTACCCTGAGATTGCTCCTGAGACCTGGGAAATCTCATCCTCTTACGTTGCCCTTGCTCAGCCCTCTCTGTACCCTGCTGCCGATGCCTACCCCTTTCTATATTCTGGGCGAATGCCTGAATCCGGGAGATATCCATACTATCCTGCAATGCAGCGGTGGCACATGCCTCGGTTAACTCTGGGGCTAACCCTGCTATAAACCTGTGAATCCTGTCCCGCATAGTAGAAACTATGGATGGTGCATATCTGGCCAATGAGTCAAAACGGAGACTATACTCTCGAACACTCATATTACCCTGCTTGAGGGCTAGAAACTGATCGACTCGAGCCTGTCGGATCTCCCGCGGTAAGTACTGGTCAAGGAAAGCATCTGAAAAATTCTCCCAAATAGCTGGAGGTGTATCACGTCCCCTGGACCTCTCCCATCCCTCATACCAAAGGATGGCTATATCTCGGAGTCGAAAAGCTGCTAGCTCAACTGCCTCTTTCTCCGTGGCATGCATAACACGAAAGATCCTGTGAAGCTGATCTATGAAATCCTGCGGGTCCTCCCTCTGATCTGTCCCCGTGAACTCTGGGGGACTCAAAGCAATAAACTCTCGGACCCTTGAACTCCCAGACCCCTCAGAAGTTCCTGCACTAGCTGATGCCCTAGCATGTTGCTGGGTAGCTACCAACTGTGTCAACAAATGCACCGCACTCCTTAAGTCCTGATCTGATGGAAGTGGAGGGGGAACTGGATGTGCGGTTTCCCTAGGAATCTCCGTAGTTGGTGGAGGAGCCGGTAATGGCTGAGTAGGGGTCTCCCCTTGAGCCTCAGACTGGGCCCCATCTACTGGGGGTACCCTGTTGGTCCCCTCACCTACTACTGTATCTCTCCTCTGGCTAGCCGTAGTCTTCCTAGTCACCGTCATCTGTGCATGCAAACACCAACACATAAGTTTAATTCAAATTTCCTATAACTCAGTTCTATAGCACGATTTAGATTTCAAAGAAGTGTAACCAACTCCTAAATGCCCTGTAGTTCCTTGCTTATATAATGTGGTGCACAACACATCTATAAACAAGACCCTACTAGACACGGCTTGTAGACTCCCTAGGACAGAACTGCTCTGATACCAAGTTTGTCACGCCCCGAACCTAGGAGCGAGACAAGCACCCCGTGCCTCACCTAACCTGGCGTACCAAATTGCGACTAAGGGACTCTGAACACATAATGTCATACTTTGGCCATGGGGCCACCTTGCAAGACAATTTGCGAAGCAAAATATAAAACTGAATGGAAACTAGCACTAACTAAATATCAATATAAAGCTAGGCCGACAAGGCCGTCATAGCTACTACAGCTGACAAACCACCAATTTATACAAACCCAACATACTGCACTAACCAACAGGATATGCCTACAAGCCTCTACTGATAGATGTACTGTGATCGGAACAGGGCCCCGACCTACCCATAACATATATACAGATATACATAAGATGTACACAAAACTCTAGACCTGGCAACTCCGAAAGACGTGGAGCTTACCGATCAGGCGGAACTCGGGAAACACCTACTGAGGAGGTCTACCCGTCTGTCTGTCTGAACCTGCACGCATGAAATGCAGCGCCCCCAAAAAGGGACGTCAGTACGAAATAATGTACCGAGTATGTAAGGCAATAAAATAACTGAAATCTGAAACTGAACTGATAATATGATAACTGAAATTAACTGGGAGTCAAAGATGATCTGGAGATATACTTACCTGCTGATACTGACTCAACTCCTTCAATATAGTAAGTAAAATAATTGTACGGCCTTATAAGGCTCGGTATATATATAACTGCTCTGCCATAGTAGGCTCGCTTATAGGCGCTCGGCCATACTAGGCTATGTATCTCGACCATGCTGGGCTCGCTCATAGGCGCTCGGCCACAGTAGGCTCGGTATATAACTTTCCATCTGATCAGAGGTTGCCCAATAGGGGCCTGCCCATCGATTATAGCTCGATGGTAATGAAAATACTGTAATACTGTATATATAGGCTTGCTGCTCTCTTGACTGAAAGAAGACAATACTAAAATTGAATATAGAGTCTCGATAAGGAATAATATTGTAACTTATGAGACTAGAATAGTGTGAATAAATTCATGAATATGAACTTCTCTTTTTGTCTCATTACTAACACATGTAGCTACGAGATCATGCCAAAATGAAGGAAGGCTTAGCCTTAACATACCTTATCACAATCTTTTCAATCACCAAGTTGAACTCACCTCTTCGCACCTTAATCTACAAGAATGATAATAATACTATCATTAAGTTACGAAAGGTACAACTATCGCACAACGAACGACAAACCTATTTTGTATTAAAACGGGCAGCATCTCCCCTATAATATGCCCTTCCTCCAACTTCAAGATAACACCAACAATACAAGGACAGAACAATAACAACATATATACATCATTTTCCAGCCCTATATACACCATCAAATACTACAAAACAGCCCAACACACCCCAATCTCTTCGTACACAAAACGACCACCGTAGTAGTGTCAAACGACCCGAAAATATTATGACGAACGACCAGCCAACCACCCTACATTTATATGGTGTTTATAAACCCCCTTCCTCCTCCAAAACTCCACAAAATAGTAATAAAACACGCAGCCCAACAGCAACACAAAACAGTCCACAAAACAGTCCGCTACAAGTGAATAACTCGAACTCACGGCTTCCGATCACCATCCCGTGAGTTCTTACAAGTATAGAACGACTTACCATGAATTTACAGAAGAAAAAATGGATGAAAGAGAGCAGTAAACTCACCTTATTTGTTGGATAACTCAGCTCCTATCTTGGTTCTTCAAACTCTAAGTTTTACCTCCAATTGGAACTTGAAAGGGAGAGAAAATCAATTAGGGTTTGTGGGAAATTTTTGGGAGGATTCTTTGCAGAGCTTATGTCTGGTTATTATGCTCTATTTTAAGTCTAATATATGAAGAAAATAGGCCCTTAAAAGGCCTCTTTGGACGACCCGAAATGGCCCATTTTTGGGCTTTCATTTAAGCAAGTAGGTGACACACCTACTTGTCACCTAGCAGCTTGCGCAGTATCGCAAAAATGCACATATCTCTCTACTCCGATGTCGTATTGACAAATGGTTTAATGCGTTGGAAAATAGACTCATAGATCTTTAATTTGATGTGTGGAACACACCATAACTCTAAGTATATTGGGAGAAAATTGCAGTTACATTTGACCCAAAGTTTCAGTAAAACTTATGAATGTAACTTGTGATGACTTTCATCGACTTTTGTTCCACAACTCGCTTGACTTAAAAACATAACACACGGATGTAATACGACTAATATAAATCATAACATAATCTCTTTATCATGTTAATCACCCTAGTCTCACCCCAAAGGTACATGTTATAACATTCCCAACTTGTCGACTTTCGATGAAACATTGTTTTATTTAATTGCTTTAGCTTCTGAACTGTCCAACCCTCTTTGTACTTGTTGTTCATGATCTTCAATATTTGTAACCTCAGAGGTAACATGATTAACTTACTTTATATACTTTTAAATATTATCTCATTTTTTTGTCCTACATTAGTTTACTTACGACGCATTTTTACATACGAAAATATAGGGTGTAACATTTCCCTACTTCGATCTTGCCGTCACGTATTTTGTCGCAATTAACGTGTGTTAGAGGAATTGTCAAGAGAATTGACTCAGGTATGTTAAGGCTATCCCTTCTTTCATTTTGGCATGATCCATACGATACAAACGAAATGAGTAAACGCACAATTTTCATAAATGACTCTATTCATAGAAACACTAGGGGTGTCTATATTCTTGATTCCCCATGTGAATTATTATTATATCTTCTGTTCATGGGTCTTAGAAAGATATGCATTTGATAAAGTTTATCCGAAAGGCATATTGATTTTTATGACATTCCAAGAAATCTTATTAACGTATTTCTTATATATTTCATACATTTATACATGTATATTGACCCATGACCAGATGGCGTTATATACGCGTATATATGTATATTATATATATACGGGATATGGAAAAAGGTTACGACATTATATACGCACCACCACCCGATTAACTAGTATGTGTTGATGATTTTGCCCACAGTGACCGAGATGATATGACAGGATGCCCTCAGAGGCTTGATGATATTATGTACACCTATACCTATGCATGACATGACACTTATAAGCACGTGCATGACATTATAAATGCTTTAGGATTTACAAAGTTATTTAGACTTACATGTAGAATTCTTTATTCCATGTTTCATCTATGTCTCTTATGTACTGATTTTCATGCCTTACATACTCAGTACATTATTCGTACTGACGCCCTATATCCCGAGGCCTGCATTTCATGCCCGCAAGTTCAGGTAGACAAGCTAACGGTCCCCCTTCTTAGGATCCTTGATCAACGAGAGTTGGTGTGCTCCATTTGATCCGGAGCTGCTTTGAGTTTTGGTATGATGTGTTTGTATACGTATATGGGTATTACAGGGCCCATTCACATCCTTGTACAGTTGTATATTCTATTAGAGGTGTGTAGATAGTTGGATAGTATGTGGCCATGTCGGCTTCCAGTTTTGGGTATATTGTTGTTTATAGCAGCCTTGTCGGCTCGCCCCCACTGTATTCCGCATGTATATGTACATATGTCTTTTGGACAGGTTTCCCTCACGTATGTTATTCATGTTTATATCTTAGATGCATGCTTAAGGATGTTCGACAGGTAGGACTCGGGCACCCGTCGCAGCCTATCGGTTTGGGTCGCGACAAATCTGTCTTATCAGAGCAGTTCTGTCCTAGGATTGTCTACAGACCGTGTCTAGTAGAGTCTTGTTTATGGGTGTGTTGTGCACCACACTTATAGATAGGAGGCTACATGACATATAGGATGTTATCCTCCCTTTTTATCTTAGATCGTGCGATATAAGAATTCATGTTCCTAACGATATGTTACGTTTTCAGCGATGCCTCTGAAGACTACATCAGCGCAGAAGGGCAAGTCCATGGCTGGTGAGACTACTAGTTGAGTACCACGAGTTACCAGGGCTTGGGGAGAGTCTCATAGTGAGATTCCATCTCAGACTTCGCATACCCTGCCCTCTTCAGAGGAGCTCAGAGGGGCACTAGCTCCAGCGCCCGCCCTTGTACGTCCAGCTTTTCAGCCAGATGCACCAGGTCAGGAGATGAGTGATGCTATTCAGTTGTTAACTCGATTAGTAGCCGCACATGCTCGCCATCAGGAGGTAGGTATTGGTTATGTAGATAGGTCCGTCAGTGCGAGGGTTCGTGATTTCATTAATTTGGACCCTCCGGTATTCACTGGAGTAGATCCGAACGAAGACCCTCAGGTATTTATCGATAGAATGCAGAGGACTTTGAGGGTAATGAAGGCCACTGCGATTGAGTCAGTTGAGCTAGCTTCCTATAGACTTCAGGATGTTGCAGTTAATTGGTATGAGTCTTGGGAGTTGTCCAGAGGTGAGGATGCCCCTCCAGCAGTATGGTAGGAGTTTATAGAGGCTTTTCTTCCTCATTATCTGCCACCAAAGCTCAAACGGGCCAAATTTGATAAGTTCTTGGCCCTTCGGCAGGGTAACATGAGTGTTCGGGAGTATAGTCTTTAGTTTGACTCGTTGGCTAGGTATGCTCCCACTATTGTACCTAAAATGGAGGATTGGGTTCACCGATTTGTGATGGGGTTAGAGCCGCACTTGCTTAACGATTGTATGTCAATCTCACTTTAGGTAGACATGGATATTTCTCGTATTCAGGCATACGCTCAAGGTGTAAAGGAGTGTAAGCAAAAGCAGAGGGCCGACCGTGAGCATGATAGGGCCCAAAATAAGAGAGCGAGGTCTTCGGGTCCTTCTGGTGAGTTTCGAGGTGGTCAGAGACCACAATACCTGAGGTATCCAGCCCATCCATCGGCTAGCGCCCTCCTCAGTTTGGAGGTAAGAGATTTGATCGTTCTATATATTCAGGGCCTGGTCAGAATTCCAGGGCCTCAGGTTCTCAGTATAGGGGTAAGTCAAGTCAGATGAGGTCGCCCTTGCCACGATGTGCTCAGTGTGGTAAGCAGCATGCCGAGTAGTGCCGTATGGGGTTGGGTGTTTGTTATACTTGTGGTTATCCGGGCCACGTTATGAGGGATTGTCCAACAAGAGGTGATGTAAGCATAGCTTAGCCAGTGGGATCTGTAGCTGGTTTGTCATCATTAGTATGCCCCCCTAGGCAAGGTTCACAAGCACCAATGGGTCGTGGTAGAGGCAGAGGCGGAGCATCTAGCTTGAGTGGTCCTTAGAACCGCATTTACACATTAGCAGGACGACAGGATCAAGAATCATCACTCGATGTTGTTACATGTATATTATTAGTCTCCTCATATGATGTATATGCACTAATTGACCCAGGTTCAACCTTATCATATGTCACTCTGTTGGTTGCTAGTAAGTTTGGAATAAAACCTGAATTGATTAAACCTTTTGAGGTGTCTACACCCGTTGGGGACTCAGTGATAGCTAGGCGAGTATATAGAGATTGTATAATAGTAGTTCATAGTCGATCTACAGTAGCGGACCTAATCGAGTTAGATATGGTAGAATTTGATGTTATAATGGGTATGGATTGGTTGGCTTCTTGTCATGCCAACGTTGATTGTAGATCGAAGATGGTCTGATTCCAATTTCCAAGGGAGCCTGTTTTGGAATGGAAAGGTAATACGGCATCGCTGAGAGGTAGATTTATTTCCTATCTCAAGGCAAGGAAGATGATCAGAAAGGGCTATATTTATCACTTAGTTCGGGTTCAGGATCTGAAAGTAGAGTCACCAACCATTCAATCTATCCCTGTGGTTAAGGAGTTTCCCGATGTTTTTACCGATGAGCTTCCGGGTCTTCCGCCAGAATGAGACATTGAGTTTGCTATTGACATATTACCAGATACTCAACCAATATCTATCCTTCCCTATAGAATGGCACCCGCAGAGCTGAGAGAGTTGAAGGAACAACTAAAGTACATGCTTGAAAAAGGCTTTATCAGACCTAGTACATCACTGTGGGGAGCACCTATGTTATTTGTGAGAAAAAAGGATGGTTCCTTGCAGATGTGCATAAATTATAGACAGTTGAATAAGGTGATGATCAAGAATAAGTACCCACTCCCGAGGATTGATGATTTATTTGATCAGTCGCAAGGTGCCAAATGTTTCTCAAAAATAGACTTAAGGTCCGGGTACCATCAGGTAAGGGTTAAGGAGAAGGATATTTCGAAAACAACATTCAGGACCAGATATGGGCACTTTGAGTTTCGTGTTATGTCATTCGGTTTGACTAATGCCCCAGCAGTATTCATGGATTTGATGAACCGTGTGTTCAAACCCTTTCTAGATCTGTTCGTAATTGTATTTATTGATGATATATTGGTGTATTCTCGTTCAGAGACTGAGCATGCAGATCATTTGCGTACTGTGCTCAGAATTCTACAAAAAAGAAAGTTGTATGCAAAATTCTCTAAGTGTGAATTCTGGTTGAGTTTTATAGCTTTTCTTGGGCATGTCATTTCAAGTGAAGGTATCTGGGTTGATAGACAAAAGATTGAGGCAGTAAAGACTTGGCCTAGACCCAAGACACCGACAGAGGTTCGTAGCTTTCTTGGTTTGACGGGTTATTACAGGAGATTTGTAGAGGTATTCTCTTCTCTTTCAGCACCTTTGACAAAGTTGACTCAGAAGGGAGCAAAGTCTCAATGGACTGATGCTTGCGAACGGAGTTTCCAGGCATTGAAGGACAGATTAACTTCAACACCGATTCTAACGCTCCCAGAAGGGACTGATGGTTATGTTATCTATTGTGACGCTTTGGGCATTGGATTAGGTTGTGTACTAATGCAGCATGGTAGGGTTGTAGATTATGCTTCTAGACAACTAAGAAAGCACGAGAAGAATTACCCGACCCACGATTTGGAGTTAGCCGCGATGATTCATGCACTAAAGATGTGGATGCACTACTTGTATTGCATTCATATTGATATCTATACAGATCATAAGAGCCTCCAGTATATTTTCAAGCAAAAGGAATTGAATTTACGTCAAAGGAGATGGTTGGAGCTACTTAAAGACTATAACGTTAATATTTTATACCATCCGGGGAAGGCAAATGTAGTAGCCGACGCCCTCAGCCGTAGATCTATGGGCAGCCTGTCATATTTACAGCAGAGAAGAGGGGAATAGCCCATGAGATTCATCATCTAGCCAGTCTTGGAGTTCGATTATTGGATTCAGGTGATACCAGAATTATTATTCAGGACACGACATCATCCTCTCTAGTAACTGAAGTGAAGGAACGCCAATACGAGGATCCTGTGTTAGCTCATTATAAGGATACAACCCCTCAGAAGGAGAAGACACCATTTGAGGTTACAAAAGATGGGGTCCTCAGATATCGAGGACGATTATGTGTCCCTAATGTTGCAGGGCTGCGCCGGCAGGTCATGGGAGAAACTCAATATTCTCGCTATTCTATTCATCCAGGAGCAACAAAGATGTATCATGATATCAGGGAAATATATTGGTGGGACGGAATGAAAAAGGATATAACAGAGTTTGTTGCTCAGTGCCCTAACTGTCAGTAGGTCAAGATTGGGCATCAAAAACTCGGTGGATTAGTGCAGGCTATAGAGATTCCGACTTGGAAGTGGGAATTAATCAATATGGATTTCATCGTAGGTTTACCTCGTACCCAACATAAGTTCGATTCTATATGGGTGATTGTTGATAGACTTACAAAATCAGCTCATTTTCTACCCATTAGGACTACATATTCCGTAGAGGATTATGCAAGGCTTTACATTAAGGAGATAGTATGACTGCATGGTAGTATGACTGCAAGGCTTTACATTGAGTTTTCTACATGAAGGATTGATAGTAGTACTATTACAAAGGCGACTCTGCCAAGGTTTATATAGATCCCGGTGAATTAAACATTCGAGGATGAATGTTTCTAAGGGGGGAAGGATGTTATATCTCGCATTTTCGTACGTTAAAGTTTTGCCGTAAGTTAATCGACATAGACTCGGGGATGAGATTATCTTGAGGTTATACACATTTATGCTATTTATGAATAATAAAGATTACAAGAGGCTAAACATGATATCAGAGCCATGTTGCTAAGTATGAGAGCCATGTTATCAGAGCCATGTTGCAGAGTATGAGAGGCTAAATCTTTCATACTATCTTTAGGGTTCGTCAAAATCTTGTTATCATATTCATGTTATAGATTTTAATTATTCTATACTGTTCATCTCTGCATAGGTTTACTGTTCATCTTCTTTAAAGCTTCAGATCTTATTCTATAGTGTGAGGTTATTGTTCTATATTTATAGTGTGAGGGATCCTTGTAGGATGTTGATTAAACCTTATTAAATTGCCTTCAGTTGCCGTCGTCCATAGGCTAGGGAGTGCCGTCAGAGACAGGACACAACAGGACATAGTTAACACGTTTAATCACTAACCCCCAAGATAACTTAAACTAAGAACACAACCAAGATAACTTAAGAAAAGATCAGTTAAGTGAAGAAGAAGATAAATAGTAGACACTATACAGTGAGGAACATTATAGAACCGATTAGACTAATAATACATGAGAAGATAACAGAGAAAGTAGACTTACGCCTTAAAGATAGTATGCTTCTCAAATACTGGTAAAACTTTGAAAAGTTTTCTTTAATGAAAAGACATCCTTCATTCAAAAGAATAAAATTATATAATAAAAACAAATGGTTGCTTCTAAAGCAATTAATAAATATTGATAGAATTTTTTTTGTGCTAATTATAATATTCAGGTTTATAAAGACCTTATTTTTATCAAACCAAGAAAACAAACCCTGTTAGAAATTTCAGAAGAAATAAAAAATTGCAAACAAGCTTTAACTGGTTATAAAAACCAAAGAACTTATATTACTTTTAATTTAAAAGCAATAAAAATCTATATCAACAGGTGCACATCTCAATTTTAAAATGAATAATTCAGATAAGAATAAAATTCCTAACGATATCAACCAATCTCTGACAGTAACTAATATTGCCAAAATTAAAAATGATTTACAAAATTAGAGTACTACGAAAGAATCCTACAGTACAATATATCATACTGGTAAATTTGATTTTATAAAAAACTATAACATCAAAACTTGCGAATCCACTGTTGCCATTAATAACTCGATAGAAACAATCAAGTTATTAGCAGCACAAGATATTCAACAATACAGGAAGAAATTTAATTTTCTTCACATTGGATTAGTACAAGTGGCTGACAAACCTTTATACAGATTAGGTTTAGACACCCCTCTCTGTCTCTTATTAAGAGATGACAAACTATTAAACTTTGATGATTCATTATTAGGAGTTCTACAAAGTAACCTAGCTCAAGGCCCGGTATACTTTAATTGTTATCCAAACTTTTCTGTTGACATAAATGACCAAAATATTTTGGATACTTTAACTCTTAATATAAAAACAAAAAATATGAATAGCAAAGTTAATATACAGAGTATATTACAGACTAATGAAAACAACCTTAGCTCCAAAAGCTAAAATTGAAAGTAATAAAGGAGTTACCATGCTCATGGAAGCAAACCAAGAGCACAGTAACACTTTCATCCCTAGAATGATTCAATGGGATGAAATTTTGTCAAAAGATGAATGGAGTTTTGACGCCATCACCCAACCAAAATATGAACCTGAGAGTTCATTCATCGAACAAGTCATTCAATATCCAACAGGAGCCATTGACTTAAAATTTTTAAGATCAGGCTCGGCTAGTGAAGCTTCTTCCAGTAGAAGAATGTCATTTACTAGACCTTCTTCTTCCAAACCCCCGGAGAATAATGGAAGTAACAAAAGTAATGAAGATTTAATTGAAGAAATTAATACAAAACTTAAGGGAGTGGACTTTAACAACACTATTCCCCATGTTATTTATCAAAATAAACCTTTTGTAGCCTGTAATGATCCGACCAGTCGTTTTGAATATTATAACCATGTTCCCCCATTTACTGCTCAATTTACGTCTTGCAATTGATTTATGACTTATCGGGTTAGTTGGTTCGGTTCCGAAAGGAACTCGGAGTAAAATAAAACACTTAGTCTCATAATTGAGAAATTTAAGTTAGAAAAATGGACCCGGATATGGATCTATGCGTAAACGACCTCGGAATTGAATTTTGATGATTCCAATAGCTCCGTATGATATTTTAGGACTTGTTGGTATATTTGGTTAAGGTCACGAGGGGCTCGGGATGATTTCGGATGGTTAATGAGAAGTTTGGAAGTTGGAAATTTCATAAGACTAAAGTTTCAAGTGAGTTCGCATAAGACCTAACTTCCATTGATCATAACTCTCATTATACAAAGTTTTATATGGTTTATTACCTATAAAATGAAAGATTTTTGAGTCTAGTTTCTAACTCTTCAAATCGTTCGTCATTTGGACATTCCTACAAGAAGTTATGACCAAATTACCAAAGGTTGGCGGAGGAGTCTGTGGATGCGAAGCATCCGAGGCCGCGTCTGAAAGAAAGGCTGGCAGTGAAGTGCTGCCATAGCATCCGGGTCCAAATCCGAACTTCAAAAAGGAGTGAAGTGGGGATGCGAAGCATCCAGGGCAGCATCCGAAACCCAGAAATCTGGGCCTATAAATACAATACAATTTCGGGGTTCATTTTCCCCATTTGTTTTGGACGAATTTTGGAGCTCTTCTATACTCTCTCAAGACCACCAACTCCCCTCTTCTTCAAGGTAAGAAATTCTCATTATTTTGGTGTGAAATTCCATCATTTCTACACTAGTATTGATGAAATATACACATAAAATACATAGATCTTCAAGAAATTTCTTCAAGAACTCACAGGAGGGTTTTGCAAGATTTCTTCCAAAAGGTAATCCTATACCCTTAGACTTACATGTATGGATATATTATGGGAATATGAGTATGAAGTAAGTATAGGAACTCGTGGTATGGTGATTGGAATCCATAAGTTCCCAATTTAAATATATAACCAATGTACAGATTGAAAGGTGATTATTGGATGGAATTATGTTGGTTGGGTGAGAATGGTTGGTCACACATGTGATGTTAGGATTATAAGTTGTTAAAGAATGATGGTGGGATGAATTTTAGATAAATGATGGGAGTTGCAAGAACTAATTCTATGGTTAAGAAATGTATAAATGTATGCCCACTAGGTGTTTGGTAGATTGTCTAAATGGCTTAAACTATGGAATAGGTTACTAATATTGGTCCCAATGGATGTTGATATTGTAGATTGAAGTTACTTAGTATAGTAGATCATTGTATTATCATTAAGGGGTGAATTTCAGTTTCGGATCGTTGGCATTGAATTGAGGAGACAAGAAGGCATTCAGAGGTGGAAATTTCCTGAGTATTGATTAGCTTGCTCAACGTTGGGTTCATCTTGTTAAGGTAAGTAACAGTTTTAACTCCGGCTTTGAGGTTATAAACCCGGATATTTGACATCACGTGATTGTTTGGAAGTGATACCCACGCTAGGTGACGGGCGTGTGGGTGTGCACCACGAGGGATTGAGACTTGGTCCGTCCCGTGAGGCTATGAGGCCTAATGGCTATTATCTGTGGTTATGTGTTTATTTGTTGTTGAACTTGTTTGCCTTCATGTTAGAGATCATGCTTAGGCTTTATTCATGCTCACATTATTTGTACTCAGTCATAGAAATTATTGTACATGTTTACCTCAGTCTCTATTAATTGCTAATATGCGGTGATACTTGATATGGGTTGTGTTCCTTATTTGTTGGTGATGCTGAGGCTAGTGAGGTATTGATATTGATTGAGTGAGGCCGAGGGCCTGGTTGTGAGGATATTAATACCATAGCGCGTGAGTTGTCCGCGTAGCACATGAGTTGACCGTGCGGGTTCGGGTATTGATACCATAGCGCATGAGCTGTCCGCATAGCACGTGAGTTGACCGTGTGGATCTAGGTATTGATATGATGGCACGTGAGTTGTCCATGCTTAGCGCTTGGGCTTTGGGAGCCCCTCCGGAGTCTGTACACACCCCCAGTGAGCGCAGAGCGCAGAGTGTTGAGTGTTTTGAGTGTTGAGTGCTGAGTGCGAGTGATGAGTGATGGAGTGACACTGCTGTGAGGTTGTATTTATTTGTGTTGTTGTTGCATTTATCTGTTAAATTTCTTTGTGGAATTTACTGAGTTATGGAATTTACCTATTTATTTATGTTTATTTTTAAATTGTGAGAATACATAATTGGACTGTTTTACTTAGCTCGTCACTACTGCTCAGTTTCTTAGTTATTTCTGTTACTACTGAGTCGGTTGTACTCATACTACACCCTGCACTTTATGTGCAGATCCAGGTGAGTTAGAGCGCGGTGATCGTTGAGTTCAGACCGGCTATCTGTGGAGATTGCAAGGTAGCTGCTAGCGTCTGCAGGGCCTTGTTACTCCTTTTATCATTTCTTCTTTTGGACAGTTAGACAATTTATATATCTTAGTTTATAGTTTTAGACGCTCATGACTTAGTGACACCCCGATGTTTGGGGCTCATTTCCGTATTTTCTATATTATATTTAGAGTTGATTTAGTTTATGAGAAATTCAAATGTTGGTATTGTTTTATTAAATTCTTATAATCGATTTAGTAGTAATATTTTGGGAAATAGGCTTGCCTTGTAACACGATAGGTGCCATCACGACCATGGTTAGATTTTGGGTCGTGACAAGTTGGTATCAGAGCCTAGGTTACATAGGTCTTACGAGTCATAAGCAGGTTTAGTAGAGTCTTGCGGATCGGTATGGAGACGTTTGTACTTATCTTCGAGAGGCTGCAGAACCTTTAGGAAAAATTTCACATTCTTGGATTCTTATCGTGCGTTCGGTATATTCTAGTAACTAAACATCTGTATTTCATTCTCTCACAGATGGTGAGGACTCGTGCTACTGGTCAAGAGGGTCAGCCACCAGTTCGGGCCGCGAGAGGCCGAGGCCGCGGTAGAGGCCGTGGTAGGGGTAGAGGTGCAGCCCGTACATCAGTTAGGGAAGTACCTGCAGATCCATCGGTTGTCCCAGATCAGGACCAGGTTCCAGTTGTTGATGCGCCAGCTCAGGCACCACCTGTGCCCATTATGATTCCTGGCCTTCAGGAGGCCCTAGCTCAGATTCTGATAGCGTGTACCGGCCTTGCTCAGGCGGTCTCTATTTCGATAGCCGCAACCACTTCTCAGGCTGGGGGAGGCACTCAAAATCCCGTCGCTCACACACTCGAGCAGGTTATTCAGGGACTTCAGACAGCGGAGGCACCACCAGCCCAGTTGGTTGCAGCTGCACAGGATTATGTGGTTCCTGCTATGCTTGAGGATGATCAGCGTAGGTTGGAGAGGTTTAGGAGACTCCAATCACCACCTTTCAGTGGCACAGAGAGAGAGGACGCTCAGGATTTCTTGGACAGGTGTCAGAGGATACTCTGTACTGCTGGTATTTTGGAGACTTATGGGGTCTCATTCATTACCTTTAAGTTTTCTGGGGCTGCACTCAGATGGTGGGAGACTTACGAGAGGCGTAGGCCTGTTGGCGCAGCACCCCTTACTTGGCAGCAGTTCTCCGTTCTTTTTATGGAGAAGTTTGTACCTGAGTCCCGCAGAGAGGAGCTGCGTAGGCAGTTTGAGCAACTTCGCCAGGGTGAGATGTCTGTTACACAGTATGAGATGCGGTTCTCCGAGTTATCTCGTCATGCGGTCTGGTTGGTTCCCATAGACCGAGAGAGGATCAGGAGGTTTATAGATGGCCTCGGTTTTCAGCTTCAATTGCTTATGACCAGGGAGAGAGTATCTGGGGTTACCTTTGATGAGGTTGTCGACATTGCTCGACAGATTGAGATGGTTCGAGGTCAGGAGAGGATTGAGAGGGAGGCTAAGAGGCCTCGTGGTCAGGGCGGTTTCAGTGGTGTTCCTCAGTGAGGTCAGTTTCAGCAGGACCAGTTTAAGTAGAGTCAGTCATCATTCAGTGCATTGCCAGCACAGGGTTCTTATTATGCCCCACACCCGAGAGGGGGAGGCAGATCAGGGGTGGTCAGGCCCGTTTCTATGCCCTCCTAGCCAGGCCAGACGCTATTGCTTCAGATGCTGTGATTTCAGGTATGTTCTTCTATTAGACTCGTTCGAGGATGAACGTTTGTTTAAGAGGTGGAGAATGTAATGATCCGACCAGTCGTTTTGAATATTATAACCATGTTCCCCCATTTACTGCTCAATTTATGTCTTGCAATTGATTTATGACTTATCGGGTTAGTTGGTTCGGGTCCAAAAGGAACTCGGAGTGAAATAAGACACTTAGTCTCATAATTGAGAAATTTAAGTTAGAAAAGTGGACCGGATATGGATCTATATGTAAACGACCTCGGAATTGAATTTTGATGATTCTAATAGCTCCGTATGATATTTTAGGACTTGTTGGTATATTTGGTTGAGGTCCCGAGGGGCTCAGGATGATTTCGGATGGTTAATGAGAAGTTTGGAAGTTGGAAATTTCATAAGACTAAAGTTTCAAGTGAGTTCGCATAAGACCTAACTTCCATTGATCATAACTCTCATTATACGAAGTTTTATATGGTTTATTACCTATAAAATGAAAGATTTTTGAGTCTAGTTTCTAACGCTTCAAACGGTTCGTCATTTGGACATTCCTACAAGAAGTTATGACCAAATTACCAAAGGCTAGCGGAGGAGTCTGTGGATGCGAAGCATCCGAGGCCGCGTCTGAAAGAAAGGCTGGCAGTGAAGTGCTGCCATAGCATCCGGGTCCGAATCCGAACTTCAAAAAGGAGTGAAGTGGGGATGCGAAGCATCCAGGGCAGCATCCGAAACCCAGAAATCTGGGCCTATAAATACAATACAATTTCGGGGTTCATTTTCCCCATTTCTTTTGGACGAATTTTGGAGCTCTTCTTTACTCTCTCAAGACCACCAACTCCCCTCTTCTTCAAGGTAAGAAATTCTCATTATTTTGGTGTGAAGTTCCATCATTTCTACACTAGTATTGATGAAATATACACATAAAATACATAGATCTTTAAGAAATTTCTACAAGAACTCAAAGGAGGGTTTTGCAAGATTTCTTCCAAAAGGTAATCCTATACCCTTAGACTTACATGTATGGATATATTATGGGAATATGAGTATGAAGTAAGTATAGGAACTCGTGGTATGGTGATTGGAAGCCATAAGTTCCCAATTTAAATATATAACCAATGTACAGATTGAAAGGTGATTATTGGATGGAAGTTTGTTGGTTGGGTGAGAATGGTTAGTCACACATGTGATGTTAGGATTATAAGTTGTTAAAGAATGATGGTGGGATGAATTGTTGATAAATGATGGGAGTTGCAAAAACTAATTCTATGGTTAAGAAATGTATAAATGTATGCCCACTAGGTGTTTGGTAGATTGTCTAAATGGCTTAAACTATGGAATGGGTTACTAATGTTGGTCCCAATGGATGTTGATATTGTAGATTGAAGTTGCTTAGTATAGTAGATCGTTGTATTATCATTAAGGGGTGAATTTCAGTTTCGGATAGTTGGCATTGAATTGAGGAGACAAGAAGGCCTTCAGAGGTGGATACGCACGGAGTGGAAATTTCCTGAGTATTGATTAGCTTGCTCAACATTGGGTTCATCTTGTTGAGGTAAGTAACAGTTTTAACTCTGGCTTTGAGGGTATAAACTCGGAGATTTGACATCACGTGATTGTTTGGAAGTGATACCCATGCTAGGTGACGAGCGTGTGGGTGTGCACCATGAGGGATTGAGACTTGGTCCGTCCCGTGAGGCTATGAGGCCTAATGGCTATTATCTGTGGTTATGTGTTTATTTGTTGTTGAACTTGTTTGCCTTCATGTTAGAGATCATGCTTAGGCTTTATTCATGCTCACATTATTTGTACTCAGTCATAGAAATTATTGTACATGTTTACCTCAGTCTCTATTAATTGCTAATATGCGGTGATACTTGATATGGGTTGTGTTCCTTATTTGTTGGTGATGCTGAGGCTAGTGAGGTATTGATATTGATTGAGTGAGGCCAAGGGCCTGGTTGTGAGGATATTAATACCATAGTGCGTGAGTTGTCCGTGTAGCACGTGAGTTGACCGTGCGGGTCCGGGTATTGATACCATAGTGCATGAGTTGTCCGCGTAGCACGTGAGTTAACCGTACGGATCCAGGTATTGATATGATGGCACGTGAGTTGTCCGTGCTTAGCGCTTGGGCTTTGGGAGCCCCTCTGAAGTCTGTACACACCCCCAGTGAGCGCAGAGCGCAGAGTGTTGAGTGTTTTGAGTGTTGAGTGCTGAGTGCGAGTGATGAGTGATGGAGTGACACTGCTGTGAGGTTGTATTTATTTGTGTTGTTGTTGCATTTATCTGTTAAATTACTTTGTGGAATTTACTGAGTTATGGAATTTACCTGTTTATTTATGTTTATTTTTAAATTGTGAGAATAAATAATTGGACTGTTTTACTTAGCTCGTCACTACTGCTCAGTTCCTTAGTTATTTTTGTTACTACTGAGTCGGTTGTACTCATACTACACCCTGCACTTTATGTGCAGATCCAGGTGAGTTAGGGCGCGACGATCGTTGAGTTCAGACCGGCTATCTGTGGAGATTGCAAGGTAGCTGCTAGCGTCCGCAGGACCTTGTTACTCCTTTTATCATTTCTTCTTTTGTACAGTTAGACAGTTTATATATCTTAGTTTATAGTTTTAGACGCTCATGACTTAGTGACATCCCGATGTTTGGGGCTCGTTTCCGTATTTTCTATATTATATTTAGAGTTGATTTAGTTTCTGAGAAATTCAAATGTTGGTATTGTTTTATTAAATTCTTATAATCGATTTAGTAGTAATATTTTGGGAAATAGGCTTGCCTTGTAACACGATAGGCGCCATCACGACCATGGTTAGATTTTGGGTCGAGACATAGCCATTCCAAGAAACCTAGATGCGGAAACAATTGATCAACTAACAGTTATCAGAGCCGATGACTTTGAAATAGATAGGAAAAGTCTAGATGCTCAGTGGTTACACCCTAATCATGTTATTAATAGAAAATGGTACGTAGATACGTATTCCTTAAAACAAAGGTTATCTTTTAAAGATAAATGGATAAAAGATCTAAAAAGAATCAAATGTAATATTGAATTCTTTAAATGGTTTGAAATAACAAGACAGATTCCAAATAAAAAAGAATCCCTCCAAATGTTAGTTAATAAATGGTATACCAAGAACAAAGGTATAATAGAATCCACTACACCACCCTTAGAAGAAATTCTAATACCAGTTCAAAGCGAAGTAATCACGGCTTTCCCTTTTAAAAGAGAAAGCGTTCACATTGAAAGTGGACCAACTAACAAAGACATTAATAAAATAATTGTGCAAAATAATTACACAAATAATCTATTACATGTGGTATCAAACCAACTAAAAGATACCAATAAATTAGGGGTTCCCACAAGGTCCATAACAAACCCAAAAATTGAAACACATCCAATAATAAAACTTCCAGAATTTTCTAAAGAGAAGTTTCCTGAATTAAATGAAAAATTCGACTTTACAGATAAGCTTCTAGAAAAAATTGAAGATCAGCTTAAAACAAAATTAACAATCTCTAAAGTAGATACATTTTTCACCCGCTAGTAAATATGATAAAACTATAGAACTTCATAATTTACAAAATAAATTAAGTTATATTTAAAAGGAATATACTGCTCTAAAGGCAAAAGATGACTTCCCTGATAAAAGAAAAAAACTAGATAATTTAATAAAAACCTCTAGAGATATTGCCGAAGCAATTAGTAAAATAAAAACGATCTCTACTAATCAAAGCTGTTGACTCTGAAATCAATAGAATTACTAATGACCCAAGACATTCTAACAAAAAGAACTACTATGGTAGAGCATCATTCCCAGATGTACAATTCGAAGAAGATATCTATCTAACTAGCGCCAGTCACAATGGAACTGGAATTACAGAATGGAACATAGATGGATTGGTAGAAAGTCAAATCTATAAAAAACTTCATGATATTGGAATTGCAGTTACTACTTATAAAATGAAAAATGCTTTAGAAGAATATGGTGCCACATTAATAATTTCAGGATTCACTGAAATGTTAAAAAATTGGTAGGACAATTATCTTTCCGAAGAAAATAAAAATCAAATTTTAGGAGCTACTACGGTCGCAAATATAGTAAAAACCAAATCAGGAATGCAGGTTGCAGAACAAGAAGTTAGAGAAGATGCTTCTGCAACTTTAATCTATTGTATTGCTAAACACTTTATTGGAGAACCAAAACTTTTCCAAGATAGGAGTTTAGAACTTCTTCTTAACTGCCCAAAATTAATAGATTTTAGGTGGTATAAAGATATGTTCGTAGAAAAGGTAATGATTAGAGAAGACTGCGGTAGTGCTTTCTAGAAAGAAAGATTTATCAGCGTTCTACCAAGATTATTTGCTGAAAAGGTAAGAACAAAAATCAAAGATAGATTTAACGGACAAATCCCTTATGATAATCTTACATATGGAGATTTAATCAGTTTTATTAATGTAACAGGTCTTGACTTATGTACAGATCTAATACTTAAAAGTCTTATTAAAAAAGACAGACTCCAATCCAAAACAGAGTTAGGAAGTTTCTGCCAAGACTTTGGTTTTAAAACAATTGCTGCTCCATCTAAAAGAGCAAAACAACACAAAAAATCTTCTAAAAATCCCAAAAGACACCATAAGTGTAAAGAAAATAAAGAAGGAACCCTTAAAAAGAGAAGGTTCAAAAGGCATTCTAAAAAGAAACATGGTGATAAATGTTGGTCATGTGGAAAGACAGGGCATAGAGCTAATGAATGCCCAGTCACCAACAAGAAAAAGAAAAAGGTTAATACCTTAGAAATCGATGAAAATACAAAAGAAAAGATGTACGCTATTCTTGAAGAAAATGATAACAACACATCATCGTCATCATCAGATGAAAGTTATTCTGACAGTGACGACGAATTAATCAATATGGCATATAGCTCAGACAGTAGCAGTCGCTCTAAAAAAGACAACTGTAGCTGCACTGGTGCAATATGTGTGTGCGGACAAAATTCTATTAAGGTTATTACCAACGATTCTAAAGAAGTCTTATTTGATATTATTAATCACATAGATGATGAAGAAATCAAAAGAAAATATTTAACAGAATTAAAAAATATCATCATTAATCAAAACGGAAATCATCATAAAATAGAACCCTTTAATATGAAAGAGGTTATGAATAGATTTTCTGTCAAAGATGATAAACCTACTATTCAACATCTACAAGTAGAATTAAAATCTATAAAAGATGAGATAAAAGTGGTTAAGCTTAGACTTGACAAAATAGAAATGAAAAATCTCACAAAAGAAATATTACAAGCAGCCAATAAGAAAGAACCAATTGGTGATTACTTCACAGAAAATGATAACTCAAAAAATGATGATGATTCAGTTAGTGGAACAACTGTGGTCAAAATTACAAAAATAAAAGCCCAAAGCTACCGTATTCCCATTACCTTAAAGGTAAAGGACATCACAATAAATAAGTTAGCTTTATTAGACTCGGGTGCAGATAGAAACTGCATAATAGAAGGAATAATACCAACTAAGTACCTAAAAAAAAAGTACTACAAAACTATATTCCGCCAAAGGAAAAAAATTAAAGATAAATTACAAGTTATCAAAAGCCCATATCTGTAATGAGGGAATCTGTTTTATAAACGATTTTGTGATAACTAGAGATCTAAATGAAGAAATTATCCTAGGAATACCATTTATAACTCAGATTAAACCATATCATGATAACTTAGATACAATTTGTACCACCATATTAGGAAAATAAATAAAATTCCCTTATCTAAATTCTATCTCCAAAGAGGAAAGTGACTTCCTCAAATCAAAAACTATATTTAAAATAAACCTGCTTTCAAATCAGGTAAAATATTTAAAAAATGATATAAAAGTTCACAAAATTGAACAAACTTTAAAAACCCCGGAAATGGAGGAAAAGATTAAAAATTTTCCAGAAAACCTCGAACTTGAAGTTTGTTCAGAATTACCCAATGCCTTTTGGGAAAGAAAAAGGCATGTAGTTGAAAACTACCTTATATAAATGAATTCACACAACAGGTCATACCCACAAAGGCTAGACCTATTCAAATGAATCATGAACTTATGGAAATTTGCAAAAACGAAATAAATGATCTCCTTAAAAAGAAGATTATAAGACCATCAAAATCACCCTCGAGTTGTGCAGCCTTTTACGTTAACAATAGCGCAGAAAAGGAAAGAGGAGCTCCCAGGCTTGTCATTAATTATAAGCCATTAAACAAAGTCCTACAATGGATTAGGTACCCGATATCTAATAAAAGAGATTTGTTAAAAAGAACTTACAAAGCTAATATCTATAGAAAATTTGACATGAAGTCAGGATTCTGGCAAATTCAAATTAGCAAAAAAGATAAATATAAAACTGCTTTCAATGTCCCCTTTGGACAGTATGAATGTAATGTTATGCCTTTCGGGTTAAAAAATGCCCCATCATAGTTTCAAAACATAATGAACAGTATATTTAACCCATACAGTAATATGTCAATAGTTTATATTGATGATGTATGCAGGTGGAGGTGTAGTACAATACTACAACTCTAATCAAGCGGCCCTGCCGCCTCACCCCAATATATGCGGGTGGATATATAATCACAGTACCAAGAACCTACACAAAGCAGCTATGCCGCCTCACCCCAATGTATGTGGGTGGAAATGCATCAACGATACCATTACCAACACAAAGAGGCTATGCCACCTCACCCTAATGTATGCGGGTGGAAATGCATCAACGATACCAATACCAACACAAAGCGGCTATGCCGCCTCACCCCAATGTATGCGGGTGGAAATGCATCAACGATACCAATACCAACACAAAGCGGCTATGCCGCCTCACCCCAATATATGCGGGTGAAGATGCATCAACGATACCAATACCAACACAAAGCGGCTATGCCGCCTCACCCCAATGTATGCGGGTGGTGGTGCCACAACACTACCAAAACTATACACAAAGCGATCGTACCGCCTCACCCCAATGTAAGTGGGTGGAGGTGCAGTCCCACAATACCATAATCCCTACACAAAGCGGTCATGCCGCCTCACCCCAATATATGCTGGTGGAGGTGTATCACAATCACAATCTCTACACAACTTGGCATAATAACTTTCACATAAGTCACGACTTGAAATTATAACATATGGATACACAATCCATAGTTTGGGACACATCCTCAATTTATAATGCAATATGATAAGAGCATTTGAAACACGAATTGAACATATATCTTCATCACAGGACTTATCGTAATACTCCATTTATAATCAACATCTCGGACTTACAAGGATATTGGGAATTCCAATTCTTAAAGAAGAGTTTAGCCAACATACCTCAAATTCTTCCCTTAATGATACTACAGCGATGCACTACACTAATCAACTTCAATCTAAAATAATAACATCCAATGAGACTAGTATTATTAACAAATTCCATAGGTTCAATGTATTCATAAATTTCATCGTCAAGATTACCATTCACCTTCTCTCTTGTTTTCTCAAAAGTACTATTCATGCCATGAACTAGAGTTTTATAATCCAATCTTTCAACCATTAAAATTTGTAACAATTGCTTCAAATACTTCTAACTACTAATAATAAATGAGTTTGAAGCATTGGAATTACCTCTAGTCGATCAATCTTGAAAAATCACAACTTTAGTGATTTTTGTGTTCTTGAGGACTTGATGATGAAATCTTGTATTTGGATGTAAGAATGATGTTAGAACTCATGTATATTAAGTAATAATCAACCGAAAACATCATTAATAACTCACCTTGGTTGATTGGACTTGATTTGAGCTCAAAATTGTCCCTTCACCTCAAGAACCCTAACCCCCAAATACTCAAAATATCCCCCTTCCCCGACCTTGTATTTATAGGCCCAGATTTCTGGGTTTCGGATGCGGTCCTGGATGCTTCGCATCCCCACTTCACTCCTCTTTGAAGCTCGGATGCGGACTTGGATGCTATGGCAGCACTTCACTGCCAGCCTCTCTTACGGACGGGCCTCGGATGCTTCGCATCTGCAGGCTCCTCCGCTAGCCTTTGGTAATTTTGTCATAACTTCTTGTAGGAATGTCCAAATGACAAATGGTTTGAAGCGTTGGAAACTAGACTCAAAGACCTTTAATTGGATAGGTCATACATCACCTAAATCCTATATATATATATATATATATATATATATATATATATATATATATTTTTTTTTTTTTTTTTTCTCGTCCAAAGTTTGGTCTTATGCGTACTCATTTGGAACTTTAGTCTATCATGAAATTTTCAACTTGACTTGGACTTAGGGATCTCCCTAGAACCCACATCACTTATAATATGACTCGTACACTTATTACCGTATCCAATTGATATCCATCCCATTAATAGTTCTCGTCTGCACACAAAATTATATAATTAGCGCACATCAACTTTCTTAATAGCGCTTAAGTACTTCAAAAGTTTACGGGGTGTTACACGAACGTAGTAGCTGACGCCCTCAGTCGTAGATCAATGGGTAGCCTGTCATATTTATAGCCAGAGAAGAGGGGAATAGCCCATGAGATTCATCAGCTAGCTAGTCTTGGAATTCGGTTACTGGACTCAGGTGATATTAGAATTACTATTCAGGACACGGCAACATCCTCTTTAGTATATGAAGTGAAGTAACGCTAGTACGGGTATCCGGTGTTAGTTCATTATAGGGATATGACCCCTCAGAAGGAGAAGACACCATTTGAGATTATAGAAGATGGGGTTCTCAGATATCGAGGACGATTATGTGTCCCTAATATTGCAGGGCTGCTTCGACAGATTATGGGAGAAACTCACTATTCTCATTATTGTATCTATCCAGGAGCAACAAATATGTATCATGATATCAGGGAAGTATATTGGTGGGACGGAATGAAAAAGGATATAGCGGAGTTTGTTGCTCAGTGCCCTAACTGTCAGCAGGTCAAGATTGAGCATAAAAAACCTGGTGGATTATTGCAGGCTATGCAGATTCCGACTTGGAAATGGGAAGTAATCAATATGGATTTCATCGTAGGATTACCTCGTTCCCAGCGTAAGTTCGATTCTAAATGGGTGATTGTTGATAGGCTTACAAAATTAGTCCATTTTCTGCCCGTTAGGACTACATATTCCGCAGAGGATTATGTAAGGCTTTATATTAAGGAGATAGTATGACTGCATGGCGTCCTTGTATCTATTATCTCGGATAGAGGAGCTCAATTTGCAGCTAACCTCTGAAGGTCCTTCCAAAAAGGATTGGGGACTCAGGTAAGTCTTAGTACAATATTTCATTCCCAGACAGATGGACATGATGAGCGTACTATTCAGACACTTAAGGATATGTTATGTGCTTGTATGATAAACTTCAAGGGTAGCTGGGATGATCATCTGTCTCTTATTGAGTTCGCATATAATAATAGCTACCATTCCAGTATTCATATGGCTCCATACATAGCTCTTTACGGATGAAAGTGTAGGTCGCCTATAGGGTGGTTCGATGTTGGGGAAACTACGTTAGCAAGACCAGAATTGGTACAACACACAATCGAGAAAATTAAGCTTATACTTGAAAGACTATTAGCAGCTCAAAGCCGTCAGAAGTCTTATGTAGATAATCGACGGCGAAACTTGGAGTTTCAAGTTGACGATTGGGTATTCCTAAAAGTATCACCAATGAAAGACATTATGAGGTTTGGTAAGAAAGAAAAACTTAGCCCTCGGTACCACACAAGGTATTCCTATAGATCATACGCAAGGTAGGCCAGGTAGCATATGAGTTAGACTTGCCTTCGGACTTGGAGTCTGTATATCCAGTCCTTCATGTGTCTATGCTCCGTAAATGTATCGGAGATATTTCCAGAATTATGTCAGTTGACGATGTCCAGGTCACAGAATAACTATCATACGAGGAAACTCCCATTGCTATACTAGATAGACAGGTTCAGAGATTGAGGACTAAAGACGTAGCTTCGGTGAAAGTACTTTGGAGAAACAAAAGTGTGGAAGAAATGACTTGGGAGGCCGAAGAAGACATGAAGTCTAGATATCCTCACTTATTTCCTCTTCCAGAGAAGGGTCCGACTGAGACATCACAACCTTAAGGTACGTGCATGGATTCTTATGTTAGTTGTTGTCATGGGTCGTGTGAGGCCATTGTCGTTATTGATGATTGTGGTGCTATGTGACGTTGAATTATTGAGTTTCTACGGGAAGAGTTGATAATAGTATTGTTACAAAGGCGACTCTGCCAAAGTTTATATAGATCCCGGGGAGTTAAACATTCGAGGACGAATATTTCTAAGGGGGGAAGGATGTTATATCTCGCATTTTCGTACATTAAGGTTTCGTCTTCAGTTAATCGACGTAGACTCGGGAATGAGATTATCTTGAGGTTACACGCATTTATGCTATTTATAACAAGCGATAAGTAAGTGCCGTGAAGGCTAAAGGGTAAACGAATCAAAGAAAATGAGTTTCGTTGAAGGTTGTCGATTTGGGATAAAATACGGTCCGAGCTATAATATCCGATATTTATGGACTAGTGCCATATAAGGTACTACATGACCATGATAGTAAGGTGTATAAGGTATGTTAAAAGTGAGTAGTATTTTAAGTAAGTTGAGATAATTCTTAATTATGTGGGTAATTGGTTAATTATTGGGTAATGGGATATTACCTAGTTAATTAAGGAGTTGTGGGTGATTAATTAAAGAATGTGGTTAAGACAAAACATCCCCCACGTGGCAGCAAACCAATCCAAGAATTGTGATTCTTAAGTCACTATGTTATGTGGCAAGTCTTAAGAATGTGAGTCATTTCCATTTAATAAAGGAAAGACACATATAAGGTGAGTCATATCCATTCTTAAGAAACATAAGTCACAAACCCATTCTTATATGCATTAAAACTTAAATGTTTGTATGTTACAAACATAAGTCAAAAACGTAAGTCACATAAGCAAGATAAGAGCTTCAACTAAGACTTCCTTGCATAGAAATGTTACTGCTAATCACTTAAGGAAAAGTTTCAGCTGAGATTATCTTTGCATAGCAACGTTATTCCTTCGAGATTTTCATACGACTTGTTCTTTTTTTTGTCGCATTTAATGTGTGTTAGAGGATTGTCAAGAGAATCGACTCAGGTATCTTAAGGCTATCCCTTCTTTCCTTTTGGCATGATCTCTACGACGCAAACGAAACAAGCAAATGCACAACTTCCATAAATGACTCTATTCATAGAAATATTAGGGGTGTCTATGTTCTTGATTCCCCACGTGACATATTATTATATCTTCTGTTCATGGGTCTCAGAAAAAAATACGTAGTTGATAAAATTTATCCGAAAGGTATATTGTTCTTATTAACATATTTTTTATGCATTTCATTCATTTATACATGTACATTGACCCATGACCAGATGGCGTTATATATGCATATATTATATGTATATGGGATATGAGAAAAGGTTACGGCGTTATATACGCACCATCACCTGATCAGCTGGCATATGTTGATGATTTTGCCCATAGTGGCCGAGACGATATAATGGGATGCCCTCAGAGGCTTGATGATGTTATGTACACCTATACCAATGCATGACATGACATTTGTACGCGCGTGCATGACATTATAAATGTTTCAGGATTTACAAAGTGATTTAGACTTACAGGTGGAATCCTTTATTCCATGTTTCATCTATGTCTGTTATGTACTAATTTTTATGCCTTACATACTTAGTACATTATTCGTACTGAAGCCCTATTTCCCGAGGCCTGCGTTTCATGCCCGCAGGTGCAAGTAGACAAGTTGATGGCCCCCCTCCTTAGGATCCTTGATCAGCGAGAGTTGGTGTGCTCCATTTGATCCGGAGCTGCTTTTGACCTTGGTATGATATGCTTGTATACATATATGGATATGACGGGGCCCAGTCCCGTCCTTGTATGGTTGTATATTCTAATAGAGGTCTATAGACAGTATGTATAGTTGTATAGTATGTGGCCTTGCCGGCTTCCAGTTTTGAGGTATATAGTTGTTTATAACAGCCTTGTCGGCTCGCCCAACGTATTCTGCACGTATATGTACATATGTTATTTGGGCAGATTTCCCTCATATATGTTATTCTCGTAATTCAGCAGATGTTATTCATATTTATATCTTATACGCATGCTCAGGGGTGTTCGACAGGTAGGACTCGGGCACTCATTGCGGCCCATCAGTTTGGGTCGTGACATTATATGTATATGGGATATTGGAAAGGTTTATGGCATTATATACCCACCACCATCTGATCAATTGGTATACGTTGATAATTTGGCCACCGTGGCCGAGATGATATGATGGGATGCCCTCAAAGGCTTGATGATGTTATGAATGCATATACCTAAGCATGGTATGACATTTATACGCATATGCATGACATTGTAAATATTAATGATTCACAGAGTTGTTCAGACTTACATGTTGAGTCTTTTACTCTATGTTTCTCTCATGTCTATTATTTACTGATTTTCATTCCTTACATACTCGGTACATTATTTGTACTGACGTCTCATTTGCCTGGGGACGTTGTGTTTCATGCTCGCAGGTCCCGATAGATAGGTTGAGAGTCCTCAAATAGGCTATCAGCTCAGCGAAAGATGTTTGTGTGCTCCATTTGCTCCGGAATTGCTTATCTGGTCAGTATAATTTGGGCATGTATTGATTAGTATGGCGGGGCCCTGTCCCGACCTTTATAGTATTTATCTACTCTTAGAGGCTTGTAGAAGATGTCATATATACAAATACTTATATGTCCTTGTCGGCCTAAGTTTTAAGTATATAATGGATTACATTGGCCTTATAGGCTCGTATGTCACAGGTATGAGTTTCTATATCAGGTTGGGTCGTTCTATGTCGGGTATTCCCTCATGTTTACTCTATTTATCTCATGATGCCTCTTCTGGCTCACTTACCTATGATGATGTAATAAGAAAGATACGTTACATTGGTACTCGGTTGTGTAAGGTACCGGGTGCCCGTCGCGGCCCATCGGTTTGGGTCGTGACAACCTTAAATTCTGATATGAACTATGGTAAGATGGTGGCATTTGCTCAAGCTACAGAGAACCGTAAACTGAAAAATAGAATGGAGCGTGAGAGTAGCAGCAAGGCCCGATCTGCGGGCAACTTTGGTGGTTCTTCCAGTGGTGGTAGTGGTAGGTCGACATCTAGGGGAGGTTCATCAGGGCCATCTCAGTCATTCACACAGTCTTAGATGAGTGCACAACCATCAGGGCCCAGTCAGCAGTAGTGGAGTCGTGTTTGGCCCAGTCAGGGCAACAGGGGACCCCACCAGCAGGGTCAGCCTAGAGGGAGATTCCAACAACAGCGGAGGCCCCCATGCCCTAAGTGTGGGAGGATGCACTTTGGAGTCTACTTCATGGACCTAACTATATGCTACGGGTGCGGTATGAGGGGTCACATTCAGAGGGATTGCTGCTCATCCCGCCAGACCACGAGCAGGGGTGCGGCACAACCAGCTAGTTCTACAACTACTACATCCACAGCGCCTCTTCCAGCTCGAGGCACTCCAGCACCCGAATGGCGTGGTGCAGATAGGGGTGGAGCACAGAGTTCGGGAGGAACCAACCGTTTCTATGCTATGAGGGGTCGCCAGAGTTTAGAGGCTTCTCTAGATGTTGTCACAGGTATATTGTCTGTCCAATCCCATGATGTATATGCTCTTATTGATCTCGGTTTCACTTTATCATATGTCACTCCTTATGTTGCTATGGATTTTGGGATAGAACCGGAACAACTTCATGAGCCGTTCTTTGTATCTACTCCAGTTGGCGAGTCTATTATGACAGCGCAGGTTTATAGGGATTGTGTTGTCATGGTGCGTGGTCGGGACACCATGGCCGATCTCATTGAATTGGGGATGGTTGATTTTTGGGAATGGACTGGCTTTATTCATGTTTCGCTAAGCTTGATTGTCGAACCAAAACCGTTAGGTTTGAATTTCCAAATGAGTTAGTGATTGAGTGGAAGGGGGATGATGTGGTGCCCAAGGGTAGGTTTATTTCTTACCTTAAGGCCACAAAGATTATTAACAAGGGGTGTATCTACCATTTGGTCCGGGTTACAGACACCGATGCTGAGGCACCTACACTTGAGTCCGTGCCTATTGTTAATGAATTTTCGAGGGTCATTTCGGATGAGCTCCCTAGGATCCCACCAGACAGGGAGATTGATTTTTGAATTGATGTGATGCCAGGCACGCAGCCTATTTCTATTCCACCCTACATAATGGCATCGGCAGAATTGAAGGAACTAAAGGAACAATTGAAGGATTTGCTAAAGAAGTGTTTCATCCGGCCGAATGTGTCGCCTTGGGGCGCACCGGTCCTCTTTGTAAGGAAGAAAGATAGGTCACTGAGGATGTGTATTGACTATCGGCAGCTCAACAAGGTCACGATCAAGAATAAGTACCCACTGCCAAGGATAGATGACTTGTTTGATCAATTTCAGGGTGTTAAGTATTTCTCCAAGATCGATTTAAGATCCGGGTATCACCAATTGAAGATCAGGGAGCAGGATTGTCACGACCCAAACAGATGGGCCGCGATAGGCACCTAGTGCCTTTCTCAACCTAGTACTAACGTTACATATCCTTCTTATCGTACTGTCATTGGCAAATAGGCCAAACGGGTCGTCATGGGCTATCCAGAATAAACATAAGGGAATACTCAATATAAGACGACCCAATTTGATATAAAAACTTATACATTGACATACGGGCCTATAAGGCCACAATGAGCACTCGTACACTGAACATAGGCCGACAAGGCCATACAACCTTTCATATACATGACATCTGTCTAGAAGCCTCTAAGAATACATAATTGTCATAAAGGTCGGGACAGAGCCCTACAATACCAATCAATACATATCTTAATCATACTAACCAAATAGCAACTCCGGAGCAATTGGAGCGCACCAACACCTTCCGCTAAGCTGATAGCCTACTTGGAGGACTCTTGACCTGGTTATCGGGACCTGCATGCATGAAACGCAGCGTCCCCTGGCAAAAGGTACGTCAGTACAAATAATGTACCGACTATGTAAGGAATGAAAATCAGTAAACAATAGACATGAGAGAAACATGGAGTAAAAGACTCAACATGTAAGTCTGAATAACTCTGTGAATCATTAATATTTACAATGCCATGCATATGCGTATAAATGTCACACCATGGATAGGTATATGCGTACATAACATCATCAAGCCTCCGAGGGATCCCATCATATCATCTCGGCCAATGTGGGCAAATCATCAACGTATACCAGCTGATCAGGTGGTGGTGCGTATATAATGCCGTAACCTTTTCCCATATCCCATATACATATAATATACGCGTATATAACGTCATCTGGTCATGGGTCAATGTACATGTATAAATGCATGAAATGCATAAGAATTTCGTTAATAAAATCTCTCGGAACGTCATAAGACCATTATGCCTTTGATTAAAGTCATAAAATAAATTTTATCAACTTACGTATTTTCTTAGACCTATGAACAGATGATAGAATAATAAGACACATGGGGAATCAAGAATATAGACACCCCTAGTATTTCTATGAATAAAGTCATTTATGAAAGTTGCGTATTTTGCTCGTTTTATTGGTATCATTTGGATCATGCCAAAAGGAAAGAAGGTATAGCCTTAGTCCAAAGGCCAGGGCATTCCCCCCTTTAGGCCTTTTTTTCACACCACGACTTGTGGTCGGAATCTTCCCAATCTCGTAACTGCTGCTACCTTCTGTCATGCAGCCTGAACATATACAGAGCTTGATAAGATGTCCCTCTGGGCATCTATAGGTATACTGAAGTTCTTCGCTTGGCACTTTGTTGAACTCACGAATATTGTTATATCTTATCTCATAGACCCGGTTATCTATCCGTATGACCTTACTGCATCTAGGTAGGTCATACTATACCATGACTCTTACTTTGATTTATCGTTGTTGAGGTCTGCTACCAAATTCCAGTTTACTTTCGTTGCTTATCCTATATGTATAAGTCTAAGTCCTTTAATGCTTCCTCATTACTGTTCATCTTAAGAATGACGGCCTAATCTCATCTCATACTTTGTAACTTTTATCCATCTATTGTTGATTCACTTCAATATTGATCAATCTACCACTGATAACTTGAAACTTCTTACGTAATACCTTGTCACTAGGGCTTACGTTGCATCGAGGAACATTTAAAGTGATTTTCCTTATCCACCTGAGGCCATACCATACTTCTATAATCGTATTTCATAGCATCCCAATGTGAATCACCTTACGTGGGTATTTTAATCCTGTGCCGTCCGTGAAATCCCCCTTTTTTTTCCTTCAAATCATTACTCAATCGAAGGCCCAAACGTCATCCTTTATCTATCACAATTACACCCTTATTCTACTACCAGGGCAGCATTCCATCTTTTCCAAATGCTACTAGTCTTAGACTTCTTTGAGTTCGTTCAGGCTATACTGAGCTTTCTATAACTTAGAGAAACCATCAGCTCTCTTATTTTCACGAGCTTAATCCCGAGGATTTATCCATTCTGGTCACCTTCTCACTCGCCTTTTCTCATCCTTACTCCTGTCTTCCTTAAACTTTGTCGCTCTACCGTACTTTAGCTCGAGACCTTCCTTCAACTTGCTTACACCATAGATTTCCTTATGTTATTTTGAAATATCAAGCGAGATATCACATCGTCTCAAACTCTTCTTTACTCTCTTAACTAGGCCTCTCGGTACCTAGAAACCATAGGCTGGAATATATGCCACTAATGACACCGCTATCATTCCTGGATGCTGAATCTCAATGCTTCTATCCCTCTATCTGAAGTATGGATTATTCACAACCTTCTGCACCTGAGTATCTCGTACATTGTTCACCTTTACCTTACTTACCTTAAAATCTCGCATCACATCTTCTATCTCTTTCATGACCTCCCTTCCACATAGGTATAATTCACATCCACAACTTGAAGCTCTATTATAATACTTGCACCTCTGGTGCACACATAATCTGGTGGGAGCTTCATACTAACTTCTTATGAGGATGTTACTCTTCTAACTGGCTTTCTCGTATAGCCGTTATAGAATATGGTTGTTGTACTATCTCTCTTATACCTCTGATATTAAGAGTGATTCTGCTATGTTCTCAATCATGATTTCTATAAGTTTTTGGGTTTAATAATCAGACTCCTAATTTACTTCGTTGATGTAACTCTTTAGTTTCCTCTTCCTTCTGATCAGCCTTTATGTAGGCTTAAGCTATCTTCCGATCTACGGCTCCTGATATTAGTTATTACTTTAGTCTTTCATAGTCGCTATGGAATATCCGTGATACCATCATCTAACAATTCAATCCCTTGTCTATGATCCGGACTCAATTCTTTCTTTTAACTTATACCAGAGTCTTCTACAGCTGTATGATTGTCAACATATATGCTGCATGGACAATACTCTGAAATATTAAGTGTATTAATAACGTAACTCACTCTGGATTACTGATCGAATAATTCCTTTCATTTCTTCTCAACTTTCTTTAAATGTAAGCAATTACTTTTGCTGGTCGTTTTGCCACTTGTTGCATGCATACATAGCTTATCTTAGTTCCCACGCATACCGAAATTTTCATGCAACTCATATGATCTCCAATATTACTTTTGATTTTTCTTCCCGTTCCTTAGCCACGGTAGGTGCCACTTTCTCATGGAGTGCATACAACGTTGTAGTGAGACTGTTTTTTTTACATGACCATTTCCTCTTTAGGTCACACCTGCTTAGGTTGAAGCATTCTTCCTTATTTCCTCAGCTACTCTTTCATTGTACTACTTAGGGAAGACCTTCTGACTCTTGTAAAGCTGCAAGCTTATTACATCATATACTTGACGGAATTTTTGATGTTCTTCCTCGCCTATAATTATCCGTAGTTAGTTATTTCCACGCCCTTGTGCTTGTAGGGTTGCTCCTGAACTGGAGTTTTGACTGTCTTCCCAGTGAGACTATCTTTTATTTCCATAACATTCATACGGTACCTTTAACTACCCCAACTCTTATCTGAATATTTCTCAAGGGTCAAGATGTCGTATCTGCGAAACTGAATTCCCATGTTGGGGTTCACTATGTTTATCTTGCACGATCTGTTTATTTGTCTGTAACCTCTTGTCTAGCCATAACCAGACTCTTCCTGAATCAACTACTAACTGCTCGTTGGTCCATTCTCATATTTGTATTCTGCATAATTCCTCTTGGGTTATTCCCTTTGTCTTAACTTACGTCTCGTACTGGCTCCTTATTTATCAATAACATCTCGGGCAGGAACCCTTACTTCCTTTCCTTGACATCGTGTTTGCATAATGTTCTGGAATCGTAGCATAACGGTAGGATTTGAATCAGTGCAATCTCATCCCTTTTCTCATTTTTATCGCATTCTTTCTTTACCATTCCATAGTTACTAGAACTGCTTAATTCTGACTTAATGCCACATCACTCCATATTCCCCTGCTTTAGGAGAGTACTAAGAGTTGGAGCTACGACGATCTACCTATAGATGTTTTACCTCTTCATCTTTGGCATCTTTTCACATCATCGATGACCCTTACTCGCCTCGCGATAACCCTTCTATACCAAGGATAACAAATTTCCTTACTCGCGAGGGTGACACTTAGTATAGCTGGCATACATAATCCCTTAAGCTTAACTTTGCTCCCATTGCTTGATTTAGGGAAGCGTCTTACTGAATGACCTTTAAGGGTTATTCTTCTGTCATCCGTTCTCTTATCGCCGGAACGCAATATGAAATTCTCATGATACCGACTATTATCAAATCACTCAGTCCCCAATTCATGTTTATTTTATCGTGTCCATCAGCCCATATTGATTTCTATTACTCTGGGGTCTAACTTTTCCTTTTGGTAGTCGCGTTTAAGTCACGAACTTATTTCTCGAAATAAGGATATGACTTTATGGCCTATACTCTTTTGTTGTCTCAAGGCCTGTCACCTCTCGTCTTTTCCTTCACTTGACTATAGACTTTGTAATACTGTCATTTTTTATCTACCGTTGTCACCCATGTATCACACCTTACTCATAATGCTTCATTAACTCTCTTCTTATTTCCCACTAACATTTACATCTATCACTTTATTCTAAAACTCGAACAAGATATTCTTTTGCTTTTAGCTCCCCTTGCTCCATCTACTGGCTCTTCGGGTTTCCTAACATTCTCTCTCTACTAGGGACGGGAGCCACACTAAGATAATATTTATCCCTTCAAGTCTTCCAGTGTCTATCTTTATAGTACTCATATCTAGCTGTACTATTTTAGAGTGCACCCTCTGGGTGTCTCACAAGGAGATCTATTAGCACATTTGCAATATCCTTCAAAAATGTCAACTAACGCAAACGATCCATCCACCATTTTGGGTTACTCTAACCCCAGCCGGATCTTCATAACCTGTCCTTCTCTTAAACTATATCTGTTAGTTCCCATAGGGCATAACTGAGATGGGTGTGGTCGATTGTACATACATCTGTTACAGTTGAAGGTAATTCAAAAGGCTTATATTCCTCTGCCTGAAATGTAAATACTGATAATCTTCATTAGTTGGGTACCTCGTACCCTTCTTCATCTTGCTTCTTTTACTTGTTGAAACTTGTATCTATCTTCTGAATCTCTCATTGCGTTTCACCATAGGGGTGAATAGATATTCTTTCCTTAAGGCTCCTTATCAAGAGGCTTACATGTCTTAGTACACACATATTCTACTGAATACCTCATATTTATCCATCATAAGCATGATGCAAAAATCAAGTTCCTCTGACTCAATTCTTCCACAGCTATATCTCTTACCATCTTTCTGGATGTAGGAATCGTCGTATTATGAATAAGATAGAGTTTAGGCAATTGAGTTCTTACAACTTAGCTCTACCATATGATCTAGAGTAAGAAGAAAGAGTGAAAGTCGTTAATGCCCTGTAGCCTCCTGCTTATAAGTGTGGTGCACAACACATCCATAAACAAGACTCTACTAGAAACGGCTTGTAGACTCCCTAGGACAGAACTGCTCTGATACCACTTTTGTCACGACCCAAACCGATGGGCCGCGACGGGCACCTGGTGCTTTACTCAACTGAGTACCAACGTTACGTATCCTTCTTATCGTACTGTCATTGGCAAATGGGCCAAACGGGCCGTCATGGGCTAACCAGAATAAACATAAGGGAATACTCAATATAAGACGACCCAATCTGATAAAAAACCTTATACATTTGGCATACGGGCCTATAAGACCACATTGAGCACCCGTACACTGAACATAGGCCGATAAGGCCATACAACCTTTCATATACATGACATCTATCTACAAGCCTCTAAGAATACATAATTGTCATAAAGGTCGGGACAGAGCCCCGCCATACCAATCAATACATATCTTAATCATACTAACCAAATAGCAACTCCGAAGCAATTGGAGCGCACCAACACCTTCCGCTGAGCTGATAGCCTACTTGGAGGACTCTCGACCTGGTTATCGAGACCTGCGGGCATGAAACACAGCATCCCCAAGCAAAAGGGATGTCAGTACAAATAATGTACCGAGTATGTAAGGAATGAAAATCAGTAAAGGCATGAGAGAAACATGGAATAAAAGACTCAACATGTAAGTCTGAATAACTCTGTAAATCATTAATATTTACAATGCCATGCATATGTGTATAAATATCATACCATGCATAGGTATATGCGTACATAATATCATCAAGCCTCTAAAGGCATCCCATCATATCATCTCGACCACTGTGGGCAAATTATCAACGTATACCAGCAGATCAGGTGGTGGTGCGTATATAACGCTGTAACCTTTTTTCCATATCCCCCTATATATATATATATATATATATATATATATATATATATATATATATATATATATATATATATATAATATACGCGTATTTAATGCCATCTGGTCATGGGTAAATGTACATGTATAAATGCATGAATTGCATAAGAATTTCGTTAATAAAATCTCACGGAACGTCATAAGACCATTATGCCTTTGATTAATGTCATGAAATAAACTTTATCAACTTACGTATTTTCTGAGACCCATGAACAGATGATAGAATAATAAGACACATAGGGAATCAAGAATATAGACACCCCTAGTATTTTTATGAATATAGTCATTTATGAAAGTTGCGTATTTTGCTCGTTTCATTGGTATCATTTGGATCATGCCAAAAGGAAAGAAGGTATAGTCTTAACATGCCTGAGTCGATTCTCTTGAAAATCCCTCTAACACACGTCAATTGTGACAAAACACATAACGACAAGATGGGAGCAGGAAAAAATCCGTATGATATTCTTGAGAAAGATTGCACTGTGTTCTCTTAGAATCGCATCTCACACTGTCGTTACCTTATGGAATCTCGTGTGAACTCTTTTACTGAAGCTTTTACACTATTACTTAGCACCATAACCTCTCATTTTTAATGTATGGAGATGTCTTATTTTTGTGGGTTAAAAAGATTATAAGTCTTGGTGGTGTAGGCCCCACATTGTAAGACTTGGCCACCAAAATCCCTCCAATTTTGCCATATTATCAAATGAATTAAAAGTCATTCACTTGAGCAAAGTTTGCTGCCACGTTGGGCTCCTTACTTATCCAAAGACCTTAATTAATTAACCACCAATTCTTAATTAACTTATTAATCCCCCACTAATCCAATAATTAACCAATTACCCACATAATTAAAAATTATCTCAAATTACTTAAAATACTAGTTACTTTTAATACACCCTATACATCTTGCTATCATGGTCATGTGGGTACCTTGTATGACACTAGTCCATAAATACGGGGTATTGTAGCTTGGACCGTATTTTATCTCAAAATGTCAAATTTCGACTAAATTCATTTTCCTCGATTCGCTTACCCTTTCACCTTCACGAATTTATTTATCACTTGTTTGAAATAGCATAATACTTATAACTTAAAAATAATCTCATTCCCGAGCTTACGTCGATTAACTTACGACAAAACTTTAACGTACGAAAATACGGGATGTAACATCTCATTTCCGAGCTTTTATCAATTTACTTATGGCGTACTTTCACGTATGAAAATATGGGGTGTAACAAGGATATTCCGAGAATAACTTTTAGAACCCGGTATGGGCACTTTGAGTTTCTGATAATGTCATTTGGGCTAAGAAATGCCCCAGCAGCTTTCATGGATTTTATGAATCGAGTCTTCAAGCTTTTTCTTGACTCCTTTATGATAGTGTTCATTGGCGATATTCTTGTATATTCACAAAGCCGAGGGGACTATGCCGATCATCTCAAGGCAGTTTTGCAGACTCTATATCAGCACAAGTTGTATGCGAAGTTTTCAAAATGTGAATTTTGGCTTGAATCTGTCACGTTCTTGGGTCACGTCGTCTCCAGAGAAGGAATTAAGGTTGATCCTCAAAAGATTGCAGTTATAAAGAATTGGCCTAGACCTACAACTCCAACAGAGATTTGCAGTTTCTTGGGCTTAGCTGGATATTACAGGAAATTTGTGGAGGGGTTCTTTACTCTTGCCTCTCCGTTGACTAAATTGACGCAGAAATCGGTTAAGTTCCAATGGTCAGATGCTTGTAAAAGGAGCTTCCAAGAGTTGAAATCAAGATTAACTATGACACCGGTGTTGACCCTACCAGAGGGTACAGATGGGTTTGTGGTATATTATGATGCTTCAAGGATCAGACTTGGGTGTGTATTAATGCAACATAGCAAGGTGATGGCTTATGTGTCACGACGCAAACCGATGGGCCATGACGAGTGCCCGAGTCCTACCTGTCGAACACCCTCAAGCATGCGTGTAAGATATAAACATGAATAATATCTGTCAATAACCTGCTAACTTACGAGAATAACATACGTGAGGGAAACCTGTCCAAAAGACATAGTATATATACATGTGAAATATGGTAGGGCGAACAGACAAGGCTACTATAAACAACTATATATCCAAAACTAGAAGCCGACAAGACCATATACTATCCAACTATACATAACTGTCCACAAACCTCTAATAGAATATGCAACTGTACAAGGACAGGACTGGGCCTCGTCATACCCATATATATATACAAACATATCATACCAAAATCCAAAGCAACCCTGGATCAAATGGAGCACACCAACTCTCGCTGATCAAGGATCCTAAGAAGGGGGAGCGTCAGCTTGTCTACCTGCACCTGCGGGCATAAAACGCAGGCCCCAAGAAATAGGGTGTTAATACAAATAATGTATTGAGTATGTAAGGCATGAGAATCAGTACATAAAAGATATATATGAAACATGGAATAAAGAATTCCGGTTGTAAGTCTAAATAACTTCGTAAATCCTGAAACATTTACAATGTCATGCACGTGCGTATAAATGTCGTATCATGCATAGGTATAGGTATACATAAAATCATAAAGCCTTTGAGGGCATCCCATCATATCATCTCGGCCACTGTGGGCAAAATCATCAACATATACCAGCTGATCATGTGGCGGTGCATATATAACATCGTAACCTTTTCCCATATCCATATACATATAATATATGCGTATATAACGCCATCTTGTCATGGGTCAATGTACATGTATAAATGAATGAAATGCATAAGAAATATGTTAATAAGATCAATATACCTTTCAGATAAACTTTATCAACTACGTATTTTTCTGAGACCCATGAACAAAAGATATAATAATATGTCACATGGGGAATCAAGAACATAGGCACTTCTAGTACTTCTATGAATAGAGTCATTTATGAAAGTTGTGCATTTTCTCGTTTTGTTTGTATCGTATGGATCATGCCAAAAAGAAAGAAGGGATAGCCTTAACATTCCTGAACCGATTCTCTTGACAATCCCTCTAACACACGTTAATTGCGACGAAACACGTAACGGCGGATCGAAGTTGGAGAAAATCTGTATGATGTTCTCGAGAAAGATTGCACCGTACTCCCTTAGAATCGCAAACCTCACGTTGCTATAGTATTAAGTAGTCTTTGTATGAAATGTTGAAGAAACTCACGTTGTTATTGCAAATTTTCATCTTTGCTGAAGCCTTCTTCCTTAACTTAGTAGATATGAGCATTTCATTTTGTGAATTAGAAAGGTTATCTTTAATCTTTAGGTGGGGCCCACTTAGGATGACTAATCTTTGCCTAAAAGCCTCTAATTAGGCCACCTATTGTAATGAACCTTAGTCATTACATGGGCTGCCACGTTGGGGGGGGGGAGGTTAAGTTTATCCAAAAAAATAATAATTAATTAGCTAATCTCCCACCAAAAATTATTAATTACCCAATTATCCACATAATTAAGAATTATCTCAAATTACTTAAAATACTACTCACTTTTAACACACTTTATGTACCCTACTATCATGGTCATGCAGTACCTTGTATGGCACTAGTCCATAAATATCGGGTATTATAGCTCGGACCGTATTTTATTCCAAATTGACAACCTTCAATGAAACTCATTTTCTTTGATTCGTTTACCCTTTAACCTTCAGAGCACTTGCTTATCGCATGTTATAAATAGCATAAATGCTTATAACCTCAAAAATAATCTAATCCCCGAGTCTATGTCGATTAACTTACGACGAAACTTTAACGTACGAAAACGCGAGATTTAACATCCTTCCCCCCTTAGAAACATTCGTCCTCGAATGTTTAATTCCCCGGGATCTATATAAATTTTGGCAGAGTGGCCTTTGTAACAGTATTACTGTCAACCCTTTCTGTAGAAAACTCAATAATTCAATGCCACATAGGACCACAATCATCAGTAACGACAATGGCCTCACGCGACCAATGATAATGGCCTAACACAAGAATCCATACACGTACCTTAAGGCTGTGATGTCTCAGTCAGATCCTTCTCTGGAAGAGGAAATAAGTGAGGATACCTAGAATTCATGTCTTCTTCGGCTTCCCAAGTCATTTCTTCCACATTATTGTTTCTCCAAAGTACTTTCACCGAAGCAACGTCTTTAGTCCTCAATCTCCGAACCTGTCTGTCTAGTATAACAATAGGAGTTTCCTCATATGATAGCTGCTCTATGACCTGAACATCATCAATTGACATGACTCTAGAAGGATCTCCGATACATTTACGAAGCATAGACACATGAAAGACTGGATGTACAGACTTTAAGTGAGAAGGCAAGTCTAACTCATATGCTACTTGGCCTACCTTGCGTATGATCTTATAGGGTCCAGTGTACCGAGGGCTAAGTTTTCCTTTCTTATCGAACCTCATAAAACCTTTTATTGGTGATATTTTTAGGAATACCCAATCGTCAACCTGAACTCCAAGTCGCGTCATCGATTATCCGCATAAGACTTTTGACTGCTTTAAGCTGCTAATAGCCTTTCCTGTATAAGATTAATATTCTCGATTGCCTGTTGTACCAACTCTGGTCCTACTAACTTAGTTTCCCCAACATCAAACCATCCTATAGGCGACCTACACTTCCATCTGTAAAGAGCTTCGTATGGAGCCATCTGAATACTGGAATGATAGCTATTATTATACACGAACTCGATAAGCGACAGATGATCATCCCAACTACCCTTGAAGTCTATCACACAAACTCGTAACATATCCTCAAGTGTCTGAATAGTACGCTCAGCCTGTCCGCCTGTCTAGGGATGAAATGACGTACTAAGACTTACTTGAGTCCCCAACCCTTTTTAGAAGGACCTCCAGAAATTAGCTGTAAATTGAGCCTCTATCCGAGATAATAGATATAGGGACACCATGAAGTCGTACTATCTCTTTAATGTAAAGCCTTGCATAATCCTCTATGGAATATGTAGTCCTAACAGGCAGAAAATGGGATGATTTTGTAAGTCTATCAACAATCACCCATATAGAATCGAACTTACGCTGGGTACGAGGTAAACCTACAATGAAATCCTTATTGATTACTTCCTACTTCCAAGTCGGATTCTCTATAACCTGCAATAATCCACCAGTTTTTGATGTTCAATCTTAACCTGCTGACAGTTAAGGCACTGAGCAACAAACTCTGCTATATCCTTTTTCATTCCATCCCACCAATATATTTCCCTGATATCATAATACATCTTTGTTGCTCCTGAATGGATAGAATAACGAGAATAGTGGGTTTCTCCCATAACCTGCCGAAACAGCCTTGCAACATTAGGGACACATAATCGTCCTCGATACCTGAGGACCCCATCTTCTGTAATCTCAAATGGTGTCTTCTCCCTCTGAGGGGTTGTATCCCTATAATGAGCTAACACAGGATCCTCGTACTAGCGTTCCTTTACTTCAGTTACTAAAGAAGATGTTGCCGTGTCTTGAATAGTTATGCCTGTATCACCTGAATCCAGTAATCGAACTCCAAGACTAGCTAGCTGATGAATCTCATGGGCTATTCTCCTCTTCTCTGGCTGTAAATATGACAGGCTACGCATAGATCTATGGCTGAGGGCATCGGCTACTACATTCGCCTTCCCCGGATGGTATAAAATATCAACGTCATAGTCTTTAAGTAGCTCCAACCATCTGCTTTGGTATAAATTCAAATCCTTTTGCTTGAATATATACTGAAGGCTCTTATGATCTGTATAGATATCAACATGTATGCCATACAAGTAATGCCTCCACAGCTTTATTTTAGTGCATGAATCACCGCGGCTAACTCTAAATCGTGGGTCAGGTAACTCTTCTCGTGCTTTCTTAGTTGTCTAGAAGCATAAGCTAGAACCTTACCATGCTGCATCAGTAGACAACCCAATCCAACGCCTGAAGCGTCACAATAGATAGCATAACCATCGTTTCCCTCTGGGAGTGTTAGAACCGGTTTTGAAGTTAATCTATCCTTCAATGCCTGGAAACTCCATTCGCAAGCATCAATCCACTGAAACTTAGCTCCCTTCTAAGTCAACTTTGTCAATGGTGCCGAAAGAGAAGAAAATCCCTCTACAAATCTCCTGTAATAACCTGCCAAACCGAGAAAGCTACGAACCTCCATCGGTGTCGTGGGTCTAGGCCAAGTCTTTACTGCCTCAATCTTTTGTGTATCAACCCGGATACCCTCACCTGAAATAATATGCCCAAGAAAAGCTACAGAGTTCAACCAGAATTCACATTTAGAAAATTTTGCATACAACTTCCCTTTTTGTAGAACTCTGAGCACAGTACGCAAATGATCTGCATGCTCAGTCTGTGAACGAGAATACACCAATATATCATCAATAAATACAATTACGAACAAGTCTAGAAAGGGTTTGAACACACAGTTCATCAAGTCCATGAATACTGCTGGGGCATTGGTCAAACCGAACGACATAACACGAAACTCAAAATGCCCATACTTGGTCCTGAATGTTGTCTTCGGAATATCCTTCTCCTTAACCCTTACCTGATGGTACCGGGACCTCAAGTCTATCTTCGAGAAACACTTGACACTTTGTAACTGATCAAATAAATCATCAATCCTCGGGAGTGGGTACTTATTCTTGATCGTCACCTTATTCAACTGTCTATAATCAATACACATCCGCAAGGAACCATCTTTCTTCCTCACAAATAACACATGTGCTCCCCACGATGATGTACTAGGTCTGATAAAGCCTTTTTCAAGCAAGTCCCTTAGTTGTTCCTTCAACTCTCTTAGCTCTGCAAGTGCCATTCTGTAGGGGGGATGGATATTGACTGAGTATCTGATAATATGTTAATAGCAAACATAATTTCTCACTCTGGCGGAAGACCCGAAAGCTCATTGGGAAAAACATCGGGAAACTCATTAACCACAAGGATAGATTGAATGGTTGATGACTCTACTTTGACATCCTGAACCCGAACTAAGTGATAAATATAGCCCTTTCTGATCATCTTCCTTGCCTTGAGATAGGAAATAAATCTACCTCTCGGCGATGCCGTATTACCTTTCCATTCCAAAATAGGTGTCACGCCCCAAAATCGAGGAGCGCGACCGGCGCTCAACCGAGTGAACCCGACCAAGCAAGCTTGTTAGGTTTCATTCTACCCAAACTCATCCATGAATAGAGAAAATACATGTTATCATTAATTAGACGAAAATGTGTTCATGTCTACAATACCAATTCATTCCCAATAGTTTCATCATTTTTAAAGTCTCAAATGGACAAGTAATATATCCACAACATAACATAGTTTGTCTTTCCCCAGCACCAATACATAACCCACACTATGTCTACGGAGCCTCTATAGATAAAGAAGAGTGCAATGATAATGCCGGCAACAAGGCCCCGGCTATACCTCAAACAGAATACACAAAGTACAAAAGATTTATGAATCCGGAATGAAGTGGGGCTCACCAAGTTAGCTGGGAAGAAGGTGCACTGCTATCAATGATCAATATCTCCTGCTGTGGAACCACCTGCATCCAATTAAAAATATAGCGCCCCCGGCAAAAGGGACATTAGTACCGTCGAATAGCACTAGTATGAATAATTAAATACCCTCTCAATAGAAAGACATATAATACAAATAAGATTATCATAATATCAAAGAAAGACTTAATCAACATCAAACCTCAATTTTAGGATCGAAACAATGTTCAAATTAATTTCCACATCTCACATTGGGAGATTTTTAGTATCGATATACCATTGTCCACAATACAATCATTATTCACAATACCATTATTCACAAAACCAGTACCATCGTACTCTCAGCACGGAGTCCAATCACGACCCAATCGGCTAGGCCATCTCATTAGAGGCATCAACCACAATTTTTCTGAATATCAATACCACCATCTTTAACACAGAGTCCGATCACGACCCGATTGGCTAGGCTATCCATTAGGGACATCAACCACAATTACCATTTCAATTACAATTTCCAGCACAATCACCATAATGTGTGCGGCATGGTGTCTGATCACGACCCGACCGGCTAGGCTGTCTTATTTGAGACATCAGCCTTTTTATATCAATTATCGCATTTCATATTACTTTCACATCTTTTCATTTCATTGGCACTAATGGCCATAATTATAAGATCATTCTTGGCACGTTGGCCATATTCAGTATTTCATGCTCACCTTATCAATTTCAAATATCATTATCATCATCAACAACAAATACAATTCAATCAAGGTGTGTAATACACATGTGAGCAATTTAGAGTCTAAGGCACATAGAGATATTTCACAAAATTTGGCATAATAGCCTTCATTTGAACTTGACTTAAAGTCGAAACATTATTAATGCACAACCCATATTCTAACACATCCTCAATTGGTAACATAACATGAATAAAGCATTTGGGATGCTTGTTGAACATATATTTTTCAACCCAATCTTACTCGGGATAGCAAGTTTCATAATGAGTCACTCGGGACTTACATATTTACATGAATATCGTGGGATTCAATTCTAAGAGAAGAGTTTAGCCAACATACCTCACTTGAGCTACCTTACACTCTAAAACGTTTCGGAATTCTTAGCAACTTCAATCTATTGTAGAAATATAACAAATTGAATCAAAATTTAGAAGATGATCATCGTTCTAGCTCACTTGAGCATTTTATCAAACACTAGATGTGCATAAGGTTTCAATGTCCTTTTTATGAAGGATTCCATCATCCCACAACCCAAGCTTTACTATTTTTAGCTCAACAATCTTCCTACACCCTTTAATAACACATGCATGTAAAATAAACAACTCTCATGCCCAAAAATTACCTTCCAAGTTACCCATTTTCAGAAGATTTTGAAATTAGGATTTAGAGTGTAGAATCTTACCTCTAGGATGAAGACCTAGTGAGCTTCCCTTCTAAATCTTCCAAAAATTGAGCAAGAATTGAAGAAAATTATTGAAGAACACCTTCTCACTCTAGGGCACTCTCTCTCACTCTAAAATATCAGATTATGGCTCAAAAATGGCCCAAAGAATGTATTTAACGAAATAGGGTCGTGTTTTAAAAACCCAAAAATGGAGCTCCGGAACAAGGTATACGATCGCATAAATGATATGCGGACCGCATATCGGTCGCATAATTGGTTACAAAATAGCCAAAAGAACTGTTTGTGTATGCGGTCACTATGCGGTCCGCATAACTGTTATGCGGTCGCATAATGCACCGCATAACAGTTATGCTGTCGCATAATCGACCGCATAGTTGCTTCCAACTGACCCAATTAACTGCCTCACTCTGCGGCCATTATGCGGTCCGCAGAGTGGTTCTGCGGTCGCAAAATGGACCGCAAAAATGCACACTTCCGCCAAAATTTTTCTTTAACACTATGAAACATTATTTTCTTTGCAAACTTTACCTGGCCTTACACTTAAGTACTTTGAAATTTTTTGGGGTGTTACAACAGGCTCCCTTGGAAATTGTAATCGGACCATCTTTGATCTACAATCAACGTTGACATGATAAGAAGCCAACCAATCCATACCCATTATAATATCAAACTCTACCATATCTAACTCGATTAGGTCTGCTACTATAGATCGACTATGAACTACTATTATACAATCTCTATATACCCGCCTAGCTATCACTGGGTCTCCAACAAGTGTGGACACCTCAAAAGGTTTAACCAACTCAGGTTTTATTCCAAACTTACTAGCAACCAACAGAGTAACATATGATAAGGTGGAACCTAGGTCAATCAGTGCATATACATCATATGAGGAGACTGATAAAATACCTGTAACAACATTAGGTTATGACTCCTGATCCTGTCGTCCTGCTAACGCATAAATGTAGTTCTGAGGACCGCTCGAGCTAGATGCTCCGCCTCTGCCTCTACCACGACCGATTGGTGCTTGTGAACCTTTCCCAGGGGGGCGTATTGATGATGACGAATCAGTTACAGATCCCGCTGGCTGAACTATGCTTGCATCACCTCTCGCCGGATAATCCCTCATAACGTGGCCTGGATAACCACAAGTATAACAAACACCTAATCCCATACGGCACTACCCGACATGCTGCTTACCACACTGGGCACATCATGGGAAGGGCGGCCTCATCTGACTTGACTCACCCCTATACTGAGAACTTGATGCTCTGGAACTCTGACCAGGCCCTGAATATGTGGAATGATCAAATCTCTTACTGGCAAACTGAGGTGTTGCACTAGCTGATGGCTGGGCTGGATACCTCGGGTATTGTTGTCTCTGACCACCTCGAAACTCACCAGAAGGACCCGAAGATCTTGCTCTCTTACTCTGGCCCCTATCATGCTCACGATCGACCCTCTGCTTCTGCTTACGCTCCTCTACACCCTGAGCGTATGCCTAAATACAAGAAATATCCATGCCTGACTGAAGTGAGACCGACATACAGTCATTAAGCAGGTGCGGCTCTAACCCCATCACGAACCGGTGAACCCGATCCTCCATCTTAGATACAATAGTGGGAGCATACCTAGGCAACGAATCAAACTGAAGGTTGTACTCCCGAACACTCATGTTACCCTGCCGAAGGGTCAATCACCTATCAACTCTGGCTCGTCTAAGCTCTGGTGGCAGATAATGATGAAGAAAAGCCTCTGTAAACTCCTGCCATATTGCTGGAGGGGCATCCTCACCTCTGGACAACTCCCAAGACTCGTACCAATTAACTACAACATCCTGAAGTCTATAATAAGCTAGCTCAATTGACTCAGTCGCAGTGGCCTTCATTACCCTCAAAGTCCTCTGCATTCTATCGATAAATACCTGAGGGTCTTCGTTTGGATCTGCCCTAGTGAATACTGGAGGGTCCAAATTAATGAAATCATGAACCCTCGCACTGACAGACCTATCTGCATGACCAATATCTACTTCCTGACGCTGAGCCTGTGCGGCTACTAATCAAGCTAATAACTGAATAACATCTCTCATCTCCTGACCCGGTTCATATGGCTGAGGAGCTGGACGTACAGGGGCGAGCGCTGGAGCTGGTGCCCCTCGAAGATCACCTGGAGAGGACGGGGTATGTGACGTCTCAGATGGAATCTCATTATAAGACTCTCCCCGAGCCTTGGTAACTCGTGGCGCTCAACTAGTAGTCTCATAAGCCATGGACTTGCCCTTCTGGGCGGCTGTAGTCTTCGGAGGCATCGCTGAAAACATAATATATCGTTAAGAACATAAATTCCTATATTGCACGATCTAAGATAAGAAGGGAGGATAACATCCTATGTGTCCTGTAGCCTCATGTCTATAAGTGTGGTGCACAACACACCCATAAACAAGACTCTACTAGACACGGTCTGTAGACAACCCTAGGACAGAACTGCTCTGATACCACTTTTGTCACGACCCAAACCGATGGGCCATGACGAGTGCCCGAGTCCTACCTGTCGAACAACCTCAAGCATGCGTCTAAGATATAAACATGAATAACATCTATCAATAACCCGCTGAATTACGAGAATAACATACATGAGGGAAACCTGTCCAAAAGACATATGTACATATACATGCGAAATACGGTAGGGCGAGCCGACAAGGCTGCTATAGACAACTATATATCCAAAACTGGAAGCTGACAAGGCCACATACTATCCAACTATACATAACTGTCTACAGACCTCTAATAGAATATAAAACTGTACAAGGACGGGACTGGGCCTCGTCATACCCATATATGTATACAAACATATCGTACCAAAATCCAAAGCAGCTCCGGATCAAATGGAGCACACCAACTCTCGCTGATAAATGACTCTATTCATAGAAATACTAGAAGTGTCTATATTCTTGATTCCCCATGTGTTTTATTATTATATCTTCTATTCATGGGTCTCAAAAAAATATGTAGTTGATAAAGTTATCCGAAAGGCATATTGATCTTATGACATTCTGAGAAATCTTATTAACACACTTCTTATGCATTTCATGCATTTTTACATGTACATTGACCCATGACCAGATGGCATTATATACGCGTATATTATATATATTTGGGATATGGGAAAAAGGTTATGGCATTATATACACACCACCACCTGATCAGCTGGTATACATTGATGATTTGCCCACAGTGGCCGAGATGATATGATGGGATGCCCTCAGAGGTCTGATGATATTATGTACGCATATACCTATGCATGGTATGACATTTATACGCATATGCATGATATTATAAATATGAAATGATTCACAGAGCTATTCTAACTTACATGTTGAGTCTTTTACTCCATGTTTCTCTCATGTCTTTTATTTACTGATTTTCATTCCTTACATACTCGGTACATTATTTGTACTGACGTCCCTTTTGCCCGGGGACGCTGCGTTTCATGCCCGCAGGTCCCGATAGACAGGTTGAGAGTCCTCCAAGTAGCCATCAGCTCAGCGGAAGGTCTTGGTGCACTCCATTTACTCCGGAGTTACTTATTTGGTTAGTATGATTTGAACATGTATTAATTAGCGTGGCAAGGCCCTATACCGACCTTTATGGTATTAATCTACTCTTAGAGACGTGTAGACATATGTCATGTACGTGAAAGATTGTATGACCTTGTTGGCCTATTTTCAGTATACGAGTGATCATTTTGGTCTTATACCATATGTAATATATATAAGTTTGTATTACATGTTGGGTCATCCTATGATGAGTATTCCCTCATGTTTCATTCTAGTTATCTCATGGCAGCCTTTCCATCTCATTTACCTATAAGAGTATGATACGGAAAGATACGTTACGTTGGTACTCGTTGAGTAAGGTACTGTTATGCCCCGCAGTATTACGTCAATGTCACGCTCTGCAGTATTATATTACAATTATGTTACGCTTCACAGTATTATATTACGATGATGTTACGCTTCACAGTATTATATTACGATGATGTTACGCTGCGCAGTAGTTTATTACGATGATGTTACACCCAGTAGTATTGTACGCTGCATTTGTCGTAAGACAATTGACATCAGTTCAAGGACAAGATTATTTTGAGATTATAAGTATTATGCTATTTCAAACAAGTGATGAGTAAATTCGTGAAGGTAAGAGGGTAAGCAAATCGAAGAAAATAAATTTCGTCGAAGTTTGACATTTTGGGATAAAATACGATCCGAGCTATAATACCCGGTATTTATGGACTAATGCCATACAAAGTACCACATGACTGTGATAGTAAGGTATATGAGGTATGTTAAAAGTGAGTAGTATTTTAAGTAATTTGGGATAATTTTTATTATATGGATAATTGGGTAATTATTGATTTTTAGTGGGAGATTAACTAATTAATTAAGCATAATTTGGATAAAACTAAGTGCTCCTAGCGTGGCAGCATCTGTGAATCTTTAATCAAGCCTAAGGTGACTAACTATGTTATGAGGCTAGGTGGCACCTTTAGAGGGACTCTTGGCTAAAGCGATAAAAGACTCAAATTCACAAAGGAATGGAAAGGGCAACGTTCAGCTTCAACAAAAGCCATAAAAGACTTCTCAAATTCAACAAAAGTCATATGAGATTATGATAAAATTCACAAAAGAGAGGTTGATATCTCTTTAACATCTAGGTAACGTCTCTAATTCACTTCAGCAAATTCAAACAAAAATTTACATTTTAGCATCCTCAGTAACGTGACTATCTTGAAACAAAATTCAAACAAGATCTCTTAGAATCTTAGCAACGTGAGATGTGGCAATTTTAAGGGAGTACGTGTCACGACCCAAACCGATGGGCCACGACGGGCACCCGGTACCTTACTCAACCGAGTACCAACATAACGTATCTTTTCATATCATACTATCATAGATAACTGAGCCGAAAAGTCTGCCATGAGATAAGTTGAATACAATATGAAATACCAACTTATACATAAGACATACGGGCCTATAAGACCAAAATAACCACTCGTACACTGAACATAAGCCGACAAGGCCATACAATCTTTTATGTACATGACATCTGTCTACAAGCCTCTAAGAATACATAATTGTCATAAAGGTCAGGACAGAGCCCCGCTATACCAAACAATACACATCTAAATCATACTGACCAAACAAGCAACTACAGAGCAAATGGATCGCACCAACATCTTCCGCTGGGCTGATAGCCTACTTGGAGGACTCTCGATATGTCTATCGGGACCTGCGGGCATGAAACGCAGCGTCCCCAGGCAAAAGGGACATCAGTACAAATAACGTACCGAGTATTTAAGGAATGAAAATCAGTAAATAATAGACATGAGAGAAACATGGAGTAAAAGACTCGACATGTAAGTCTGAATAGCTTTGTGAATCATTTCATATTTATAATGTCATGCATATGCGTATAAATGTCATACCATGCATGCGTTCATAACATTATCCAGCCGCTGAGGGCTTCCCATCATATCATCTCGGCCACTGTGGGCAAATCATCAACATATACCAGCTGATCAGGTGGTGGTGCATATATAACACCGTAACCTTTTCCCATATCCCCCACACACACACACACACACACACACACACACACATATATATATATATATATATATATATATATATATATATATATATATATATACGTGTATATAATGCCATCTGGTAATGGGTCATGTACATGTATAAATGCATGAAATGCATAAGAAATACGTTAATAAAATTTCTCGGAATGTCATAAAATAATATACATGTCGGATAAACTTTATCAAATACGTATTTTTCTGAGACACATGAACAGAAGATATAATAATAATTCACATGGGGAATCAAGAATATAGACACCCCTAGTATTTCTATGAATAGAGTCATTTATGGAAGTTGTGCATTTGCTCGTTTCATTCGTGTCGTATAGATCCTGCCAAAAAGAAAGAAGGGATAGCCTTAATTTACCTAAACCGATTCTCTTGACAATCCCTCTAACACACGTCAATTGCGACAACACGTAACGGTGGATCGAAGTAGGGAAATATTCGTATGACGTTCTTGAGAAAGATTGTACCCTGCTCTCTTAGAATCGTAAAATCCCGTTGATATTTATGCTAAGAAGTCTCGCATGAACTGAAGTAACTTACGTTATTATCATGTATGATGTTGGATGAAACTTTCTTGCTGAAGCTTCTCATTCCTTTGTAGAGACACAAAATGAATTAGAATGGTTTTTTAAGCCTTTAGTTGTGGGCCCCACACTTTTGATGACTAAGCCACATAATCCTTTAAATGTGACACCTTGCCATATGATTTAAGAGTCATTTAAGTGACCAAATCTTGCTGCCATGTTGGGGGGAAATTTCCCACCCAATAATTATCCATAAATCCTTAATTACATTGTTAATCTTCCACTAAAAATTCACAATTAACTAAATATTCACATAAGTAAGAATTATCTCAAATTACTTAAAATACTACTCACTTTTAATACACTTTATACACCTTACTATCATGTCCATGTTGTACCTTGTATGGTACTACTCCATAAATACCGGGTATTTTAGCTCGGGTCATATTTTATCCAAAATTTCAAACTTCGACGAAATTCATTTTCTTCAATTTGCTTACCCTCTCACCTTCACGAATTTACTCGTCACTTATTTGAAATAGCAAAATGCTTATAATCTCAAAATAAGCACATTTTCGAACTTACATCGATTAACTTACGACAAAACTTTAACGTACGAAAATGCGGGATGTAATATCTCATTTTCGAGCTTTCATCAATTTACTTATGGCATACTTTTACGTACGAATACATGGGGTGTAACATCATTCCCCCCTTTGGAACATTCGTCCTCGAATGTTGACTGGTGCACTTATCATTCTCATAACCCATAACTCTTGCGAATATTTTAATACTCTTCTTGCCATTTAGGCAACTATTCTATGAATAAATCCAAAAGTCAGGGCATTCCCCCCTTTAGGCCTCTTTCTCACACCACGACTTGTGGTCGGAATCCTTTCAATCTTGTAATTGATGCTACCTTTTATCATGCAGCATGTACGACTCTGACCTTGTAAGTGCGCCTATGCGATTCTTCTCTCTTTTTTCCTCCAGTTTTTAGCCAATCTCTAGGCTTCACTTTGTATGCATATACAGAGCTTGATAAGATGTCCCTCTGGGCATCTATAAGTACACTGAAGTTCTTTGCTCGGTACTTTGTTGAACATACGAATATTGCTATATCTTATTTCATAGACCCGGTTATCCATTCGTATAACTTTACTGCATCTAGGTAGGTCATACTATACCATAACTCTTACTTTTATCGTTACTGTTGTCTGCTACCAACCTCCAGGTTACTCTCGTTGCTTATCCTATATGCATAAATCTAAGTCCTTTAATGCTTCCTCATTACTGTTTATCTAAAGAATGACGGCCTAATCTCATCTCATACTTTGTGACTTTAATCCATCCATTGTTGATTCACCTCGATATTGTTCTACAATATACCACTGATAACTTGAAACTTCTTACGTAATCACTAGGGCTCACGTTGCATTGAGGACCATTTGAAGTGATTATCCTGATCCACCTGGGGGTGATACAATGCTATATTTCCATAATCATATTTCGTAGCATCCCAATGTGATTTATCTTACGTGGACAATCGAAGGCCCACACGCCATCCTTCATCTATCACAATTACACCTTCATTCTACTACTATGGCAACATTCCATCTCTTCTAATGCTACTAGTCTTAGACTCCTTTGAGTTCATTTAGTCTCCTTTGAGTTCATTTAGGCTATACTGAGCTTTCTATAACTTAGAGAAACCATCAACTCTCTTGTTTTCATGGGCTTAATCCTGAGGACTTATCCATTCTCATCACCTTCTCACTCGCCCATTCTTATCCTTACTCTTATCTTCCTAAAACCTTATCGCTTTACCATACAATAGCTTGCAACCTATACGTATCTATTTATACTATTCGCAACCTTCCTTCAACTTGCTTGCACCATAGATTTCCTTATGTTATTCTAGAACATCAAGCGAGACATCACATCGTCTCTAACTCTTCTTTACTCTCTTAACTGGACCTCTCGATACATAGAAATCATCGACTGGAAGATATGTTACTGACGACGCTGCTATCATTCCTGGATACTGAATCCCCGTGCTTCTAGCCTTCTATCCGCAATATGAACAATTCACAATCTTCTGTATTTAAGTATCTCGTACGTTGTTCACTTTTACCTTACTTACCTTAAAATCTCGCATCACATCTTCTATCTCTTTCGTGACCTCCCTTTCACATAGGTATAATTCATATCCACAACTTGAAGCACTATTATAATACTTGCACCTCTGGTGCATACACGATCTGGTGAGAGCTTCATACTGACTTCTTATAAGGTTGGTACTTTTGTGACTGGCTTTATCATAGAGCCGTTATAGAATATGGCTACTGTACTATCTCTCTTGTACCTCTGATATTAAGAGTGATTCTGCAATGTCCCCAATCACGATTTCTATAATTTTCTAGGTCCAATAATTAGACTCTTGATTTACTTGGTTGTTGTAACTCTTTAGTTTCCTCCTCCTTCTGATCAGTCTTTATATAGGCTTAAGCTATCTTCCGATCTGTGGTTCCTGATATTAGTTATTACTTTAGCCTTTCATAGATGCTATGGAATATCCATGATACAATCTTCTAACAATTCATTCCTTTGTCTATGACTTGGACTCAATTCTTTCTTTTAACTCATACCGGAGTCTTCTACGACTGTATGATTGTCAGCATATTACTGCATGGATAGTACTTCAAAATCTTAAATGCATTCATAATGTAACTAACTTTGGATCATTGATCGAATAATTCTTTACGTTCCTTCTCAGTTTTCTTTAAATGTAAGCAATTACTTTTCCTCGTCTTCCTGCCCCTTGTTGCGTGCATACTTAGCTTACTTTAGTGCCTATAAATATTGAAATTCCATACAACTCATATGATCTTGAATATCACTCCTGATTTTACTTCCCGTTCATTAGCCACGGTAGGTGCCACTTTCTTATGGAGTGCATACAATGTTGTTTGTGAGACTGTTGTTATAAGACCATTCCCTCTTTAGGTCACTGAGCTTAGGTTAAAGCTTTCTTCCTTATTTCCTCAGCTAGTCTTCATTGTAGTACTTTAGGGAGGATCCTCTGACTCTTGTAAAGCTGCGAGTCTATTACATCATATACTCGACGAAAATTTTTATGTCCTTCCTCGCCTACAATTATCCCTAGTTACTTACCTTCGCGCCCTTGAGCTCGTAGGGTTGCTTCTGAACTAAAATTTTGACTATCTTCCTAGTGGAACTCCCTTTTATTTCCATAACACTCATACGGTACCTTTAACTACCCCAACTCCTATCTGAATATTTCTCAAGGGTCACGATATCACATCTGCGAGACTGAATTCCCCATATTGGGGTTTTACCATGTTTATCTTGCACAATCTGCTGATTTGTCTGTAACCTCTTTTCTAGCCATGACTAGGCTCTTTCTGAATCAACTGCTAGCTATTCGTTGGTCGATTCTCATATCAACATTCCGCGTAATCTTTCTTGGGTTATTTCCTTTGTCTTAACTTACGTTTCGCACTGGCTCCTTATTTATCAATAACATCTCGGGAAGGAACCCTTACTTCCTCTCCTTGACATCATGTTTGCATAATGTTCTGGAATCATAACATAACTGTAGGATTTAAATGAGTGCAATCTCATCCCTTTCTCATTTTTTATCGTATTCTTCCTTTACCATTCCATAGTTACTAGAACCACTTAATTCTGACTTAATGTCACATCACACCATATTCCCCCCTTTATGGGAGCACTAAGATTTAGTGCTATGATGATCTACGTATAGATGTTTTACCTTCTCATCTTTGGTATCTTTTCACATCATAGATGATCCTTACTCGCCTCGCGATAATCCTTCTGTACCAAGGATAAAGAAATTCCTCACTCACGAGGGTGACACTTAGTGTAACTGGAACATACAGTCCCTTAAGCTTAACTTTACTCACCTTGCTTGCTTTAGGGAAGCGTCTTCCTGAATGACCTTTAAAGGATATTCTTCTGTCGTCCATTCTATTATCGCTGAAACGCAAATTTGAAATTCTCTTGATGCCGACCATTATCAAATCACTCAGTCCCTAATTCATGTTTAGTTTATCTTGTTCATCAGTCCATGCTGATTTCTTATTACTCTGGGGTCTAACTTTTCCTTTTGGTAATCACGTTGGAGTCACGAACTTATTTCTCGAAATGAGGATATGACTTTATGGCCTATACTCTTTTGTTGTCTCAAGGCCTGTCACCTCTAGTCTTTTCCGTCACTTGACTATAGACTCTGTAATACTGTCATCTTTTTGATCTACTGTTGTTATCCATGTATCACATCTTACTCATAATGCTTTATTAACTCTCTTCTTATTTCCCGCTAACATTTATGTACATCACTTTATTCTGAAAACTCGAGCAAGACATTCTTTTGCTTTTAGCTCCCCTTGCTCCATCCACTGGCTCTTCGGGTTGCCTAATATTCTCTCTCTACTAGGGACGGGAGTCACACTAAGATAATATTTGTCCCTTCCAGGCTTCCAGTGCCTATCTTTGTAGTACTCATATCTAGTTATACTATTTTAGAGTGCACCATCTGGGTGTCTCACAAGGAGATCTATTAGCACGTTTGCAATATCCTTCAGAAATGTCAACTAACGCAAACAATCCATTCACTACTTTGGGTCACTCTAACCCCAGCTAGATTCTGATATCCTGCCTTCTCTTATACTACTTCTGTTAGCTCCCATAGGGCATAAATTAGATGGGTGTGGCCAATTATACATACATCTGTTATTGTTGAAGGTGACTCAAAAAGTTTATATTTCTCTGCCCGAATTGTAAATACTGATAATCTTCATTAACTGGGCGACTCGTCCCCTTCTTCACCTTGCTTCTTTTACTTGTTCAAGCTTGTATCTACCTTTTGAATCTCTCATTGCTTTTTACCATATGGGTGGATATATATTCTTGCCTTAAGGCTCCTTATTAAGAAGCTTACACGTCTTAGTACACACATGTTCTGCTTAAGACCTCACATTTATCCATCATAGGAATGATGCAAACTCGAGTTCCTCTAACTCAACTCTTCCACAGCTATATCTCTTACCAACCGTCTTTCTAAATGTAGGTATCATCGTATTATGAATAAGATAGAGTTTAAGAAATTGAGTTCTTACAACTGAGCTCTACCACACGATCTAGAGTAAGAAGAAAGAGTGATAGTCCTAAATGCCCTGTAGTCTCCTGCTTATAATTGTGGTGCATAACACACCCATAAACAAAACTCTACTAGACACGGCTTGTAGGCTCCCTAGGACAGACTGCTCTGATACTACTTTTGTCACGACCCAAACCGCTGGGCCGCGACGGGCACCCGGTACCTTACTCAACCGAGTACCAACATAACGTATCATTTCGTATCATACTATCATAGATAACTGAGCCGGAAAGGCTTCCATGAGATAAGTAAAATACAACATGAAATACCAACTTATACGTAAGACATACGGGCCTATAAGACCAAAATAACCACTCGTACACTGAACATAGGCCGACAAGGCCATACAATCTTTTACGTACATGACATCTGTCTACAAGCCTCTAAGAATACATAATTGTCATAAAGGTCGGGACAAAGCCCCGCCATACCAAACAATACACATCTAAATCATACCGACCAACAAGCAACTCCGGAGCAAATGGAGCGCACCAACATCTTCCGCTGGGCTGATAGCCTACTTAGAGGACTCTCGACCTGTCTATCGGGACCTGCGGGCATGAAACGCAGCATCCCAAGTCAAAAAGGACGTCCGTACAAATAACGTACTGAGTATGTAAGGAATGAAAATCAGTAAATAATAGACATGAGAGAAACATGGAGTAAAGTACTCAATATGTAAGTCTGAATAGCTTTGTGAATCATTTCATATTTATAATGTCATGCATATATGTATAAATGTCATACCATGCATAGGTATATGTGTTCATAATATCATCCAGCCTCTGAGGGCATCCCATCATATCATCTCGGCCACTGTGGGCAAATCATCAACGTATACCAGCTGATCAGGTAGTGATGCGTATATAATGCCATAACCTTTTCCCATATCCCATATATATATATATATATATATATATATATATATACGTGTATATAACGCCATCTAGTCATGGGTCAATGTACATGTATAAATGCATGAAATGCATAAGAAATACGTTAATAAGATTTCTCGGAATGTCATAAAAATAATGTGTATGTCGGATAAACTTTATCAAATACGTATTTTTTTGAGACCCATGAACAGAAGATATAATAATAATTCACATGGAGAATCAAGAATATATACATCCCTAGTATTTCTATGAATAGAGTCATTTATGGAAGTTGTGCATTTGCTCGTTTCGTTCGTGTCGTATAGATCATGCCAAAAAGAAAGAAGGGATAACCTTAACATACCTGAACCGATTCTCTTGACAATCCCTCTAACACACGTCAATTGCGACAACACGTAACGGCAGATCGAAGTAGGGAAACATTCGTATGACGTTCTTGAGAAAGATTGTACCGTGCTCTCTTAGAATCGTAAAATTCTGTTGATATTATGCTAAGAAGTCTCGCATGAACTGAAGTAACTTACGTTATTATCACGTATGATGTTGGATGAAACTTTCTTGTTGAAGCTTTTCATTCCTTTGAAGAGATACAAAATGAATTAGAATGGTTTTTTAAGCCTTTAGGTGTGGGCCCCACACTTTTGATGACTAAGCCTCATAATCCTTTAAATGTGACACCTTGCCATATGATTTAAGAGTCATTTAAGTGACCAAATCTTGCTGCCACGTCGGGCGGAAATTTTTCACCCAATGATTATCCATAATTCCTTAATTACATTGTTAATCTTCCACCATAAATTCACAATTAAACAAATATTCACATAATTAAGAATTATCTCAAATTACTTAAAATACTACTCACTTTTAATATACTTTTAACCATGTTGTACCTTGTATGGTACTAGTCCGTAAATATCGGGTATTTTAGCTCGGGTTGTATTTTATCCAAAATGTCAAACTTCGACGAAATTTATTTTCTTCTATTTTCTTACCCTCTTACCTTAATGAATTTACTCGTCACTTGTCTGAAATAGCAAAATGCTTATAATCTCAAAATAATCACATTTTCGAACTTACGTCGATTAACTTTCGACGAAACTTTAACGTACGAAAATGCAGGATGTAATATCTCATTTCCAAGCTTTCATCAATTTACTTATGGTGTATTTTTACATACGAATACATGGGGTGTAACAGTACGGTGCAATCTTTCTATCACGACCCAAACCGATGGGTCGCGACGGGCACCCGGTTCCTTACTCAACCGAGTACCAACGTAACGTATCTTTTCGTATAATACTCTTATAGGTAAATGAGATGGAAAGGTTGCCGTGAGATAATTAGAATAAAACATAAGGGAATACTCATCATAGGACGACCCAACGTGTAATTCAAACTTATACATATAATATATGGTATAAGACCAAAATGATCACCCGTACATTGAACATAGGCCGACAAGGCCATACAATCTTTCATAAACATGACATATGTCTACAAGCCTCTAAGAGGAGATAAATACCATAAAGGTTGGTACAGGGCCCCGCCATACTAATCGATACATGTCTAAATTATACTGACCAAATAAGCAACTCCGGAGCAAATGGAGCACACCAACAACTTCCGCTGAGCTGATAGCCTACTTGGAGGACTCTCAACCTGTCTATCGGGACTTGCGGGCATGAAACAGCATCCCCAGGCAAAAGGGACGTCAGTACAAATAATGTACCGAGTATGTAAGGAATGAAAATCAGTAAATAATAGACATAAGAGAAACATAGAGTAAAATACTCAACATGTAAGTTTGAATAGCTCTGTAAATTATTTCATATTTATAATGTCATGCATATGCATATAAATGCCATACCATGCATAGGTATATGCGTTCATAACATCATCAAGCCTATGAGGGCATCCCATCATATCATCTCGGCCACTGTGGGCAAATCATCAACGTATACCAGCTGATCAGGTGGTGGTGCGTATATAATGCCATAACCTTTTCCCATATCCCATATACATATAATATACGCGTATATAATGCCATATGGTCATGGGTCAATGTACATGTATAAATGCATGAAATGCATAAGAAATACGTTAATAAGATTTCTCGGAATATCATAAAATCAATATGCCTTTCGGCTAAACTTTATCAAATACGTATTTTTCTGAGACCCATGAACAGAGGATATAATAATAATTCACATGGGGAATCAAGAATATAGACACCCCTAATACTTCTATGAATAGAGTCATTTATGAAAATTGTGCATTTACTCGTTTCGTTTGTATCGTATGAATCATGCCAAAAAGAAAGAAGGGATAGCCTTAACCTACCTGAACTAATTCTCTTGACAATCCCTCTAACCCACGTCTTTTGCAAAAAACACGTAACGACAGATTGAAATGGGGGAAAATCCATATGATATTCTTGAGAAAGATTGTACCGGACTTTCTTAGAATTACATCTCACGCTGCTGTAGCGTTATGAAATTTGTATCAATTCACGTTGCTATCTTTTTGTATAAGTTGCTGAAGTAATTTACATTGCCATAGCAGATCCGTATAATATCACATCTCCCTTTGAATTTAAGAAGTCTTTTACCTTAATGAGTAAAGACATCTCTTTCAAAATTGTTGATCGGTGGGCCCCACTTTGTGGCTTAGTTGGCCAAAGAATTCCCTCTAAATATGCCACCTTGCATACAAACTAAAGAGTCATTATTTCCCAAGCCTTTTGCTGCCACGTTTGAGGCCCATTAGGCTTATCCAAAAAAAATGCTAATTAATTAATTAATCTCCCACTAAAAATCAATAATTACCTAGTTATTCACATAATTAAGAATTATCTCAAATTACTTAAAATACTAATCACTTTTAACATACTTTATACACCTTACTATCATGGTCATATGGTACCTTGTATGGCACAAGTCCATAAATACCGGGTATTATAGCTCGGACCGTATTTTATCTCAAAATATTAAACTTCGACGAAACTCATTTTCTTTGATTCGCTTACCCTCTCACCTTCACGAATTTACTTATCACTTGTTTGAAATAGCATAATACTTATAATCTCAAAATAATCTCATTCCCGAACTTACATCAATTTACTTATGGCGTACTTTCACTCACGAAAACATGAGGTGTAACATCATTCCCCCCTTTGGAACATTTATCCTCAAATGTTGACTGATGCACTTATCTTTATCATAACCTATAGCTCTTGCGAATACTTTAGTACTCTCCTTGCCATCTAGGCAACCGTTTTGTAAATAAATACAAAGGCCATGGCATTCCCCCCTTTTGGCCTCTTTCTCACACCATGACTTGTGGTCTGCTACCAAACTCCAGGTTACTCTCGTTGCTTATCCTATATGTATAAATAAATCTAAGTCCTTTAGTGCTTCATCATCACTGTTCATCTTAAGAATGATGGTATATTCTAATCTCATACTTTGTAACTTTTATCTATCCATTGTTGATTCACCTCAATGTTGATCTGCAATCTACTACTGATAACTTGGCCTCTTATGTAACACTGCCGCTAGGGCTCACGTCTCCTCGAGGAACATTTGAAATGATTAGACTGATCCACCTAGGGGCGATACTATACTTCCATAACTGTATTTCATAGGGGGTATTCTAAACTCGTGCTGTCCATGAAATCTTTTTTTTTTCAAATCATTACTCAATCGAAGATCCAAACGTCATCCTTTATCTATCACAATTACACCCTTATTCTACTATCAGGGTAGCATTCCATATCTTCTAAATGTTACTAGTCTTAGACTCCTTTGAGTTCATTCAGGCTATACTAAGCTTTCTATAACTTAGACAAACCATCAGCTCTTTTATTTTGATGGGCTTAATCCCGAGAACTTATCCATTCTCGTCACCTTCTCACTCACCTTTTCTTATCCTTACTCCTGTCTTCCTAAAACCTTGTCACTCCACCATACTTTAGCTTGCGACCTACACATATCTATTTATACTACTTGTAACCTTCCTTCAACTTGCTTGCACCATAGATTTCCTTATGTTATTCTGGAACATCAAGCGAGATATCACATCGTCTCTAACTTTTCTTTACTCTCTTGACTAAGCCTCTCAATACCTAGAACCCATAGGCTGGAAGATATGCCACTGACGCCGCCGCTACCATTCGTGGATGCTGAATCCCAGCACTTCTAGCCTTCTATCTGCAGTATAAATTATTCGCAACCTTTTGCATTTGAGTATCTCGTACGTTATTTACCTTTACCTAATTTACCTTAAAATTTCGCATCACATCTTCTATCTCTTTCATGACCTTGCTTTCACATAGGTATAATTCACATCCACAACTTGAAGCTCTATTATAATACTTGTACCTCTGGTGCATACACAATCCGGTGGGAGATTCATACTAACTTATTATGAGGCTAGTACTCTTCTAACTGGCTTTATCGTAGAGCCATTATAGAATATGGTTGTCTCTTTAGTACTACTGATATTAAGAGTGATTCTGCAATATTTTCAATCACGATCTCTATAATTTTCTGGGTCGAATAATCAGACTCCTGATTTACTTAGTTGATGTAACTCTTTAGTTTCCTCTTCCCTCTAACCAACCTTTATGTAGGCTTAATCTATTGTAAGGCCCCGTAAAATTTTGCAAAGGAAAAATAATATTTTATGGTGCCGGACTAGGCTTACGTATTTGAGGATTATAGAAATTCTTCGCGGCTCGGACTTTTTGGGTTGAACAATGCACCGGAGAGTAAAGGAAAATTTTTGGCAAAAAGAAGGCATTTGTGCGGCCCACTATGTGGTCGCAGAATCACTCTATGGACCGCATAATGGTCGTAGAGTGAGACAGAAAACGGGAGGTTTGGAGACTAGGTTTGCGGCGTATTGCGCGACCGCAGACTAATTCGGCGGTGCATTATGCGACCGCAGAACAGGTCTGCGAGCCGCATAATGACCGCAGACCAGGTCAGTCACGCCCAGTTTTGGAGGCCAAATTATGCGGCCGGTATGCGGTCCACATATCGATTATGCGATCGCAGGCCTTGTTCCGGAGCTCCATTTTTTTGTTTTTAAAAACCCGACCCTACTTCGTTAAATACACGCTTTGGGTCATTTTTTAGCTAAAATCTGATATTTTAGAGTAAGAGAGAGTGCCCTAGAGTGAGAAGGTGTTCCTCAATAATTGTTCTTCAATTCTTGCTCAAATATTGGAAGATTAAGAAGGGAAACTCACTAGGTCTTCATCCTAGAGGTACGATTCTACACCCTAATCTTCAATTTCGAACTTTGTCTAGAAATGGGTAATTAGCAAGAAAATTTTTGGGCATGAGAGTTGTCTATTTTACATGCATGTGTTATCAAAGGGTGTAGGAAGATTGTTGAGCTAAAAATGGTAAAGATTGGGTTGTGGGATGATCAAATACTCCATAAAAGGACCTTGAAACCTTAATGCACACCTAGTGTTTGATAAAATGCTCAAATGAGCTAGAACCATGAGCATCTTCCTAATTTTGGTTCAATTTGTTATATTTCTACAATAGATTGAAGTTGCTAATAATTTCAGAATATTTTAGAGTTTAAGGAAGCTCCATTGAGGTATGTTAGCTAAAATATCCTCTTAGAATTGAATCCCACGATATTCATGTAAATTATGTAAGTCCTGAGTGGTTCATTATAAAATTGGCTATTCAAAGTAAGATTGAGTTGAAAGATATATATTCAACAAGTATCCCAAATGCTTTATTTATGTTATGTTATCAATTGAGGATGTGTTAAAATATAGGTTGTGCATTAATAATGTTTCGACTTCAAGTCAAGTTCAAACGAAGGCTATTATGCCAAATTTTGTGAAAAATCTCTAGGTGCCATAGATCCTTAATTGCTCACATATGTACTACATGCCTTGATTTGAAATGTTATTATTGTTATTGATGATGTTGATGTTAGCAAGTGAAAAGGTGAGCATTAGACACTAAATACGGCTAACGTGCCAAGAATGATTATATAATTATGGCCATTAGTGCCAATGAAATGTAAAGATGTGAAAGAAGTATGAAATGTGATGATTGATATAAAAAGGTTGATGTCTCGAATAAGACAGCCTAGCCGATCGGGTCATGATCGGACACCATGCTGCACACATGGTGGTGATTGTGCTGGAAATTATAATTGTGGTCGATGTCCCTAATGTATAGCCTAGCCAATCGGGTCGTGATCAGACTCCATGTTAAAGATGGTGGTATTGACATTGAGAGTAATTGTAGTTGGTGTCTCTAATGAGATAGCCTAGCCGATCGGGTCGTGATAGAACTCCGTGCTGAGAGTACGGTGGTATTGGTATTGTGAATAATGGTATTGTGAACACTTAGTATATCGATATTAAAAATATCCCAATGTGAGATATGGAAATTAATTTGAATACTGTCTTGATTCTAAATTGAGGTTTGATGTTGATTAAGGCTACCATTGACATTATGATAATCTTGTTTGTATTATTTGTCATTCTATTGACAGGGTGTTTAGTTATACATACTAGTGCTATTCGACAGTACTAACGTCCATTTTGCCGGGGGCGCTGTATCTTTAAATGGATGCAGGTGGTTCCACAACAGGAGATATTGATCAGTGATAGCAGTACACTTTCTTCCCAGCTGACTTGGTGAGCCCCACTTCATCCCGGGTCATGAATCTTTTGTACTTTGTGTATCCTGTTTGAGGTATAGCCGGGGCCTTGTTGCCGACATTATCATTGTACTCTTCTTTATCTATAGAGGCTCCGTAGACATAGTGTGGGTTGTATATTGGTGCTGAGGAAGTCAAACTCGTTGTGTTGTGTTTGAATTACTATTTCCACTTCAAATTATGAAAAATGTGTGTGAAATTGAGACTTTAAATGAAGTAACTAACGGTAAGAAATTGGTATTGCAAACATGATCACTTTATTGTTTGATTAACGAAGATATATATATATATATATATATATATATATATATATATATATATATATATATATATATTCTCTTTATTCATAAATGAGTTTGGGTAGAAGGAAATCTAATAGTCTTGCTCGGTCGGGTTCACTCGGTTGAGCGCCGGTCGCGCTCCTCGATTTTGGAGCGTGACAAACTTGGTATCAGAGCCTAAGGTTTTAAAGTGTCCTAGGATGTCTCGGAGCCGTGTCTAGTAGACTCCTTATTATCGGTATGTTGTCGACCACATCTATAATTAGGATGCTACATGGGTATTTAGGAATAATACCCTTCTTTCATGTTCTCGATCGTGCGATATAGCTGATGGTAAGATTGTTCCTCCTTTAACTCGTGCTTTACTTTAACTTTCAGTACATGGTACCTAAAAAGAAGGCAAGAACTGGCCAAAGAGCTAATGTCACCCCAGGAGTAACAGTTGATCCTTTATTTGATGATGCGGGTGAGCACCCGAGGAGTGAGAATATTCCTCCAGTTACTACACTGCCTGACTCTACTAAACTGATCAGACCGCACCTGTCCCTACACCTATTGAGGGTGCAACGGTCCCTCCAACTGATATACCAATTCCACCTCCAGTTCCAGCTTCCGATTCTGGTGTTTCTGTCACGACCCAAACCGATGGGCCGCAACGGGCACCCAGTACCTTACTCAACCGAGTACCAACATAATGTATCTTTTCGTATCATACTATCATAGATAACTGAGCCGAAAGGGCTGTCGAAAGATAAGTAGAATACAACATGTAATACCAATTTATACATAAGCCATACGAGCCTATAAGACTAAAATAACCACTCGTAAACTGAACATAGACCAAAAAGGCCATACAATCTTTTACGTACATGACATCTGTCTACAAGCCTCTAAGAATACATAATCATCATAAAGGTCGGGACAAAGTCCCGCCATACCAAACAATACGCGTCTAAATCATACTGACCAAACAAGCAACTCCGGAGCAAATGAAGCGCACCAACACCTTCCGCTGAGCTGATAACCTACTTGGAGGACTCTCGACCCGTGTATCGAGACCTGCGGGTATGAAACGCAACATCCCCAGACAGAAGGGACATCAATACAAATAATGTACCGAGGATATAAGGAATGAAAATCAGTAAATAATAGACATGAGAGAACACATGGAGTAAAAGACTCGACATGTAAGTCTGAATAGCTGTGTGAATCATTCAATACTTATAATGTCATGCATATGCGTATAAATGTCATACCAAGTATGGGTATATGCGTTCATAACACCATCAAGCCTCTGAGGGCATCCCATCATATCATTTCGGCCATTGTGGGCAAATCATCAACGTATACCAGCTGATCAGGTGGTGGTGCGTATATAATGCCGTAACCTTTTTATATATACCATATACATATAATATACATATATACGCATATATAATGCCATCTGGTCATGGGTCAATGTAAATGAATGCAATGCATGAGAAATACGTCAATAAAATCTTTCAGAGTGTCATAAGACCATTATACCTTTGATTAATATCATGAAATAAACTTTATTAACTTACGTATTTTCTGAGACCCATGAACAGATGATAGAATAATAAGACACATGAGGAATCAAGAATATAGACACACCTAATATTTCTATGAATAGAGTCATTTATGAAAGTTGCGTATTTTGCTCGTTTTATTTGTATCATTTGGATCATACCAAAAGGAAAGAAGGGATAGCCTTAACATACCTGAACCGATTCTCTTGACAATCCCTTTAACACCATCTTTTGCAACGAAACACATAACGGCAGATCGAAGTAGGGAAAAATCCGTATGATGTTCTTAAGAAAGATTGTACTGTACTCCCTTAAAATTGCAAATCACGTTGCGATTACACAGTGTAACTTCGTTGCAACCCTCTTAGAATTGCAATTCCGTATTGAAGCACCATCCGCACTTTGTAGTCATAAGCCTTCATTTTGTGAATTTAATCATAATCTCATATGAATCTTTTTTTGAATTTGAGAAGTCTTTCTTGGATTTTGTTGAAGATTTCATTCTTTATTTTGATGAAGCCTTCGTCCATTCCCCTTAATAAATTTGGGATGTTTCTTATTATAGGTGTGGTCCCCCTTTGTAAGATGACTTAGCCAAGAATTGCTCTAAATGTGACACCTCATTTGTTGAGTAAAGAGTCACTTAATTAGGCTAAGCTTGCTGCCACGTTGAGGAGCCTTTTAGGCTTATCCACCATATCTTAATTAATTACCAAATTTCTTAATTAACTTGGTAATTCTCCACTAATCCAATAATTAACTAATTATCCACATAATTAAGAATTATCCCAAATTACTTAAAATACTACTTATTTTTAACACACCTTATACACCTTACTATCATGGTCATGTGGTACCTTGTATGGCACTAGTCCATATATACCGGGTATTATAGTTCGAACCGTATTTTATCCCAAATTGACAAACTTCGAAGAAACTCACTTTCTTCAATTTGCTTACCCTATCACCTTCACGGATTTACTTATCACTTGTTTGAAATAATGTAATCCTTATAGTCCAAAAATAATCTCATTCCCGAACTTACGTCGATTAACTTACGACGAAATTTTAACGTACAAAATTGCGGAATGTAACATCTCACTTCCGAGCTTTCATCAATTTATTTATGGCGTACTTTCAAGTACGAAAATATGGGGTGTAACATCATTCCCCCCTTTGGAACATTCGTCCTTGAATGTTGACTGATGCACTTATCATTCTCATAACCCAGAGCTCTTGCAAATTCTTTAGTAATCCTCTTGCCATCTAGGAAACTATTCTGTGAATGAATCCCAAACGCCAGGGCATTCCCCCCCTTTAGGCCTCTTTCTCACACCACAACTCGTGGTCGGAATCATTCAATCTTGTAACTGTTGCTATCTTTTATCATACAGCCTGTACGACTCTGACTTTGTAAGTGCGCCTATGCGACTCTTCTCTCCTTTTTCCTCCAGCTTTTAGCTAATCCCTATGCCTCATTTTGTGAACATATACAGAGCTTAATAAGATGTGCCTCTGGGCATCTATAAGCATAATGAAGTTCTTCATTCGATACTTTGTTGAACTTACGAATATTGTTATATCTTATTTCATAGACCTGGTTATCCATTTGTATGACTTTACTGCATCTAGGTAGGTCATATTATACCATAATTCTTACTTCGATTTATTGTTACTGAGGTCTGCTACCAACTCCAGGTTACTCTCGTTGCTTATCCTATATGTATAAATGTAAGTCCTTTAATGCTTCCTCATTACTGTTCATCTTAAGAATGATGGTCTAATCTCGTCTCATACTTTGTAACTTTTATCCATCTATTGTTGATTCACCTCAATATTGATCTATAATCTATCATTGATAACTTGAAACCTCTTACGTAATCACTAGGGCTTACGTTGCATCGTGGAACATTTGAAGTGATTTTCCTGATCTACCTGGAGCGATATGATACTATACTTCCATGATCGTATTTCATAGCATCCCAACGTGATTCATCTTATAGGGGTAATCTAATCTCGTGTATTTCATGAAATCCTCTTCAAATCATTACTCAATCGAAGGCCCGAACGTCATCCTTTATCTATCACAATTACACCCTCATTGTAATACCAGGGCAGCATTCCATCTCTTCCAAATGCTACTAGTCTTAGACTCTTCTAAGCTCATTCAGGCTATACTGAGCTTTCTATAACTTAGAGAAACCATTAGCTCTCTTGTTTTCATGGGCTTAATCCCGAGGACTTATCCATTTTCATTACCTCTTCACTCGCCTTTTCTTATCCTTACTCCTGACTTGCTAAAACCTTATCATTTTACCACACTTTAGCTTGCGATCTACACATATCTATTATTACTACTTGCAACCTTCCTTCAACTTGCTTGCACCCTGAATTTCCTGGCGTTATTATGGAACATCAAGCGAGACATCGCATTGTCTCTAACTCTTCTTTACTCTCTTAACTAGACTTCTTGATACCTAGAAACCATAGGCTGGAAGATATGCCACTGATGACGCCGCTATCATTCCTGGATACCGAATCCCAGTGCTTCTAGCCCTTTATCTGAAGTATAGATTATTCACAACCTTCTTCACCTAAGTATCTCATACGTTGTTCACCTTTATCTTACTTACCTTAAAATCTCGCCTCACATCTTCTATCTCTTTTATGAGCTCCCTTTTACATAGGTATAATTCACATCCACGACTTGAAGCTCTATTATAATACTTGCACCTCTGGTGCATACACAATCCGGTGAGAGCTTCATACTAACTTCTTATGAGGCTGGTACTTCTTCTAACTGGCTTTATCGTATAGCCATTATAGGATATGGCTACTGTACTATATCTCTTGTACCTCTGATATCTAAGAGTAATCCTGCAATGTTCTCAATTACGAGGTCTATAATTTTCTGGGTCCAATAATCAGATTCGTGATTTACTTCGTTGATGTAACTCTTTAGTTTCTTCCTCCTTCTGATCAGCCTTTATGTAGGCTTAAGCTATCTCCCGATCTGCGGCTCATGGTATTAGTTATTACTTTAGCCTTTCATGGGCGCTATGGAATATTCATGATACAATCTTCTAACAATTCAATCCTTTGTCTATGCCCTGGGCTTAATTCTTTCTTTTAACTTATATCGGAATCTTCTATGGCTGTATGATTGTCAATATATATGCTGCATGTATAAAACTCCGAACTCTTAAGTGTGTTCATAACGTAACTAACTCCGGATCATTAATCGAATAATTTTTTTCGTTCCTTCTCAGCTTTCTTTAAATGTAAGCTATTACTTTTCCTGGTCGTTTTGCCACTTGTTGCATGCATACTTAGCTTATGTCAGTTCCCACGCATGCCAAATTTTTTGTGCAACTCATATGATCTTGAATATTACTTTTGGTTTGATTTCCCGCTCATTAGCCACGCTGGGTGCCACTTTCTTATGGAGTGCATACAATGTTTGTTGTGAAACTGTTGTTACAAGACCATTTCCTCTTTAGGTCACTGTGCTTAGGTTGAAGCTTTCTTCCTTATTTCCTCAGCTAGTCTTTCGTTGTAGTATTTAGGAAGACCTTCTGGCTCTTGTAAAGTTACAAGCTTATCACATCATATACTTGACGGAATATTTTGATATTTTTCCCCGCATATAATTATCCGTAGTTACTTATTTCCACGTCCTTGTGCTTGTAGGGTTGCTTCTGAAATAATATTTTGACTGTCTTCCCAATTGCATTCTATTTTATTTACCTTTAACTACCCAACTCCTATCTGAATATATCTCAAGGATCACGATGTCATATCTGCGAGACTGAATTCCCCGTGTTGGGGTTCACTATGTTCATCTTGCACAAGCTGTTGATTTGTCTGTGTCCTCTTGTTTAGCCATAACTAGGCTCTTCCTGGATCAATTACTAACTACTCGTTGGCCCATTCTCATATTAATATTCCGCGTAATCTTCTTGGGTTATCTCCTTTATCTTAACTTACGTCTCGCACATGCTCATTATCTATCAATAACATCTCGGGAAAGAACCCTTACATCCTCTCCTTTATGTCATATTTGCATAATGTTCTAGAATCGTAGCATATCTGTAGGATTTGGATAAGTGCAATCTCATTCCTTTCTCATTTTTATCGCATTCTTCCTTTACCATTCCGTAGTTACTAGAACCACTTAATTCTGACTTAATGTAACATCACTCCATATTCCCCCTTTTAGGGGAGTACTAAGATTTAGTGCTACGATGATCTACGTATAGATGTTTTACCTCTTCATCTTTGGCGTCTTTTCACATCATCGATGACCCTTACTCGCCTCGCGGTAATCCTTCTGTACCAAGGATAATAAATTTCCTTACTCGCGAGGGTGACACTTAGTATAACTGGAACATATAGTCCCTTAAGCTGAACTTTGCTCACATTGCTTGCTTTAGGGAAGCGTCTTCCTGAATGACCATTCTCTGAATTTCTCATGAATCTTCTTCTGTTGTCCATTCTATTATCGCCGGAACGAAATCTGAAATTCTCATGACGTCGACCATTATCAAATCATTCAGTCCCTATCTCATGTTTAGTTTATCTTGTTCACTAACCCATACTTAATCATATTACTCTGAGGTCTAACTTTTCCTTCTGTTAGTCGCGTTGGAGTCACAAACGTATTTCTGGAAATGAGGATATGACTTTATAGCCTATACTCTTTTGTTGTCTCCAGGCCTGTCACCTCTCATCTTTTCTATCACGACCCAAACCGATGGGCCGTGACGGGCACCCCGTACCTTACTCAACCGAGTACCAACATAATGTATCTTTTCGTATCATACTATTATAGATAACTGAGCCAGAGAGGCTACCATGGGATAAGTAGAATACAACATGTAATACCAATTTATACATAGACATACGGGCTTATAAGACCAAAATAACCACTCGTACACTGAACATAGGCCAACGAGGCCATACAATCTTTTACGTACATGACATCTGTCTACAAGCCTCTAAGAATACATAATTATTATAAGGGTCGGGACAGAGCCCCACCATACCAAACAATACATGTCTAAAGCATACTGACCAAACAAGCAACTCCAGAGCAAATGGAGTGCACCAATACCTTCCGCTGAGCTGATAGCCTACTTGGAGGACTCTCGACCTATCTATCGGGACCTGCGAGCATGAAACGCAGCGTCCCCAGGAAAAGGGATGTCAGTATAAAAAATGTACCGAGTATGTAAGGAGTGAAATCAGTAAATAATAGACATGAGAGAAATATAGAGTAAAAGACTCAACATGTATATCTGAATAGCTCTGTGAATCATTTAATATTATAATGTTATGCATATGCGTATAAATGTCATACCATGCATGGTATATGCGTTCATAACATCATCAAGCCTCTGAGGGCATCACATCATCTCATTTCGGCCACTATGGGCAACATCATCAACGTATACCATATATACGCGTATAACGCCATCTGGTCATTGGTCAATGTACATGTACAAATGAATGCAATGCATGAGAAATACGTCAATTAAATCTCTCGGAATGCCATAAGACCATTATGCCTTTGATTAAAATCATGAAATAAACTTTATTAACTTACATATTTTCTGAGACCCATGAACAGATGATAGAATAATAAGACACATGGGGAATCAAGAATATAGACACCCCTAGTATTTCTATGAATAGAGTCCTTTATGAAAGTTGTGCATTTGCTCGTTTCGTTTGTGTCGTACAGATCATGCCAAAAGAAAGAAGGGATAGCCTTAACATACCTGAACCGATTCTCTTGACAATCCCTCTAACACATGCCAATTGTGACAATTCATGTAACGGCATATCGAAGTAGGGAAAAAATCCGTATGATATTCTTGAGAAAGATTGCACCGTACTCCCTTAAAATAGCAAATTCTCATGTTACTAAGGTGCTAAGAAATCTCGTTGGAATATTTGTTTCAAGAAATCTCGTTGAAATCTCGTTGGATTCACGCTGCTAACATTGGAATCCTTGTATGAATTGGTTGAAGATGTTAGGAAAAATCTTCACGTTACTTAAGTTGGAGAAGTCTTATAATATTTCTCAAAGTTATGAGCTTCTCCATCCGTTGCCTTGTATTTTGATTCAAGCCTCCTTTTCTTGATTTTTTTAAGAAGTCTTTTACTAAGTGGGTGTGGGCCCACTTGTGGCTTAGTTGGCCAAGGACTTTTCCAAGTTTTTCCACATTTTATATGAATTCAAGAGTCATGTTTATCTAAGGTCTTTGGCTGCCACGTTAATGTCCATTAGGCTTATCCAAAAATCTTGATTAATTAATTAATCTCCCACTAAAAATCAATAATTACCCAATTATCCACATAATTAAGAATTACTTTTATCCTACCTTATACACCTTACTACCATGGTCATGTGGTACCTTGTATGGCACTATTCCATGAATACGGGGTATTGTAGCTTGGACCGTATTTTATCCCCAAATTGCCAAATTTTGACGAAACTCATTTTCTTTGATTCGCTTACCCTCTCACCTTTGCGAATTAACTTATCACTTGTTTGAAATAGCACAATACTTATAATCTCAAGATAATCTCATTCCCGAGCTTATGTCGATTAGCTTACGATGAAACTTTAACGTACGAAAATGCGGGATGTAACATCATTCCCCCCTTTGGAATATTCGTCCTCGAATGTTGACTGATGCACTTATCATTTTCATGACTTATGTCTTCCGAATACTTTAGTACTCTCCTTGCCATCTAGGCAACTATTCTGTGAATAATTCCAAAGGCAAGGGCATTTCCCCCTTTAGGCCTCTTTCTCACACCACGACTTGTGGTCGGAATCCTTCCAATCTCGTAACTGTTGCTATCTTCTATCATACAACATGTACGACTCTAACCTTGTAAATACGCCTATGCGATCTTCTCTCCTTTTTCCTCCAGCTTTTAGCCAATCCTTAGGCCTCACTTTGTGAACATATATAGAGCTTGATATGATGTCCCTCTGGGCATCTATAAGTATACTGAAGTTCTTTGTTCAGCACTTTGTCGAATTTACGAATATTGCTTTATCTTATTTCATAGACCTGGCTATCCATCCGCATGATATTACTGCATCTAGGTAGGCATACTGTACCATAACTCTTACTTCGATTTATCGTTACTGAGGTCTGCTACCAAACTCTAGGTTACTCTCGTTGCTTCTTATCATAGATGTATAAATCCAAGTCCTTCAATGCTTCCTTATTACTGTTCATCTAAAGAATGACAACCTAATCTCATCTCATACTTTGTAACTTTTATCCTTTCATTGTTGATTCACCTCAATATTGATCTAAAGAGATTCGTAGTTTCTTAGGCTTAGCTGGGTATTACCGAAAGTTTGTGGAGGAGTTTTCTACTCTTGCCTCTCCATTGAGTAAATTGACGCAGAAGGCAATTAAGTTCCAATGGTCAGATTCTTGTGAAAAGAGTTTCCAAGAATTAAAAGCAAGATTGACTACGGCACCGATGTTGACTCTACCAGAGGGTATAGATGTATTTGTGGTATATTGTGATGCTTCAAGAATCGGGCTTGGGTGTGTATTAATGCAACATAGGAAGGTGATAGCTTATGCTTCTAGGAAACTAAAGAATCATGAAAAGAACTATCAAACACATGATTTAGAACTTGCGGCAGTGGTATTTGCATTGAAAATTTGGCGTCATTATTTATATGGGGTCCATGTTGATATATTCACGGACCATAAGAGCCTTTAATATATTTTCAAGCAGAAGGAATTGAATCTGAGGCAGAGAAGATGGCTTGAGTTACTCAAGGACTACAACATTGATATTCTATATCATCCGGGGAAGGCCAATGTTGTGGCCTAAAATCTATGGGTAGTTTGGCTCACTTGGAGGCATATCAAAGGCCATTAGCCAAGGAAGTTCACCGATTGGCTAGTTTGGGAGTTCGTCTTGGGGGCTCTAGTGAAGGAGGGTTAATTGTACAAAATAGGGATGGATCATCACTTGTAGTGGAAGTCAAAGAAAAACAATACAACGACCCATTGTTGGTACAATTGAAAGAGGGGATTCATAAACATAAGACCATGGCCTTTTCTCTTGGCATGGATGATGGTACACTAAGGTACCAAGGGTGACTATGTGTTCCAAATGGGGATGGTCTCTGTGAAAGGATTTTGACTGAAGCTCACATTTCTAGATATTCCGTGCACCCAGGTTCTACAAAAATGTATGATGGTGGAATAATATGAAGAGGAATGTGGCGGACTTTGTGGCAAGATGTCCGAATTGTCAGCAAGTGAAGGCCGAACACCAAAGGCCCGGTGGGTTGGCACAGAACATAGAAATTCCAATGTGGAAGTGGGAAATGATTAATATGGATTTTGTGGTTGGATTACCACGCACCCCACGTAAGTTTGACTCGATTTGGGTGATTTTGGATCGACTCACGAAATCAGCACACTTTTTGCCGATTAAGTCTACCGACACGGTGGAACAGTATGCTCAGTATGCTCAGTTGTATATCAAAGAAACAGTAGCACCCCAGTTTCCATCATTTCTGATCGGGGAGCACAATTCACTGCTAACTTTTGGAAGAAATTTCAACAAGGTTTGGGTACTCAGGTGAATCTTAGTACAGCCTTTCACCTGCAGACTGACGGGCAGGCAGAGCGGACTATTCAGACACTTGAGGATATGTTGTGTGCTTGTGTTCTAGACTTCAAAGGTAGCTGGGATGATCATTTACCACTTATAGAATTTGCATATAACAATAGCTATCATGCTAGTATTCAAATGGCATCGTTCGAGGCTTTATATGGTAGGAGATGTAGATCTCCCATTGGGTGGTTCGAAAGCGGGGAAGCAGATTTGATAGGGCCAGACCTTGTGCATCAGGCTATGGAAAAAGTTAAAATCAATAAGGAGCGGTTGAAGACTGCTCAGAGTCGTCAGAAATCCTCTTCGAATGTTCGTCCTAGGGATTTGGAGTTCAAAGAAGATGATTGGGTATTCTTGAAAGTTTCCCCCATGAAGGGTGTAGTGCGATTTGGTAAGAAAGGGAAATTGGGTCCGAGGTATGTCGGACCGTAGTAAATCATTGAGAGGATCGGTGAGGTGGCATACAAGCTTGAGCTACCGCCTAAGATGTCATTAGTACACCTGGTGTTTCATGTGTCTATGTTGAAGAAAGTAGTTGGAGATCCGACACTTATTGTTCCGGTTGAGACTATTGAGGTAAATGAGAAATTGACTTACTAAGAGATTCCGATTTCTATTATTGATCGGCAAAGTCCGAAAATTGAGGAATAAAGAAATTGCCTCCGTGAAAGTGTTGTGGCGAAACCAACAGGTTGAAGAGGATACATGGGAGGCCGAGGAAGAAATGAAGAAAAAGTATCCTTATTTGTTTGAATGACCATGTATTTAAAGTTGTGATCTAGGAAAAAAATTATAAGACTTACTTTTTATGAATTTTGTATCATGCGAACAATTGGCATTAAGGGTGTTCCTTTTTGGATATATATTGCTTATGAGACTACATTTGGTGTTGTTTTGTATTATGTTACGTCGTTGGAATACGTATATATTGTTAGGATGTGTTTCTGGGGCTCTCTAACAGGTGGATAGGCCTAGTTATAAGGAAAACTCTGGTGAAATTTTTGGAAATTTTGAGAGTTAGTCAATGTTATGCGGTGCATTATGCGACCGCATAACACTTATGTGGACCGCATAGTGACCGCATACACAAACAATATTTTTGATCATTTTGTCAGCAATTATGCGACCGATATGCGGTCCGCATAACCACTATGCGGTCGCAGAACCGTTCCGGAGCTCCATTTTTGGGTTTTAAAACCCGACCCTATTTTGTTAAATACACTCTTTGGGCCATTTTTGAGACATAATCTGATATTTTAGAGTGAGAGAGTGCCATGGAGCGAGAAGGTGTTCTTCAATAAAATTTTTTCTTCAATTCTTGCTCAAGTTTTGGAAGATTAAGAGGGAAAGCTCACTAGGTCTTCATCCTAGAGGTAAGATTCTACACCTTAAACCCTAATCTCGAAATCTTCTGAAAATGGGTAACTAGCAAGATAATTTTTTGGGCATGAGAGTAGTTTATTTTACATGCATGTGTTATCCAAGGGTGTAGGAAGATTGTTGAGCTAAAAATGGTAAAGATTGGGTTGTGGGATGATAGAATCCTTCATAAAAAGGACATTGAAACCTTATGCACACCTAGTGTTTGATAAAATGCTCAAGTGAGCTAGAACCATGATCATCTTCCTAATTTTGATTCAATTTGTTATATTTCTACAATAGATTGAAGTTGCTAAGAATTCTGGAACATTTTAGAGTTTAAGGAAGCTCAATTGAGGTATATTTGCTAAACTCTTCTCTTAGAATTGAATCCCACGATATTCATGTAAATTATGTAAGTCCCGAGTGATTCATTATGAAACTGGCTATTCCGAGTAAGATTGGGTTGAAAGATATATGTTCAACAAGCATCCCAAATGCTTTATTCATGTTATGTTACCAATTGAGGATGTGTTAAAATATGGGTTGTGCATTAATAATGTTTCGACTTTAAGTCAAGTTCAAATGAAGGCTATTATGCCAAATTTTGTGAAATATCTCTATGTGCCTTAGACTTTCAATTGCTCACATGTGTACTACACACCTTGATTTGAGTTGTATTTGTTGTTGATGATGATAATGATATTTGAAATTGATAAGGTGAGCATGAAATACTGAATATGGCCAACGTGCCAAAAATGATCTTATAATTATTGCCATTAGTGCCAATGAAATGAAAAGATGTGAAAATAATACGAAATGCGATTATTGATATAGAAAGGTTGATGTCTCAAATAAGACAGCCTAGCCGGTCGGGTCGTGATCGGACACCATGCCGCACACATGGTGGTGATTGTGCTGGAAATTATAATTGAAATTGTGGTTGTGGTCGATGTCCCTAATGGATAGCCTAGCCGATCGGGTCGTGATCGGACACCGTATTAAAGACGGTGGTATTGATATTGAGAGAAATTGTGGTTGATGTCTCTAATGAGATGGCCTAGCTGATCGGGTCGTGATCGGACTCCGTGCTAAGAGTACGGTGGTACTGGTTTTGTGAATAATGGTATTGTGAATAATGATATTGTGGACAATGGTATATCGATACTAAAAATCTCTCAATGTGAGATATAGAAATTAATTTGAATACTGTCTTGATCCTAAATTGAGGTTTGATGTTGATTAAGACTTTCATTGATATTATGATAATCTTGTTTGTATTATTTGTCATTCTATTGAGAGAGTGTTTAGTTATACATACTAGTGCTATTCGACTGTACTAACGTCCCTTTTAACGAGGACGCTGCATCTTTAAATGGATGCTGGTGGTTCCACAGGAGGAGATATTGATCAGTGATAGCAGTACACCTTCTTCCCAGCTGACTTGGTAAGCCCCACTTCATCCCGGGGTCATGTATCTTTTGTACTTTGTGTATTCGGTTTGAGGTATAGCCGGGGCCTTGTTGCCGGCATTATCAATGTACTCTTCTTTATCTATAGAGGCTCCATAGACATAGTGTGGGTTGTGTATTGGTACTGAGGAAAGACAAACTATGTTATGTTGTGGTTGTATTACTTGTCCATTTGAGACTTTAAAAATGATGAAACTATTGGAAATGAATTGGTATTGTAGACATGAACACATTTTCGTCTAATTAATGAAAATATGTATTATCTCTATTTGTGGATGAGTTTGGGTAGAATGAAATCTAACAGGCTTGCTCGGTCGGGTTCACTCGGTTGAGCGCCGATCGTGCTCCTCGGTTTTGGGGCGTGACAGGGGTATTCTAATCCCGTGCCATCATGAAATCAAATCATTACTCAATAGAAGGCCCAAACGTCATCCTTTGTCTATCATAATTACACCCTCATTGTACTACCAGGGTAGCATTCCATCTCTTCTAAATGCTACTAGTCTTAGACTCCTTTTAGTTTATTTAGGCTATACTGAGCTTTCTATCTGAAGTAGGGACTATTCACAATCTTCTGCATTTGAGTATCTCGTACGTTGTTCACCTTTACCTTACTTACCTTAAAATCTCGCATCATGTCTTCTATCTCTTTCATGACCTCGCTTTAACACGAGTATAATTCACATCCACAACTTGAAGCTCTATTATAATACTTGCACCTATGGTGCATACACAATTCGGTGAGAGCTTCATGCTGACTTCTTATGAGGCTGATACTCTTCTGACTGGCTTTATCGTAGAGTAGTTATAGAATATGGCTATTGTACTATCTGTCCTGTACCTCTGATATTAAGAGTGATTTCGCTATGTTCTCAATCACGATGTCTATAATTTTATGGGTCCAATATTCAGACTTCTGATTTACTTCGTTGATGTAACTCTTCAGTTTCCTCTTCCCTCTGATCAACCTTTATGTAGGCTTAAGCTATCTTCCGATCTGCGGCTCATGGTATTAGTTATTACTTTAGCTTTTCATGTGTGCTATGGAATATCCGTGATACCATCATCTAACAATTCAATCCTTTGTCTATGACTTGGACTCAATTCTTTCTATTACTTATACCGGAGTCTTCTACGGCTGTATGATTGTTAACATATATACTGCATGGATAATACTCCAAAATCTTAGGTGCATTCATAATGTAATTATCTCTAGATCATTGATCAAATAATTCTTTTCATTCCTTCTCAACTTTCTTTAATTGCAAGCAATTTCTTTTCCTGGTCGTTCTGCCACTTGTTGCATGAATACTTGGCTTATCTTAGTTCCCATGCATACCGGAAGTTTTTTGCAACTCATATGATCTCGAATATTACTTTTGATTTTACTTCCCATTCATTAGCCATGGTAGGTGCCACTTTCTTTTGGAGTGCATACAATTTTGTAGTGAGAATGTTTTTACAATACCATTTCCTCTTTAGGTCACTGTGCTTAGGTTGAAGCCTTCTTCCCTATTTCCTCAGCTAGTCTTTCGTTGTAGTACTTAGGGAGGACCCTCTGACTTTTGTTAAGCTGCGAGCTAATTACGTCGTATACCCGATAGAATTTTTGATGTCCTTCCTCGCCTATAATTATCCGTAGTTACTTACTTCCACGCCCTTGTGCTTGTAGGGTTGCTCTTGAGCTATTATTTTGACTATCTTCCCAGTGGTGCTCTCTTTTATCTCCGTAATACTCATATGATACCTTTAACTACCCCATCTCCTATTTGAATATTTCTCAAGGATCACAATATCATTATCTGCGAGTCTGTATTCGCTATGTTGGGGTTCACTATGTTTATCTTGCACGATCTACTGATTTGTCTGTATCCTCTTGTCTCGCCATAACTAGGCTCTTCCTGAATCAACTGCTAACTATTCGTTGGCCCATTCTCATATCAACATTCCGTGTAATCTCTCTAGGGTTATTTCCTTTGTCTTAACTTACATCTCGTACTGGCTCCTTATTTATCAATAACATCTCGGGCAGAAACCCTTACTTCCTATCCTTGACGTCATGCTTGCATAATGTTCTGGAATCGTAGCATATATGTAGGATTTGGGTAAGTGCAAGCTCATTCCTATTTCATTTTTATCGCATTCTTCTTTACCATTCCATAATTACTAGAACCATTTAATTTTGACTTCATGCCACATCCCTCCATATTCACCCCTTTTAGGGGAGTACTAAGATTTAGTGCTACGATGATCTACGTATAGATGTTTTACCTCTTCATCTTTGGCATCTTTTCACATCATCGATGACCCTTACTCGCCTTGCGGTAATCCCTTTGTACCAATGATAACAAAATTCCTTACTCGCGAGGGTAACACTTAGTATAACTGGAACATGCAGTCCCTTAAGCTTAACCATTGCTTGCTTTAGGGAAGCGTCTTCCTGAATGACCATTCTTTGAATTTCTCATGAATCTTCTTCTGTTGTCCATTCTATTATCGGTGGAATGAAATCTGAAATTTTCATGATGTCGACAATTATCAAATCATTCAGTCCCTAATTCATGTTTAGTTTATCTTGTTCACCAGCTCACACTAATTTCTATTACTCTAGGTTCTAACTTTTTCTTCTGGTTTATGTTAGAGTCACGAACTTGTTTCTCGAAATGAGGATATGACTTTATGGCCCATACTCTTTTGTTGTCTCAAGGCCTGTCACCTCTCATCTTTTCCTTCACCTACTTGACTATAGACTCTGTAATACTGTCATTTTACCGTTGTCATCCATGTATCACATCTTTCTCATAATGCTTCATTAATTCTCTTCTTATTTCCCTGCTAGTATTTCTGTCTATCACTTTATTCTAAAAATTTCAACAGAACACTATTTTGCTTTTAGCTCCTCCTGTTCCATCCACTAGCTCTTCGGGTTGCCTAACATTCTCTCTCTACTAGGAACGGGAGCCATACTAAGATAATATTTATCCCTTCCAGGCTTCCAGTGCCTATATTTGTAGTGCTCATATTTAGCTGTACTATTTTAGAGTGCACCATCTGGGTGTCTCACAAGGAGATCTATTACCACATTTGTAATATCCTTCGAAAATGTCCGCTAACGCTAACAATCCATCCAACATTTTGGGTTACTTTAACCCCAGTTAGATCCTGATATCCTGCCTTCTCTTATACTACTTTTGTTAGCCCCCATAGGGCATAAATGAGATGGGTATAGCCAATTATACATACCTCTATTATTGTTGAAGGTAACTCAAAAGGCTTATATTCCTCTGCGATAATCTTCATTAGCTGGGTAGCTCGTACCCTTTTTCATCTTGCTTCTTTTACTTGCTGAAACTTGTGTCTATCTTCTGATTCTCTTATACCTTTTTGTCATAAGAGTGGATAAATATTCTTGCCTTAAAGCTCCTTATCAAGAACCTTACACATTGTAGTACACGCATGATCTGCTGAAGACCTCACATTTACTCATCATAAGAATCATGCAAAATCGAGTTCCTCTAACTCAACTCTTCCACAGCTATATCTCTTACCAACCGTCTTTCTGGATGTAGGTATCATCGTATTATGAATAAGATAGAGTTTAGGAAATTGAGTTCTTACAACTGAGCTCTACCACACGATCTAGACTAAGAAGAAAGAATGACAGTCCTAAATTCCCTGTAGCCTCCTGCTTATAAGTGTGGTGCACAACACACCCATAAACAAGACTCTACTAGACACGACTTGTACACTCCCTAGGACAGAACTACTCTGATACCAATTTTGTCACGACCCAAACCGACGGGCCGCGATGGGCACCCGGTACCTTACTCAATCGAGTACCAACATAACGTATCTTTTCGTAATATACTATCATAGATAACTGAGCCGGAGAGGCTGCCATGGGATAAGTAGAATACAATATTTAATACCAACCTATACATAGACATACGGGCCTATAAGACCAAAATAACCACTCGTACACTGAACATAGGCTGACAAGGCCATACAATCTTTTACATACATGACATCTGTCTACAAGCCTCTAAGAATACATAATTGTCATAAGGGTCGGGAAAGAGCCCCGCCATACCAAACAATACACGTCTAAAGTATACTAACCAAACAAAGCAACTTCGGAGAAAATGGAGCACACCAACACCTTCCGCTGAGCTGATAGCCTACTTGGAGGACTCTAGACCTGTCTATCGGGACCAGCGGACATGAAACACAGCGTCGCCAGAAAAAGGGACGTCAGTACAAATAATATACCGAGTATGTAAGGAATGAAATCAGTAAATAATAGACATGAGAGAAACATAAAGTAAAAGACCCAACATGTATATCTGAATAGCTATGTGAATCATTTAATATTATAATGTTATGCATATGCGTATAAATGCCATACCATGCATAGGTATATGCCTTCTGTCACGACCCAAACCGATGGGCCGCAACGGGCACCCAGTACCTTATTCAACCGAGTACCAACATAATGTGTCTTTTCATATCATACTATCATAGATAACTGAGCCGGAAAGGCTGCCGTGAGATAAGTAGTATACAACATGTAATACCAACTTATACATAAGACATACGGTCCTATAAGACCAAAATAACCACTCGTACACTGAACATAGGCCGACATGGTCATATAATCTTTTACGTACATGACATCTGTCTACAAGCCTCTAAGAATACATAATTGTCATAAAGGTCGGGACAGAGTCCCGCCATACCAAACAAGCAACTCCGGACATACCATACATGTCTAAATCATACTGACCAACACAAGAAACTACAGAGCAAATGGAGCGCACCAACATCTTCCGCTAAGCTGATAGCCTTCTTGGAGGGCTCTCGACCTGTCTATTGGGACCTACGGGCATGAAACGCAATGTCCCCAGGCAAAAGGGACGTCAGTACAAATAATGTACCGAGTATGTAAGGCATGGAGATCAATACATAAGAGACATAGATGAAACATGGAATAAAGAATTCCACCTGTAAGTCTAAATAACTTTGTAAATTCTAAAACATTTATAATATTATGCACATGCGTATAAATGTCGTGTCATACATAGGTGTAGGTGTACATAACATCATCAATCCTTTGAGGGCATCCCATCATATCATCTCAGCCACGGTAGGCAAAATCATCAACGTATACCAGTTAATCGGGTGGTGGTGTGTATATAACGCCAAAACCTTTTTTCATATCCCATATACATATAATATACACATATATAACATAATCTAGTCATGGGTCAATGTACATGTATAAATGCATGAAATGCATAAGAAGTACGTTAATAAGATTTCTCGAAATGCCATAAAAGTCAATATGCCTTTCGGATAAACTTTATCAAATACGTATTTTTCTGAGACCCATGAACAGAATATTTAATAATAATTTACATGGGGAAAACAAGAATATAGACACCCCTAGTATTTCTATGAATCGAATCATTTATGAAAGTTGCGTATTTTGCTCGTTTCATTTGTATTATTTGGATCATGCCAAAAGAAAGAAGGGATAGCCTTAACATACCTGAACCGATTCTCTTTTACGAAAACACGTAACGGTAGATCGAAGTAGGGAAAAATTTGTATGATATTCTTGAGAAAGATCGTGCCGTACTTCCTTATAATTGCAATTCACATTGCTATTACATAACATAATATCGTATGGATTTTTTTGTTTTAGCTTCATCTGCACTTTGTCATAATCTTCATCCGCATTGTTGTACTACAAAACCTTTGGCTCCACAAGTAAAGCTCCAAATAACCATGAAAGAATATTTGAAAGTGCAAAGCTCCATACAAGGTAAAGTATTTTGTTTGGTTAGCTTCTAGGGAGGCTTGCTTTACTAGGAAGACAACAATTCCCTTTTTTTTGTTGCAAGGTTTTTTCGGCAGTTTCATCCATAAGCTTAGCTAGCTTATGTATTTCCCTCTTGAATTATGTATAATAACCAAGATCTTATCTTGGAGGTTTGTGGGCCCCCACTTTGTGGCTTAGTTGGCCAAAGACTACTCCACATTTTCCATCTTTTATGTGATTTTAAGAGTCACATAGTTGGTCTTAGGTGGCTGCCACGTTTTTGGCTTATAAAGATTATCCAATAACTTAATTAAGCTTATCCACAAATCCTTAATTAACTTATTAATCTCCCACTAACCAATAATTCACATAATTAAGACTATCTCAATTTACTTAAAATACTACTCACTTTTAACACACTTTATACACCTCACTATCATGGCCATATGGTACCTTATATGGTACAAGTCCATAAATACCGGGTATTTTAGCTCGGGCCGTATTTTATCCCAAAATGTCAAACTTTGATGAAACTCATTTTCTTCGATTTGCTTACCCTCTCAACTTCACGAATTTACTCATCACTTGTTTGAAATAGCATAATCCTTATAATCTCAAAATAATCTCATTCCCGATCTTACGTTGATTAGCTTACGACAAAACTTTAACGTATGAAAATGCGGGATGCAACATCTCATTTTTTCGAGTTTTCATCAATTTACTTATGGCGTACTTTCACGTACGAAAACATGGGGTGTAACATCTTTCCCCCCTTTGGAACATTCGTCCTCGAATCTTTACTGATGCACTTATCATTTTCATAACCTATGTCTTCTGAATACTTTCGTACTCTCCTTGCCATCCCGACAACTATTCTGTGAATAAATCCAAAGGCCAAGGCATTCCCCCCTTTAGGCCTCTTTCTCACACCACGACTCGTGGTCGGAATCCTTCCAATTTCGTAACTGTTGCTACCTTCTATCATACAGCTTGTACGACTCTGACCTTATAAATGCGCCTATGCGATTCTTCTCTCCTTTTTCCTCCAGCTTTTAGCCAATCTCAAGGCCTCACTTTTTAAACATATATAGAGCTTGATAAGATGCCTCTCTGGGAAGTTCTTCACTTGATACTTTGTCAAACTTTCGAATATTGCTATATCTTATTTCATAGCCCCGTTTATCCATCCGTATGACTTTACTGCATCTAGGTAGGTCATACTACACCATAACTCTTACTTTGATTTATCGTTACTGAGGTATGCTACCAACCTCCAGCTTATTCTCGTTCCTTATCCTATAGGTATAAGTCTAAGTCCTTTAATGCTTCATCATTACTGTTCATCTTAAGAATGACGGCCTAATCTCATCTCATACTTTGTAACTTTTATCCACCCATTGTTAATTCACCTCAATATTGATTTATAATCTACCATTGATAACTTGACCTTTTATGTAACACTGCCGCTAGGGCTCACGTCTCATCGTGGAACATTTGAAGTGATTTTTTTGATCCAACTAGGGGCGATACGACACTATACTTCCATAATCGTATTTCATAGCATCCCAATGTGATTTACTCTACGTGGGTATTTTAATCCTGTACAATTAATGAAATCATTACTCTATCGAAGGCCTAAACGTCATCCTTCATCTATCTTAATTACACCTTCATTCTACTACCAGGGTAACATTCCATCTCCTCTAAATGCTACTAGTCTTAGACTCCTTTGAGTTCATTCAGGCAATACTAAGCTTTCAATAACTTAGAGAAACCATCAACTCTCTTGTTTTCATGGGCTTAATCTTGAGGACTTATCCATTCTCATCACCTTCTCACTCACCCTTTCTTATCCTTACTCCTATTTTCCTAAAACCTTGTCGCTTTACCATACTGAATCTTGCGACCTACACATATTCATTTATACTACTCGAAACTTTTCTTCAACTTGCTTGTACCATAGATTTCCTTATGTTATTCTGGAACATCAAGCGAGACATCACATCGTCTCAAACTCTTCTTTTACTCTCTTAACTAGACCTCTCGATACCTAGAAACCATAGGCTGGAAGATATGCTACTGATGATACCGCTATCATTCCTGGATACTGAATCCCCGCGCTTTTAGCCTTTTATCCAAGTATGGACTATTTTCAACCTTCTGCTTTTGAGTATCTCGTACGTTGTTCACCTTTACCTTCCTTACCTTAAAATATCGCCTCACCTCTTCTATTCCTTTCATAACCTCCCTTCCACATAGGTGTAATTCGACTCCACAACTTGAAGCTCTATTATAATACTTGCACCTCTGGTGCATACACAATCCGGTGGGAGCTTCATGCTGACTTCTTATGAGGCTGGTACTCTTCTAACTGGCTTTAGCATATATCCGTTATAAAATATGGCTTTTGTACTATCTCTCTTGCACCTCTGATATTAAGAGTGATTCTGCTATGTTCTGAATCATGATTTCTATAATTGTATTTTTGGGTCCAATAATCAGACTCCTGGTTTACATGGTTGATATAACTCTTTAGTTTCCCCTTCTTTCTGATCAGCCTTTATGTAGGCTTAAGCTATCTTCCGATCTGCGGCTCATGGTATGAGTTATTACTTTAGCCTTTCATAGGCGCTATGGAATATCCATGACAAAATCTTCTGATAATTCAATCCTTTGTCAGATATCATGGCTCAATTCTTTCTTTTAACTTATACCGCGGTCTTCTGTATGAAATCTTCTGTATGAATGTCAACATATATGCTGCATGGATATCACTCTGAAGTCTTAAGTGCATAATCCCTTTTGTTCCTTCCAAGCTTCCTTTAAACGTAAGCTATTACTTTTCCTGGTCTTTCGGCCCCTTTGTTCCGTGTATACTTAGCTTATCTTAGTTTCCACGCATGCTGGAATATTTTGCAACTCACAAGGTCTCGAATATTACTTTTGATTTTTCTTCCCGTTCCTTAGCCACGGTAGGTGCCACTTTCTCATGGAGTGTATACAATGTTGTAGTGAGACTGTTTTTACATGACCATTTCCTCTTTAGGTCATTGTGCTTAGGTTGAAGCCTTCTTCCTTATTTCCTCAGCTAGTCTTTCGTTGTAGTACTTAGGGAAGACCTTCTGACTCTTGTAAAGTTGCGAGCTTATTACATCGTATACCTGATGGAATTTTTGATGTTCTTCCTGGCCTATAAGTATACGTAGTTACTTATTTCCACGCCCTTGTGCTTGTGGGGTTGCTCCTGAACTGAAGTTTTGACTGTCTTCCCAGTGAGACTATCTTTTATTTCCATAACATTCATACGTTACCTTTAACTACCCCGACTCCTATCTGAATATTTCTCAAGTATTACAATGTCATATCTACGAGACTAAATTCCCCATGTTGGGGTTCACTATGTTTATCTTGCACGATCTGTTGATTTGTCTGTATCCTCTTGTCTAGCCATAACTAGGCTCTTCCTGAATTAACTACTAACTACTCATTGGCTCATTCTCATGTCAATATTCCACGTAATCTTTCTTGGGTTATTCCTTATGTCTTAACTTACCTCTCGCACTGGCTCCTTATTTATCAAAAACATCCTGGGTCGGAACCCTTACTTCCTCTCCTTGACGTCGTGCTTGCATAATATTCTGGAATCGTAGCATATCTGTAGGATTTGAATAAGTGCAATCTCATCCCTTTCTCATTTTTTATCACATTCTTTCTTTACCGTTCCATAGTTACTAGAACCACTTAATTCTGACTTAATGCCACATCACTCCATATTCCCCCTTTTAGGGGAGTACTAAGATTTAGTGCTACGATGATCTACGTATAAATGTTTTACCTCTTCATCTTTGGTGTCTTTTCATATCATCGATGATCCTTACTCGCCTCGCGGTAATCTTTTTGTACCAAGGATAATGAAATTCCTCACTCGCGAGGGTGACACCTAGTGTAACTGGCACATACAGTCCCTTAAGCTTAACTTTACTCACCTTGCTTGCTTTATCCCAAAATGTCAAACTTCGACAAAATTCATTTTCTTCGATTTGCTTACCCTCTCAACTTCATGAATTTACTCATACTTGTTTGAAATAGCATAATGCTTATAATCTGAAAATAATCTCATTCCCGATCTTACGTTGATTAGCTTACGACAAAACTTTAACGTATGAAAATGCGGGATGCAACATCTTATTTTTTCGAGCTTTCATCAATTTACTTATGGCGTACTTTCACATACAAAAACATGGGGTGTAACACGTTCATAATATCATCAAGTCTCTGAGGGCATCCCATCATATCATTTCGGCCACTATGGGCAACATCATCAACGTATACCAATTGATCAGGTGGTGGTGCGTATATAACGCCGTAACCTTTTTCCATATTCCATATACATATATATCCATATATACGCGTATATAATGCCATCTGGTCATGGGTCAATGTGCATGCATAAATGAGTGCAATGCATGAGAAGTACGTCAATAAAATCTCTCGGAATGTCATAAGACCATTATGCCTTTGATTAAAATCATGAAATAAACTTTATCAACTTACGTATTTTTTGAGACCCATGAACAGATGATAGAATAATAAGACACATGGGGAATCAGGAATATAGACACCCCTAGTATTTCTATGAATAGAGTCCTTTATGAAAGTTGTGCATTTGCTCGTTTCGTTTGTGTCGCACAGATCATGCCAAAAGAAAGAAGGGATAGCCTTAACCTACCTGAATTGATTCTCTTGACAATCCCTCTAACACATGCCAATTGCGGCAATTCACGTAACGACAGATCGAAGTAGTGGAAAATCCGTATGATATTCTTGAGAAAGATTGCACTGTACTCCCATAAAATTGCAAAATCTCACATTGCTAAGGTGCTAAGAATTGCAATTTTTGTTTCAAGAAATCTCGTTGAAATCTAGTTGAATTCACGTTGCTAATGTTGGAATCCTTGTATGAATTGGTTGAAGATGTTAGGAAAAATCCTCACGTTACTTAAGTTGGAGAAGTCTTATAAGATTTCTCAAAGTTATGAGCTTCTCCATCCGTTGCCTTGTGTTTTAATTCAAGCCTCCTTTTCTTGATTTTTTTGAGAAGTCTTTTACTAAGTGGCTGTGGGCCCACTTATGGCTTGGTTGGCCAAGTACTTTTCCAAGTTTTGTCACATTTTATATGAATTGAAGAGTCATGTTTATCTAAGGTCTTTGGCTGCCACATTAATGTCCATTAGGCTTATCCAAAAATCTTGACTAATTAATTGATCTCCCAATAAAAATTAATAATTACCCAATTATCCACATAATTAAAAATTATCTCAAATTACTTAAAATACTACTCACTTTTATCCTACCTTATACACCTTACTACCATGGTCATATGATACCTTGTGTGGCACTATTCCATGAATACGGGGTATTATAGCTTGGACCGTATTTTATCCCCAAATTGCCAAACTTCAACGGAACTCATTTTCTTTGATTCGCTTACCCTCTCACCTTCGCGAATTAACTTATCACTCGTTTGAAATAGCACAATACTTATAATCTCAAGATAATCTCATTCCCGAGCTTACGTTGATTAGCTTACGACGAAACTTTAATGTACGAAAATGCGGGATGTAACATTTTCCTTCACTTGACTATAGACTCTGTAATACTGTCATTTTCTTTATCTACCGTTGTCATCCATGTATCACATCTTATTCATAATGCTTCATTAATCCTCTGCTTATTTTCCTGCTAACATTTCTGTCTATCACTTTATTCTGAAAACTTCAACAAAACATTCTTTTGCTTTTAGCTCCCCTTGCTCCATCCACTGGCTCTTAAGGTTGCCTAAAATTCTCTCTCTACTAGGGACGGGAGCCAGACTAAGATAATATTTATCCCTTCAAGGCTTCTAGTGCCTATCTTTGCAGTACTCATATTTAGCTATACTATTTAAGAGTGCACCATCTGGGTGTCTCACAAGGAGATCTATTAGCACATTCGTAATATCTTTCGGAATGTCAGCTAACGCTAACAATCCATCCAACATTTTGGGTTACTTTAACCCCAAATGGATCGTGATATTCCGTCCTTCTCTTAAGCTATATCTATTGGCTCCCATGGAGCATAACTGAGATGGGTGTAACTAATTGTACATACCTTTGTTACAATTAAAGGTAACTCAAAAATGCTTATATTTCTCTGCTTGAATTGTAAATACTGTTAATCTTCATTAACTGGGTACCTCGTACCCTCCTTCACCTTGCTTCTTTTACTTGCTGAAACTTGTGTCTACCTTCTGATTCTCTTATTCCTTTTTACCATAAGAGTGGATAGACGTTCTTGCCTTAGGGATCCTTATCAAGAAGCTTACACATCTTAGTACACACATGATCTGCTGAATACCTCATATTTATCCATCATAAGCATGAACAAAATCGAGTTCCTCTGACTTAACTCTTCCATGGACACATTCAATCCCTTACCAACTGTCTTTCTCGATGTAGGCATCGTCGTATTATGAATAAGATAGAGTTTAGAAAATTGAGTTCTTACAACTGAGCTCTACCACACGATCTAGAGTAAGAAGAAAGAGTGACGGTCCTAAATATCCTGTAGCCTCCTGCTTATAAGTATGGTATTCAACAAACCCATAAACAAGACTCTACTAGACACGGCTTGTAGACTCCCTAGGACAAAACTACTCTGATACCACTTTTGTCACGACCGAAACTGATGGGCCGCGACCGGCACCCAGTACCTTACTCAACCGAATACCAACATAACGTATCTTTTCGTATCATACTATCATAGATAACTGAGCCGAAGAGGTTTCCGTGAGATAAGTAGAATATAACATGTAATACCAACTTATACATAAGACATACAGGCCTATAAGACCAAAATAACCACTCGTACACTGAACATAGACCGACAAGGCCATACAATCTTTTACGTACATCATATCTGTCTACAAGACTTTAAGAATACATAATCGTCATAAAGGCCGAGACAGAATCCCGCCATACCAAACAATACACGTCTAAATTATACTGACCAAACAAGCAACTCCAGAGAAAATGGAGCACACCAACACCTTCCCCTGAGCTGATAGCCTACTTGGAGGACTCTTGACCTGTCTATCGAGACCTGCGGGCATGAAACGTAGCGTCCCCAGGCAAAAGGGACGTCAGTACAAATAATATACCGAGTATGTAAGGAATGAAAATGAGTAAATAATAGACATGAGAGAAATATGGAGTAAAAGACATATAAGTCTGAATAGCTCTGCGAATCATTCAATACTTATAATGTCATGCATATGCATATAAATATCATACCAAGCATAGGTATATGCATTCATAACATCATCAAGCCTCTGAGGGCATCCCATCATATCATTTCGGCCACTGTGGGCAAATCATCAACGTATACCAGCTGATCAGGTGGTGGTGCGTATATAACGCCGTAACCTTTTTCCATGTCCCATATACATATAATATACATATATACGCGTATACAACGCCATCTGGTCATGGGTCAATGTTAATGAATGCATTGTATGAGAAGTACGTCAATAAAATCTTTCAGAGTGTCATAAGACCATTATACCTTTGATTAATATCATGAAATAAACTTTATCAACTTACGTATTTTCTGAGACCCATGAACAGATGATAGAATAATAAGACACACGAGGAATCAAGAATATAGACACCCCTAATATTTCTATGAATAGAGTCATTTATGTAAGTTGGGTATTTTGCTCGTTTCATATGTATCATTTGGATCACGCCAAAAGGAAAGAAGGGATAGCCTTAACATACCTGAACCGATTCTCTTGACAATCTCTTTAACACCATCTTTTGCGACGAAACACGTAATGGCAGATCGAAGTAGGGAAAAATCCATATGATGTTCTTGAGAAAGATTGTACCGTACTCCCTTAGAATTGCAAATCTCGTTGCGATTACACAGTGTAACTTCGTTGCAACCCTCTTAGAATTGCAATTCTGTATTGAAGCATAATTCGTACATTGTAGTCATAAGCCTTCATTTTGTGAATTTAATCGTAATCTCATATGAATCTTTCTTTGAATTTGAGAAGTCTTTCATGGATTTTGTTGAAGATTTCATTCTTTATTTTGACGAAGCCTTCATCCATTCCCCTTAATAAATTTGGGATGTTTCTTATTATAGGTGTGGGCCCCCTTTGTAAAATGACTTAGCCAAGAATTGCTCTAAATGTGACACCTCATTTGTTGAGTAAAGAGTCACTTAATTAGGCTAAGCTTGCTACCACGTTGAGGAGCCTTTTAGGATTATCCACCACATCTTAATTAATTACCAAATTCTTTAATTAACTTGGTAATTCCCCACTAATTCAATAATTAACCAATTACCCACATAATTAAGAATTATCTCAAATTACTTAAAATACTACATATTTTTAACACACCTTATACACCTTACGATTATGGTCATGTGGTACCTTGTATGGCACTAGTCCATAAATACCGGGTATTATAGCTCGGACCGTATTTTATCCCAAATTGACAAACTTCGATGAAACTTACTTTCTTCGATTTGCTTACCCTCTCACCTTCACGGTTTTACTTATCACTTGTTTGAAATAACGTATTACTTATAATCCCAATATAATCTCATTCCCGAACTTACGTCGATTAACTTACAATGAAATTTTAACGTACAAAAATGTGGGATGTAACATCTCATTTCCGAGCTTTCATCAATTTATTTATGGCGTAATTTCACGTACAAAAATATGGGGTGTAACAGTTTCTGATGTTGATCTTTGGGGAGCCATACAGATGTTGGCTCAGATAGTGGCATTCCAAGCCCAGAGATCAAATGTTGCACCCACTTTTTCCAGTCAGCCAGGGGATTCTACTAGTTCCAGGGTGAACAGGTTCTTCCAGTTAGATCATCCAGTGTTCATGGGTACTAACCCAGAGGAGGATCCCCATGACTTAATTGATGAGATGCACAAGACTCTCCGAGTTATGCGTGCTACTGAGACAGAGGTAGTGGAATTAGCCTCCTACCGCCTGAAAGAGGTGGCATATTCTTGGTTTGAACTATGGGAGGAGTCCTGTGAAGAAAGGAGCCCTCCGGCAAGGTGGGGTGAGTTTGTCGATGCCTTCATTGATCATTTCTTGCCTGCCGAGAGTAAGGTAGCCCAAGCTACTAAGTTTGAGAACTTGAGACAAGGTAGCCTGAGTATGTGGGATTACCATATGAGATTTGCATACCTGTCTAAGTATGCTATTTACATATTGCCCACTATGGAGGCTAGAGTGCGCGGCTTTGTGCAGGGACTTAGTCCCTTGGTAATTAATGAGGCTGCTACAGCAGCCTTAAATTCTGATATGAACTATGGAAAGATGGTGGCATTCGCTCAAGCCATAGAGATACGCAAATTGAGGAACAAAATTGAGCGAGAGGGTAGTAATAAGGCCCGGTCTGCAGGCAACATGGGTCGTGCTTCTGGTGGTAGCAAGTCAACATTCAAGGGAGGGTCATCAGGACCATCTCAGTCCTTTGTTCAGTCTTCGGCTAGTGAACCGCCATCAGGGCCCAGTCAGCAGCAGCAGTGGAGCCGTTTCAGGCCCAGTCAGGCAATAGGGGCTCCTATTAGCAGGGTCGTCATGGTGGTAGATTTCAGCAGTAGAGGAGGCCCCCATGCCCTAGGTGTGGAAAGATTCACCTAGGAATATGCTACATAGACTTACCCATATGCTACGGATGCGGACTGAGGGGTCACATTCAGAGAGATTATCGTTCGTCCTGCCATGGTGCGAGTAGGGGCCCAGCACAACCAGGCAATTTTGTAGCTACTACATCCGCAGCACCTCCTCCAGCTCAAGGCACTCCAACACCCGCGGGGCATGGTACAACTAGGGGTGGAGCACAGAGTTCGGGAGGATCCAGCCGTTTCTATGCTATGAGGGGTCGCCATAATTCAGAGGCTTCTCCAGATGTTGTCACAGGTATATTGACTGTCCAATCTCATGATGTATATGCTCTTATTGATCCAGGTTCTACTTTGTCATATGTCACTCCTTATGTTGCTATGGAATTTAGGCTTGAACCGGAACAACTTCATGAGCCGTTCTCTATATCTACTCCGATTGGTGAGTCTATTTTGGCCGCACGGGTCTATAGGGATTGTGTGGTCACGATGCGTGGTCAGGACACTGATAGCATCCAGGACAAGGATAGAGTTTTGGAAGCTCCAAGGCCATTTACAAGATCTCAAGCTAAAGAGTTGCACTCTAAGGTTGCTGGACTTCAATGGCAAATAAAGAAGCTTTTAATTGTAGAGGAAGAGCTCAAGCCCAAAGTAGATGAATTATTCAAGTTTTATAATTATTTGGTGATCCAAATTGAAGTCCAAGAGGAGGAAGATTGGGCCACCAAATCAGCCCTTGAAGTCCACCAAAGGGGCTCAAAATGAGCTTAAAAGAGGTCCAAAAGGGGGTGTTTCAAAAGGAGCCCAATTGGAGTCCAAATCAATGGCCCAAACTAGTAGTTTTAAGGTCCAAATCTGCCCCAAAGGGATTTGCCACCCCCCCCTCCCCCCAAAACCTAATTGTAATCACTTTTCTTACTCCTTAGCAACCACCCTACCTAATTGTAATGACTTTTTATGCTTAGCAACCACCCTACCTAATTTTAAGGACTCTTTATGCCTTAGTACTTCTATAAATAAGGAGTTCTTCTCATTCATTGAGGGACTTGATTATTGATTAAGTATATCATACTTTGAGAGTTCTTTTGAACCTTTGTTACTTGTGCTTTGAGATTTATCTTTCAACCTTTACTAGTTCATAGTTCAAGGTAGTAAGATTACTTCTCTATTGTGATATCTTTGATTCCTTTGTGGTATTCTTAGAAGGCGATTAATACTAGTTATTAATTGTTGTCTCAAGTTACTCGTAAAGCGGTCAAGATCCGAATCTTTTGTTTTGATTTGCTTTTAAGTAAAGGCGTTTGATTTCTTCAATAAATCAAGACGTTGTTGCTTTGATCTTGTCAAGGCTATAGAACTTGTGTTATTGGAAGTTCTTGGAATTCTTTCCTTGAATTTTCCCATATCCTTTATTTTCTTCCCTTTAGTTCTAGTTGTTCAATTCCTTATTGTTATTGCTTCCACATTTACTTTTCAAATTCTTACTTTAGTTTGGATTCCCGACCTAGTCGTTATCAAGTGGTATCAGAGCGGTTCTATCAAGGTTTCATTCTTGATAATTCTGGGGATTTCTTGAATACTAAGAGCGAAAAAAAATAAGTTTAAAAAAAAACCCAAAACAAAAACGAAAAACAGTTTAATAAAAAAACAATTGCTTGCTCTCCAGGAATTTTCTTTTGTATCTAATTTGTTTCAAAAAACTATCAAAGGAAACAAGAAGAGGGGATCCCAGATTTCAAAGATAAGATAAAAATTCAATTTTTCTTACTATTTCTAATCTAAATATATAATTATTTCTTTTTTGTTCGTGTCTTGTTTCAACCAAGCCTAATAGTTCTAGGATTTGGTTCTTCTTTCATTTGTTCCCCAAAAATCTATATTTTACTACTAAGAACTTTATACGAGTTGGGTTTAACTATAAATCTACAAAGTATTTTGTTCAAAGGTTATTTCGAGAGAGAAAAAAAGACAAAGTGTGTGTGAGAACAATTGAGGAAAAATTCAATTTGTCTGATACAGTTTAATTATTTAAGATGTCACATACAGGTACTGATGATGAACGAAGGATTCTTCAAGAAGCCAAAATCAAAGTAAGAAATGATTTTACCTTGCAAGCTATGCATCAACAATTCGAAAGGTGGAATTTGCAACTCCAAGAGATGAGGGACACCATTGCTGAGCAAAATGATACAATAGCTGAACTTAGAAGGGAAACTAATGTTAGGCCCCAAGCTAGGAGAAATGTACCCTTTGCTCCCATTGTAAATCAAGAAAACCTTATAGATGATTTTAATAATATTGATTTTGATAAAGTGGGAAGAGATAGGAGGGGACAAAGAGGTAGAGTAGAAGATGATAATATAAGCAGTATAAAGATGAAGATGCCATCTTTCAAGGGAACAAGGGGTCCAGACTTGTACCTTGATTGGGAGAGAAAGGTTGAAGCCATCTTTGACTGTCACAACTACTCTGAGGGTAAGAATGTTAAACTTGCTATTGTTGAGTTTTCTGACTATGCTGCTATTTGGTGGACAGATTACAAGAAGGACAAGCACCAATTGCTACTTGGACTGAGATGAAGAGGGTGATGAGAAAGAGATTCATACCATCACAGTTTCAAAGAGAGCTACAACAACGTCTTCAAACACTCCTTAGAGGGAATCAAAATAATAGCATAACCAGATAGCTCAGTAAACCTTATCTCATACTCAGTAACCGACATCGGACCCTGCTGATGATACTCAAGCTGCCTCCTCAGCTCCTCTCTGCTGGTGTGGGGCACAAACTGCTCCAAAATGACCCTTGAGAACTGAGCTTAGGTAAGAGGAGGTAATCCTGTTAGTTTGCGCAGCCCATAAACTTGACACCACCTCTTGGTTGGACCCTGCATCTAGAAGCAGGTGAATTCAAACCCGTTGAACTCGACTAGTCCCAAATTACGCATAATCTCATAACAACGATCCAAAACCACTGGGCATCCTCTCAAGGTGTACCACTAAAATGAGGAGGATGTAACTTGCGAACTCATCTCATCTCTTCAGCTCATCAGCTGACATTATAGCCTCTCATCAGGCTACAAGGCAACAGTAGGTTGAAATCCCCCAACTGATAACACTCTGAGGGTCTGATAACCATGGAGCACCTACTATGGGGTACGAGTAGCTGCAATCTGCGCTCGGCCCCTACCTGGGAAGTAGCTGGTACAATAGAAAATTTCTCGGCCTGAGCCAAACTCTCCAACAAACTAACCATATGTACCAAAGCATCTTGAATAGCTGGTGAAACAACTAAACCCCAGGGAACCTAAGTTGGTCCACCGTCTCTACGTAGTCAGGGATTTACTCCTCAATGAGAGCTACTGGTGGCTACACAGCAGCTGCTCGAGCAGGGCCTCTAGCTGTGGTGCATGCTCCACCCCTGTCTCTGCATCGACCAGAATAGAAAAGTAAAGGTTCAGACCTTCTGATTGGATCGCCTGATCCACCTGGGGGCGATACGATACTATACTACCATAACCGTACTTCATAGCATCCCAATGTGATTTACCTTACGTGGATATTTTAATCATGTACAATTCATGAAATCCCCATTTTTTTATTTTTTCTTCAAATCATTACTCAATCGAAGGCCCAAACGTCATCCTTTATTTATCACAAGTATACCCTTATTCTACTACCAAGACAACATTCCATCTCTTCTAAATGCTACTAGTCTAAGACTCCTTTGAGTTCATTCAGGCTATACTGAGCATTCTATAATTTAGAGAAACCATCAGCTCTCTTGTTTTCATGGGCTAATCCCGAGGACTTATCCATTTTCGTTACCTTCTTACTCGCCTTTCCTTATTCTTACTCATGCCTTCTTAAAACCTTGTCGCTCTACCATACTTTAGCTTGTGACCTATACATATCCATTTATACTATTCGCAACCTTCCTTCAACTTGCTTGTATCATAGATTTCCTTGTGTTATGTTGGAACATCAAGCGAGACATCACACCGTCTCTAACTCTCTTTACTCTCTTAACTAGACCTCTCAGTACCTAGAAACCATAGGCTGGAAGATATGCCACTGACGACGCCGCTATCATTCTTGGATACTGAATCCCAACGCTTCAAGCCTTCTATCCGAAGTATGGACTATTCACGATCTTCTGCATTTGAGTATCTCGTACGTTGTTCACCTTTACCTTACTTACCTTAAAATCTCGCATCACATCTTCTATCTCCTTCATGACCTCCCTTCCATATAGGTATAATTCACATCCATGACTTAAAGCTCTATTATAATACTTGCACCTCTGGTGCATACACAATCTGGTGGGAGCTTCATAATGACTTGTTACAAGGCTGGTACTCTTCTAACTGGCTTTGTCGTAGAGCCGTTATAGAATATGGTTGTTGTACTATCTCTCTTATACCTCTGATATTAAGAATGATTCTGCAATGTTCTCAATCACGATTTCTATAATTTTCTGGGTCCAATAATCAGACAGCTAATTTACTTAGTTGATATAACTCTTTAGTTTCTTCTTCCTTCTAATCATCCTTTATGTATGCTTAAGCTATCTTCCGATCTGCGGCTCCTGGTATTAGTTATTACTTTAGCCTTTCATGGACACTATGGAATATACGTGATACCATCATCTAACAATTCAATCCTTTGTCTATGCCCTGAGCACAATTCTTTCTTTTAACTTATACTAGAGTCTTCTACGGCTGTGTGAATGTCAATATATATGTTGTATGGATAATACTCCAAAATCTTAAGTGCGTTCATAATGTAACTAACTCTGGATCATTGATCAAATAATTCCTTTCGTTCCATCTCAGCTTTCTTTAAACATAAGCAATTACTTTTCCTAGTCTTTCTGCCCCCTTGTTGCGTGCATACTTAGCTTATCTTAGTTCCCATGCATGTTGGAATTTTGTGCAATTCATATGGTCTCCAATATTACTTTTGGTTTCATTTCCCGCTCATTAGCCACGCTAGGTGCCACTTCCTTATGGAGTGCATACAATGTTATTGTGAGACTGTTGTTACAAGGCCATTTTCTCTTTTGGTCAGTGTGCTTAGGTTGAAGCCTTCTTCCTTATTTCCTCAGCTAGTCTTTCGTTGTAGTATTTAGGGAGACCTTCTGGCTCTTGTAAAGTTACAACCCTATCACATCGTATACTTGACGGAATTTTTGATGTTCTTCCCCGCCTATAATTATCCGTAGTTACTTATTTCCATGCCCTTGTGCTTGTAAGGTTGCTTCTGAACTAATATTTTGATTGTCTTCCCAGTGGGACTCTCTTTTATTTCGGTAACACTCATATGGTACCTTTACTATCCCAACTCCTATCTGAATATTTCTCAAGGATCACAATGTCATTATCTGCGAGACTGAATTCCCTATGTTGGGGTTCACTATGTTCATCTTGCACAATCTGTTGATTTGTCTGTATTCTCTTGTCTAGCCATAACTAGGCTCTTCCTGGATCAACTACTAACTACTCGTTGGCCTATTCTCATATCAATAACATCTCGGGCAGGAACCCTTACTTTCTCTCCTTGACGTTGTGCTTGCATAATGTTCTGGAATCGTAGCCTATCTGTAGGCTTTGAATAACTACAATCTCATCCCTTTTTCATTTTTGTCGCATTCTCCCTTTACCATTCCATAATTACTAGAACCACTTAATTCTTACTTAATACCATTCTATAAACCTAAGTGACACGCCCCAAACTCGGGGAGCGAGCCGGCGCTCAACCGAGTGAACCCGGCCGAGCAAGCCTGTTAGATTTTCTTCTACCCAAACTCATCCATGAATAAAGAGGAGATATACTCCATTAATCAAACATTGAAAAGATTTCTTTAGCAACTCCCATTTCATTTCCCTTAGCAACTTCATTCATAATCTCCAAAATATTACGAGTTTATAGGATTAATGAAAAACATGATTTCCAAATACCAACATTTCTAATTCAATTTCCCATATTAAATACCACCCACAACTTATTTACGGAGCCTCTAAGTACAACAGAAGAGAAATATGGAAAAACTGGCTATACCTCAACCACAAAGTACATAAGAAATAAAAGATACATGACCCCGAAATGAAGTGGGGATCACCAAGTCAGCTGAAGAGAGTGTACCGCTATCACTGATCAATGCCGCCTGCTGTAGAACTACCTGCATCCATTAAAGATGCAGCGCCCCCGGCAAAAGGGACGTTAGTACCGTCGAATAGCACTAGTATGTACAGCTAAAAGTCCACTTTCAAAAAAAAATGCCCATATAAGAAAAGGCAACACATAGAAATAGCAAGTCATAATCAACAATATTCAAATGTTCAGTTAAAACATAATAATTTTCAAAATACGAACTTCATATACAATATTTTTGGTTGAGAGATCATTAGCACCGATATACCACTATTCACAATATCACAATACCAATGTTCACAATACCGATGTTCACAATACTAATGTTAACAATACCAATGTTCACAATACCAATGCCACCGTACTTTTAGCACGGAGTCCGATCACGACCCGATCGGCTCAACCACAATCACTATCAATACCAATACAACCGTAATTTTAGCACGGAGTCCGATCACGACCCGATCGGCTAGGCTATCTCATTAGAGACATTAACCACAATTACTATCAATACCAATACCACCATAATTTTAGCACGGAGTCCGATCACGTCCCGATCGGCTAGGCTGTCTTATTTGATGACATCAACCAAAATCACAATTTCAATTACAATTTCCACCACAATCACCACCATGTGTGCCGCATGGTGTCCGATCACGACCCGACCGGCTAGGCCGTCTTATTCGAGACATCAACCCTTTTATATCAATCAATCTTATCCCAATTAAGAGGAATAATTTTATCACATCAATTTCATCCCAAATAAAGGGAATAATTCACAAAAATAACATAGGTGCAAATGTATTTACCTCATCATCTTCCACATTATATAAATCTCCACTAGTATTTTCAACCAATAACAACAACAATATTTCCTTGGCTCTTTTGGCCATTCACAAGATTCTTTATTCAAGGCACGGTGGCCATATTTGTTATTCCATACTTTCATTTCTTCCCTCTCATGTATCATCATAATAAATATCGACATACATATAATATTTCGAAAATCACAACTTCAAGTTCATTGGAAATGAACAATTTAAGCACAATAGATTTCATTCCGAGAAATGGAGTTAAATAATTGGCAATTGATGCGCAAGTTAAAATCATCAAAAAATAACATACCATTTATTCTTGACATATTTTCCCCCAAAAAGGGCAATACACAATTTTCACTCACGAATATGTAAGAACGCAAAACACATTGAAAATACTCACAAATCATAGCGTCTGTTAAAATAGCCACATATAGGCATGACTTGAGTTTATAAGCTTTTAGGAAATTCTCTTTTCGAAGTCAATTCGGAATAGTTGAATCAAGGCTCATTTCATAACCTTTCTCACATCATTTCATTTCATTGGCACCATTGGCCACAAGTATAACTTTTACTCTTGGCACGTTGGCCACACTTTATATTCCCAATTCACTTATTTCACTTCCAACCATCTTTATAGGTTATCAACAGTAAGACATTTCCAATCAAGACTTTGGGTACACATATGAGCAATTAAGAGTCTTAAAAATATTGAGATTTTCTCACACAATTTGGCATACTAGCTTTCATTGAAACACGACTCAAAGCCATAGCATTTTAATACGCAACCCATACTTTGAAACTTACGGGAACATTATGGAATTCAATTCCAAGAGATAAAGTTTAGCCAACATACCTCACTTTGAGCTTTCCTTAAATTATTACAACGTTCTGGAAATTCTAGCAATCCCAATCTATTTTGAGACATAACAAAATTGAACACAAATAAGGAAGATATTCATGATTTCAACTCATTTGAGCATTTTATCAAACATCTAGTAGGCATGAATCTATACATCTCTTAACCATAGAATTAGTTCATCCAAATACTATCATTTATCAATAATTTATCCCACCATCATTCTTAAACAATTCTTAACTTCCAACATCACATACATGACCATCCATCCACACCCAACCAATAAAATTCCATCAAATAATCACCTTTCCATCTCTACAATGGTTATGTATTTATAGTTGGAACTTATGTCTTCCATTCACCATACCCTGAGTTATAACACATATTCCATTCATAAATAATCCCATATATTAGTTAGAGATGGTAGACATACCTCTTGTACTGAGACTCATGAAAATCCCAACTTGTAGTGTTCTTGACCAATTTGGAAATTTAAATGGAAATCTATGGATCTTCAAGATTAATCCTTGTTAATACAAGTGTTTAGGAGTAGTAATCAACTCAAAATTACTCCAAAAACATTACCTTGGTTCATGGGAGGGAGGCGTTGGGCGGATTCCCCTTGATATACAAGCCCTAGCTCAAAGAAATGACTTATCTCTCTCTCTACCCGGCCTTGGGGGTATTTATTGGGTTCCTACGTGCGCGGACACGCACCTGGGTAAGTGGTCGAGCACCTGAGGCAGAAACTCTCAAATATGCGCGGCCGCGCATCTGGGCGCACATATGATATAGGTCCAGTAAAATGGCCATAACTTTCTGTATACATATCCAAATGATGAACGGTTTAATGCGTTGGAAACTAGACTCAAAGATCTTTAATTGGATAGGTAGATAACCACCCAAGTCATTATATTTAAGGAGTTCTATTCATTTGAATTTGGGTCTTGTGCCAATTGAAACATCCTTTACACTTAATGTATCCAACTTGTTCCACACAAGTTCTTTCCATTCACAAAACTCGTTAATATATTTCAACAAACCTTAAACATACAGTATCAATTCAAAATTATGTGGTTCTATCCCATAGGTATCCTTTAATACTCAAATACGTTATTCCCAAATACCGTTGGTGCACTTTAAAATCTTAAATCATTAGGAAATTTTTACGGGGCGATATATTCTCCCCCACTTAGGATCATTCGTCCTCGAATGAGGAGTAGAGTCCGTCCCCAAACACTTAACATGACTCGTTTCTTCTTCCACACATCTTAAGCTCCCAAATTTGACTAACATCCAAATTTTTCAGAAATTTCGGCAGAGTCTGCTTTTAAATTGTGCCTAACCACCTACCAGAGGACCACCAAAACAACTCCTAACAACAGATCCACAACTCAACAAAGTATCATGATATATATCAACATCACTAATCTTAACATTACAGGAATTATATTATCAAGAGTGATATCTGGACATGAACTGCACATTTTTAAATTATAAGGCCTAGAAAGTACCTTTCAAATCAAAACCAATTGCTATATAATTAAGCAAAAATATTTTCTTTCCACAACACTTTCGGCCTTCAAGGTGACCTTCTCGACTTACAGACTTTCCATAACACATTGACGTAGGCAATCCCAACTTCCAGACTTATGTAACAAAGATGACAATTAGGTACCTCTCATAAGCTAACTATCCATTAACTTCACCTTCAATAACCTCTACCGGAACGATATACAAAGGATTTCCAATTACTTCCTTAGACATAGACACCTGAAACACCGGGTACACGGAGGATAATAATAGGGAAACATCATACTCATAGTTTGGCCTATTTCCTTCAAGATTTTATAAGGCCTAATGTGACTACACATACTTTACCTTCCTTAACAATTCACCCAATATATTCATAGAGAAAATCTTGAGAATAACCCGTTCACTTTCTTCAACTCTAAATCACTACGCCAAACACCCAAACTAAACCTTTGGCGACCTCTAACAATTACTCTGAGATGTGCTAGCTTTAATATTACCATAAAAATTCCTATCCAATATGTTTGTTCACTGAATGACGCTTCTTCTTTGACATATTTAACCCTTCAACCCCCATAGGTTACTATAAATATGAACAACGAGGTTCGAGATTAGGCTGGAATTGTTTTCCAGATTCCATTAATGTGCTGAGCAGAGCATCTTAGGAGGTTATATGCTAAGAGACATGAAGGATACTACCAATAGTGCTGACATGGTTAATCATTATGATGATATCATTTATTCGACACATGAGACATAGAGTTGCCTAGTAGGCATTGATAATGTAGGGACCATGTTCATGATTCTGAGATTTAAAAAAATAAATCATTTTAGACATGTGACATATGGGAGGCATGGTCGGGAGGATAAAGACATTAGCGTCAGTTATTCTTGGAAGACTAAGAGTCATGAAAAGGGCATCAACAATTGTTTCATTCAATATGTGCCTTGTTCGGCAATAGTAGGCCTCAAATAGAAATAGCCAAGTACGTGATACCAGTCGCCTCTTGGAATGTAGGGAAAATCAGTTTATCTCATAATGAGAATATTATGGCACCCTGAATGTGATATGGGTTTCAAAATACATGTAGTTGCATTACACTCTTAACAGTATTTGACACAGGGAATCTATGCCACAAGCCTATGAGGTTGAAAAAGAGGCTGAACACTTGTGAGATTATTATCATTCTGACAACTTAACCCTTCACAATAGTTGATCCTATATGAGAGGAATAGAGATACAACAAACTTGTCTTTCAATTCAATATGCTCATCATAAGGCTAATTAACTTTCAACCTCACACAAGTGAAATCATGTAGCTAGGACATCTTAATATTGGGATGAAATCATGTATTGGTTAGAGAGAATGAACACTTTGCTATGAGCTAGACATGTTTTTGCCATAACAACTCTCAAGCTGCAATACTAGGCCAACTCATGGGCAACTACAATTCTAGGAACAATGTGATTTACTCACTGAGGTATGCTCTAGGTGGACATGAAAGTTATATTGAGATGGGCGAACAAAAGTTCTTCTTGTGACGAATTTGTGAAATTTTCAAATTTCCTAGAAACTTTATGCAGAGAAGTGACCCCTTTCAATTTACATGTGCACATGTGATAGGTATTGAGATATGGCTCTTATGTTATAAACAGTGAAAAGGATTCATGATACTATTCATAAAGAAGTAACGTGACTGTTCCAACCATAGGAGCCACATACACCGGAGAGAAAAAGAGTGGCTCAAGAAGGACCTCAACACTAGGCTGCTTTACATTAGATTTGATACCGCATAAGTAAAATTTATGACTGTGCATGCATAAGCACAAGTGAGCAGATGTTATCCATTTGAATCAAAAGGTTCTGTAAGATAGTCATCAGGTATAGTCTCTTATTGAGAATTTAGGAAAGCAAGTGGGAAGTATTAATACTAGAGTTATAACTCAATTCAAGGACATAATTATAGAGCTCAATTCCTCAAGAGGTTGTAAATAAGAGAATTGTGATCAAGAGGCTTCACGAATACTGTGTCTCGTTCAAAGAGTAGGTACATGCAATATTTTGTGATTCAACATTTTGGTTACGACCATATTTATAAGGCTCTTCAATATGGATGCACATATACAACAAGGAAAAATAATACGGTATTCATAATGATGTACTTAGGAGTGACTTATTTGATGACTTTAGATTGATAGGGGAGTACCTTAATTGAAGCCCCTCTACTCCACATCCAAAACATACATTAGTACCATAGTGACATACCCCTGAATGACATCTCATACACTTCACACAATGAGGATGGGGTCCGCTAAACTAACTCACCTCACTTACCTGATATTTACCCTTTTCGCATACATCATAAGCATTCCCCTTAGTCTTCCTCCAAACCTTCATGGCGGGAGTAACAATCGCAGCAACAGCTCGTTGTATGGACTTTTGGAATTGCCCAAATCTACCACCCCTAGCATACTTCTAAGCATACTCACAACATGATGCCAAATGTTCCTTCCCGCATATCAGGTAGACCGGGATGGGTGCACCCAACCTAGGGCATTTGTTCTTCTTATGCCCCCTCTTTCCACAACCATAACATATTTCAAGAGTGACCCAACATAAACCCGAGCGACTTTTCTTTCATATCAAACATTCTGGCTCATTGATGCCAATATCTTTCATTTCTTAGGTGCTCTCACCACATAATCTGGTGGCGTGGTGACACTAAACACTTCCCCTAGCAATTGGTTCTTTCATTCCCTCCTCGATGCCTCAAACTTGTGGTTTACTCATATGAAAAATGAGACATGACGAGGAATTTAGCTTCCTATCTTTAGCTCTATCGCACGATATGGAGTACCAAAGAAGTGTGAAATTCCAAAATGCCCAAGAAGCCTCCTCATTATAGATGTGGTCAACAACACACCGATAAGAAGGACTCTACTAGACACGGCTCCGAGACATCCTAGAACATTTTAAAACCTTAGGCTCTGATACCAAGTTTGTCACGCCCCAAACTCGGGGAGCGCGACCGGCGCTCAACCGAGTGAACTTGGTCAAGCAAGCCTGTTAGATTTCCTTCTATCCAAACTCATCTATGAATAAAGAGGAGATGTACTCCATTAATGAAACATTAAAAAGATTTCATTTCCCTTAGCAACTTCATTCATAATTTCCAAAATATTACGAGTTTATAGGATTAATGAAAAACATGATTTTCAAATACCAACATTTCTAATTCAATTCCCCACATTAAATAGCACCCACAACTTGTCTACGGAGCCTCTAAGTACAATAGAAGAGAAATATGAAAAAGTCGGCAACAAGGCCCCGGCTATACCTCAACCACAAAGTACCTGAGAAACAAAAGATACATGACCCCGCAATGAAGTGGGGCTCACCAAGTCAGCTAAAGAGAGTGTACCACTATCACTGATCAATGCCGCCTGCTGTAGAACTACTTGCATCCATTAAAGATGCAGTGCCCCCAGCAAAAGGGACGTTAGTACCGTCCAATAGCACTAGTATGTAAAGCTAAAAGTCCTCTTTTAAAATAGAATTCCCATATAAGAAAAGGCATCACATAGAAACAGCAAGTCATGATCAACAATATCCAAATATTCAGTTAAAACATAATAATTTTCAAAATACGAACTTCGTATACAATTTTTGTGGTTGGGAGATCATTAGCACCGATATACCACTGTTCACAATATCAATGTTCACAATATCACTGTTCACAATACCAATGGTCACAATACCAATATTCACAATATAATAGTTCACAATACCAATGTTCACAATACCAATGCCACCGTACTTTTAGCACGGAGTCCGATCACAACCCGATCGGCTAGGCCATCTCATTAGAGACATCAACCACAATCACTATGAATACCAATACCACCGTAATTTTAGCACAGAGTCCGATCATGACCCGACCGGCTAGGCTATCTCATTAGAGACATCAACCACAATTACTATAAATACAAATACCACCGTAATTTTAGCACGAAGTCCGATCACGACGCGATCGGCTAGGCTGTCTTATTTGATGACATCAACCAAAATCACAATTTTAATTACAATTTCTAGCACAATCACCACCATGTGTGCGGCATGGTATCCGATCACGACCCGACCGGCTAGGCTGTCTTATTCGAGACATCAACCCTTTTATATCAATCAATCTTATCCCAATTAAGAGGAATAAATTTATCACATCAATCTCATCCCAAATAAGGGGAATAATTCACAAAAATAACATAGGTGCAAATGTATTTACCTCATCATCTTCCACATTGTATAAATCTCCACTAGTATTTTCAACCAATAAAAACAACAATATTTCCTTGGCTCTTTTGGCCATTCACAAGATTCTTTATTCAAGGCACGGTGGCCATATTTGTTATTCCACACTTTCATTTCTTCCCTCTCATGTATCATTATCATAAATATCAACATACATATAATATTCCGTAAATCACAACTTCAAGTTCATTAGAAATGAACAATTTAAGCACAATAGATTTCTTTCCGAGAAATGGAGTAAAATAATTGGCAATTGATGCGCAAGTTTAAATCATCAACAAATAACGCACCATTTATTCTTGACATATTTCCCCCAAAAAGGGCAATACACAATTTTCACTCACGAATATGTAAGAACGCAAAACACATTGAAAATACTCACAAATCATAGCGTCTGTTAAAATAGCCACATATAGGCATGATTTGAGTTTATAATTCTATTTTCGAAGTCAACTCGGAATAGTTGAATCAAGCCTTATTTCATAACCTTTCTCACATCATTTCATTTCATTGGCACCATTGGCCACAAGTATAACTTTCACTCTTGGCACATTGGCCACACTTTATGTCCACAATTCACTTATTTTACTTCCAACCATCTTTATAGGTTATCAACAGTAAGGCATTTCCAATCAAGACTTTAGGTACACATATGAGCAATTAAGAGTCTTAAAAATATTGAGATTTATCTCACACAATTTGGCATACTAGCTTTCATTGAAACACGACTCAAAGCCATAACATTTTAATATGCAACCCATACTTTGAAACTTACGGAAACATTATGGAATTCAATTCCAAGATAGAAAGTTTAGCCAACATACCTCACTTTGAGCTTTTACTACAACGTTCCGGAAATTCTAGCAATCCCAATCTATTTTGAGACATAACAAAATTGAACACAAATTAGGAAGATATTCATGATTTCAACTCATTTGAGCATTTTATCAAACATCTAGTAGGCATGAATCTATACATCTCTTAACCATAGAATTAGTTTATCCAAATACTACCATTTACCAACAATTTATCCCACCATCATTCTTAAACAATTCTTAACTTCCAACATCACATACATGACCATCCATCCACACCCAACCAATAAAATTTCATCAAATAATCACCTTTACATCTCTACAATGGTTATGTACTTAAATTGGGAACTTATGGCTTCCAATCGCCATACCCTAAGTTATAACACATCTTCCATACATAAATAATCCCCATATATTAGTTAGAGATGGTAGACATACCTCTTGTAGTGAGACTCATGAAAATCCCAACTTGTAATGTTCTTGATCAATTTGGGGATTTAAATGGAAATCTGTGGATCTTCAAGATTAATCGTAGTTAATACAAGTGTTTAGGAGTAGTAATCAACTCAAAATTACACCAAAAACATTACCTTGGTTCATGGGAGGGAGGTGTTGGGCGGATTCCCCTTGATATACAAGCCCTAGCTCAAAGAAATGACTTGGGGGTATTTAATGGGTTCCTACGTGTGCGGCCGTGCTCCTGGGCAAGTGGCCACGCATCTGGCCGTGCATCTGAGGCAGAAACTCTCAAATATGCGCGGCCACGCATCTAGGCGCACATATGACACAGGTCCAGTAAAATGGACATAACCTTCTGTATACATATCCAAATGATGAACCGTTTGATTCGTTGGAAACTAGACCCAAAGGGATTTAATTGGATAGCTAGATCAATACCTAAGTCATTATATTGAGGGAGTTCTATTCATTTGAAGTTTGGTCTTGTGCTAATTGAAACATCCTTTACACTTAATGTATCCAACTTGTTACACACAAGTTCTTGCCATTCACAAAACTCCTTAGTATGTTCCAACACACCTTAAACATACATTATCAATTCAAAATCATGCGGCTCTATCCCATAGGTCTCCTTTAATACTCAAATACGGTATTCCCAAATACCGTTGGTGCACTTAAAAATCTTAAATCATTAGGAAATTTTTACGGGGCGTTACAGTAAGCAATTACTTTTCCTGGTCTTTCTTTCCCCTTGTTGCATACATACTTAGCTTATCTTAGTCCCCACGCATGCTGGAATTTTTTTTTTTTGCAACTCATATCATTTCGACCATTACTTTTGGTTTCACTTTCCGCTCATTAGCCACGATAGGTGCCAGACCACTTTCTTATGGAGCGCATACAATGTTGTAGTGAGACTGCTATAAGAAGACCATTTCTTATTTAAGTTACTATGTTTAGACTTGCTCGTAACTCTACTAGACTTGCTCATAACTCGTGAGACCTAAACAACCTAGTGCTATGATACTAACAGTCTCATACGTGGAACAATCTAAATAACTGAAGTCAAAATAGCGATAAAATTCAAAACCATCCCAAATTCTGGTGTCATCGAGTACATGAGCTCTATAGAATATTAAGTACAAAATATGAAAAAATATAATATTAATTGGACGACTAAATAGTAATAACATGAAATAAGAAAAGGGACTTCAAGGCCTGCGAATAGAACATCAGTGCTACCTCAAAATCTCCACGTCAATACGGATAACATCTCTCTAGCAATCGCTACCAGCAACACCTGGATCTGCATATAGAGTGCAGAGTATAGTATGAGTACAACCGGCCTCATGTACTCAATAAGTAAAAAGTCTAACCTCGATCTAAAAGTAGTGACGAGATTTGGCAAGGCCTATTACTCTCTCTCCAACGGTCAACAATAATAATAAAGACATAATAATGGTAAAAGGAAAAGCATCTCAATTATATCAGTTTCATCTTTATCACAAGAAAAGGAAAATAAACATGCTTTCCAAATATATTAGTCAAGGAATCAATTTTAAAGACATCAAATATAAAATAGCAAGAGGAAATACAACTATATGCCTGCATAAACTCATCAACATCACAATTTAAATCTTCAAGTAAACACAATCCCAGCATATACATAGTACCTGGCATGAGTACCCCTCAATCATCACGCATACACACTCAGCACTGTACGGGTGCCTGACATAAGCCCCTTACTAAGCACGTATCAAGTGCCTTCACTCACAAGGCCCAAAGTAACATAGGTTATCACCTGACTCTAGAAGAGCGGATCCTAGCCCAAGTGCTAATCGGATCAAAAGCCAATGATCATCATAAGCTTTCGCGGGACTTTATCGTAAGCTTTCTTTAGCTCAATGAACACCATATGCAAGTTCTTTTTCTTTACCATGTATTGCTCCACCAACCTCCTCACAAGGTGAATGGCTTCCGTAGTTGACTGTCCAGGCATGAAACCAAACTAGTTTTCAGAAATTAACACACTCCTCCTCATCCTCCCTTTTATCACCCTCTCCCAAACTTTCATCGTATGGCTTAGCAACTTGATACCTCTATAGTTGTTGCAGTTTTGGATATCCTCCCTTATTTTTGTACATCGGAATCATCATACTCCACCTCCACTCCTCATGCATCTTCTTCGTCATAAAAATGACATTCAACAACCTAGAGAGCCATTCCAAGCCTGTCTTACCCGCGCTCTTCCAGAATTCAATAGGGATATCGTCTGGCCCGGTCGCTCTACCCCTACTCATTTTATGTATAGCCCCTTTGACCTATCCCACTCTCATGCATCTACAGTACCCAAAATCTCGACGCTGCTCCGAGTACTCCAAATCGCCCAACATAATGCTCTTATCTCCCTCTTCATTCAAGAGTTTATGGAATTAAAACTGCCATCTTCGCCTGATCTATGCCTCATCCAACAAAACACTACCTTCCTCGTCTTTTATGCACATTACTTGGTCCAGATCACGGGCCTTCCTTTCTCTCACTTTTTCCAGCTTGTACAACTTCTTGTCCTCGCCTTAGTCTCCAAGCTCTTCATATAAATGACCGAACGCCGCGGTCTTAGCCGCAGTAACTGCTAACATCACCTCCTTCTTAACTTTCTTATACCATTGTTTGTTTGCCCTCTTCTCCACCTCATCCATGGTCTCTACAAGCTTCAAATATGCCATATTCTTGTCCTCCACTTTCCCTTGAACATCTTTGTTCCACCACCAATCCCTTTTATGGACACCAGAGAAACCCTTCGAGACCCCTAACACCTATCTCGCCGCCTCTCAAATCAACAAAGAATCACAGTTTAATTATCAAGTATAAATAATCTCAGTACGTTCATAGTGCCTGGCATAAAGTAACCCTGAATCAAACTTTAAGAACGCTCATGGTTCCTGGCTCAAAGCCCATGGACCCCATACAAAAATATATACACATACACATACACATACACACACTCAATATTGTATGGGTACCTGACACAAGTCCCTCACCAAGCATATATATGACCCTATGCCTGTGCCCACGATTAATACCTGACTCCAGAGGGGTGGGTCTTTACCCAAGAGGTGACCGGATCTATGTCAACAATCAATATCACGTAGCCCAATATGGATCATAGGGCATGCGTCACCTCATAATCAATACTACTCAGCCCAACATGGGGCCCATCACACGTGTCACCTCATTATCAGTATTAAATCGTCTTTATGGCCCAAGATCAGTCATTAATCTGCTCAAGTCTCCATACGCCACCACTCCATAGAAACATAATTCAATATACCACATGGAATATACCAACATACTACAATTCAATTTAAACTCGTGTCATGCACAAGGACACCAACAACATGTGAGATAACATATCAAAAGTGTACGGAGACCGAGATATAACATGCGTATATAATATCATGACTAAAAAGTATGATTACGACTAAGGCAAATCATTCAACATAGAAAACATAGCCCTATCATGCCCCAACAAGTAAGCAAATGTCCTAGGCATGAATTCTAACCTGAATGATAGCTCACATTGTCATACAAATGGAGAAAACATGACATTGAAGAAGCATGATTGCAAAATAAGACATATAATGACCTAAGAACCACAAGAATAATGAATAACCACGGCGCACACATATACACTCGTCACCTCGCATATATGTCACCCCTAACATATAACAAATACCATAGACCATAGGAAAATTACCCTCAAATCTATCTGGAATGAGTTGAGCAAGTTTCTTAAATATTGTTCATCGTGATCACGGAGCTTCTTGGTCACGATCACGAAGGGTAAAATTATGCTGGGAATTTTGTGAACCACGATTGCAAAGAAGGACGACTAGCAAATCTTTAAATCATCCAATTTTGGGATTTTGAGTTTATTTCTTCACTTTTGGAGTTCTTGGAGCACAAGTAACGCGATTTTGGAGGAGTTAAACACCAAATCATGAGGGTAAGTAATTTTAGTATATATTTTTTCCATGTATTATTATGCCTTAATGAAGAATTTGAAGAGAAAAAATTGGGGTTTTTTTATTTGAACTTAAGAGAATAAATTGTGATTTTGAACATGAAATTGAGGTTGGATTTGGAAACCAATTATATATATGGACTTGTATCCTAATGGGCATTCTGGATTTATGAGTTTTGTTGTGTTCCGGGGTGCGGGCCGGGTAGACTTTGAGTATTTGATTAAATATTTGACCTTTATCATTTGGGTTTGATTCCTATGGCACTATTGGATGTTATTGAGTTGTTTTTGGCTAGTATCGAGCCGTTCGGAGGTCGATTCGTGTAACGACCTGACTTGTCATTTTAAGAATTTACACCCTGTTCAATGACTTAAGGTCTCGAGCAGCTTCGCAATATGTATTATGACCTACGGGTGTGGTCGAGTTTGATTTACTAAAGATTCGGAATTAAATTAAACGAACAATCCTTAATTTGAAGCTTAAATGGAAAGAGTTGACCGGAGAGTTGACTTTTGAGAAAACGACTCTGGAATGGAATTTTGTTGATGTCAATAGCTCTGTATGGTGATTTTGGACTTAGCAGCGTGTCGGGAAAATTATTTGGAGGTCTGTAGTGGAATTAAGCTTGAAATGCCGAAAGTTAAATTTTTGGAAAGTTTGATCGGGGGTTGACTTTTTGATATCGAGGTCGGAATCCGATTTTGGAAATTTGAATAGGTCTGTTATGTCATTTATAACTTGTGTGCAAAATTTGAAGTCATTCCGGATTGATTTGATATGTTTCGGCACAAGATATAGAATTTGAAAGTTCAAAGTTCATAGATTTTGATTTGAGGTGCGATTCATTATTTTGATATTGTTTGATGTGATTTGAGGCTTCGAGTAGGTCCGTGTTATATTATGAAATTTATTGGTATGTTCGGACGGGGTCCCGAGGGCCTCGGGTGAGTTTCAGATGCTTAACGGATCAAATTTGGATTTGGAGGAGGAGCTGAAGCAGCTGGGCTGCTGGTGTGATCGCACCTGCGTGAAAAAGGGCCACAGGTGTGAGCTCGCGGATGCGAGAAATGAGTCACGGAAGCGGAAAATTTATGGGCTGGCCAGGCACCGCGGGTGCGAAAAATTTGCCGCGGATGCGAAGGCCGCGGGGTGCGAAATATTTGCCGCGGATGCGAAGGCACGCGGGCGCGAAAAATTGGCCGCGGATGCGAAGGCCGCGGGTGTGAAAAAATTTGCCGCGGATGCGAAAGCCGCGGGTGCGGAAAATTTACCGCAGGTGCGAAGCCGCAGGTGCGAAGAAATCACCGCGGATGCGAAAACCCCTGGGCAATACAAAAAACAGAGGGGTTCCGAGCTTTTGCCATTTTTGGGCATTTCAAGCTCGGGTTGGGCGATTTTTTAGCAAGGTTTTCACGGAAAAACTTGCGGTAAGTCCCTTGTGATTATTTCTACTCCATAATATTGCATTATCATCGAATAATTCGATTATATTACATATTTTTGAGGTGTAAATCGGGGGTTTGAACTTAGGGATTTGAAAACGAAAAATTAAGATTTGGAGGTCGAGTTGTTATTGGAATTTGATAAAATTGGTATGGTTGAACTCGTATCGGAATGGGTGTTCGAATTTCTTGAAAATTTTGTCGGGTTCCGAGGGGAGGGTCCCTCATTGACTTTTGTTGACTTTTTGGAATAAAATTTTATGTCGACGCATTATTATTCGGAATTGTTTCCGATGAATTTTAATGAAGTTAGACAATTAATTTGAATAGATTTGAGCTGTCCAGAGGTCAATTCAAGCAAGAAGGCTATTTTGGAATATCGGCCTAACTTCAAAAAGGTAAGTGTCTTGCTTAACCTCGAGTGGGAGAATTACCCCATAGGCATTGAGTCTTATGTGCCATTTGTAAAATGTGAAAAGCCGTGTACGAGAGGTGACGAGTACGTACTCGGGATTATACGTGCAAAAATTCATTGAATTAAAGTCTTAGGCATTTTTGTGTAGTAAATTGGGAAATTGTGGAAAATTATTAAATCATCTGTTTGCCATGCATAAATCCTTATTGTTGAATTTGTTTTTATATGATAATTTGATGTGATTGTTACTTGAAATATTTATGAAATTTCGTGAGTATTGTTGGTTTAATATTTCTTGAAAATTAATTCCAATATGAATTTTCCTCTGCAAATAATTAATTAAATGAGCTTAAGAAGAGGTGTTTATATAATTATTGAAAATTTGAATTTAATGAAGACTTTGCTTTATGTTGAATAATTTCTATCTCCATTGATTGTTTTTGGGTGTTATATACATTGTGTGGAGCCTTGGGTTATTTGTTGTGAAATTAATTGATTTTGTCATATCTTTTGAATTTGGTTGTGGCCATTGGGCAAATTGTGATATGAATTGATTTTATTATGTTGCTGTGATAATTTTCCGTGTAAATTGTTGTGTTGTGTGAGTTGTTATTTTGGGGAGATAAGGGTGGCATTTCACCGTTGATATTATATGGTTATAAGGGTGGCATTTCACTGTTGTGTTTGTTGGAATATTGTCTGGACGGAGCGATAAGGGTGGCTGTAGGAACGATAAGGGTGGCTATTGGTATTGTCTGGGCGGAGCGATAAGGGTGGCTATAGGAGCGATAAGGGTGGCAATAGGAGCGATAAGGGTTGCTATTGTCAGGGATGATATGTGATGATGTGGGTTTGTGGTGTTGACAATTTTTATGTGATGTTGGGATTTTTTTGTGTTTATTTTTATACCTTGTGCAACTTGTCTTGTTATCAGTAAGTTAATAATAATCTAATTTATGTTGAAATTAGGAGCCTGTGGCTATTTTCAGGCGGTTTATAAAATGAAACGTGGGCACGAGGTGCCGTGATTTGTGATATGAAATGGGGATATTGGCACGTGAATTGTCAGTGCAGTTGTGATATAAAACGTCGGCACGAGGTGCTGTGATGAAATGATAATGATATTTGGCACGTGAATTGTCCGTGCAGTTGTGATATGAAATGAGGACACGAGGTGCCGGGCAGATATGATAATTTAATTATGGGCATGAGGTGCCGTTGAAATATGAAAATGGGCTGAGACCCGTATTTACGAAAAATATGAAAATAGGCTGAGACCCGTATTTTGATGATTTTGAAATGAGGTGTCACATGATGACTTTTTAATTGAAAGAATTATATTCAAAATATTTATTTAGAAGGATTTTACTTAGAAAGTATTATATAAAAGAATTGTATTTTGAAAGATATTTATTTGAGGAAATTGTATTTGAAAAGATTTATTGAAAGAAATATATTTGAAAAATAATTATTTGAGAAAAATTATATTTGAAAGAGAGTTATCTGGAAGAACTATGTGAAAGACATTTATTTGAAGGGCTTGATTTAATTGGGTGTAATTGTGTTTATTAATTGTTGAGTGATATTAATGGTATTTTTTTAGTCTATTGGGCATATCACTGGTTGTTTTATCCTGCCTTTATGATTATTTGTTTTCTATTATTTTGTATATTATATTGCACAGGTTATTAGACTGGTAAGTATCTTGACTGTACCTCGTCTCTACTCCATTGAGGTTAGTCTTGATACTTACTGGGCACCGCTGTGGTGTGCTCACTCTACACTTCTGCACATTTTTGTGCAGAGCCAGGTATTGAAGATAACGGACTTGAGCAGAGTTAAAGCGGGATCATAAGGATTCAAGGTAGAGCTGCTTGGTTGTCGCAGTCCCTTGGAGTCTTTTCATTTCATTGTACTGTTAATTTGTAATCAAACAGTATTGTATATTCGGTCCTCGTGATCATTCTATGTCTTCAATTAGAGTTCGTGAATCAGTACTACCAGTCTTGGGAGGTTGTATATTGTAATTATTTTCGCTGTTAGTTTTGATTATTTATTTAATTCAAAAAAAATGGCTTAAAAAATGCAATGGAAATCGGCTTAGCTAGTCTTAGAGACTAGGTGCCATCACGACTCCTGTGGTGGGATTTTGGGTCGTGACAAGTTGGTATCGGAGCTCTAGGTTCATAGGTTCTACGAGTCACAAACGAGTCTAGTAGAGTCTTGCGGATCGGTACGGAGACATCTGTACTTATCTTTGAGAGGCTATAGAACTGTTAGGAAATTTCCATTTCTTTCATTCTTATCGTGCGGAATTTGTTGAATTTTGAATTTGAACCTTTGTATCTCCATTCTCTCACAGATGGTGAGGACACGTGCTACTGGGTTAGTTGAGCAGGTATCCGCACATACTGTTAGGGCTGCAAGAGGCCGGGGCTGAGGTAGAGGTCGAGGAAGGGTACGTGTTGTGACTAGAGCACCTGTCAGAACAACAGTTGAGGAGTCACTAGTAGCTCCAGTTGGGGGACAGGTACCAGAAGCACATGTTGTTACCCTCGGACTTCAGGAGACCTTAGCACAGTTCCTGAGTATGTTTAGTACATTAACTCGGGCGGGATTGATCTTTGTTGCACCAAATATTTCGCAGATTGGGGGAGTAGATCAGACTCCTACCATAATTCCAGAGCGGCAGGTTCACATTGGTCAGGTTCCGGGTGCAATACTGGTACAACCTGTTATTCTAGTTCGGCCTGAGGTCAGGCCCGAGGCATCAGAAGAAGAACAAAAGAGACTTAAAAGGTTTAAGAGGTATAGTCCACCTACTTTCAGTGGCACAGCTACAGAGGATGCCCAAGAATTTCTAGAAAATTGTCACCGTATTCTCCGCACCATGGGTATTGTGGAGGTGAGTGGAGTTGCCTTTACTACATTTCAACTGTCAGGCGCAGCGTATCGGTGGTGGCAAATCTATGAAGAATGTAGACCATCTGATGCAACACCACCAACTTGGGCTCAATTTTCGGAAATGTTCATGAAAGAGTTTGTTCCCCAGACTCTCAGAGATGCGTAGCGCACAGAGTTTGAACGGTTGCATCAGGGCACTATGACAGTGTCAGAATATGCTATCAGGTTCAGTGAGTTAGCCCGTCATGCACCGATCTTGGTTCCTACAATCAGAGAGCGGGTCCACAGATTCATTGAGGGGCTCGATTATGATATTAAAATATGCATGGCTCGAGAATTGCAAACTGATACTCTATTTCAACTAGTAGTGGAGATTGCAAGGAAGATTGAGGGTGTTTTAGGCAAGGAAAGGGAGCCTAAGGAGGCCAAAAGGTCTCGAAGATCTGGAGGGTTCAGTAGGTTTTGCTCTTCAGCTAGAACCCTTTATAGCGGAGGCTTGAGCAGTCGGTCAGCTCAGTCCGCACATCAGATTACTCGGGGTGCTCCAATTTATAGTGCATCACCGATACGAGATTCTTACAGTGGTTATTCCAGTTATCTGGCACAGACTCAGTACGAGCAGCCGTGACCTCAGAGGGGTTGTTATGAGTGTGGTGATACTAGGCATATCATGAGAGATTGTCCCAGACTTGGGAGGGGTGGATTTCATCAGAACACTCCAGCTACAAGCTTTATTCCAGCTAATACTCCACATGCACAGTCAGCTAGAGGTGGAGGACAGGCGGGTAGTGGGCACCTAAGAGGTGGAGACCAGACCCACTGATATAATCACTATGATTTGGCTGGGGCCAATACACCAGATGGTGTCGTTGCAGGCACGATCCTGATTTTTATTATAAAAGGATATTTTCCTTAATTTGATTTGGTTCTGAATAATGAGGCGAGTCCTCCTATTATGCTCCACTTATGGTGAGCTTCGTAAATTTGTGACCCACTTATATGTTTATCCCTGTTGGGAGATTTAAAGATGTGAGTCTGCGTCTGTTATTTTATTTTTGTACACTATTGAGGGCTATAAGTCCAAAAATAATCTTTATTATTCATTACAGTGGGTTTAATGTATTTCGGAATAATTGATTCTAATTTTTATGAATTATACGCCCTACCGGTAGGGGGGTTCATTATATGTTGTGAAAATTATTTATGAAATGTATTGAAAGGAAGAAATAAAGGAAATTGAAAATTTCAGTTGGCACAATGTGCAACATAATTGTGATTCGGATTTGAGGACGAGATCCTCGCATTTTTACATGATGTGAAATATTTAAATTGGGTTGCAAGCTGCGATGGAAGTTATATAAGGACGAGGTCCTTGTGGTGAAATATTTATGAGTTTAAAATTCTCCCTTGTGAAATTTAATTTGTGCAATAATATTAATAGGGAGTCATATCGGTTAGGCTTATTTGATAATGCTTGTATATTTTCTGTTCATATTCAGCCATTTTTGTAATGTAAATATTGAGTTTTAGCCTATGAGGTGAGTGCCCATGTGATATTAAATGTGACTCATTAATCCGAGTAAGTAATCATGAGGTCTTCATGCCTCACATTCCGTTGTCAGTGTTGTGAAAATTCAAAATGAGGTGGTGGTTAATATGAGATTAATTGATGATGCTGGAATTAATTATGAACAGCTTTTAAGACCAGAGATGTGGTGATGAGCATACATATGATATGCTTCATGTCCTGATATCATTATGGTAATGCAGTGCTTGTGATGCCAAGATTAATGTTATTGATATATACCCTGTGGTATTTTGTTGGGTTGTGGATATGTTGTTAGGAGTTGTTTGGGTGTTACTCCGGCAGGTGGATAGGCCCAATTACAGGGGAGACTCTGCCAAAATTTTCTGAAAAAAAAAATTGGGAGTTAGAAAAATTTGGGGGATTGAGATATGTGAAAGAAGAGATAAGTTATGTTGTGTGTTTGAGGGCGAATGATCCTAAGCGGGGAAGAATGAAATACCCCAGAAAAGTTGATGTGTGCATAGGCATGAGTTGCTATAGCCAGTTGAGAGTAATACCGTGCGTCGAAGTGAAAATCAGGTATTTTGGAAATGAATGGAGAGTTAGGGATTTTTTTCTCTAAAGCTTATAAGAATGGAGAAAAGAAATAATCTCAATTGAGATGGTGTTGTCGGAACCGTGCTAAATTGCGGGAATGTAAAATCACTCACTAGTATATGTGCAAGAATATACTCAGTAATTTAAAGTCATTAGAAAGATTCTTAGCACGTTTGAGGACGAACGTTTGTTTAAGAGGTGGAGAATGTAACGACTCGACTTGTCGTTTTAAGAATTTACGCCCCGTTCAATGACTTAAGGTCTCGAGCAGCTTCGCAATATGTATTATGACCTGCGGGTGTGGTCGAGTTTGATTTACTAAAGATTCGGAATTAAATTAAACGAACAATCCTTAATTTGAAGCTTAAATGGAAAGAGTTGACCAGAAAGTTGACTTTTGAGAAAACGATTTCGGAATGGAATTTTGATGATGTCAATAGCTCCGTATGGTGATTTTGGACTTAGCAGCGTGTCGAAAAAATTATTTTGGAGGTCTATAGTGGAATTAAGCTTGAAATGCCGAAAGTTAAATTTTTGGGAAGTTTGACCGGGGGGTTGACTTTTTGATATCGAGGTCGGAATCCGATTCTGAAAATTTGAATAGGTCCGTTATGCCATTTATGACTTGTGTGCAAAATTTGAAGTCATTCCAGATTGATTTGATATGTTTCGGTACAAGATATAGAATTTGAAAGTTCAAAGTTCATAGATTTTGATTTGAGGTGTGATTCATCGTTTTGATATTGTTTGATGTGATTTGAGGCCTCGAGTAGGTCTGTGTTATGTTATGGAATTTGTTTGTATGTTCCAATAGGGTCCCGAGGGCCTCGGGTGAGTTTCGGATGCTTAACGGATCGAATTTGGATTTGGAGGAGGAGCTGAAGCAGCTGGACTGCTGGTGTGATCACACCTTCGCGAAAAAGGGCCGCAGGTGTGAGCTCGCGGATGCGATAAATGAGTCGCGGAAGAGGAAAATTTATGGGCTGGCCAGGCACCGCGGGTGCGAAAAATTTGCCGCGGATGCGAAGGCCACGGGTGCGAAAAATTGGCCGCGGATGCGAAGACTGCGGGTGCGAAAAAATTTGCCGCGGGTGCGGAAAATTTACCGCAGGTGCGAAGAAATCACCGCGGATGCGAAAACCTCTGGGCAAATCAAAAACAGAGGGGTTCCGAGCTTTTGCCATTTTTGGGCATTTCAAGCTCGGGTTGGGCGATTTTTGAGCAAGGTTTTCATGGGAAAACTTGAGGTAAGTCCCTTGTGATCATTTCTACTCCATAATATTGCATTATCATCGAATAATCCGATTAGATTACATGTTTTTGAGGTGTAAATCGGGGGTTTGAACTTAGGGATTTGAAAACGAAAAATTAAGATTTGGAGGTCGAGTTGTTATTGGAATTCGATAAAATTGGTATGGTTGAACTCGTATTGGAATGGGTGTTCGAATTTCATGAAAATTTTGTCAGGTTCCGAGGGGCGGGCCTGCGTTGACTTTTTGGAATAAAATTTTATGTCGACGCATTATTATCCGAAATTGTTTTTGATGAATTTTAATGAAGTTATACAATTAATTTGGATAGATTTGAGCTGTCCAGAGGTCAATTCAAGCAAGAAGACTATTTTGGAATATCAGCCTAACTTCAAAAAGGTAAGTGTCTTGCTTAACCTCGAATGGGGGAATTATCCCTTAGACATTGAGTCTTATGTGCCATTTGTAAAATGTTAAAAGCCGTGTACGCGAGGTAACGAGTACGTACTCGGGATTATACGTGCAAAAATTCATTGAATTAAAGTCTTAGGCATTTTTGTGTAGTAAATAGAGAAATTGTGAAAAATTATTAAATCATCTGTTTGACATGCCTAAATCCTTATTGTTGAATTTGTTTTTATATGATAATTTGATGTGATTGTTACTTGAAATATTTATGAAATTTCGTGAGTATTGTTGGTTTAATATTTCTTGAAAATTAATTCCAATATGAATTTTCCTCTGCAAATAATTAATTAAATGAGCTTAAGAAGAGGTGTTTATATAATTATTGAAAATTTGAATTTAATGAAAACTTTGCTTTATGTTGAGTAATTTCTATCTCCATTGATTGTTTTTGGGTGTTATATACATTGTGTGGAGCCTTGGGCTATTTGTTGTGAAATTAATTGATTTTGTCATATCTTTTGAATTTTGTTGTGGCCATTGGACAAATTGTGATATGAATTGATTTTATTATGTTGCTGTGATAATTTTTCGTGTAAATTGTTGTGTTGTGTGAGTTGTTATTTTGGGGAGATAAGGGTGGTATTTCACCGTTGATATTATGTGGTTATAAGGGTGGCATTTCACTGTTGTGTTTGTTGGAATATTGTCTGGGCAGAGCGATAAGGGTGGCTATAGGAGCGATAAGGGTGGCAATAGGAGCGATAAGGGTGGCTATTGTCAGGGACGATATGTGATGATGTGGGGTTGTGGTGTTGACAATTTTCATGTGATGTTGTGATTTTCTTGTGTTTATTTTTATACCTTGTGCAACTTGTCTTGTTATTAGTAAATTAATAATAATCTGATTTATGTTGAAATTGGGAGTCTGTGGCTATTGCCAGGCGGTTTATAAAATGAAATGTGGGCACGAGGTGTCGTGAATTGTGATATGAAATGGGAATATTGGCACATGAATTGTCCGTGCAGTTGTGATATAAAACGTCGGCACGAGGTGCTGTGATGAAATGATAATAATATTTGGCACGTGAATTGTCCGTGCAGTTGTGATATGAAATGAGGACACGAGGTGCCGGGAAGATATGGTAATTTAATTATGGGCACGAGGTGCCGTTGAAATATGAAAATGGGATGAGACCCGTATTTACGAAAAATATGAAAATGGGCTGAGACCCGTATTTTGATGATTTTGAAATGAGGTGTCACATGATGACTTTTTAATTGAAAGAATTATATTCAAAATATTTATTTGGAAGGATTTTACTTAGAAAGTATTATATAAAAGAATTGTATTTTGAAAGATATTTATTTGAGGAAATTGTATTTGAAAGGATTTATTGAAAGAATTATATTTGAAAAATAATTATTTGAGAAAAATTATATTTGAAAGAGAGTTATCTGGAAGAACTATGTGAAAGACATTTATTTGAAGGGCTTGATTTAATTGGGTGTAATTGTGTTTATTAATTGTTGAGTGATATTAATGGTATTCTTGTTGTCTATTGTGCATATCACTGGTTGTTTTATCCTGCCTTTATGATTATTTGTTTCCTATTATTTTGTATATTATATTGCACAAGTTATTAGACTAGTGAGTGTCTTGACTGTACCTCGTCTCTACTCCATTGAGGTTAGTCTTGATACTTACTGGGCACCGCTGTGGTGTGCTCACTCTACACTTCTACACATTTTTGTGCAGAGCTAGGTATTGAAGATAACGGACTTGAGCAGAGTTAAAGCGGGATCGTAAGGATTCAAGGTAGAGCTGCTTGGTTGTGGCAGTCCCTTGGAGTCTTTTCATTTCATTGTACTGTTAATTTGTAATCAAACAGTATTGTATATTCGGTCCTCATGATCATTCTATGTCTTCAATTAGAGTTCGTGACTCAGTACTACCAGTCTTGGGAGGTTGTATATTGTAATTATTTTCTCTGTTAGTTTGTATTATTTATTTAATTCAAAAAAAATGGCTTAAAAAATGCAATGGAAATCGGCTTACCTAGTCTTAGAGACTAGGTGCCATCACGACTCCTGTGGTGGGATTTTGGGTCGTGACAATTCGTGTGGGAAGGCATTTTTAGAGTATTGATTTGACTTGTTTGAGGTAAGTATCTTGCTTAATCTTGTTGAGGGAATCACTTTTAGGAAATGACCTTGGTTGTCTAATTGAAATGTGTGATATGCGACTTATATGCAAGGTGACGAGTGTATATACAGGTGCTATGTATGACTCATGACCGAAGTAATCTTTAGGCTATATTATGCCTCGATTTAGATATTGTGTTTCTTGCTATCATGCTTTATATGTTTGTATGACGATGTGAACTTCGTACAGCATGATAGAGATCATATGTAGGTATTGATTCCCTGTTTGAGCATGATAAGCTATTATATGGTGTATCCGCATGATTTGAGCCATAGTTGTACATTTCGCACATGCATACACCATAGCATGTTATTTTCCTTAGTCCATGTGTATGTTATTATATATCTGTCATTCGTATACATGTGTTCTTGTATATGCTTTCTGTGTGATTGCGTGGATTGGCAGCACGTGAGTGGTTTGTGAGGGTTGAGTTATTATGACACGTGAGTGGTTTGTGAGGGTTGAGTTATTATGACATGTGAGTTGTCCATGCGGTTGTTATAATCTATGGCACGTGAGTTGTCCATGAAGTTATGGCATGTGAATTTTCCGTTCAGCATGTGGATATGGATCCATCCCCTAGGGTCACCCTCTCATGTTTCTCTCTATATTATGTACACGCAGGTTGTGAGAAATCGACGGGTTTCTAGTTGATGTGGATCTTGGTAAAATTGATCATTGGTTGCACTTTGCATCTCTTCTTTATTTGCAAACTCCTTGGATGTATACATGATTTTTATTGCATATCTTCTCTATATGCTAGCTCCAGAATGTATACATGCCCTTTTGCATATCTTCTATATATGCGGCTACTTTACTTGATGAGATGAATCACGTGTACATATCTTCTCTATATGTAGATCCATGCAACTAGACTTGTTTAAATATGTATATATTTTGTATATGCAATTGTTGATGGATTCCTTGATATTTCATGCATATCTTCTCTACATGCAATTGTTGATGGCTTACCTGATATTCCGTACATATCTTCTCTATATGCGACTAATGATGGATTACCTGATATTCCATGCATATCTTCTCTAAATGCAACTGTTGATGGACTATTTGATATTTTATGCATATCTTCTTTACATGCAAACTTCGATGATTTAATGTTGTTAGATGCATATCTTCCATATATGCTGAAATATTATAAGACGTACGCACATCTTCTCTATGTGCCCTGATTGGTGGTACCGGGACTAATACTTATATTTTGATACTTTTGTTGGGAATATGTATATGTTATTGAGTTGTACAGGTTATGTATAGTGAGTATCCTTGACCTGGAACCTCATCACTACCTCAACGAGGTTAGTCAGGATACTTACTAAGTACATGGGGTCGATTGTACTCATACTACACTTCTGTACCTTGCATGCAAATTTAGAAGTTGATTTGTTGTGGATGACCCCAACTTCCCTCCGTAGGATGTCGTGATGGCTAAGACTAGATAAGCCTAACACATGCTCATTTAATAAAGGAATTAAACTATTTAATCATTAATCATAAACTATTAAATGACATACATATCCGCAAGCGGCTAATAGTTATACATTTCCCAAAATCGATAGTAAAGAGTCATAAGCACTACTAAAACACACTAAAATTTCTAAACATAATATTGTTTTGAATTACAATTTAATAGTAGCATAATGAAGTAAGATGGTGACTCTGAGGCCTGCGAACGTCAAGTAAGTATACCTTCAATTCTCCTGCCCGTAGACGGAACTCTCAACAGCACAATCAGAATACCTGGATCTGCACAAAAATGTGCAAAAGCGTAGCATGAGTACACCACAACGGTATCCAGTAAGTATCAAGCCTAACCTCACTAGAGTAGTGACAAGGCCAAGTCAAGACACCTACTAGACATAGAAATATGTTCAAGATATACATAAGCTAACAATGGAAAGAACATCAATGTAAGACCAACGATGGAAAGATTATTGATTTACAACCAACAATGAAGTAATAGAAACATAAATGGTAGTAAGTAGTAAATGAGTAATAAAGAAACAACATAATCAGAAAATTGATGAGATGTAAATGAACTTAAATAAGGAAAAATAACAGATTACAACTCAAATAATCAAACCGCTTCCAGCGCATGGACTTACAACAAGAATTACCCTGAGACACCTCACCTCATAAACCACAAATCAAGAACCACAATTTCCAAGTCTTACACGTATGGCACCTCGCGCCCACAATAACAATCACCTTCGCACGGCAAAGCTCACGTGCTACCATATACTTTGCAACCGTGATAAATATTAATTTAGATGAACGAAAGATATATTTAGATATCATTAAACATAATAACAATCTTGAATAAGGTAGGGTGTCAAATGAAATAGTAAGTTTATTTTAGAAATCAAGTAAAGTAAAATAATATACAATATGTACGAAACAGAGTATAAGATGGAATTAGTTTAAAAATCAATAAAATTGAGTAAAAGTATTATTTTTAAACAAAGCAAAACATAAGTTAAATTAACGAATTAAATATAGAATTTATTAAAGAAAAACATGATAACAATTTTAAGTAAGGTAAACATCTAACAGGGTGATGAGTATAATTTGAGAATCCAATTATAGTGAAAGTGCGACAACCATTTAGAATAATAAGGCACCGAGTGAGATAACGAGTTCTATCTTAACAAGCACATAGAATAAAGCAAGTTAATAATTCTTTTATTTAAACCATTATGTTACCAACAACTCAACAGAATATGATATAATGACTCCACACAGTTAAATTCACATTGACAATCAATTCACCAAGTTATAACGGAGGCACATATTGTCATGTTAAAGCAACACAACAAATCACGTAGAATGCATGACTCACACAAGAAACTACAATCATTCCAACATCAATATATCAACAAATAACCTAACACAATCAAAATGCGAATGAATGATTGAAGGAAGAACAATGACCGTTCAAATCAAACAAGTTGTCCCAACATGGAATGTACAATGATAATCACAACCGAACAAGTATAAGAATATCAACAACAACAATGAATGTAAAATGCCCAACAAGGAAGATGTTTCAACAATAACAATTTTGACTCAACATGATAACGGCCTTCACAACCTCAACACCAACTCCTCAACATTGAATTAATGTATAACCGTGATACTAAATAAGAATGACTCACAATGGAAGAGATAGCGTATAACAATGACTTCATATATTGGAAATCAACAAGAAAATAGATAACATGAACAATAACTTCAAGCAATTATAATCAAGAATAAAAGGGATAACACGAACAATAACTTTAAATAATGATAACTAACAATGAATAGATAGCATGTAACAATAAAAGAGGCATCAAGTTCAACTAATGCATGAGAGCAATTTATCAAGTAGGATGTAGAACAAGTTTTAAACAAGTCAATTAAGGCATGTATGGATAGACTAACACAAACAAGAATAAATTAACTAACAGAATTTAGAACATGATATGGCATTTCAACTAAAGAATGGAAAATAATCTAAGTAGCCTAAACCGGCCAAATACCACATACAACCCGTGTACCCACTCGTCACCTTGTGTACACGACTTTCACATAGCACAAATGAATCAATCAATACCAATCCTAAGGGGTAGTTCCCGAACACAAAGTGTCACGACCCAAAATCCTAACCTGTCGTGATGGCGCTTATCGTGCAAGCCGACATTTATGAAATAACTCCAATACTTAACAGAAAACGGATTTAAAATAGTTTAAATGATAACAAATTCCCATAAATAGGATAGAAATCCAAAATACAACACGAAAATCCCCAACATCGGGGTGTCACTAAGTACATGAGCATCTATGCATCACAAATCCAAAAAATACTGTCTATAAAAATCTGAAACCACATATAATGAGTGGAAAGATAGGGAAGGAGAAACAAGGTCTGCGAAATGTCGGCAGCTACCTCGAAATCTCCAGAAGATCAACTGTGCACGATAATAAACATCCACTGTGTCCGGAAATACCTGGATCTGCACACGAAGTGCATGGTGTAGTATGAGTACAACTAACTCAGCAAGTAACAATACTAAATAAAGAACTGCAAGTACTGATGAGCTTCACAGTTATAGATAGTTCAATTACAGTGATTTCAACATAAGAAAGTAGGCATGCTCTCAAGTTCGATAAATTAGGTCAACAATTATTCCATGACCAGTTCAAGTGAAACAGAGTGTAATATCTTTCAAAAATTTCAAACAATGATACATGAAAGTTAATGCAACAATAAAGAAATTAAATCCATCCTCTCAGGGCCATAGATACTCAACCTTCCCATTCACTCAGCACTCGGCACTCGCACTCAATAGTTACCTGCGCTCACTATGGGTGTATGTATACTCCAGAGGGGCTCCTTCAGCCCAAGCTCTATAATCTGCATGGACAACTCATGTGCTGCACGGACAACTCACGTGCTATAATATAATATCTGGATCCACACGGACAACTCACGTGTATCACGGACAACTCACGTGCTGCATGTAAAACTCACGTGCTATAGTATAATACCTCACAATCAGGCCCTCGACCTCACTCAGTCGTCAACCTCTCTAGTCTCTTGAGCTCTCAGAACTCATAATATGCAGCCCAAACAGCAATGATACGATGTATCAAAAATGAATAATAGAGACCGAGATGTAATATACAAATGAACCGTGACTGAGTACAAACGGAAATTTAGCAGATAATTCAACATGTACATGACCCTTGTGGGTTCCTACAATGGCAACACGTAGTCTAAACATGATTTGTGGTTAAATTTCTCTAATACATTGAGAATGTATAGATAACAACAGATTATACAACTACACGGTTCCACGGAATTTGACCAAGTCTCCATTCCTACGGTTCACGATCACACGCCCGTTACCTAGCATGTGCGTCACCTCAAAACCAAATACATGACACGTAATACGGGGTTTTGTACCCTCAGAACTAAATTTAGAACTGTTACTTACCTCAATACGAGCAAATCTCTACTCCAACACACCCTTGCCTTGTGAAACAGCCTCTGGATGCCTCGAATCTAGCCATAAACAATGCGATAAAATCAATACGGGCTAAAGGAGTCAACTCCATAAGAAAATGCTAAGTTATTAATCAAAATCAAAAATCGGCTCAAAAGCCGACCCCCGGGGCCACGTCTCGAAATTCGATAAAAGTAACAAAACCCGAAAGCCCACTCAACCACGAGGCTATCCATACAAAATTTTTCAAAATCCAACACCAAATCGTCACCCAAATCCCAAAGCAAACCCTTTCAAATCCCTAGCCTCAAACTCCCAATTTACACCTTAAATACACACCAACTAGGTGGGAAAATCAATGGGGAAGCAATATTATTGATCAAAAATAAGCACAAGGTTCTTACCTCAAGAATCCCCTCAAAAACCCTCTCAAAAATCGCCTAAACCGTGCTTGAAATGTTTGAAATGAAACCAAAATCGCGAAAACCTGTTTTTAATAATCTGCCCAGGCTTTTCGCACCTGCGGCCATATGTCCGCACCTGCGGAACCGCTTTTGCGGAAGTTACTTAAATTCCTCAGGCCCGCATATGCGCTCCATGTTCCGCACCTGCAGAGCTGCTTCTGCGGCCTTCCATCCGCTTCTGCGGAAACAAGCCCCTCTCTCAATTCCGCATCTGCGGAGCCTCGCTCGCACCTGCGCCCTGCCCAGGCCAGCCCAGCTCCGCTTCTGGGTAAACCCAACAGCATCTGCAGCATCGCAGGTGCAGAAAGGACCTCGCACCTGCGACCTCTGCTCACCTCCTCCCTGGCCACTTCTGCAGTTCACATCTCGCTTCTGCGAGATCGCACCTGCGATCCCAACTCTGCAGGTGCGATTACACCAGAAGCTTGTGAGCTTCAGCACTTCCTTCAAACTTCAAATCGATCCGCTAACCATCTGAAATCAACTCGACCTCAACCAAACATACCAACGGGGTCCTAAAACACGATATGAACTTAGTCGGGCCTTCAAACCACCTCGAACAACATCAAAAATACGAATCGCACATAGATTCAGGCCTAATGAACTTTAAACTCCCAATTTCTAAAAACAATACCAAAACCTATCAAATCACATCTGATTGACCCCAAATTTTGCACACAAGTCACATACATTATAGACCTACTCCAACTTTGGAATCGGATTCCGACCCCGATATCAAAAAGTCCACTCCCGGTCGAACTTTCCAAAAATTCCAACTTTTGCCATTTTAAGCCTAATTCCACTACGGACTTCCAAATCACCATCCGGACATGCTCCTAAGTCCAAAATCACCTAACAGAGCTAACAGAACCATCAACTTAAGCTTTCAACCTTGAGACTAAGTGTCTCATTTCATTCTGAAATCACACCGAACTCGAACCGACTACCTCGGCAAATCACATAACAACTATAAAGTACAAAATGAGCAGTAAATGGGGGAACAACCTCAAAATGACCGGCCGGGTCATTACATCCTCCCCCTCTTAAACAAACGTTAGTCCTAAAATGGGTCTAGAAATATTCCTGGAAAGTCAAATAGGTGTGGATATCTGCTCCGCATCTCCCGCTCGGTTTCCCAAGTAGCCTTCCCAACTGGCTGACCTCTCCACTACACCTTTACTGAAGCTATGTCCTTTGACCTCAACTTTTGAACCTGCCGATCCAAAATGGCCACCGGCTCCACATCATAAGTCAGATCACCATCCAACTGAACTGTGCTGAAATCCAAAACATGAGACATATCGCCGACATACTTTTTTAGCAGAGAAACATGAAATACTGGATGCACACTCGACAAACTAGGTGGCAAGGCAAGCTTGTAAGCCACCTCCCCAATCCTCTAAAGTACCTCAAATGGCCCAATATACCAAGGGATCAACTTGCCCTTCTTCCCGAATCTCATAACATCCTTCATGGGTAAAACCTTGAGTAGTACCTTCTCCCCAACCATGTAAGTAACATCACGGACCTTCCTGTCGGCATAACTCTTCTATTTAGACCGCGTCGTGCGTAGCCGCTCCTGAATCATCTTAACCTTGTCCAAAGCATCCTACACCGAGTCAGTACCCAATAGCCTAGCCTCCCCGGGCTCAAACTAACCCACTGGAGATCCAAACTGTCTCCCATACAAAGCGTCATACGAAGCCATCTGAATGCTTGACTGGTAGATGTTGTTGTAGGCAAACTCCGCGAGTGGCAGAAACCGATCCCAAGAACCCCCAAAATCAATCACACAAGCGCGTAACATATCCTCCAATATCTGAATAGTGCGCTCGGACTGTCCGTCCGCCTGAGGGTGAAATGTTGTGCTCAACTCAACCTGGGTATGCAACTCTCACTGCACGGCTCTTCAAAATTGTGATGTGAACTGCGTGGCCCGATCTGAAATGCACGCCGTGGATGCGAACAATCTCTCGGATGTAAATCTCAGCCAACCACTCCGAAGTATAAGTAGTCCCAACTGGAATGAAGTGCGCGGACTTGGTCACCCGATCCACAATCACCCAAATAGCATCGAACTTCCTCGAAGTCCGTGGGAGCCCAACTACAAAATCCTTGGTGATCCGCTCCCATTTCCATTCTTGAATCTCTAACCTCTAAAGCAATCTGCCCAGTCTCTGATGATCATACTTTACCTACTAACAGTTGAGGCACCGAGCTACAAATCCCACTATATCCTTCTTCATTCTTCTCCACCAATAATGCTACCTCAAGTCTTGGTACATCTTCGCAGCACCCGGATGAATGGAATGTCGCGAACTGTGGACCTCCTCGAGAATCAACCCATGTAGCCCATCCACATTAGGCAAACAAATCCGACCCTGCATTCTCAATACCCTATCATCCCCAATAGTAACATCTCTGGCATCACCGTGCTGAATCGTGTCCTTAAGGACAAGCAAATGAGGATCATCATACTGGCGCTCTGTTATGTGATCATATAAGGAAGACCGAGAAACCACACAAGCTAGAACCCGACTGGGCTCCGAGACATCCAATCTGATAAACCGGTTGTCTAAGGCCTGAACATCCAAGGCTAAAAGGCCTCTCTGCTACTGGTAGATATGCTAAGCTCCCCAAACTCTCCGCCTTACGACTCAAGGCATCGGCCACCACATTGGCCATTCCGGGATGATAGAGGATGGTGATATCATAATCCTTAAGCAGCTCCAACCATCTCCGCTACCGCAAGTTAAGATCCTTCTGTTTAAAAAGATGATGTAAACTCCGGTGATCGATGAAAACCTCACAATGAACACCATACAAATAGTGCCGTCAGATCTTCAAGGCATGAACAATAGCTTCTAACTCAAGGTAGTGGACATGATATTTCTTCTCATGCACCTTCAGCTGTCTAGACGCATAGGCAATCACCCTACGGTCCTGCATCAACACCGCACCGAGACCAATGCGCGACGCATCACAATATACAACATAGGACCCCGAACCAGTAGGCAACACCAACACTGGGGCTGTAGTCAAAACAATCTTGAGCTTTTGAAAGCTCTCCTCACACTCCTCGGTCCACCTAAACGAAGCACCCTTCTTGGGTCAATCTGGTCATAGGTGCTGCAACAGATGAGAAAACCTCTACAAATCGATGGTAATACCCCGCCAAGCAAAGAAAACTCCGGATCTCCGTAGCTGAGGACGGTCAGGGCCAACTCTAAACCGCCTTAATCTTCTTCGGATCTACGTTGATCCCCTCACTCGATACCATATGACCCAAAAATGCCACTGAATCTAGCCAGAAGTCACACTTCGAAAATTTTACATACAACTTCTCCTCCCTCAAGGTGTGGAGCATAGTCCTCAGGTGCTGCTCATGATCCTCCTGGCTCCGGGAGCACACCAGAATGTTGTCAATAAACACAATGATGAAGGAGTCAAGATAAGGCTGAAATACACCGTTCATCAAGTGCAGGAATGCTACCAGGGCATTGATCATCCCAAAAGACATCACAAGGAACTCGTAATGACCTTCCGAGTCCTGAAAGCAGTATTTGAGATATCTGGCTCTCGAATTTTCAACTGATGATAGCCAGAACGCAAGTCGATCTTGGAGAATACCCTGGCACCCTGAAGCTGATCAAATAGGTCATCAATACATAGCAATGGATACCTGTTCTTCACTGTAACCTTGTTCAACTGGCGATAATCAATACACATTCGCATAAAACCATCCTTCTTCTTTACAAACAATACAGTAGCACCCCAAGGCGACACACTGGGCCTAATAAACTCCTTATCAAGGAGTTCCTGAAGCTACTCCTTCAATTCCTTCAACTCAGCCGGTGCCATATGATACGGTGGAATAGAAATGGGCTGAGTGCCCGGCGCCAAGTCAATACCAAAATCAATATCCCTGTCGGGCAGCATGCCCGACAGGTCTGCAGGAAACACATCTTGAAAATCTCGCACCACTGGGACATAATCAATAGCAGGAGTATCAGCTCCAACATCCCTCATAAAGGCCAAATACGATAAACAACCCTTCCCAACCATCCGTTGGGCCTTCAACTATGAAATCACTCTACTGGGAACATAGTCATTAAAACCTATTTGCTCGATCCTTGGCAACCCCAGCATCGCTAACATCACGGTCTTAGCGTGACAATCCAGAACATCATAACATGGAGACAACCAATCCATACCCAAGATCACATCGAAGTCCACCATACTAAGCAATAAGAGATCAGCTCTAGTCTCCAATCCCCCAATAATTACTACACACGACCGATATACATGGTCCACAACAATAGTATCGCCCACTAGCGTAGATACACGAACAGATAAAACTAAGGACTCATGGCATATCCATATAATGAGCAAAATACGATGATATATATGAATAAGTGGAACCAGGGTCAAATAATGCAGAGGCATCCCTATGGCATACTGAGACAATACCTATGATCACTACATCGGAGGCAACAACATCTGGTCTGGCAGGGATAGCATAGAATCGGGCCTGATCGCCCCTGCTCGGACTCTCCCTGGAGGGCGACCTCTAGCTGCCTGGGCTCCACCTCGAGCTGGCTGAGTGGGTGGCATAGCTGCTAGTACTGGTACCATCAGTCGAGAACTCTACTGTAGAGCACCACTCAACAACCTAGGGCAATCTCTCTTGATATGACCAAATTCTCCTCACTCAAAACAACCCCTCCTGTGACGGAACTGTTGCTCCGGATAACCCAAGGAACTACCTGTAGAAGCCTGAGCGGACGATGCATGGTGAGAAATTTGTGCTGGTAGTGCACTGAATGAAGGCTGGCCTGAATGAGCACTGTAAGAACTGTGGCTAGCTAATGCGCCATGATGAGCTGGACGAGTCGTTTGAGCGGGACTATAAGGACGACCCCTGTTGTGGTAGGACTACCCCCAGAAGGTACATCACTGAAACTACCCGAACCTCGAGGCCCACTTGGCCTCCCTCTCACCCCGCTCCTGGCTATGAACCATCTCTATCTGCAGAGCAATGTCAACTACCCCATCTAAAGTGGCACCAAATACCCTCTCCCTAGTTATAAGAAACTGCAGCTGATACGTGAGGCCATCAATGAACCTTATGATCCTCTCCCTATCAGTGGGAACCAACCAAACTGAGTGACGAGCTAACTCAGAAAACCTCATCTCGTACTGGGTCACAGACATTCCATCCTACCGAAGCTGCTCAAACTGTCTGTGCAGCTCCTCCTTGTAAGGCTTCAGCACGAACTTCTCCAAAAAGAGAATGCAGAACTCCTTTCATGTAAGTGGTGCTGCACCAACCGGCCTTCGCCTCTCATAAGCCTCCCACCATCTGAAGGAAGCCCCAGCAAACTAAAAAGTAGTGAACGAGACCCCACTGGTCTCCAGAATACCTGTTGTACGAAGCATCCGTTGGCACTTGTCCAAGAAGCCCTGGGCATCCTCCGACTCAGCTCTGCTAAATGATGAAGGCTGAAGCCTCTTAAATCTTTCAAGTCTCCCATGCTCATCATCAGTCATATCGGGGACCAGCGGGGCTTGAGCAGCCGCAGCCGGCTGGGCTGGTAGCAACTCCGATGTCTGAAATCCCTGCATCGCCTGCTCTGGAGTAAGGGCAGCGGGGGTATGAGTACCTCCCGTGGCCTGAGAAGTGGCTGGCCCACCTGAGCCGATACCACCTAAGCAAGGCCTGTACAAACCATCAATATCTAGGCCACCGCCTTCTGAAGGCCTGAAATCACAATGGGCATAGCTGGTGCCTGAGCTGGCCCCACTAGCTCAACTACATCTGGAACCTGCTCCTGAACTAGAGCAACTGGTGGATATGCAGGTGATGCTCTAGTTGTTGTACGAGCTTCACCTCTACCCCTACCGCAACCTCGGCCTCTCGTGGCTCACGCTGTTGGTATAGGTGGTTGTCCTTCCTGACCGGTAGCATGTGTCATCACCATCTGTGAGAGAATAAAATAATACAAATATGCACAACAAGAATACAAGAATGTGAAGTTTACTAAGGGTTTGACATCCTCTCGAAGATAATTACAAACGTCTCCGTACTGATCCGCAAGACTCTATTAAACCTGCTCATGACTCGTGAGACGTATGTAACCTAGGCTCTAATACCAACTTGTCACGACCCAAAATCTATCATATCGTGATGGCGCCTAACGTGGTACTAGGCAAGCCGACACCTCAAAACATTTCCATCACTTTTAAGTAAAAAAAATAAAATAACACAGTTTAAATAATTAAAGCTTTCATAAGCTGGATAGAAAGTCAAAACTTAATACAAAAGTTCCCAAAACCAGGGTGTCAATGAGTGGAAAGATAGGGAAGGAGAAACAAGGTCTGCAAAACGTCGGCAGCTACCTCGAAATCTCCAGAAGATCAACTTGCGCGATAATCAACACCCACTGTGTCCGGGAACACCTGGATCTGAACACGAAGTACAGGGTGTAGTATGAGTACAACCAACTCAGCAAGTAACAATACTAAATAAAGAACTAAAAGTAGTGACGAGCTTCACAGTTAGTTCAATTACAATGATTTCAACATAAGAAAGTAGGCATGCTCTCAAGTTCGATAAATTAGGTCAACAGTTATTCCATGACCAGTTCAAGTGAAACAAAGTGTAATATCTTTTAGAAATTTCAAACAATGATAGATGGCAGTTAATGCAACAATAATGAAATCAAATACATCCTCTCAGGGTCACATTCACTTAACCTTCCCATTCACTCAGCACTCAATACTTGACACTCGCACTCAATAGGTACCTGCGCTCACTGGGGGTGTGTGCAAACTCCGGAGGGGCTCCTTCAGCCCAATCACTATAATCTGCACGGACAACTCACGTGCTGTAATATAATATCTAAATCCGCACGGAAAACTCACGTACTGCACGGACAACTCATGTGCTATAGTATAATATCTGGATCCGCATGGACAACTCACGTGCTATAGTATAATACCTCACAATCAGGCCCTCTGCATCACTCTGTTGTTAACCTCTCCAGTCTCCCAGGCTCTCAAAACTCATAATACGTAGCCCAGACAGCAATAATATGATGCATTAAAAATGAACAATATAGACCGAGATGTAATATACAAATGAATAGTGACCGAGTACAAACAACAATTTAGCAGATAATTCAACATGTACACAACCCCCCCTGTGGGTCCCTATAATGGCAACACGTAGTCTAAACTTGATTTGTGGTTAAATTTCTCTAATACATGGATAATATACAGATAATAACAGATTATACAACTACACGGTACCACGGAATTTGACCAAGTCGCAATTCCTACGGTGCACGCCCATACACCAGTCACCAGCATGTGCGTAACCTCAAAACCAAATACATGACATGTAATACGGGATTTCGTACCCTCAGAACCAAATTTAGAACTGTTACTTACCTCAATACGAGCAAATCTTTACTCCGACACACCCTTGCCTCATGAAATGGCCTCTAAATGCCTCGAAACTAGCCATAAACTGTCACGCCCCAAAATCGGGGAGCGCGACCAGCGCTCAACCGAGTGAACCCGACCGAGCAAGCCTGTTAGATTTCCTTCTACCCAAACTCATCCATGAATAAAGATAATACATATTTTTGTTAATTAGACAATATGGTGATCATGTCTATAATATCAATTCATTAACATTAGTTACTTCATTTAATAAGTCTTAAAATACACACACACCTTCATGGTTCAAAGTGGAACAAGTGATTTAATCACAACACAACTTGTTTATCATTCCCAACAGTCATATACAACCCACACTAAGTCTACAAAGCCTCTAAATGTACCAAACAGTACAATGATAGTGTCGATAATAAGGCTCCAGCTATACCTCAAAACTCGCTAACACATACAAAACAAAAGATGCACAACCCCGGAATGAGATGGGGCTCACCAAGTCAGCTGGAAAGAATAAGCACCACTATCACTGGTCAATATCCTCCGCTGTGGAACCACCTGCATCCATTAAAGATGCAGCACCCCCGGCAAAAGGGACGTTAGTACATGTCGAATAGTACTAGTATGAAAACCAAACACCAATTAAAGAACTCGAAAATACAATATAAATATGATGAATTAGGGCGACAATAGAATAGCATAGATAGCCATTTAAGCCAAAGCAAGCTTATCAGGAGCTGTCAATAACATTTATAAAATTTAAGATGAGATCCTATGTAACCATTTTCACATAAAGTTGTTACACCCCGCAGTATTACGTCGATGTTTTACCCTGTAGTAAAATAGGGATTAGTTATGATGTTAATATAACATATGCTAGCATGTAAATATGCATAATACATATGATTAGCATAATATAGGTCCTATAATTAGTAGAGAAATGCTGAGGTGCTTATGTATATATATGTATTCTTTGTAAAATATCTATTGCCAAGAAAAGACAAATGTTGCCTCTTCTACCGTCCAAGGTCCTTAGTCATTACAAAATGATTTATATCAATTATTAAAAGGGAAGGAAGTCATTTTAGGAGCTGATGTACGTATACAATTCCTACAAGCACCATCTTAGGCAATTAAAAGCTCCTTACAATAGTACCATACGGCCATCCCTCTTCAAGGCAACTATCTTGCAATTTTCCTCTTTGTTTGGAGGTTTTGTTTGTAAAGGCGTTGGGAAGGCTTATCTCCAGCTCATCCTATCCCTTTTCTTCAAATAATTAAGGTAAGAATTCAACAATCCTTCTAGACGAGTTTATCTTCAACTTGGAGAAATCCACTTTAAATTCTTATTGATGTAGAAATGAATGTTCTTGTAGTATATTTGAGGAGGATTTGGTTGTGTTGAAGTGCTTGAAATATAGTTATAAATATGTATATGTGTTGTTATCCTTGTTGTTCAAGGTAATATCATACTCTTCTCCATGTATTTGAGGTCATTTGAATCATAGTTTGGTTATTGATGAAGTGTTATAGTTGTTGAACAGTTTTGAGTGGTCTCTTAAGGTACCCTATGGCTGAAAATTGTGAAGTATAGTTGTTTGTGAAGGTGGTTGTGTTGTGAGTAGAGGAGAAGAGCAAGTAGTGTTGAATTGCCATTGTAGGATGACAAGAAGCTTATGCACCCTAAGTGTTCGATAAAATGTCGTATTAAATCCAATTCTTGGTTTATTGATTCGATTGTGATCCAAACCATTTATACAATGTAGATTATCATTCGTAGAGCATATTGGAACTCGTGAGCTATCACTATCAAATCAACAAAGGTATGTTAAGGCTATCCCTTCTTTCCTTGGGGCATGATCCATACGATACAAACGAAACGAGGAAATACACAACTTTTATAAATGCCTCTATTCATAGAAGCACTAGGGGTGTCTTTGTTCTTGATTCCCCATGTGTCTTAGTATTTTTATATCTTCTGTTCATGGGTCTCATAAATATACGTAGTTGATAAAGTTTATCCAAAGGCATATTGATCTTATGACATAGCAACAAAACTTATTTACTTACTTCTTATGCATTGCATTCATTTATACATACATATTGACCCATGACCGGATGGAGTTATAATATATATATATATATATATATATATATATATATATATATATATAGAAGAAAGTTTATGGTGTTATATACGCACCACCACCTGATCAGTTATATACGTACCACCACCTGATCAACTGGTATACATTGATGATTTTGCCCACAGAGGTCGAGATAATATGATGGGATGCCCTTAGAGGCTTGATGATGTTATTTACGCATATACCTATACATTTATATGCACATGCATGACATTATAAATATTTCAGGATTCACAAAGCTATTTAAACTTACAGGTGGAAACCTTTACCCCATGTTTCTTTTAGTCTTTTATGTACATCATTTCATGCCTTACATACTCGGTACATTATTCTTACTAACACCCCTATTGCTTGGGGCTTGAGTTTCATGCCCGAAGGTGTAGGTAGACAGGCTGACGGTCCCCCTTCTTAGGATTCTTGCTCAGCGAGAGTTGGTGTGCTCCATTTGATCCGGAGCTGCATTGGGGTTTTGGTACGATATGTTTGTATACATATATGGGTATGACGGGGCCCAGTCTCATCCCTTATACAGTTGTACACTCTATTAGAGGTCTGTAGATAGTTATGTATAGTTGGATAGTATGTAGCCTTGTCGGCTTCTAGTTTTGGATATATAGTTGTCTATAGCAGCCTTGTCGGCTCGCCCTACCGTATTCAACATGTATATGTATATATATTTTGGACATGTTTTCCTCACGTATGTTATTCACGTGATTCAGTAGTTTATTGACAGATGTTATTCATGAACTACACTTAATTCATGTTTATATCTTAGATGCATGCTTAGGGGTGTTCGATAGGTAGGACTCGGGCACTCGTCATGGCCCATCCGTTTGGGTCGTGACAAAAGTGGTATCAGAGCAGTTCTGTCCTAGGGTTGTCTATAGACCGTGTCTAGTAGAGTCTTGTTTATGAGTGTGTTGTGCACCACATTTATAAACAGTTGGCTACAGGACATATAGGATGTTATCCTCCCTTCTTATCTTAGATCGTGCGATATAAGGATTCATTTTCCTAACGATATGTTATGTTTTTAGCGATGCTTTCGAAGGCTACAGCCGCCCAGAAGGGCAAGTCCATGGCTACTGAGACTACTAGTCGAGCACCACGAGTTACCAAGACTAGGGGAGAGTCTCATAGTGAGATTCCATTTCAGACTTCACATACCCCGCCCTCTCCAGAGGAGCTCCGAGGGGCACCAACTCCAACTCCTACCCCTGTACACCCAACTCCTCAGCCAGATGCACCGGGTCAGGAGATGAGAGATGTTATTCAGCTATTGACTCGATTAGTAGCTGCATAGGCTAGACACAAAGATGTAGGTATTGGTCATATAGATAGGGCCATCAGTGCTAGGGTTCGTGATTTCATTAATTTGGACCCCCCGGTATTCACTGGAGCAGATCCAATCGAGGACCATCAGGTATTTATCGATAGGATGCAGAGGACCTTGAGGGTAATGAAGACCACTGAGACTGAGTCGTTGAGCTAGCTTCCTATGCACTTCGGGATGTTGCAGTTAATTGGTACGAGTCTTGGGAGTCATCCAGAGGTGAGGATTCCCTTCCAGCAGTATGACAGGAGTTTACAGAGTGTTTTCTTCGTCATTATTTGCCACTAGAGCTTAGACAGGCCAGAGTTGATAGGTTTTTGACCCTTTCAGCAGGGTAATATGAGTGTTCGTGAGTACAACCTCTAGTTTGATTATTTGGCTAGGTATGCTCCCACTATTGTAGCTAAGATGGATGATCGGGCTCACCGGTTTGTGATAGGGTTGGAGCCGCACTTGCTTAATTACTGTATGTCGGTCTCACTTCAGCCAGGTATGGATATTTCTCCTATTCAGACATACGCTCAGGGTGTAGAGGAGCATAAGCAGAAGCAGAGGGCCGATTGTGAGCATGACAGGGTCCAAAGTAAGAGAGCGAGATCTTTAGGCCCTTCTGGTGAGTTTCGAGGTGGTCAGAGATAGCAGTACCCGAGGTATCCAGCCCAGCCATCGGCTAGTGCACCCCCTCAGTTTGTCGGTAGGAGATTTGATCGTTCCATATATTCAGGGCCCAGTCATAGTTTTAAGGCCTCTAGTTCTCATTATAGGGGTGAGTCGAGTCAGATGAGGCCGCCCTTGCCACAATGTTCTCAATGTGGTAAGCAACATGCTGGGAAGTGCCATGTAGGGTTGGGTGTTTGTTATACTTGTGGTTATCTAGGCCATGTTATGAGACATGGTCCAACAAAAGGTGGTGCAGGTATAATTCAGCCAGCGGGATCTGTAGCTAGTTCGTTATCATCAGTACGGCCCCCTGAGCAAGGTTCACAGGCACCAATCGGTCATGGTAGAGACAGAGGCAGGGGTGGAGCATCTAGCTCGAGCAGTCCTCAGAACCGGATTTATGCCTTAGCCGGTCGATAGGATCAGAAGTCATCACCTGATGTTGTTACATGTATATTATCAGTCTCCTCATATGATGTATATGCATTGATTGATCCAGGTTGCACCTTATCGTATGTCACTCTGCTAGTTGCTAGTAAGTTTGGAATAGAACTTGAGTTGATTAGACCTTTTGAGGTGTCTACACCTGTTGGGGATCCAGTGATAGCACGACGGGTATATAGAGATTGTATAGTAGTATTTCATAGTCGTTCTACAGTAGTAGACCTGATTGAGTTAGATATGATAGAATTTGATGTTATAATGGGTATGGATTGGCTCGCTTCTTGTTATGCTAGTGTTGATTGTAGATCAAAGATGGTTCGGTTCTAGTTTCCAGGGGAACTAGTTTTGGAGTGGAAATGTAATACTGCATCACCGAGAGGTAGTTTTATTTCCTATCTTAAGGCGAGGAAGATGATCAGAAAGGGCTATATTTATCACTTAGTTCGGGTATAGGATGTGAAAGTAGAGTCACCGACCCTTCAGTCTGTTTCTGTGGTTAATGAGTTTCCCGATATTTTTCTTGATGAGCTTCCAGGCCTTCCGCCAGAGTGAGAGATTGAGTTTTCTATTGACATATTACCAGATACTCAGTCGATATCTATTCCTCCCTATAGAATGGCACCTGCAGAGTTGAGAGAGTTGAAAGAACAACTGAGGGATTTGCTTGAAAAGGGCTTTATTAGACCTAGTACATCACCGTGAGGAGCACCTGTGTTATTTGTGAGGAAGAAAGATGGTTCCTTGAGGATGTGTATTGATTACAGGCAGTTGAATAAGGCGACAATCAATAATAAGTACCCGCTCCCGAGGATTGATGATTTATTTGATCAGTTGCAGGGTTCCAAGTGTTTCTCGAAGATAGACTTGAGGTCTGGGTACCATCAGGTAAGGGTTAAAGAGAAAGATATTCCGAAGACAACATTCAGGACCAGATACGGGCACTTTGAGTTTCGTGTTATGTCATTCGGTTTGACTAATTCCCCAACAGTATTCATGGACCTGATGAACCGTGTGTTCAGACCCTTTCTAGATCTGTTCGTGATTGTATTTATCGATGATATATTGGTTTATTCCAGTTCAGAGGCTGAGCATGCAGATCATTTGCGTATCGTTCTTAGAGTTCTATATTAAAGGAAATTGTACGCAAAATTCTCTAAATGTGAATTCTGGTTGAATTCTGTAGCTTTCCTTTGGCATATTAAATCAAGAGAGGGTATACGGGTTGATACACAGAAGATTTAGGCAATGAAGACTTGGCCTAGACCCACGACACTGACGGAGGTTCATAGCTTCCTGGGTTTGGCCGGTTATTACAAGAGATTTGTAGAGGGCTTTTCATCTCATTCAGAACCATTGACAAAGTTGATGCAGAAGGCAACTAAGTTTCAGTGGACTGATGCTTGTGAGCGGAGTTTCCAGGCATTAAAGAACAGATTGACTTCAGCACCGGTTCTGACACTCCCAGAGGGAACCGATGGTTATGCTATCTATTGTGATGCTTCGAGCGTTGGATTGGGTTGTGTACTAATGCAGCATGGTAAGGTTGTAGATTATGCTTCTAGACTACTAAGAAAGCATGAGAAGAATTACCCAACCCACGATTTAGAGTTAGCCGCGGTGATTCATGCACTAAAGATGTAGAGGCACTATTTGTATGGCATTCATGTTTATATCTATACGGATCATAAGAGCGTTCATTATATCTTCAAGCAAAAGGAATTGAATTTACGTTAAAGGAGATGGTTGGAGCTACTGAAAAACTATGACGTTAATATTTTATACCATCCAGGGAAGGTGAATGTAGTAGCCGACACCCTCAGTCGTAGATCTATGGGGTAGCCTGTCATATTCACAGCCATAGAAGAGAGGGATAGTGTCATTCCCAAAACACGGGGAGCGCGACCGACGCTCAACCGAGTGAACCCGGTCGAGAAAACCTGCAGATACTTACTACCCAACTCACCCATGATCAAGAGAAGACATGATTTCATTATTTAAACAATAGGAAGTTCATATATACAATACCAAAACCTTTCTATTAGGTTCTTCATCTTTAATATCTCAAAATACACACCTTCCTTTTTTTTATAGGCTAAAGTGGAACAAGTAATTCATTCAAACATAAACATGAATTGTTTGACATCCCCTAACATCGACATACAACCCACACAATGTGTACGGAGCCTCTAAAAGATACAAAGGAGTACAAGGATAGTGCCGGCAACAAGGCTCCAACTATACCTCCAAACATAATAACAAAATATACAAAAGATACATGACCTCGGAATGAGGTGGGGTTCACCAAGTCAGCTAGGAGGAAGGTGTACTGCTATCGCTGGTCAATGCTACCTGCTGTGCAACCACCTGCATCCATTAAAGATGCAGCGCCCCCGGCAAAAGGGACGTTAGTACTGTCAAATAATACTAGTATGTAAAACTAAATACCATCTCAATAAAATGAATAATAATACAATGGGGAAACAAATCATGAGTTCAATAAGAGCTTTAAACAATAGTAAAACATCGATTAAGGATCACATAAGTTCTCAAGTCAATTCCCATATTATTAGGTTGGGTGATCTTTAAAGCCGATATACCATAATTCACAATACCTCTGTATTCTTATACGGAGTCCGATCTCGACCCGATCGGCTAGGTCGTCTCATTTGAGACATCAACCATAACCACCATTTCATTATAATTTCCACCATTTCTGATCACCACCCGATCGGCTAGGCTGTCTCACCCGAGACATTACCTTTTCAATCAATCATCTCATTTCATACTTCTTTCACATCTTTTCAATTCATTGGCACGAGTGGCCTCAATCAAAAAGTCATTCTTGGTACTTGGCCGTATTTCATAATTCCAGTTTCCTCTTTCCACATTCAAAAATCATTATCATTATCAACAACAATAAGGTTTCCCATTCAAGATATTAAATTCACATATGAGCAATTTGGGAATCTTAGGCACATAAAGGCTTTTCATAATTTTTGGCATAACAACCTTTATTCGATCTTGACATGAAGTCTTAACATTTCTAACACATATTCCACATTTTGAACACATTCTCAAATGGCAAGATGACATGATGAAGCATTTAGAATAAATATTGAACATACATCCTTCAACCCAAACACATTAGGAATAGTCAATTTTATAATGATCAATTTGGGACTTACACCAATTACATGAACACTGTGGGATTCGATTCTAAGAAGAAGGGGATTTAGCCAACATACCTCAATTGAGCTTCCTTAAACTTTTAAAACGTTCCGGAATTCTTAGCAACTTCAATCTATTTTAGAAATATAACAAGTTGAACCAAAATTAGGAAGATGGTCATGATTCTAGCTCATTTGAGCATATTATCAAACACTAGGTGAGCATCAATGTTTTAAGGCCCTTTTGTGGAAGATTCCGTCATTCCCCAACCCATTCTCTACCATTTGTAGCTCACAACCTTCCCACATACTTCAAGAATACATGCATGCAAGACAATAACCCCCACAACCAATAATTGTCTCTCTAATTATCCCATTTTTGTAAATTTTTGAAATTGAGAGCTAGGACATAGATTCTTACCTTAGGATGAAGACTTCCTTTGGTAATCGTCAATGATTGAGCAAGAAGTGATGGCTAATAGGTTGAATGTGATAACGACAAGGTCGGGAATCCAAACTAGAGTAAGAATTTGAAAAGTAAATGCGGAAGCAATAACAATAAGGAATTGAACAACTAGAACTAAAGGGCAGAAAATAAAGGATATGGGAAAAATCAAGGAAAGAATTCCAAGAACTTCCAAGAACGCAAGTTCTATAGCCTTGACAAGATCAAAGCAACAACGTCTTGATTTATTGAAGAAATCAAACGCCTTTACTTAAAAGCAAATCAAAACAATAGATTCGGATCTTGACTGCTTTACGAGTAACTTGAGACAATAATTAATAACTAGTATTAATCGCCTTCTAAGAATACCACAAAGAAATCAAAGATATCACAATAGAGAAGTAATCTTACTACCTTGAACTATGAACTAGTAAAGGTTGAAAGATAAATCTCAAAGCACAAGTAACAAAGGTTCAAAAGAACTCTCAAAGTATGATATACTTAATCAATAATGAAGTGTCTCAATGAATGAGAAGAACTCCTTATTTATAGGAGTACTAAGGCACAAAAAGTCCTTAAAATTAGGTAGGGTGGTTGCTAAGGCATAAAAAGTCATTACAATTAGGTAGGGTGATTGCTAAGGAGTAAGAAAAGTCATTACAATTAGGTGGGGGGCGGCCAAATCCCTTTGGGGCAGATTTGGACCTTAAAACTACTAGTTTGGGCCATTGATTTGGACTCCAATTAGGCTCCCTTTGAAACACCCCCTTTGGACCTCTTTTAAGCTCATTTTGAGCCCCTTTGGTGAACTTCAAGGGCTGATTTGGTGGCCCAATCTTCCTCCTCTTGGACTTCAATTTGGATCACCAAATAATTATAAAACTTGGATAATTCATCTACTTTGGGCTTGAGCTCTTCCTCTACAATTAAAAGCTTCTTTATTTGCCATTGAAGTCCAGCAACCTTAGAGTGCAACTCTTTAGCTTGAGATCTTGTAAATGGCCTTGGAGCTTACAAAACTCTATCCTTGTCCTTGATGCTATCATTTCCCCTTTCTTGAAAAGAATTCGTCCCAGAATTCGATCCTACATCAAACAAAGACAAGTCAGCAACATTGAATTTAGCACTTACTTGGAACTCACCAGGTAGGTCTAACTTGTAAGCATTGTCTCCAATCCTTTCAAGGACTTGAAATAGGCCATCTCCTCTAGGGTGCAACTTTGACTTCCTTTTGGAGGGAAATCTCTCCTTTCTAAAGTGAACCCAAACTAAATCTCCAGGTTTAAAAATTACTTGTTTTCGACCCTTATTCTTTCTCAAGGCAGTTTGCTCATTTTTCTTCTCAATTGCAAGCCTTGTTTGTTCATGAATTTTTTTCATCATCTCAGCCTTTGTCCTACCATCAAGATTAACAATATCATTAGTAGGTAATGGTAATAAATCAAGGGGAGTGAAGGGATTAAAACCATAAACAACCTCAAAAGGAGACATACCTGTAGAAGAATGGATTGTTCTATTGTAAGCAAATTCAATCATAGGTAAGTGAGCCTCCCAATAAGTTAATTTACCTTTCAAAATAGCCCTCAACATGTTTCCTAAGGTTCTATTAACTACTTCAGTTTGTCCATCAGTTTGTGGGTGACAAGAAGTAGAAAACAATAATTTAGTGCCTAACTTCCCCCAAAACACACGCCAAAAGTGGCTCAAAAACTTAGCATCCCTATCACTAGCAATAGTTCTAGGTATACCATGCAATTTGACAACTTCTTTTACAAAAAGATCAGCAACATGTGAAGCATCATTAGTCTTTAAACAAGGAATAAAACGAGCCATTTTGGAGAACCTATCTACCACAACATATATACTATCCTTACCATACCTTGTTCTAGGCAAACCTAACACAAAATCCATAGAAATATCAATCCAAGGTGAAGTAGGAACAGGTAGTGGCGTGTAAAGACCATGTGGTAACACTTTAGATTTAGCTTGTTTACATTCCAAACACTGTGCACATATTCTTTCAACATCTTTTTTCATTCCAGGCCAAAAGAAATTTTCAGCAAGTATGTCTAGCATCTTTGGGACTCCAAAGTGACCCATAAGCCCTCCACAATGTGCTTCACTTACAAATACTTTACGTAAAGAGCAATTAGGGATACACAACTTATTTTCCTTAAAGAGAAATCCATCTTGGAGGTTAAACCTCTAAAAAGGACCCAACTTACAATCTGCAAAAATCTTTCCAAAATCAACATCATTAGCATAAAGTCCTTTGATTTGATCAAAACCCATTAATTTAGAAGTCAGGGTAGAAACTAAGACATACCTTCTTGAAAGTGCATCCGCAACAACATTCTCTTTCCCTTGTTTGTAAGAAATTACATAAGGGAAAGTTTCAATGAATTCAACCCACTTAGCATGCCTTCTACTAAGCTTACCTTGACTCTTCAAGTATTTCAAGGATTCATGGTCAGTTTTAATGACAAACTCTCTTGGCCACAAGTAATGTTGCCATGTGGCTAAAGCCCTTACCAAAGCATATAGCTCTTTGTCATAAGTGGAATAGTTCAATGTGGCTCCACTCAACTTCTCACTAAAGTAGGCAATAGGTTTAGAATCTTGCATCAAAACAGCACCTATTCCTTTGCCAGAAGCATCACATTCAATTTCAAAAGATTTAGAAAAATTAGGCAATTGTAACAATGGAGCAGAACATAACTTTTCTTTCAACAAGTTAAAAGCATCATCTTGTTCTTTTCCCCATGTAAAAATCTTATCCTTTTTAATAACTTCAGTTAAAGGAGAAGCAATGGTGCTAAAGTCTCTCACAAACCTCCTATAAAAACTAGCAAGTCCATGAAAACTCCTAACTTCAGTTACACTCTTAGGTTTTGGCCATTCTTTTATTGCTTTAATTTTCTCTTCATCAACCTCAACTCCTTTAGAACTAACCACAAAACCCAAAAAAATCACACGATCCACACAAAAAGTACACTTTTTAAGATTAGCAAATAAGAGTTGCTTTCTAAGAACTTCAAAAACTTGTTTTAGGTGTTCTACATGCTCTTCTAAAGTGCTAGAAAAGATCAAGATATCATTGAAGTACACCACAACAAATTTTCCATGAAAATCCTTAAAGATATGATTCATTAATCTCATGAAAGTGCTAGGTGCATTAGTCAAGCCAAAAGGCATAACTAACCACTCATAAAGCCCATATTTGGTCTTAAAAGCAGTTTTCCATTCATCTCCAGGATTCATTCGAATCTGATGGTAACCACTTTTTAGATCAATTTTAGAAAAGATTTTGGATCCATGTAATTGATCCAACATGTCATCAAGACGAGGAATAGGATGGCGATACTTTACCGTTATCTTGTTGATTGCTCTACAATCCACGCACATCCTCCAAGTTCCATCCTTTTTGGGTACCAATAGGACGGGAACAGAGCAAGGGCTCATGCTCTCTCTCACAAAACCTTTCTCAAGCAGCTCCTCAACTTGCCTTTGAAGCTCTTTTGTCTTTTCTGGATTACTCCTATAAGCAGGCCTATTTGGGATTTGTGATCCAGGCACGAAATCAATTTGATGCTCAATGCCACGTAAAGGTGGCAATCCATTAGGAATATCTTCAGGAAAGACATCTTCAAAATCCTGCAAAAGAGAAGAAATACTACTTGGCAAAGAAGAAGTTAGTAACTCAGAATTAATCAAAACTTCTTTGTAAGTAAGTAGTATTATGGGCAACCCCTCTTTTCTTGCATTTAAACACTCTTTGGCTTTTATATAAAAACTCTCTTTTTTTATTTCCTTAGCCTCTTTCCTCTCACCAAGACTTTCTATTTTTTCATTCAAGCCCCTTTTTATCTCTTCTCTCAAATTGTTGCCCTCTCTCTCTTTCTCTCGGCCATCTCTCTTTTTTTCCAACTCTTGGCCTCCTTTCTTTTCTTTTTCCTCAAGCTCACTTTTTATCCCTCCCCTTGGTTTTCCTATTGTTTCCCTTAATCTCTTTTGATCTTCAAACACTTGAGAAGGAGATAAAGGTGCAAGAGTAAATTTCCTGCCATTTAGCTCAAGAGAATATCTATTCTTCCTTCCATCATGAAAAACATTCCTATCATACTGCCAAGGACGACCCAGTAAGATATGACAAGCTTGCATATGGACTATGTCACAAAGAATATCATCCTCATATCTACCAACATTGAATGAAATCATGCATTGTTTGTTTACCTTTAGTTCACCACTATCATTTAACCATTGGAGTCTATAAGGAGTAGGGTGTTTCATGCATGCAAGTCTCAATTTTTCCACAAAGTATGAACTCACTACATTAGCACAACTACCACTATCAATGATCATAGAACAAGTTTTCCCCTTTATCCCACACCTAGTATGGAATATATTCTCCCTTTGTTCTTCACTATTGCTTCCCAAATTGATAGTCATAATCCTCCTAACTACCCCAATCATGCCATCATTAGGTAGTTCTATATCATCATCATTACTCACATCTCCCTCTTCTTCTCTCTTACTTTTTTCACTCTCATTTCCTCCATCTTCTCTAAGAATGATGTTTCTTCTACTTGGACATTCATGCATCATATGCCCCCTTCCTTTACATTTATGACACTGAATAGAACTAGAAGGTGTAAAAGGTTTAGGGTTAAAGGTTTTACCTCCATCTTTGTTCTCAAATTTACCTTTATCCTTGTCTTCTTGAGGTCTAGAAGAACTCTTCATCTCTTGATTCGACCATGGCTTCTTGGAGATGGTGTTTGACCGACCTTTCCATGAGCTAGCTTGCTTTCTTTTATTTTGATTTTCTACCTTTACAGACAAATCAACTAACTCATCTATTGTTACATATTGTTGTAATTCTACTACATCAGCTATTTCCTTATTTAAACCATTTAAAAACCTAGCCATTGTAGCCTCTTCTTCCTCCATACAATTAGCTTGGATCATAGCCATATCCATAGCCTTAAAGTACTCATCCACAGACATGGACCCTTGCTTCAATGTTTGAAGGTGTTGTTGTAGCTCTCTTTAAAAGTGTGATGGTATGAATCTCTTTCTCATCACCCTCTTCATCTCAGCCCAAGTAGCGATTGGTGCTTGTCCTTCTTGCAATTTTTCCCTAGTAAGCCTTTTCCACCAAATAGCAGCATAGTCAGAAAACTCAACAATAGCAAGTTTAACCTTCTTACCCTCAGAGTAGTTGTGGCAGTCAAATATGGCTTCAACCTTTCTCTCCCAATCAAGGTACAAATCTGGATCCCTTGTTCCCTTGAAAGATGGCATCTTCATCTTTATACTACTTATATTATCATCTTCTACTCTACCTCTTTGTCCCCTCCTATCTCTTCCCACCCTATCAAAATCGATATCATTAAAATCATCTATTGGGTTTTCTTGATTTACAGTGGGAGCAAGGGGTACATTTCTCCTAGCTTGGGGCCTAACATTATTTTCCCTTCTAAGTTCAGCTATTGTATCATTTTGCTCAGCAATGGTATCCCTCATCTCTTGGAGTTGCAAATTCACCCTTTCGTATTGTTGATGCATAGCTTGCAAAGTAAAATCATTTCTTGCTTTGATTTCGGCTTATTGGAGAACCCTTTGTTCATCATCACTACCTATATGTGACATCTTAAAAAACTATATCAAAAAATTGATTTTTTCCTCAATTGTTCTCACACACACTTTGCCTTTTTTTCTCTCTCGAAATAACCTTTGAACGAAATACTTTGTAGATTTATAGTTAAACCCAACTCATATAAAGTTCTTAGTAGTAAAATATAGATTTTTGGGGAACAAATGAAAGAAGAACCAAATCCTAGAACTATTAAGCTCGGTTGAAACAAGACACGAACAAAAAGGAAATGATTATATATTTAGATTAGAAAGGTAAGAAAAATTGAATTTTTGTCTTATCTTTGAAATCTGGGATCCCCTCTTCTTGTTTCCTTTGATAGTTTTTGGAAACAAATTAGATACAAAAGAAAGTTCCTAGAGAGCAAGCAATTTTCTTTAAAAAAAATTGATTTTCGTTTTTTTTTTGTTTGTTTTTTTTTTTCGCTCTTAGTATTCAAGAAATCCCCAGAATTATCAAGAACGAAACCTTGATAGAACCGCTCTGATACCACTTGATAACGACAAGGTCGGGAATCCAAACTAGAGTAAGAATTTGAAAAGTAAATGCGGAAGCAATAACAATAAGGAATTGAACAACTAGAACTAAAGGGCAGAAAATAAAGCATATGGGAAAATTCAAGGAAAGAATTCCAAGAACTTCCAAGAACGCAAGTTCTATAGCCTTGATAAGATCAAAGCAATAACGTCTTGATTTATTGAAGAAATCAAATGCCTTTACTTAAAAGCAAATCAAAATAATAGATTCGGATCTTGACCGCTTTACGAGTAACTTCAGACAACAATTAATAACTAGTATTAATCGCCTTCTAAGAATACCTCAAAGAAATCAAAGATATCACAATAGAGAAGTAATCTTACTACCTTGAACTATGAACTAGTAAAGGTTGAAAGATAAATCTCAAAGCACAAGTAACAAAGGTTCAAAAGAACTCTCAAAGTATGATATACTTAATCAATAATGAAGTGTCTCAATGAATGAGAAGAACTCCTTATTTATAGGAGTACTAAGGCACAAAAAGTCCTTAAAATTAGGTAGGGTGGTTGCTAAGGCATAAAAAGTCATTACAATTAGGTAGGGTGATTGCTAAGGAGTAAGAAAAGTCATTACAATTAGGTGGGGGGCGGCCAAATCCCTTTGGGGCAGATTTGGACCTTAAAACTACTAGTTTGGGCCATTGATTTGGACTCTAATTGGGCTCCCTTTGAAACACCCCCTTTGGACCTCTTTTAAGCTCATTTTAAGCCCCTTTGGTGGACTTCAAGGGCTGATTTGGTGGCCCAATCTTCCTCCTCTTAGACTTCAATTTGGATCACTAAATAATTATAAAACTTGGATAATTCATCTACTTTGGGCTTGAGCTCTTTCTCTGCAATTAAAAGCTTCTTTATTTGCCATTGAAGTCCAGCAACCTTAGAGTGCAACTCTTTAGCTTGAGATCTTGTAAATGGCCTTGGAGCTTCCAAAACTCTATCCTTGTCCTTGATGCTATCAGAATGTTACTCCCCCACTCTAAGAACTCTCTCTCACTCTAAAAATATCAGATATGTGCTCAAAATGGGCTATGGCATATGTTTTAATGAAGAAGGGTCGGGTTTAAAAACCCCAAAAATGAAGCCTCGGGGAATGATATGTGGTCGTATATGCGACCGCATAATGGATATGTGGTCTGCATATCGGCCGCACAAATTGGGAGCCAAAACTGGAATGAAACTGACTGGGTCTGTGGTCACTATGCGGCCCGCAGACCTTTTTTGCGGTCGCATAATGCGCCGCAGAACCTCCCTCAGCAAAAACTCCAAGGCTGATTGTGCGACAAAAGTGCAGCCCGCGAAATGGTTATGCGGTCGCATAATGGGCCGTGAAAATTACACTAAAATGACCCAGAAAAACTGTCTCACTTTGCGACCGTTGTGCGGCCCGTAGAGTGATTATGCGGCCGCAGAATGGCCTGAAGAAATGCCTATTTCTGCCAAATATTTTCCTTCAACTCCCTAGCGCACTGTTCAATCCAAAAAGTCCGAACTGCGGCTCGAATTTCTACTATTATTAATGCTCGCCGCGAAGAATTTCTACTATTATTAACCTCTACGCCTACATCGGCATCACGGACCCCCCGATTTTTAGGAAAGATTTCACGGGGCCTTACATCCTCCCCCACTTAAGATCATTCGTCCTCAAATGAGGGTCAAGGTTCACAATTAACATCTTATGTAACTCAATTTTCATACCACACACCAGCAGCCCCAAATTTGACTAACTCCCTAAATTTAAAAAATATTTCGCCGGAGTTTCCCCTGTAACTGGGCCTATCCACCTATCAGAGAGCCCCAGAAACACATCCCCAAAACATATATATAATCCAATGACGCAATATAACACAATAACAACATCTACTGTGGCCTCATGAGCAATATACTACAAGAATTAGAACACCCTTAACATCAACCGTACAAAAGATACATAATTCGTAGAAGGTAACCCTTAGAATTTCATAGAACACAACTTTATAAATACATGACTATTCAAACAAATAAGGATACTTTTTCTTCATTTCTTCCTCGGCTTCCCAAGTAGCCTCTTCAGCCTGTTGATTTTGCCATAGCACTTTGATGGATGCAATTTCTTTATTTCTCAACCTTCGGACTTGCCGATCTATAATAGAAACTGGAATTTCTTCATATGAAAGTTCCTCATTAACCTCAATGGTCTCGATTGGCACAATAGCTGACGGATCTCCAACTACCTTCTTCAACATAGATACACGGAACGCCGGGTGCACTAATGACATCTCGGGTGGTAGCTCAAGCTTGTACGCTTTCCTCTAAATTATTTTGTACGGCCCGACATACCACGGACTCAATTTCCCTTTCCTTCCAAACCGCATTATACCCTTTATGGGGGAAACTTTCAAGAATACCCAATCATCTTCTTTGAACTCTAAGTCTCTGCGACGAATATCCGAATAGGATTTTTGACGACTCCGAGCAGTTTTCAGCCACTCCTTAATGACCTTAACCTTCTCCATAGCCTGATGCACGAGGTCTAGCCTTATCAACTTAGCTTCCCCAGTTTCAAACAACCCAATAGGAGATCTACATCTCCTACCATACAATGCCTCAAATGGTGCCAATTGGATACTACCATGAAAGCTGTTGTTATACGCAAATTCTATGAGTGGCAAATGATCATCCCAGCTACCCTTGAAATCAAGAACACAAGCACGCAACATGTCCTCAAGTGTCATAATAGTACTCTCTGCTTGCCCGACGGACTGTGGATGGAAGGTTATACTAAGATTCACCTGAGTACCCAAATCTTGCTGAAATTTCTTCCAAAAATTTGTCGTGAGCTGAGCCCCTCGATCGGAATGGATAGAAACTGGAGTACCATGTAGTCTGACTATTTCCTTAATATACAACTGAGCATACTGTTCCACTGTGTCGGTAGATTTAACTAGCAAGAAATGTGATGATTTTGTGAGTCAATCCACAATCACCCAAATTGAGTCAAACTTGCGTGGAGTGCGTGGTAATCCTACCACAAAATCTGTATTAATCATTTCCCACTTTCACATTGGAATTTCTATGTTCTATGACAACCCACCAGGCCGTTGGTGTTCGGCCTTCACTTGCTGACAATTCAGACACCTTGCCACAAAGTCCGCCACATTTATTTTCCAATAGACTTCCTTAAGATCATGATACATCTTCGTAGAACCTGGGTGCACGGAATATCTAGAAGTGTGAGCCTGGGTCATGATTCTTTCCCGGAGACCATCTACATTTGGAACACATAGCTGCCCTTGGTACCTTAGTGTACCATTATCCATGCCAAGAGTAAAAGCCATAGAATGAATCCCCTACTTCAGTTGTAGCAACAATGGATCGTCGTACTGCTTCTCTTTGACTTCCACGACAAGCAATGATTCAGCCCTATTTAGCACAATTACCCCTCATTCACTAGAGTCCGCAAGATGAACTCCCAAGCTAGCTAACTGGTGAACCTCCCTGGCCAACGGCCTTTGACATGGCTCTAAGTATGCTAAACTACCCATAGATTTTCAGCTAAGAGCATCCTCCACAACATTGGCTTTCCCCGGATGATACAGAATATCGATGTCGTAATCCTTGAGTAACTCAAGCCATCTCCTCTACCTCAGATTCAGCTACTTTTGTTTGAAAATATATTGAAGGCTCTTGTGGTTCGTGAATATATCCACATAGACCCCATATAAATAATGATGCCAAATCTTCAATGCAAAAACCACTGACGCAAGTTCTAAGTCATGTGTTGGATAGTTCTTTTCATGATTCTTGAGTTGCCTAGAAGCATATGCTATAACCTTGTTGTGTTGCATTAATACACACCCAAGCCCGATCCTTGAAGCATCGCAATATACCACAAACCCATTTATACCCTCTGGCAGGGTCAACACTGGCGCCGTACTCAATCTTGATTTCAACTCCTGGAAGCTCCTTTCACAAGCACCAGACCATTGGAACTTAACCGCCTTCTAAGTCAATTTAGTCAACGGAGAGGCAAGAGTAGAGAACCCCTCCACAAACTTCCTGTAATATCCTGTTAAACCCAAGAAACTACGAATCTCGGTTGGTGTTGTAGGTCTAGGCCAATTCTTCACTGCTGTAATCATTTGAGGATCAACCTTAATTCCTTCTCTGGAGACAACATGACCCAACAATGTGACAGACTCGAGCCAAAATTCACATTTTGAAAATTTCGCGTACAATTGGTGCGGATAAAGAGTCTGCAAAACTGCCCTGAGATGATCGGCATGGTTCTCTTGACCTCGTGAATACACCAGAATATCGTCAATGAACACTATGATAAAGGAATCAAGAAAAGGATTGAAAACCCGATTCATAAGATCCATGAAAGTCGCCGGGGCATTTGTTAGCCCAAAAGACATTACCAGAAATTCAAAGTGCCCATAGCGGGTCCTAAAAGCTATTTTCAGAATATCCTGCTCCCTGATCTTCAATTGGTGGTACCCGGACCGTAAATCAATTTTGGAGAAGTACCTAGCGCCGTGTAACTGATCAAACAAATCATCTATTCTTAGTAATGGGTATTTATTTTTGATCGTGACTTTGTTGAGCTATCGGTAGTCAATACACATCCTTAGTGATCCATCTTTCTTCCTCACAAAGAGAACCGGTGCGCCCCATGGTGACACACTCGGTCGGATGAAATCATTCTCTAACAAATCCTTCAATTATTCCTTTAGCTGCTTCAATTCTGCTGGTGCCATCCTGTAGGGCAGAATAGATGTAGACTGCGTGTCTGGCATTACATCAATCACAAAATCAATCTCCCTATCTGGCAGAATCCCAGGGAGCTCATCAAGAAAGACCTCCGGAAATTCATTCATCACTGGCACAGACTCGAGTGTGGGCGCCTCAGCATCGGTGTCCGTAACCCGGACCAAATGATAGATACACCCCTTATTAATCATCTTCGTGGCCTTAAGGTAAGAAAAAAACCTACCTTTTGGCATTACATTATCCCCCTTCCACTCAACAACTGGCTCATTTGGAAATTCAAACCTCACAGTCCTAGTTCGGCAATCGAGCTTTGCAAAACATGAATAAAGCCAATCCATTCCCCTAATTACATAAAAATATACAATCCCCAATTCAATAAGATCGACCGCGGTGTCCCGACCACGTATTGTGACAACACAACCCTTATAAACCCGTGTGACCACAATAGACTCGCCAACCGGAGTAGATACAGAGAATGGATCAGGAAGTTATTCCTTTTCTATCCCAAATTCCATAGCAACATAAGGGGTAACATAGGACAAAGTAGAACCGGGATCAATAAGAGCATATACATCATGAGATTGAACAGTCAATATACCTATGACAACATATGGAGAAGCCTCTACACTCTGGTGACCACTCATAGCATAGAAACGGTTGGGTCCTCTTGAACTCTACGCACCACCCCTAGCTGCACCACGCCCTGCTGGTGCTGGAGTACCTCGAGCTGGATGGGGTGCTGAAGATGTAGCAGCTGCAGAACTGGATGGCTGTGTTGTGCCCCTGACCACACCTTAGCGGGATGACCGACACTCCCTCTGAATATGACCTCTCAATCCGCACCTGTAACATATAGGTAGGTCCATGTAGCAGATCCCCAAGTGGATGTGCCCACACCTGGGGCACGGGGCCTCCACTGCTGCTGGAATCACCCTCCTGATCGGCCCTGCTGGTGGGGTCCCTTGCTACCCTGATTGGGCCTGAAACGACTCCCTTGCTACTGACTGGGCCCTGTTGGTGGTGCACTGGCTGAAGACTGAGCAAAAGACTGGGATGGCCCTGATGTCCCTCCCCTAAAAGCTGATCTCCCCCCACCAAATGACTCCCTAAAGTTGCTCGCGGACCGGGCCTTGCTGGTACCCTCTCGCTCCATTATGTTCTTCAACTTACAGTTCTTTGTAGCTTGAGCAAATGCTACCATCTTCCCATAGTTCATATCCGAATTCAAGGCAGCTGTAGCGGCCTCATTAATAACCAAGGGGCTAAGGTCGTGCACAAACCGGCGCACTCTAGCCTCCATAGTAGGCAACATGAGAATGGCATATTTAGACACACGCGCAAACTCTGTGTGATACTCCCACACACTCTTACTTCCTTGCTTAAGGTTCTCAAACTCTGCGGCACGGGCTGCCCTAGGCTCGGTCGGTAAGAAATGGTCCATGAAAGCGTCAGCGAACTTACTCCACCTCGCTGGAGGGCTCCCCTCCTCCCGAGAGTCCTCCCACAACTCAAACCAAGAATAGGCCACCCTTTTCAGGTGGTAGGCGGCCAACTCCACTCCTTCCGTCTCACTAGCGCGCATAACCTGGAGAGTCTTATTTATCTCATCAATGAAGTCTTATGGGTCCTCCTCGGGATTAGCACCCGTGAACACCGGAGGATCTAACTGAAGAAACCTGTTCACCCTGGAATGTGCAACATTTGATATCTGGGCTTGAGAATCCAGTATCTGTGTCAGCATCTAGATAGCTCCCCTAAGATCCCCGTCAGAAATGCCAGAACCGAAAGCTGGGGCTGGAAGTGGAACCGGAATATCAGTTGGAGGAACCCCTGCACCCTCAGTAGGTGCAGGAACGGGTGTGGCCTGGTCAGGTGCAGTTGAATTAGGCAGTGTAGAAGTTGGGGGTATTCACCCGCATAACCAAATAAAGGGTCAACTGCCACTCCTAAGGCGGCATTGGCTCCTTGGCCAGTTCTTGCTCTCTTCTTAGGTGCCATGTACTGAAAGTTAAAGGAATGCATGAATTAGAGGAGGAACAGTTTCACAATCAGTTTCATTATACGATCCAGAATATCAAAGAAGGGTATTATTCCTAAATTTCCAAGTAGCCTCCAACTTATAGATGTGGTCGATAACACACCGATAAGAAGGACTCTACTAGACACGGCTCCGAGACATCCGAGGACACTTTAAAACCTTAGACTCTGATACCAAGTTTGTCACGCCCCAAACTCGGGGAGCGCAACCGGTGCTCAATCGAGTGAACCCGGTCGAGCAAGCCTATACATACTTACTACCCAACTCACCCATGATCAAGAGAAGACATGATTTCATTATTTAAATAGAAGGAAGTTCATATATACAATACCAAAACCTTTCTATTAGGTTCTTCATCTTTAATATCTCAAAATACACACCTTCCTTTTTTATAGGCTAAAGTGGAACAAGTGATTCATTCAAAGATAAACATGAATTGTTTGACTTCCCTCAACTACGACATACAACCCACATAATATCTACGGAGCCTCTAAAAGACACAAAGGAGTACAAGGATAGTGCCGACAACAAGGCTCCGGCTATACCTCCAAACATGATAACAAAATGTACAAAAGATACATGACCCCGGAATGAGGTGGGGCTCACCAAGTCTGCTAGGAGGAAGGTGTACTGCTATCGCTGGTCAATGCTACCTGCTGTGCAACCACCTGCATCCATTAAAGATGCAGCGCCCCCAGTAAAAAGGACGTTAGTACTGTCGAATAATACTAGTATGTAAAACTAAATGCCATCTCAATAAAATGAATAATGATACAATGGGGAAACAAATCATGAGTTCAATAAGAGCTTCAAACAATACTAAAACATCGAGTAAGGATCACATAAGTGCTCAAGTCAATTCCCATGTTATTAGGTTGGGTGATCTTTAAAGCTGATATACCATAATTCACAATACCTCTGTATTCTTACACGGAGTCCGATCTTGACCCGATCGGCTAGGTCATCTCATTTGAGACATCAACCATAACCACCATTTCATTATAATTTCCAGCATAGTTACCACTATGTGTGCGGCATGGCGTCCGATCACGGCCTGATCGGCTAGGCTGTCTCACCCTAGACATTACCTTTTCAATCAATCATCTCACGCCATACTTCTTTCACATCTTTTCAATTCATTGGCACGAGTGGCCTCAATCAGAAAGTCATTCTTGGCACTTGGCTGTATTTCATAATTCCAGTTTCCCCTTTCCATATTCAAACATCATTATCATTATTAACAATAATAAGGTTTCCCATTCAAGACATTAAATTCACATATGAGCAATTTGGGAATCTTAGGCACATAGAGGCTTTTTATAGAATTTGGCATAACAACCTTTGTTCGATCTTGACATGAAGTCTTAACATTTCTAACACATATTCTACATTTTGAACACATCCTCAAATGGCAAGATGACACGATGAAGCATTTAGAATAAATATTGAACATACATCCTTCAACACAAACACATTAGGAATAGCCAATTTTATAATGATCAATTTGGGACTTACACCAATTACATGAACACCGTGGGATTCGATTCTAAGAAGTAGGGGATTTAGCCAACATACCTCAATTGAGCTTCCTTAAACTTTTAAAACGTTCCGGAATTCTTAGCAACTTCAATCTATTTTAGAAATATAACAAGTTGAACCAAAATTAGGAAGATGGTCATGATTCTAGCTCATTTGAGCATATTATCAAAGGAAGATTCGATCATTCCCCAACCCAATTTTTACCATTTTTAGCTCACAACCTTCCCACATACTTCAAGAATACATGCATGTAAGACAAAAACCCCACACCCAATAATTGTCTCTCTAATTATCCCATTTTTGTAAATTTTTGAAATTGAGAGCTAGGACATAGATTCTGTTACACCCCATATTTTCGTACGTGAAAGTATGCCATGAATAAATTGATGAAATCTCGGAAATGAGATGTTACATTTCGCATTTTCGTACGTTAAAGTTTTGTCAAAAGTTAATCGACGTAAGTTTGGGAATGCAATTATTTTAAGATTATAAGCATTATGCTAATTGAAACAAGTGATAAGTAAATTCATGAAGCTGAGAGGGTAAGCAAATCGAAGAAAATGATTTTCATCGAAGTTTGACATTTTGGGATAAAATACGGCCCGAGCTAAAATATCCGGTATTTATGAACTAGTGCCATATAAGGTACCACATGACCATGATAGTGAGTATAAGGTGTATTAAAAGTGAGTATAGTATTTTAAGTAATTTGAGATAATTCTTAAATATGTGAATAATTGGGTGGTTAATAACTTTTAGTTGGAGATTAATGAAAATCTTTGGATAATCAAAGATTTTGGATGACTTAACCCCCCAAAAACGTGGCAGCACCCCCTTCCCATCAAAATGACTCTTAATAAAGAGTGAAATGTGGCACATTTTAAGGAATAAATATGACACAAATCATAAAAGATGGGGCCACACCACCAAGACTAAGATTCATTCTCCAATTCAAATGAAGGTGTATTATATCCAAAAAAGGCTTCAGCAAAATAACTTCTTAAGCAACGTGAGATTCCATAGGTTCTTCAACCATTCAAAACGTAAGATTTCATAGGTTCTTCAACCATTCAAAAAGTAAGATTTCATAGGTTCTTCAACAATTCAAAACGTGAGATTTTGCAATTATAAGGAAGTACGGTGCAATCTTTCTCAAGAATATCATACGGATTTTTCCCTACTTCGATATGCCATTACGTGGTGTCGCAATTGACGTATGTTAGAGGGATTGTCAAGAGAATCGGCTCAGGTATGTTAAGGCTATCCCTTCTTTCTTTTTGGCATGATCCAAATAATACAAATGAAACGAGCAAAATACGCAACTTTCATAAATGACTCTATTCATAGAAGTACTAGGGGTGTCTATATTCTTGATTTCCCATATGACTTATTATTATATCTTCTGTTCATGGTTCTCAGAAAAATACGTATTTAATAAAGTTTATCTGAAAGGCATATTGATTTTATGATATTCCGAGAAATCTTAGTAACGTATTTCTTATGCATTTCATGCATTTATACATGTACCAATCCCATGACCAGATGGCGTTATATACGCGTATAATATATGTATATGGGATATTGGAAAAGGTTATGGCGTTATATATACACCACCACCTGATCAGCTAGTATACGTTGATGATTTGCCCACAGTGGCCGAGATGATATGATGGGGTGCCCTCAGAGGCTTGATGATGCTATGAACGCATATACCTATGCATGGTATGACATTTATACGCATATGCATGACATTATAAATATAAAATGATTCACAGAGTTATTCAGACTTACATGTTGAGTCTTTTACTCCATGTTTCTCTTATGTCTATTACTTACTGATTTTCATTCCTTACATACTCGGTATATTATTTGTACTGACGTTCATTTTGCCTGGGGACGCTGCGTTTCATGCCCTTAGGTCCCGATAGACAGATCGATCTAAGTAGGCTATCAGCTCAGCGAAAGATGTTGGTGCGCTCCATTTGCTCTGGAGTTGCTTTTTTGGTCAATATGATTTAGACGTGTATTGTTTGGTATGGCAGGACCCTATCCCAACCTTTATGATAAGTATGTATTCTTAGAGGCTTGTAAATAGATGTCATGTATATTGATAATTGTATTGCCTTGTCGGCCTATGTTTTGAATTTACAAATGATCATGTTGGCCTTATAGGCCCATATGTCACATATATAAGTTTCTATATCAGGTTGGGTCATTCTATGACAGGTATTCCCTCATGTTTACTATGTCTATCTCATGATGCCCCTTCTAGCCTACTTACCTATGATAATGTAATAAGAAAGATACATTACGTTGGTACTCGGTTGAGTAAGGTACTGGGTGCCCGTTGCGGCCCATCGATTTGGGTCGTGACAAAAGTGGTATCATAGCCGTTTTGTCCTAGGGAGTCTACAAGTCGTGTCTAGTAGAGTCTTGTTTATGGGTGTGTTGTGCACCACACTTATAAGCAGGAGGCTACAAGGCATTTAGGACTGTCACTTTTTCTTCTTACTCTAGATCGTGTGGTAGAGCTCAGTTGTAAGAACTCAATTTCCTAAACTCTATCTTATTCATAATACGACGGTGCCTACATCTAGATAGATGGTTGGTAAGGGATTGAATGAGGCTATGGAAGAGTTGAGTCAGAGGAACTCGATTTTGCATCATGCTTATGATGAGTAAATACAAGGTCTCGAGCAAATCATGTGTGTACTAAGACGTGTGAGCTTCTTGAAAAGGAGCCCTAAGGCATGAATATCTATCCACACATATGGTGAAAAGCAATGAGAAATTCAAAAGGTAGGTACAAGTTTCAACAAATAAAAGAAGCAAGGTGAAGAAAGGTACGAGTTACCCAGTTAATGAAGATTATTAGTATTTACAATTCAGGCAGAGAAATATAATCCTTTTGAGTTACCCTCAACTATAACAGAGGTATGTACAATCGGCCACACCTATCTCAGTTATGCCCTGTGGGAGCTAACAGATATGGTTTAAGAGAAGGACGGGATATCAGGATCCGGCTGGGATTAGAGTAACCTAGAATGGTGGATGGATTGTTTGCGTTAGTTAACATTTCCAAAGGGTATTGCAAATGTGCTAATAGATCTCCTTGTGAGACACCCAGATGGTTCACTCTAGAATAATACAGCTAGATATGAATACTAGAATGTTCAAAGACAGGCACTGGAATCCTGGAAGGGATAAATATTAATCTTAGCGTGGCTCCCGGCCCTAGTAAAGAAAGAATGTTATGAAACCCGAAGAGCCAGTAGATGGAGCAAGGGAAGCTAAAACCAAAAGAATGTCCTGCTGAAATTTTCAAAATAAAGTGATAGATAGAAATGTTAGCAGGAAATGAGAAGAGAGTTAATGAAGCATTATGAGTAAGATGTGATGCATGGATGACAACGGTAGAAAAACAATGACAGTATTACAGAGTATATAGTCAAGTGAAGGAAAAGACGAGAGGAGCCAGGCCTTGAGACAAAAAAAGAATATAGGCCATAAAGTCATATCCTCATTTCGAGAAATAAGTTCGTGACTCCAACGTGACTACCAGAAGGGAGAGTGAAACCCCAGAGTAATAGAAATCAGTATGGGCTGGTGAACAAGATAAACTAAACATGAATTAGGGACTGAGTGATTTGATAATAGTCAGCATCATGAGAATTTCAGATTGCATTCCGGCGATAATAGAATGGACGACAGAAGAATAATCTTTAAAGGTCATTCAGAAGGACGCTTCCCTAAAGCAAGCAATGTGAGCAAAGTTAAGCTTAAAGTACTATATGTGCCAGTTACACTAGGTGTCACCCTCGTGAATAAGGAATTTTGTTATCCTTGGTACAGAAGGATTATCGCCAGGCGAGTAAGGGTCATCGATGATGTGAAAGGACGCCAAAGAGGAAGAGGTAAAACATCTATAGGTAGGTCGTCCTAGATCCAACTCTTAGTACTCCCCTAAAGGGGGGAATATGGAGTGATGTGGCATGAAGTCAGAATTAAGCGGTTATACTAACTATGGAATGGTAAAGGAAGAATGCGATAAAAAATGAGAAAAGGGATGAGATTGCACTGATTCAAATCCTACCGATATACTACGATTCCAGAACATTATGCAAACACGATGTCAAGGAAAGGAAGTAAGGGTTCCTACCTGAGATGTTATTGATAAATAAGGAGCCAATGCGAGAGGTAAGTTAAGACAAAGGGAATAACCCAAGAGGGATTACGCGGAATACAAATATGGAAATGGACCAACGAGCAGTTAATAGTTGATTCAGGAAGAGTCTAGTTATAGCTAGACAAGAGGTTACAGACAAATCAACAGATCGTGCAAGATAAATGTATTGAACCCCAGCATAGGGAATTCAGTCTCACAGATACGAGATCGCAATTGTTGAAAAAAGAAATTTAGATAGGAGTTGGGGTAATTAAAGGTAACGTATGAGTGTTACGAAAATAAAAGAGAGTACCACTAGGAAGACAGTCAAAAATATCAGTTCAGGAGCAACCCTACAAGCACAAGGGCATGGAGGTAAGTAACTACGGACAATTATAGGCGAGGAAGGACATCAAAAATTCCATCGGGTATACGATGTGATAAGCTCGCAGCTTTACAAGAGTCAGAGGGTCTTCCCTAAGTACTACAACAAAAGACTAGCTGAGGGAATAAGGAAGAAGGCTTCAATCTAATCATGGTAACTTGAAGGAGAAATGGCCATGTGAAAACAGTCTCACTACAAAATTGTAAGCACTCCAAAAGAAAGTGGCACCTACCGTGGCTAATAAAGGGGGAGTAAAATCGAAAGTAATATTCGAGGCACAAAAAACAATTTAAAAAAAATTCTGGCATGCATGGGAACTAACATAAGCTAAGTATGCACGCAATAAGGGGGCAGAAAGACCAGGAAAAGTAATTGCTTACGTTTAAAGAAAGCTGAGATGGAACGAAAGGAATTATTCGATCAATGATCCAGAGTTAGTTACGTTATGAACGCACTCAAAATTTCGGAGTATTATCCATGCAGCATATATATTGACATTCATACAACCATAGAAGACTCGGGTATAAGTTAAAGGAAGGAATTGAGCCCAGGGCATAGACAAAGGATTGAATTGTCAGAAGATTGTATCATGGATATTCCATAGTGCCCATGAAAGGCTAAAGTAATAACTTATACCAGGAGCCGCAGATCAGAATATAGCTTAAGCCTACATGGAGGCTGATCAGAAAGAAAAGGAAACTAAAGAGTTTAAACAACTAAGTAAATCATGCATCTGAATATTGGAGCCGAAAAATTTCAGGAATCGTGATTGACAACATAGCAAAATCACTCTTAATATCAGAGGTACAAGAGAGATAGTACAACAGCTATATTCTATAACGGCTCTACAATAAAGGTAGTTAGAAGAGTACAAGCCTTATAAGAAGTTAGTATGAAGCTCCCACCGAATTATGTATGCATATGAGGTGCAAGTATTATAATAGAGCATCAAGTTGTTGATGTGAATTATACATGTGTTAAAGCGAGGTCATGAAAGAGATAGAAGATGTGATGCGAGATTTTAAGGTAAGTAAGGTAAAGGTGAACAACGTACAAGATACTTAAATGCAGAAGGTTGTGAATAATCCATACTACATATAGAAGGTTATAAGTGTTGGGATTCAGTATCTAGGAATGGTAGCGGCAGCATCAATAGCATATCTTCCAGCCTATGGTTTTTAGGTACCGAGAGATCTAGCCAAGAGAGTAAAGAAGAGTTAGAGATGATGTGATGTCTCGCTTGATGTTCCAAAATAACATAAGAAAATCTATGATGCAAGCAAGTTGAAGGAAGGTTGCGAATAGTATAAATTATCAAACACTAGGTGTGCACAAGGTTTCAAGGTCCTTTTATGGAGGATTCCATCATCCCACAACCCAATATTTACCATGCTTAGTTCAACAAGTGTTGGTGTTTGCATGCATAGATGACGGTGACTAGGAAGACTACGGCTAGCCAAAGGAGAGATACAGCAGTAGGTGAGGGGACCAGCAGGGTACCCCCAGTAGATGGGGCCCAGTCTGAGGCTCAAGGCGAGACCCCTACTCAGCCATTACCGGCTCCTCCACCAACTACGGAGATTCCTAGGGAAACCGCACATCCAGTTCCCCCTCCACTTCCATCAGATCAGGACTTAAGGAGTGCGGTGCATTTGTTGACACAGTTGGTAGCTACCCAGCAACAGGCTAGGGCATCAGCTAGTGCAGGAACTTCTGAGGGGTCTGGGAGTTCAAGGGTCCGAGAGTTTATTGCTTTGAGTCCCCCAGAGTTCACGGGGACAGATCAGAGGGAGGACCCACAGGATTTCATAGATCAGCTTCACAGGATCTTTCGTGTTATGCATGCCACGGAGAAAGAGGCAGTTGAGCTAGCAGCTTTTCGACTCCGAGATATAGCCATCCTTTGGTACGAGGGATGGGAGAGTTCCAGGGGACGTGATGCACCTCCAGCTATTTGGGAGAATTTTTCAGATGCCTTCCTTGACCAGTACTTACCACGGGAGATCCGACAGGCTCGAGTCGATCAGTTTCTAGCCCTCAAGCAGGGTAATATGAGTGTTCGAGAGTATAGTCTCCATTTTGACTCATTGGCCAGATATGCACCATCCATAGTTGCTACTATGCGGGACAGGATTCACAGGTTTATAGCAGGGTTAGCCCCAGAGTTAACCGAGGCATGTGCCACCGCTGCATTGCAGGATAGTATGGATATCTCCCGGATTCAGGCATTCGCCCAGAATATAGAAAGGGGTAGGCGTCGGCAGCAGGGTACAGAGAGGGCTGAGCAAGGGCAACGTAAGAGGATGAGATTTCCCAGGTCTCAGGAGCAATCTCAGGGTAGTTATAGGACCCAGTACTTCGGACGGCCACCTAGGCCTCCGCCACCTCAGTTACAGGGTTACAGGTATGACCGCTATACTCAGTCAGGACTAGGTGAGAGCTCACGGGCGTCGGGTTTGCAGCGACAGCGAGGATCTGCGCAGACATGGTCATTTTCTCCACGGTGTGACATCTGTGGTAGAGGACACTTGGGCCAATGCCGAGCAGGTTCTGATGCTTGTTATACATGTGGGCGTCCAGGGCATATGATGCGGGATTTCCCAAATAGAGATTCGGGGGGAATGGCACAACCAGCGAGTTCAGCAACAGGATCATCTATGTCCGTGCATCCTTCAGGGCGCGAGTCTCAGTCTTCGGCTGGTAGAGGTCGGGGCAGAGGTAGAGGTTCCAGTTCAAGTGGTAATCAGAACCGTATCTATGCTTTAGCGGGTCGACAGGACCAGGAGTCTTCACCAGACGTTGTGACAGGTATATTAACCATTTGCTCTCACGATGCTTATGCTTTGATAGACCCAGGATCTACTTTATCGTATATTACCCCATTTGTCGCGAGGAAGTTTGGTATAGTGCCTGAAATACTAAGTGATCCTTTTGCGGTATCTACACCGGTCAGAGAATCGATTATTGCTAGACGGGTTTACCGAGGTTGTACGGTGACAATTTGTAGTCGTCAGACCTCAGCTGACCTAGTTGAGCTAGAGATGATGGATTTTGATGCTATCATGGGCATGGACTGGTTGGCAGCTTGCTATGCCACAGTTGATTGCCGAGCAAAGGCAGCCAGATTTCATTTTTCGGGTGAGCCAGTCCTTGAATGGGTAGGTAATACACCAACACCCAGAGGTAGGTTTATTTCCTATCTGAAGGCGAGGAAAATGATCGCAAAAGGGTGCATTTATCATATTGTGCGAGTTAGAGATGCAGATGCTGAGATACCTACACTTCAGTCTATTCCCGTAGTCAAAGAGTATGCAGATGTGTTTCCAGATGAGCTTCCAGGTATTCCTCCAGAGCGAGAGATTGATTTTAGCATCGATTTGCTTCCAGGAACTCAACCAATATCCGTCCCTCCGTATAGAATGGCACCTGGCGAATTGAAGGAGTTGAAGGAGCAGTTAAAAGATTTGCTGGAGAAAGGTTACATCAGGCCCAGTACCTCACCTTGGGGTGCACCAGTACTATATGGGCGGAAGAAAGACGGCTCACTGAGGATGTGTATCGATTACACCCCTTGATATCACATGCATGTAAAATAATCAACTCTGATGCCCAAAAATTATCTTGCTAATTACCCATTTTCAGATGATTTCAAAATTAGGGTTTAGGGTGTAGAATCTTACCTCTAAGGATGAAGACCTAGTGAACTTGCCTTCTTAATCTTCCAAAACTTGAGCAAGAATTGAAGAACAATTATTGAAGAACACCTTCTCACTCTAGGGCACTCACTCTCACTCTAAAATGTCAGATTATATCTCAAAAATGGCTCAAAACGTGTATTTAACGAAGCAGGGTCGGGTTTTAAAACCCCAAAAATGATGCTCCAGAACAGGTTCTGCGGTCGCATATGCAACCGCATAATGGTTATGTGGACCGCATATCGGTCGCATAAGTGGTGTTTAAAATGACCAAAAATCTGCCTGAGACTGCGGTCACTATGCAGTCCACATAACTGTTCTGCGGTCGCATAGTGCACCGCATAACAGTTATGTGGTCGCATAGTCGACCGCATAATTGCTTCCAACTGACCTAATTAACTGCCTCACTCTGCGGCCATTATGCGGTCCGCAGAGTGATTCTGCGGTCGCATAATGGACTGCAGAAATGCACTTTTCTGCCAAAAAATTTCCTTTACTTTCCGGTACATTGTTCAACCCAAAAGGTCCGAGCCGTGGTGAGCTAAGTTTGCCGCGAAGAATTTCTATAATACTCAACACGTAAAACCAATTCGGCACCATGAAACATTATTTTCTTTTGCAAAATTTTACGGGGCCTTACACTTAACATACCTGAACCGATTCTCTTGACAATCCCTTTAACACCGTTGATTGCGACAACGCATAACGGCAGATCGAAGTAGGGAAATATCCGTATGTTATTCTTGAGAAAGATTGCACCGTACTCCCTTAGAATTGCAAAATCCCGTTGATATGATGCTAAGAAGTCTCGCATGAACTGAAGTAACTTACGTTATTAGCATGTAATCCCCCACTAGTCCAATAATTAACCAATTACCCACATAATTAAGAATTATCTCAAATGACTTAAAATACTACTTGCTTTTAACACACCTTATACACCTTACTATCATGGTCATGTGGTACCTTGTATGGCACTACTCCATAAATACTGGGTATTATAGCTTGGACCGTATTTTATCCCAAATTGTCAAACTTCGACAAAACTTATTTTCTTCGATTAGCTTACCCTCTCACTTTCACGAATTTACTCGTCACTTATTTGAAATAGCAAAATGCTTATAATACTCAAAATAATCCCATTCCCGAACTTACGTCGATTAACTTACAATGAAACTTTAACGTACGAAAATGCGGGATGTAACATCTCATTTCTGAGCTATCATCAATTTACTTATGGCGTACTTTTATGTACGAATACATGGGGTGTAACATAAGTCATCCAAAATCTTTGATTATCCAAAGATTTTAATTTATCTCCCACTAAAAATCATTAATTATCCAATTATTCACATAATTAAGAATTATCTCAAATTACTTAAAATACTACTCACTTTTAATACACCTTATACACCTTACTATCATGGTCATGTGGTACCTTGTATGGCACTAGTTCATAAATACTGGGTATTTTAGCTCGGGCCGTATTTTATTCCAAAATGTCAAACTTCGACGAAAATTATTTTCTTCGATTTTCTTACCCTCTCACCTTCACGAATTTACTCATCACTTGTTTCAATTAGCATAATGCATATAATCTTAAAATAATCTCATTCCCGAACTTACGTCGATTAACTTACGACAAAACTTTAACGTACGAAAATGCGGGATGTAACCTCTCATTTCCTGAAGGTGAGAGGGTAAGCAACGTATGAGAGGAGATAAGGATGCCATTCTTAAGATGAACAGTAATGAGGAAGCATATAGGATCGGCAGCAAGAGTGACCTAGAGTTTGGCAGCAGACCTCAGTAACGATAAATCGAAGTAAGAGTTATGGTATAGTATGACTATCAAGATACAGTAAAGTCATACGGAAAGATAAATGGGTCTATGAAACAAGATATAGCAATATTCGTAAGTTCAACAAAGTACCGAGCAATGAACTTCAGTATACCTATAGATGCCCAGAGGGATATCTTGCCAAGCTCTGTGTATGTTTACAAAGTAAGGCCTAGAGATTGGCTAAAAGCTGGAGGAAAAAGGAGAGAAGAGTTGCATAGGCGCACTTACAAAGTCAGAGTCGTACAAGCTGCATGATAAAAGGTAGCAACAGTTACAAGATTGGAAGGATTCCGACCACGAGTTGTGGTGTGAGAAAGAGGCGTAAATGGGGGGAATGCCCTGGCCTTTGGGATTCAATCATAGAACAGTTGCCTAGATGTCAAGAGGAGTACTAAAGTATTCGTAAGATCTATAGGCTATAAGAATGATAAGTGCATCAGTCAACATTCGAGGACGAATGTTCCAAAGGGGGGAATGATGTTACACTCCATATTTTTGTACGTGAAAGTATGCCATAAATAAATTGATGAAAGCTCGGAAATGAGATGTTACATCCCGTATTTCCGTACGTTAAAGTTTCGTCGTAAGTTAATCGACGTAAGTTCAGGAATGAGATTTTTTTAAGATTATAAGCATTATGCTAACTGAAACAAGTGATGAGTAAATTCGTGAAGGTGAGAGGATAAGCAAATCGAAGAAAATAATTTTTGTCGAAGTTTGATATTTTGGGATAGAATACGGCCCGAGCTAAAATACCCGGTATTTATGAACTAGTGCCATACAAGATACCACATGACCATGATAGTAAGGTGTATAAGGTGTATTAAAAGTGAGTAGTATTTTAAGTAATTTGAGATAATTCTTAATTATGTGGATAATTGGGTAATTAATGATTTTTAGTGGGAGATAAATTAAAATCTTTGGATAATCAAAGATTTTGGATGACTTATGTTACACCCCATGTATTCGTACGTAAAAGTACGCCATAAGTAAATTGATGAAAGCTCAGAAATGAGATGTTACATCCCGTATTTTCGTACGTTAAAGTTTCGTCGTAAGTTAATTGACGTAAGTTCGGGAAAGGGATTATTTTGAGTATTATAAGCATTTTGCTATTTCAAATAAGTGACGAGTAAATTCGTGAAGGTGATAGGGTAAGCGAATTGAAGAAAATAAGTTTCGTCGAAGTTTGACAATTTGGGATAAAATACGGTCCAAGCTATAATACCCGGTATTTATGGACTAGTGTCATACAAGGTATCACATGACCATGTTAGTAAGGTGTATAAGGTGTGTTAAAAATAAGTAGTATTTTAAGTCATTTGAGATAATTCTTAATTATGTAGGTAATTGGTTAATTATTGGACTAGTGGGGGATTACAAAGTTAATTAAAAAGTTGATGGAGGATTAATTAAAATCTTTTGGATTAGCCTTGAAACCCAACGTGGCAGCAAGATATAGTCAATCAAATGACTCTTTATTCACAAAGCAAGGTGGAAAAGTTAGATGAATTGGTGGCCAAGTCTTACTAAGTGGGGCCCACACTCAAATATTAAAAAAGACATTTCTAATTCATTTTGTGTCTCTACAAAGGAATGAAAAGTTTCAGCAACAAAGTTTCATCCAAGATCATACATGATAATAACGTAAGTTACTTCAGTTCATGCGAGACTTCTTAGCATCATATCAATGGGATTTTGCAATTCTAAGGGTGTACGGTGCAATTTTTCTCAAGAATAACATACAGATATATCCCTACTTTGATCCGCCATTACGCGTTGTCGCAATCAACGGTGTTAAAGGGATTGTCAAGAGAATCGGTTCAGGTATGTTAAGGCTATCCCTTCTTTCTTTTGGCGTGATCCAAATAATACAAACGAAATGAGCAAAATACATAATTTTCATAAATGACTCTATTCATAGAAGTATTAGGGGTGTCTATGTTATTGATTTCCCATATAAATTATTATTATATCTTCTGTTCATGGGTCTTAGAAAAATACGTATTTGATAAAGTTTATCCGAAAGGCATATTAATTTTATGACAATCCTAGAAATCTTATTAACGTGTTTCATATGCATTTCATGCATTTATACATGCACATTGACCCATGACCAGATGGCGTTATATACGCGTATATATATGTATATGAGATATGGAAAAAGTTACGGCGTTATATACGCACCACCACCTAATCAGCTGGTATACGTTGATGATTTGCCCACAGTGGCCGAGATGATATGATGGGATGCCCTCAGAGGCTTGATGATGTTATGAACGTATATACCCATGCATGGTATGATATTTCTACGCATATGCATGACATATAAGGTTTAATGATTCACAAAGCTATTCAGACTTACATGTCGAGTCTTTTACTCCATGTTTCTCTCATGTCCATTATTTACTGATTTTCATTCCTTACATACACGGTACATTATTTGTACTGATGTCCCTTTTTCCTGGGGACGCTGCATTTTATGCCCGCAGGTCCCGATAGACAGGTCGAGAGTCCTCCAAGTAGGCTATCAGCTCACCGGAAGATGTTGGTGCGCTCCATTTGCTCCAGAGTTGCTATTGGTCAGTATGATTAGGACATGTATTGATTGGTATGGCGGGGCACTACCCCGACCTTTATGACATTTATGTATCCTTAGAAGCTTATAGACATATGTCGTGTACGTGAAAGATTGTACGGCCTTATCGGCCTATGTTTTATGTATATAATGGATCATATTGGTCTTATAGGCCCGTATGTCTTATGTATAAGTTGATATTTCATGTTGTATCCTACTTATCACACAGCGGCCTCTCCGACTCAGTTATCCATGATATTATGATACGAAAAGATACGTTATGTTGGTACTCGGTTGAGTAAGGTATCGGGTGCCCGTCGCGACCCATTAGTTTGGGTCGTGACAACTTAACACCCCAAAAATGTGGCAGCGCCCCCTTCCCATCAAAATGACTCTTAATAAAGAGTGAAAGGTGTCACATTTTAAGGAATAAATGTGACACAATCTTGAAAGGTGTGGCCACACCACCAAGACTATGATTCATTCTCCAATTCAAATGAAGGTGTATTATATCCAAAAAAAAAAGGCTTCAGCAAGATAACTTCATGAGCAACGTGATATTCCATAGGTACTTCAACCATTCAAAACGTAAGATTTCATAGGTTCTTGAACCATTCAAAACGTAAGATTTCATAGGTTCTTCAACAATTCAAAATGTGAGATTTTGCAATTATAAGAAAGTACAGTGCAATCTTTCTAAAGAATATCATATGGATTTTCCCCTACTTCAATTTGCCGTTACGTGGTGTTGCAATTGACGTATGTTAGAGGGATTGTCAAGAGAATCGGCCCAGGTATATTAAGGCTATCCCTTCTTTCTTTTTGGCATGATCCAAATAATACAAATGAAACGAGCAAAATACGCAACTTTCATAAATGACTCTATTCATAGAAGTATTAAGGGTGTCTATATTCTTGATTCCCCATGTGAATTATTATTATATATTCTGTTCATGGGTCTCAGAAAAATACGTATTTGACAAAGTTTATCCGAAAGACATATTGATTTTATGATATTTCGAGAAATCTTAGTAACGTATTTCTTATGCATTTCATGCATTTATACATGTACATTGACCCATGACCAGATGGCCTTATATACGCGTATATTATATGTATATGGGATATGGGAAAAGGTTTTGGCGTTATATACGCACCACCACCTGATCAGCTAGTATACGTTGATGATTTGTCCACAGTGGCCGAGATGATATGATGGGGTGCCCTCAGATGCTTGATGATATTATGAACGCATATACCTATGCATGGTATGATATTTATATGCATAGGCATGACATTATAAATATAAAATGATTCACCGAGTTATTCAGACTTACATGTTGAGTCTTTTACTCCATGTTTCTCTCATGTCTATTACTTACTGATTTTCATTCCTTACATACTCGGTACATTATTTGTATTGACGTCCCTTTTGCCTAGGGATGCTGACTTTCATGCCCGCAGGTCCCGATAGACAGATCGAGAGTCCTCCAAGTAGGCTATCAGCTCAGCGGAAGATGTTGGTGTGCTCCATTTGCTCTAGAGTTGCTTGTTTGGTCAGTATGATTTAGACGTGTATTGTTTTGTATGGCGGGGTCCTGTCCCAACCTTTATGATAAGTATGTACTCTTAGAGACTTGTAGACAGATTTCATGTATTCGGATAATTGTATGGCCTTGTCAGCCTATGTTTTGAGTTTACAAATGATCATGTTGGCCTTATAGGCCCGTATGTCACATGTATAAGTTTTTATATCAGGTTGGGTCGTTCTATGATGGGTATTCCCTCATGTTTACTATGTTTATCTCATGATGCCCCTTCTGGCCCACTTACCTATGATAATGTAATAAGAAAGATACGTTACGTTGGTACTCGGTTGAGTAAGGTACCGTGTGCCTGTCACGGCCCATCGGTTTGGGTCGTGACAGATTCTTACCTTTGTTAATCCTCAATGATTGAGCAAGAATTGATGAATAATAGGTTGAAGGTTACTCCCCCACTCTAAGAACTCTCTCTAACTCTAAAGATATCATAAATGTGCTCAAAATAGGCTATGGCATATGTTTTAACGAAGAAGAGTTGGGTTTAAAAACACCAAAAATGAAGTCCCATGACAGGATATGCGGTCATATATGCGACCGCATAATGGATATGCAGTTCGCATATCGGCCGCACAAATTGGGTGCCAAAACTGGAAAGAAACTGACTGGGTCTGCTGTCACTATGCGGCCCGCAGACCTGTTATGCGGTCATATAATGCACCGCAGAATATCCCTCCACAAAAACTCCAAGGCTGATTGTGTGACAAAAGTGCAGCCCGCTAAATGGTTATGAGGTCGCATAATGGGCCGTGAAAATTACACCAAAATGACCCAAAAAAACTACCTCACTCTACGACCATTCTGGGCCCGCAGAGTGATTATGCGGCCGCAGAAATGCCTATTTCAGCCAAATATTTTCTTTCAACTCCCCAGTGCACTGTTTAATCAAAAAAGTCCGAACCGCGGCGAGCAAGCTCGCCGTGAAGAATTTCTACTATTATTAATCTATACGCCTACCCCGGCATCATGGACCCCCCGGTTTTTAGGAAAGATTTCACGGGGCCTTGTAGGTAGCCCATGAGATTCATCAGCTAACTAATCTTGGAGTTCGATTACTGGACTCAAGTGATACCGAAGTTACTATTTAGGACACGGCGACATCCTCTTTAGTAATTGAAGTGAAGGAATACTAGTACGAGGATCATGTATTAGCTCATTATAGAGATACAACCCCTCAGAAGGATAAGACACCATTTGAGATTACAGGAGATGGGGTCCTTAGATAGCGAGGATGATTATGTGTCCCTAATGTTGCAGGTCTACGCCGTCAGGTTATGGGAGAGACTCACTATTCTCGTTATTATGTCCATCCAGGAGCAACAAAGATGTATCATGATATCAAGGAAATATATTGGTGGGACGGAATGAATAAGGATATAGCGGAGTTTGTTGCTCAGTGCCCTAACTGTCAGCAGGTTAAGATTGATCATCAAAAACCTGGTGGATTATTGCAGGCTATAGAGATTCCAACTTGGAAGTGGGAAGTAATTAATATGGATCTCATTATAGGCTTACCTCGTACCCAGTGTAAGTTTGATTCTATATGGGTGATTGTTGATAGACTTATAAAATCAGCCCATTTTCTGCCTGTTAGGAGTACATATTCCGCAACAGATTATGCCAGGTTGTACATTAAGTACATAGTACGACTTGATGGTGTCCCTATATCTATTATCTCGAATAGAGGTGCTCAGTTTACAGCTAATTTCTGGAGGTCCTTCCAAAAAGGAACTCAGGTAAATCTTGGTACAATATTTCATCCACAGACATATGGACAGGCTGAGCATACTATTCAGACACTTGAGAATATACGGTCTTGTGGAATAGACTTCAAGGGAAGCTGGGATAATCATCTGCTGCTTGTTGATTTCTCGTATAATAATAGCTATCATTCCAGCATTCAAATGGCTCCATACGAAGCCCTTTACGGACGGAAGTGTAGGTCACCTATCGGATGGTTCGATGTTGGGGAAACTAAGTTAGTAGGACCAGAGTTGGTACAACAGGCAATTGAGAAGATTAAGCTTATACATGGAAGGCTATTAGCAGCTCAGAGCCGTCAGAAGTCTTATGCGGATAATCGACGATGAGACTTGGAGTTTTTATGTTGACGACTGGGTATTTCTAAAGGTATCACCGATGAAAGGCGTTATGAGTTTCTGTAAGAAAGGAAAACTTAGCCCTCGGTACATTGGACCATATAAGATCATACGGAAGGTAGGCCAGGTAGCATATGAGTTAGACTTGCCTTTTGACTTGGAGTCTGTACATCTAGTATTTCATGTGTCTATGCTCCATAAGTGTATCAAAGATCCTTCTAGAGTTGTGTCAGTTGACGATGTTCAGGTCACAGAGTAGCTATCATATGAGGAAGCCCCCATTGCTATACTGGATAGACAGGTTCGGAGATTGAGAACTAAGGACGTAGCTTCAGTTAAAGAACTTTGAAGAAACAATAATGTGGAAGAGATGAATTGGGAAATTGAAGAAGACATGCAGACTAGGTATCCCCACTTGTTTTCGCTTCCAGAAGAGGATAAGACTAAGACATCACATCCTTTTGGTGCGTATATGTTACTGGATTCTTATGTTAGTTAATGTCATTGTTCGTGTGAGGCCATTGTTGTTATTGATGATTGTGGCTTTCTATGGCTTCGTAATAGTTGGGTTGTTGCGTGGCAGGTTGGTAGTAAGTAGTGCAGTTATAGAGGAGACTCTACTGAAATTTCTATTAATCTTTGGGAGTTTAACATTCGAGACGCCTAAAGGGGGGGATGCCCTGGCCTTTGGATTTGTTGACCGAATAGTTGCCTAAATAACAAGGAGGTATTAAAGTGTTCGTAAGGGCTGTAGGTTATGGAACTGATAAGCGCATCATCAATATTCGAGGACGAATGTTCCAAAGGGGGGATGATGTTACACCCCGCAGTATTACATCGATGTTATACCCCGTAGTAAAATAAGGATTGGTTATGATGTTAAAATAACATATGCTAGCATGTACATATGCATAATACATATGATTAGCATAATATAGGTCCTATAATTAGTAGAGAAATGTTGAGGTGCTTATGTGTATATATGTATTCTTTGTAAAATATTTATTGCCAAGAAAAGACAAATGTTGCCCCTTCCACCATCCAAGGACCTTAGTCATTACAAAGTGATTTATATCAATTATTAAAAGGGAAGGAAGTCATTTTAGGAGCTGTTGTACGTATACAATTCCTACAAGCAAAATCTTAGGCAATTAGAAGCTCCTTACAATAGTACCATACGGCCAGCCCTCTTTAAGGCAACTATCTAGCAATTTTCCTCTTGGTTTGGAGGTTTTGTTTGTAAAGGTGTTGGGAAGGCTTATCTCCAGCTCATCCTATCCCTTTTCTTCAAATAATTAAGGTAAGAATTCAACGATCCTTCTAGATGAGTTTATCTTCAACTTGGAGAAATCCACTTTAAATTCTTATTGATGTAGAAATAAATGTTCTTGTAGTGTATTTGAGGAGGATTTGGTTGTGTTGAAGGGCTGGAAATATAGTTATAAATATGTATGTGTGCTGTTATCCTTGCTGTTCAAGGTAATATCATACTCTTCTTGTATTTGAGGTCATTTGAATCATAGTTTAGTTATTGATGAAGTGTTGTAGTTGTTGAACGGTTTTGAGTGGTCTCTTAAGGTACCCTATGGCTGAAAATTGTGAAGTATAGTTGTTTGTGATGGTGGTTATGTTGTGAGTAGAGGAGAAGAGCAAGTAGTATTGAATTGCCATTGTAGGATGATATGAAGCTTATGCACCCTAAGTGTTTGATAAAATGTCGTAGTAAATCCAATTCTTGGTTTATTGATTCGATTGTGATTCGAACCATTTATACAATATAGATTATCATTCGTAGAGCGTACGAGAACTCGTGAGCTATCTCTAGCCAATCAACAAAGGTATGTTAAGGCTATCCCTTCTTTCCTTTTGGCATGATCCATACGATACAAACGAAATGAGAAAATGCACAACTTTCATAAATGCATCTATTCATAGAAGCACTAGGGGTGCCTATGTTCTTGATTCCCCAATGTGTCTTATTATTATATCTTCTTTTCATGGGTCTTAGAAAAATACGTAGTTGATAAAGTTTATCCGAAGGCATATTGATCTTATGACATACCGAGAAATCTTATTTACTTACTTCTTATGCATTGCATTCATTTATACATGCACATTGACCCATGACCAGATGACATTATATATATATATATATGAGGAGAGGCTATGGCGTTATACACGCACCACCACCTAATCAGCTGGTATACGTTGATGATTTCACCCACAGAGGTCGAGATGATACGATGGGATATCCTCAGAGGCTTGATGATGTTATGTACGCATATACATATGCATTTATACGCATATGCATGACATTATAAATGTTTCAGGATTCATAAAGCTGTTTAAACTCACAGGTGGAATCCTTTACCCCATGTTTCTTTTATGTCTTTTATGTACATCATTTCATGCCTTACATACTCGGTACATTATCCGTACTGACATCCCTATTGGTTGGGGCCTGCATTTCATGCCCGCAGGTGCAGGTAGACAGGCTGATGGTCCCCCTTCTTAGGATCCTTGCTCAACGAGAGTTTGTGTGCTTTATTTGATCCGGAGCTGCTTTTGGGTTTTGGTACGATATGTTTGTATACATATATGGGTATGACAGGGCCCAGTCTCGTCCCTTACATTATTGTACACTCTATTAGAGGTCTGTAAACAGTCATGTATAGTTGGATAGTATGTTTTTCTTGTCGGCTTTTAGTTTTGGATATATAGTTATCTATAGCGGCCTTGTTGGCTCGCCCTACCGTATTCCACATGTATATGTATATATGTCTTTTAGACATGTTTTCCTCACATATGTTATTCACGTGATTCAGTAGTTTATTGACAGATGTTATTCATGACCTACACTTAATTCACATTTATATCTTAGATGCATGCTTAGAGATGTTCGACCGGTAAGACTCGGGCACTCGTCATGGCCCATCAGTTTGGGTGGCCTCGCCGCCTGACCCCAATGTATGCATGTGGAGGTGTAAGCACAATACCAAAACTCTACTCAAGCGTCCTTGCCGCCTCACCCCAATGTATGTGGGTGGAGGTATAACCACAATACCAAAAACCTACACAAAGCGTCCATGCCGCCTCACCCCAATATATGCGGGTGGAATTGCATCAATGACACCAATACCTACACAAAGCGGCCATACCGCCTCACCCCAATATATATATATATATATATATATATATATATATATATATATATATGCGGGTGGTGGTGTAACAACAATACCAAAATCAGACACAATACGGCCTTGCCGCCTTACCCCAATGTATGCGAGTGGAGGTGTATTCCCAATCACAATCTCTGCACAATTTAGCATAATAGTTTTCACATAAATCACGACTTGGAATTATAACATGTAGATACATAATCCATAGTTTGCAACACATTCTCAATTTATAATACAGCATGATAATAGCATTTGAAGCACAAATTGAACGCATATCTTTGTCACAAAACTTATTCGGAATACTCGATTTGTAATAAAAATCTTGGAACTTACAAGGGTAATGGGGGTTCCAATTATTAAAGAAGAGTTTAGCCAACATACCTCAATTGAGCTTCCTTAAACTCTAAAATGTTCTGGAAATCTTAGCAACTTCGATCTATTTTAGAAATATAACAAATTGAACCAAAATTAGGAGGATGATCATGGTTCTAGCTCATTTGTGCATTTTATCAAACACTAGGTGAGCATTAAGGTTTCAAGGTCCTCCTATGGTGGATTACATCATCCCAAACCCATTATCTATCATTATTAGCTCAACCATCTTCTTACACCCTTTGATAAGACATACATGCAAGATGGACAACTCCCATGCCCAAAAATTATCTTACTAATTACCCTATTCTAGATAAAATCGAGATTGGTGGTTAGGGTGTAGGATCTTACTTTTAGGATGATGACCTTATGGGTTTTCCTTGTTAAACTTCCAAGATTTGAGCAAGAATTGATGAATAAATTGTTGACGAACACTGTCCCACTCTAGGGCACTCTCTCACTCTAAAAACATCAGGTTTTAGCTCAAGAAATGGTCCATTGTGTCTATTTAACGAAGTAAGGTCGGGTTATAAAAACCCAAAAATGAAGCTCCAGAACAGGATATGTGGTCACATATGCGACCGCAGAATGGATATGCGATCCGCATATCGGCCGCACAATTTGGTGCCCAAAATTGTTGCCGTCTGCTTGGGTCTGCGGTAGTTATGCAGCCCACAGACCAGTTCTGCGGTCGCATAATGCACCGCAGAACTGGTCTGTGATCGCATAATGCACCGCAGACCTTTCTCCAAGCTGCCCCGCCTCTGATTCACTCCGCAGCCATTATGCGGTCCGCAGAGTGATTCTGTGATTGCATAGTGGGCCGCAGAAATGACTTTTTTTGGCAAACATTTTTCTTTACTCCCCAGTGCATTGTTCAACCTATAATCGGCACCCCGAAACCTTAAATCCTTTACGAAATTTTACGGGACCTTACATAAACAATGCGATAAAATCAATACGGGCTAAACGAATCAACTCCATAAGAAAATGCTAAGTTATTAATCAAAATAAAAAATCAGCTCAAAAGCCAGCCTCCGATCCCATGTCTTGAAATTCGATAAAATTCACAAAACACGAAAGCCCACTAAACCACGAATTTATCCATACCAAATTTATCAAAATCCGACACCAAATTGTCACCAAAATCCCCAAATTAAACCCTCCAAATCCCTAGTCTCAAACTCCCAATCTACACCTTAAATACACACCAAACTTTGTCTAAATCAGGGTTCCCGCTTGTTAGCTTTGTATTGGCTCCCATCTTACTTAACGGGGCCCTTAGTTGAATAACTAGGTGGTAAAATCAATGGGGTAGGAATATTATTGATCAAAATAAGCACAAGGGACTAACCTCAAGAATCCCCTCGAAAACCCTCTCAAAAATTGCCTAAACCATGCTTGAGATATTTGAAATGAAACCAAAATCGCGAACATTTGTTTTTAATAATCTGCCCAGGCTTTTCGCACCAGCGGCCATATGTCTGCACCTGCGGAATCGCTTCTGCGGTCAATTCCCCGCCTCTGCGAAAGTCACTTAAATTCCTCCGGCCCGCATTTGTGCTCCATATTCCGCACTTGCGGAGCCGCTTCTGCGGCCTTCCATCCGCTTCTGCGGAGCCTCACTCGCACCTGCGAGCTCGCAGATGCGGTTAATTCCTCGCACTTGTGCCCTGCCCAGCCCAGCTCCACTTCTGCATAAACCCAACCACATCTGCGACATCGCAAGTGTGGAAAGGATCTCGCACCTGCGACCTCTGCTCACTTCCTCCCTGGCCGCTTTTGCGGTTCACCTCTCGTTTATGCGAGGTCGCACCTGCGATCCCAACTCCGTAGATGCGATTACATCAGAAGCTGGTGAGCTTCATCACTTCCTTCAAACATCAAATTGTTCCGCTAACTATCCGAAATCAACCTGAGGCACCCGGGACCTCAACCGAACATACCAACGGGTCCTAAAACATGATACGAACTTAGTCGGTCCTTCAAACCACCTCGAACAACATCAAAAACACGAATCACACATAGATTCAAGCCTAATGAACTTTAAACTCCTAATTTCTACAAACGATGTCGAAACCTATTAAATCACATCCGATTGACCCCAAATTTTGCACACAAGTCACAAATGACATTACAGACCTACTCCAACTTCTGGAATTAGATTCAGATCCTGATATCAAAAAGTCCACTCCCGATCGAACTTTCCAAAAATTCCAATTTTCGCCATTTCAAGCCTAATTCCACTACGGACTTCCAAACCATCCGGAATACGTCGAGCCATGATACTCACAATCAATAACCATAAGCATATCAACAACAAACATACGAAGCGCATGACCATAACAATTGAGATATGGATATCACTATATACCATAAACAGGAAGACCATAACCAAGGAACAATCAACCATTCAACAACCCAAGAGCAATCTCGCTTGAATTTCGCTACAAAGCCCAAACTGTACTGCATCATGTGTGCAAATAGCCAACAGTCTTACAATTCACCGTAGCATATGAGAGTAACACATGGAGCACATCATAAATGAATAAGATCAACTCTAATCGATGACACCACTAATAATATTAGCTATGCCGGGTAAACAAATCCGACCGGATGTAGAATATACATTCTTATTAGGCCTACTAGTAGCCTCTAAATCAATTCTGTAGGTAGATAGCCTTCGAAAAGCCCACAATAACATACCTATAGTACATACCATATGTTTCCAGCCTCTTAACATACCTTCACCTTTCACAACCATGGAACAATCATCCTCGAGAACCATCTTAGTCTTCAAATCCCTAGAATACTAGAATCTCCGTATTCGATCCCAACTACACTACTATAATAACTTACACATTCTTCACATACGGTCAGCCCATGAGAAGTACTTCTATAATTATTTAGTTCCATAAAGCAAAATTTGGACATCAACAGTCAATCAACCAGGCGATTACTGTAATACCAGTCAGGCATCCACAAGTCAAAATACATTGCGCCTTCTGATGTGCGCACCCTTCTCAAGTGGTATCAAATAATGCTAGCATTCTTCTAAACATCTGAAATCATCCATGATGTCTAGAACTCGTGACCCCATCCAAGCAAAAATCATAACACGCAACACGTTCCTTATGCAGGTAGCAAACACCTAGCTCAAGTTATGGTCGACACTATTAAGAACTCTTCGAGGCCAGTCCGCACATCACCAAGCCATCAGAACTGAACTTCCCCAACTCAACCAAGTCATGCAAGCCGTCAAACCCAAGAGTATTGCCACAGAATGCTAGTGAAGCATTACCACACCAAAAGACCAGTTACCTTTATTGATATGCTGACCCAACACCACCGAGCTGACCCATTTCTTCTAATCCTCCTCGACTTGTCTTCAGGTCAACACTTTCCCTTATTGGTACACAATGATCCTAAGTCAAAGCTTGTTGCAGAAGTCCCTAGCACGAACCACATCGTCCAAAAACCCATAAACCACTGTATTTCCTCTGGAGCACCCAATTATGCTACAACCGAGATACCCACTCTAAAGAGACCTTCTGTGAATCTAAAGATGATTCTCTAACCTTTCTGATACTGGAATGTAGATTTAGCAATGATACAGATATACCGCAAGTTCCAGCACCATCCCATGAAAATCTCAGATCTTAGTAACGTATAATTCCGAGGAACCCCTCAACACTACATATATACCTCATAACCAAGACTGATATGACACTTGCCCATGCAATCTGATCGTCGATAATAAACTCCCTTACTTGGTGCAAAGTCATAGGGAACAACATCCGATGATCCACATTACCAACCTTCATAAGCTCGTACAGCAGCAATGCGATACACGAACTAGTTGCATCACACACTTGAACAACTGAATATCTACCAACATGTCCACGTCCTTAGTCTAGAAAATACCTCGAGACAATGATCAAGCATTTATGGCCTCCTCGTAGCCTATCCGCAACATTATAAATCGTCGGTGCATAGCTGATACAAAGCGCGCAAAATCATGTACGAGTGGATGTAAAGGGATATAAGATATATGCTTCAAGCTGAATCAATGTCGAATGATAAAGAATGAAAGGAGTGGTTCCTAATAGTTATGTATCCTCTCGAAGATAAGTACAGACGTCTCTGTACCGATCCACAAGACTCTACTAAACTTGCTTATGACTCGTAGCACCTTTGAACCTCGAGCTCTGATACCAACTTGTCACGGCCCCAACTTCCCTCTGTAAGATGCCGTGATGGCACCTAGTATCTAAGACTGGGTAAGCCTAACACATGCAGATTTAATAAAAGAATTAAACTATTTAATCATTAATCATAAAATATTAAATGACATGCATATCCTCAAGCGGCTATTAGTTATACATTTTCCAAAACCGGTAGTACGGAGTCATAAGCACTACTAAAACACACTAAAATTTCTAAACACAATACTATTTTGAATTACAATTTAACAGTAGCATAATGAAGTAAGATGGTGACTATGAGGCCTGCGAACGTCAAGCATGTATACCTTAAAGTCACTTGCCGAGCAGACGCAACTTTCAATAGTACAATCAGAATAACTGGATCTGCACAAAAATGTGCAGAAGTGTAGCATGAGTACACCACAACAGTACCTAGTAAGTATCAAGCCTGACCTCGGTAGAGTAGTGACGTGGCCAGGTGAAGACACCTACTAGACATAGAAACCTGTTCATGATATACATAAGCTAACAATGGAAAGAACATCAATATAAGACCAACGGCGAAAACATTATTGATTTACCAGCAATAATGAAGTAATAGAAACATAAATGGCAGCAAGTAGTAAATGAGTAATAAAGAAACAACATAATTAGAACACCGATGAGATGTAAATGAACTCAAATAAGGAATAAAAATAGATGACCACTCAAATAATCAAACCGCTCCCAACGCATGGACTTACAACACGAATTACCCCGAGGCACTTCACCTCATAAACCAAAAATCATGAACCACAATTTGTAAATCTTACACATATGGCAACTCGTGCCCACAATAACAATTACCTTCGCACGGGAAAGCCCACGTGCTACCATGTACTTTGCAACCGTGATAAATATTTATTTAGATGAACGAAAGATATATTTTGACATCATAAAACATAATAACAATCTTGAATAAGGTAGGGTTTCAAATGAAATAATGAGTTTATTTTATAAATCAAGTAAAGTAAAATAATATACAATTTATATGAAACACAGTATAAGATAGGTTTTGTTTAGAAATCAATAAAATTGAGTAAAAGTATCATTTTTAAACAAAGCAAAATATAAGTTAAATTAACGAATCAAATATGAAATTTGTTAAAGAAAAATATGATAAATTTTAAGTAAGCTAAACATTTAACAGGGTGATGAGTATAATTTGAGAATCCAATTATAGTGAAAGTGCGACAACCATTTGGAATAATAAGGCACCAAGTGAGGTAACGAGTTCTATCTTAACAAGCACATAGAATAAAGCATGTTAATAATTCTTTTATTTAAACCATTATGTTACCAACAACTCAACAGAATATGATATAATGACTTTACATAATTAAATTTACATTGACAATCAATTCACCAATTTATAACGAAGGCACAGATTGTCATGTTAAAGCAACAAAACAAATCACGTAGAATGCATGACTCACACAAGAAACCACAATCATTCCAACATCAAGATAACAACAAGTAACCAAACACAATCAAAATGAGGATGAATGATTGAAGGGAAAACAATGACTGTTCAAATCAACAAGTTGTCCCATCATGGAATGTACAATGATAATCACAACCGAGGTACCGCCTCGTATTCACATTTCACAATTTCAATCACAATCTTTACTTATATCGCCGCGTGAGCCTTACATTTGAAATAGGTTTTGAAAACAGTTTTCCCGAAATAGCTACACGCACATTAGCCCACCTTATGACACAGCATGGCTTCACGTAGTTCCCCTACAAGCAACACGCACATAAGTCCCACTTATACCGCTGCATGCACATTAACCCCAAGCCTTATACCTCCGCATGCTCGTCAATATCACATCACAATATTAACCTCTTCACAAATGCCCATATATCACAATTTGCCAACAATCAACAATATTAATGTTTCCACAACAATAGCCCATGGCTCCAACACAACGGGTACAAGAATATCAACAACAACAATGAATGTAAAATGCCCATAAAGTAAGATGTTTGAACAATAACAATTTTGCCTCAACATGATAATGGCCTTCATAACCTCAAAACCAACAACTTAATAGTGAGATAATGTATAACCACGATATTAAAGAAGAATGACTCACAATGGAAGAGATAACGTATAACAATGACTTCAAATAGTGGAAATCAACCAGGAAAGAGATAACATGAACAATAACTTCAAGTAATGATAATCAAGAATGAAGTGGATAACACGAACAATAACTTCAAATAATGATAATTAACAATGAAGAGATAGCATGTAACAATAAAAGAGGCATCAAGTTCAACTAAGGCATGAGAGCAATTTATCAAGTAGGATGTAGAACACGTTTTAAACAAGTCAATTAAGGCATGTATGGATAGACTAACACAAACAAGAATAGGTTAACTAAAAGAATTTAGAACATGATATGCCATTTCATCTAAAGCATGGAAAATAGTCTAAGTAGCCTAAACCGGCCAAATACCACGTACAACCCGTGTACCCACTCGTCACCTTGCGTACACGGCTTTCACATAGCACAAATGAATCAATCAATACCAATCCTAAGGGGTAGTTCCCCCGCACAAAGTTAGGCAACACACTTACCTCAACTAGACCAACTCAACCCTCCGAAATAACCTTTCCCTTTAAATTTGCCTCCACACGGCTTAAATCTAACCAAAATCGACTTAATAACATCAAATAATGCAAGGGAAACCAATTAGAATAAATAAAGCTATGATCTTTAGATTTTTCCCAAGAATTCAACAACAGTCAATGCCGCCCACCTTGTATTCTGAATCCAAGCTTACTTGAGCGATGCTCGAACCAATACAAGCTCATACAAACGAAAACCGACTCAATCGGAGTCTGATAGCTCAACCAATTTGCCAAAATATTGCTCTTGGATATTCATAATCCAAGAGTCCAACCCATACTAGTTGGGTCTCATTTCTCCCGATTCCCCAAAAGGAATCGGGAAATAAATACCTCTAACTCATTTTTAATTTTTAAAATTTAGGACATAACCCTAGGTCTTGATTTAAAGAATTAAATGGGTTCTCAATTAATATCATGGACTAAAGCTTAAACGAATGGAATGAATCAAAAGGAAATACTAAGGTTATGGTTTAGACCTTACCCCATGGAAAAAACCTGAAGAACATCCTTGAATTCTCCCAATCTCAAACATTCAAGATGAGAAAAACTCCAACAACAATAATAGCCAAAAATGCTCAGTTGTTCTGCCTCATTTCTTGTGATAAACTGTAATGACCCGGCCAGTCATTTTGAGAGTTGTAGCCCCGTTCCCCCATTTACTGCTCATTTTGTGCTTTATAGCTGCTATGTGACTTACCGGGGTAGTTGGTTCGGGTCCGGAGAGGTTTCGGAATGAGTTGAGACACTTAGTCTCAAGGTTGAAAGCTTAAGTTGAAAAGGTTGACCAGATGTCGACTTATGTGTAAACGACTCCGGAATGGAGTTTTGATGGTTCTGTTAGCTCAGTTGAGTGATTTTGGACTTAGGAGCATGTCCGGATTATGAATTGGAGGTCCGTAGTGGAATTAGGCTTGAAATGGTGAAAGTTTGAAATTTATAAGTTTGACTGAGAGTTGGGTTGGGGTTTCGGGAGTTGGAGTAGGTCCGTGGTGTCCTTTGTGACTTGTGTGCAAAATTTGAGGTCAATCGAACGTGATTTGATAGGTTTCGGCGTCGTTTATATAAGTTGGAATTTCCTTAGTTTCAATAGGCTTGAATTGTGGTGCAATTATTGTTTTTGATGTTGGTTGAGGTGTTTTGAGGGCTAGACTAAGTTCGTATCATATTTTAGGACTTGTTGGTATAATTGGTTGAGGTCCCGGGGGCCTCGGTGTCACGAACCAAGGCGATGGGCCATGATGAGTGCTTGAGTCCTACCTGTCGAACACCCCTAAGCATGCGTCTAAGATATAAACATGAATTAAGGGTAGGTCATGAATAACATCTATCATTAAACTGCTGAATACGTGAATAACATACGTGAGGAAAACATGTCCAAAAGACAATATACATATACATGCGGAATACGGTAGGGCAAGCCGACAAGGCTGCTATAGATAACTATATATTCAAAACTAGAAACCGACAAGGCCACATACTATCCAACTATAAATGACTGTCTACAGACCTCTAATAGAGTGTACAACTGTATAAAGGACGGGACTTGTCCCCGTCGTACCCATATCTATATACCAAAAATAGCGTACCAAAACTAGTAACAACTCCGGATCAAGTGGAACACACCAACACTCGCTGATCAAGAATCCTAAAAAGGGGGACCGTCAGCCTGTCTACCTACACCTACGGGCATGAAACACAGGCCCCAGGAAATAGGGGCATCAGTACGAATAATGTACCGAGTATGTAAGGCATGAAGATCAGTACATAAAAGACATAAATGAAACATGGAGTTAGGGAATCCGCCCGTAAGTCTAAATAACTTTGTGAATCTTGAAATATTTATGAAGTCATGCATGTGCGTATAAATGTCATATCATGCATAGGTATATGTGTACATAATATCATCAAGCCTCTGAGGGCATCCCGTCATATCATCTCGTCCTCTATGGGCGAAATCATCAACATATACCAACTGATCAGGTGGTGGTGCATATATAACGCCGTAACCTTTTCCCAAATCCCATATACATATAATATACGCGTATATAACACCATCTGGTCATGGGTCTACATGTATAAATGAATGAAATGCATAAGAAGTAAGTTAATAAGATTTCTCAGAATGTCATAAGATCAATATACATTCGGATAAACTTTATCAACTTACGTATTTTTTAAGACCCATGAACAGATGATATAATAATAGGACACATGGGAAATCAATAACATAGGCACCCCTAGTACTTCTATGAATAGAGTCATTTATGAAAGTTGCGCATTTTCTCGTTTCATTGTATCGTATGGATCATGCCAAAATGAAAGAAGGGATAGCCTTAACATACCTGAGCTGATTCTCTTGACAATCCCTCTAAGATACATCAATCGCGACAAAACACATAACGGCGAGATCGAAGTAGGAAAAAATCCGTATGATATTCTTGACAAAGGTTATACCGGGCTCTCTTAGAATTGCAAATCACGTTGGTATTATATTATGTAGTCTCGTATGAATTTTTTTTGTAGCTTCATCTGTTACTTTGTTGAAGCTCTCATCCATCTCCCTTTAATAAATTAGGGAGGTTTCTTATTATAGTGGTTGTGGTCCCCACTTGATAAAGATTAATTTGCCAACATCCCCCAAATAATGCCACCTAGCCAAAGAGTCGCCATTAGGTTTTTGATCCATATTTTCACTTGCTGCCATGTAGGGGTAGTGATTCCACTAAACATTTATCCACAAATTTCTAATTAATTTGTTAACATCCCACTCAAAGTAATAATTAACCCATTACCAACATAATTAAGAATTATCTCAAATTACTTAAAATACTAATCACTTTTAACACACTTTATATACCTTACTAACATGGTCATGTGGTACCTTGTATGACACTAGTCCATAAATACGGGGTATTATAGCTTGAACCGTATTTTATCCCAAATTGACAAACTTCAACGAATACTCATTCTTTGATTTGTTTACCCTCTAATCTTCACGACACTCACTTATCACTTGATACAAATAACATAAATACTTATAACCTCAAAAATAATCTCATTCCCGAGCTTTCATCGATTAACTTACGGCGAAACTTTAACGTACGAAATGCAGGATGTAACATCCTTCCCCCTTAGAAACATTCGTCCTCGAATGGTTAACTCCCTAGGATCTATATAAATTTTTGGCAGAGTCGCCTTTGTAACAGTACTACTACCAACCCTTCCTGTAGAAAACTTAATTATTCAATGCCACATAGGGCCACAATCATCAATAATGACAATAGCCTCACACGACCAATGACAATAACTAACACAAGAATCCATACACGAACCTTAAGGCTGTGATGTCTAAGTCGGATCCTCCTCTGGAAGAGGAAACAAGTGAGGATACCTAGACTTCATGTCTTTTTCGGATTCCCAAGTCATTTCTTCCACATTATTGTTTCTCCAAAGTACTTTCACCGAAGCTACGTCTTTAGTCCTCAATCTCTGAACCTATCTATCTAGTAAAGAAATGGGAGCTTCCTCGTATGATAACTGCTCTGTGACCTAAAAATCATCAACTGGCACGATTCTAGAAGGATCTTGTAACACCCCGAAAAATTTTGAAGTACTTAAGTGTAAAGCCCGGTAAAATTTGCAAAGAAAATAATGTTTCATGGTACCGGACTAGTCTTACGTATTTGAGGATTGTAGAAATTCTTCGCGGCCCGCAAGCTCGCCGCGGCTTGGATTTTATGGGTTGAACAATGCACAGGATAGTAAAGGAAAAATTTTGGCAAAAAAGCGCGTTTTTGCGGTCCATTATGCTACCGCAGAATCACTCTGCGGACTGCACAATGGCCGTAGAGTGAGGCAGTTAATTGGGCCAGTTGGAAGCAATTATGCGGTCGACTATCCGACCGCATAACTATTATGCGGTGCACTATGCGACCGCAAAACAGTTATGCGGACCGCATAGTGACCGCAGACACAGGCAGATTTTTGGTTATTTTGGACATCAATTATGCGACCGATATGCAGTCCGCATAACCATTATGCGGTCGCATATGCGACCGCAGAACCTGTTTCGGGGCTTTATTTTTGGGTTTTTAAAACCCGACCCTACTTCGTTAAATACACTTTTTGGGCCATTTTTGAGATATAATCTGATATTTTAGAGTGAGAGAGAGTGACCTAGAGTGAGAAGGTGTTCTTCAATAATTGTTCTTCAATTCTTGCTCAAGTTTTGGAAGATTAAGAAGGGAAACTCACTAGGTCTTCATCCTAGAGGTAAGATTCTACACCCTAACCCCTAATTTCGAAATTATCTGAAAATGGGTAATTAACAAGATAATTTTTGGGCATGAGAGTTGTTCATTTTACATGCATGTGTTATCAAGGGGTGTAGGAAGATTGTTGAACTAAGCATGGTAAACATTGGGTTGTGGGATGAAGAAATCCTCCATAAAAGGACCTTGAAACCTTAATGCACACCTAGTATTTGATAAAATGCTCAAATGAGCTAGAACCATAATCATCTTCCTAATTTTGGTTCAGTTTGTTATATTTCTAAAATAGATTGAAGTTGCTAAGAATTCCGGAACGTTTTAGAGTTTAAGGAAGCTCAATTGAGGTATGTTGGCTAAAATTTTCTCTTATAATTGGATCCCACGATATTCATGTGAATTATGTAAGTCCCGAGTGGTTCATTATAAAATTGACTATTCCGAGTAAGATTGAGTTGGAAGATATATGTTCAACAAGTATTCCAAATGCTTTATTTATGATGTGTTATCAATTGAGGATGTGTTAAAAATATGGGTTGTCCATTAGAAATGTTCGACTTCAAGTTAAATTCAAACGAAGGCTATTATGTCAAATTTTGTGAAGAATCTCTATGTGCCTTAGACTCTTAATTGCTCACATGTGTACCACATGCTTTGATTTGAATTATTATTATTGTTGTTGATGATGTTGATGTTAGAAAGAAAGAAAGAAAGGTAAGCATGAAATACTAAATATGGCCAACGTGCGAAGAATGATCTCATAATTATGGCCATTAGTGCCAATGAAATGAAAAGATATGAAAGTAATATGAGATGCGATGATTGATATAAAAAGGTTGATGTCTCGAATAAGACAGTCTAGCCGATCGGGTCGTGATCGGACACCATGCCGCACTCATGGTGGTGATTGCGCTGGAAATTGTAATTGAAATTATTATTGTCGTCGATGTCCCTAAAGGATAGCCTAGCCGATCGGGTCGTGATCAGACTCTATGTAAAAAATGGTGGTACTAATACTGAAAGAAATTGTGGTTGATGTCTCTAATGAGATAGCCTAGCCGATCGGGTCGTGATCGGACTCCATGCTGAGAGTACGGTGGTACTGGTTTTGTGAATAATGTTATTGTGGACAATGGTATATCGATACTAAAAATCTCCCAATGTGAGATATGGAAATTAATTGAAACACTGTCTTGATCCTAAATTGAGGTTTGATGTTGATTAAAGCTTCCATTAACATTGTGATAATCTTGTTTGTATTATTGTCATTCTATTGAGAGGGTATTTAGTTATACATACTAGTGCTATGCGACAGTACTAACGTCCCTTTTGTCGGGGGCGCTGCATCTTTAAATAGATGCAGGTGGTTCCACAGCAGGAGATATTGATCAGTGATAGCAGTACACCTTCTTCCCAGCTGACTTGATGAGCCCCACTTCATCCCGGGGTCATGTATCTTTTGTACTTTGTATAGTCTGTTTGAGGTATAGCCGGGGCCTTGTTGTCGGCATTATCATTGTACTCTTCTTTAACAATAGAGGCTTCGTAGACATAGTGTGGGTTGTGTATTGGTGCTAGGAAAGTCAAATAAGTTATGTTGTGGTTGTATTACTTGTTCATTTGAGACTTTAAAAATGATGAAACTATTGGTAATGAATTGGTATTGTAGACGTTAACACCTTTTTGTCTAATTAATAAAAATATGTATTATCTCTATTCGTGGATGAGTTTGGGTAGAAGGAAATCAAAAAGGCTTGCTAAGTCAGGTTCACTCAGTTGAGCGCCGGTCGCGCTCCTCGATTTTGGGGCGTGACAAACTTGGTATCAGAGCCTAAGGTTTTAAAGTGTCCTAGGATGTCTCAGAGCCGTATCTAGTAGAGTCCTTCTTATCGGTGTATTGTCGACCACATCTATAAGTTGGAGGCTAATTGGACATTTAGGAATAATACCCTTCTTTGATATTCTGAATCGTGCGATGAAACTGGTTGTGAAACTGTTCTTCCTCCAACTCGTGCGTTTCGGTTCAAGGTAAGTTTAAATACTCTTTTGTCTTATTCCAAGTAATGTTGTCATGTGACATGATGAATGGGTAAAGGCCTGAATATTAAACAGATGGCATATGTATCATGTTGAATGAATAGTATGACCGTATGAGACAAGTATATAGTATCATGAGCATACTTTATATGAGAAGAGTGCTAGAAGTGATTACCTACCTCCAAAGAGGCATTGACCTGATAAATGAGAGCTAAGCTTAACTTGTACATGTGGATAATGAGGGAACCATGTGTATGATTCAAAGATATAAATTTGTTACATAGGCACGTGATATATGAAACGCATGGCATGGAGAGTAATGATAAATGTGTAGGTCTCTCATGGGAGACAAGAAGTTATGAAAGGAGAGTTAAGTGATGAGAAGACCCTAGCATTATGAATGTTATAAAAATATCAGAAATGTGCGAAGTGGTGTTATACTCCAAAAAGGATATTGACACGAGGAGTCATGAGCAGGTTTAATAGAGTTGTTACATCCCGCATTTCGTACATTAAAGTTTCGCCGTAAGTTAATCGACGTAAAATCGAGAATGAGATTATTTTTGAGGTTATAAGCATTTATGCTATTTATAATAGGCGATAAGTATATGCCATGAAATTAAAGGGTAAACGAATCAAAGAAAATGAGTTTCGTTGAAGGTAGTCAATTTGGGATAAAATACGGTCCAAGCTATAATACCCGATATTTATGGACTAGTTCCATACAAGGTTCCACATGACCATGATAGTAAGGCGTATAACGTATGTTAAAAGTTAGTAGTATTTTAAGTAATTTGGGATAATTCTTAATTATATAGGTAACTGGTTAATTATTGGATTATTGGGGGATTAACAAGTTAATTAAGGAAATGGGTTGGTGGCAAAATTCCCCCCACGTGGCAGCAAGGGAAAGATGTCTCAAAGACCAAACATTGACCTTTTGATTTATGAGATTATGTGGCATATTTAGAGGAATTTGTTGGCCAAGTCATCATACAAAGTGGGGCCCACAACCCATAATTTTAAGAGCTTTTCCTACATTATTAACTGAGATACATAAGCTTGCTAGTAATGGATGGGATTCTCAACAAGACTTCATATGAAACCTTATAACGCTACAGCAGCGTAAGATGCGATTCTAAGAAAGCACGGTACAATCTTTCTCAAGAATATCATACGAATTGTTCCCTACTTCGATCTGTCATTACATGTTTTTTTTTTTGCAAAAGACGTGGGTTAGAGGGATTGTTAAGAGAATCGGCTCAAGTATGTTTAGTACATCATTTCATCCCCAGACAGATGGACAAGCTGAGCGTACTATTCAGACACTGGAGGATATGTTACGGGCTTGTGTGTTAGACTTCAAGGGTAGCTGGGATGATCATCTACCCCTTATTGAGTTCGCGTATAATAATAGTTATTATTCTAGTATTCAGATGGCTCCATACGAAGCTCTTTACGGACGGAAGTGTAGGTCGTCTATAAGATGGATGGTTCGATGTTGGGGAAACTAAGTTAGTAGGACCAGAGTTGGTACAATAGGCAATCAAGAAGATTAAGCTTATACAATAAAGGCTATTAGCATCTCAAAGCCGTCAGAAGTCTTATGCGGATAATCGACAATGAGACTTGGAGTTTCAGGTTGATGATTGGGTATTCCTAAAGGTATCACCGATCAAAAGGCATTATGAGGTTTGGTAAGAAAGGAAAACTTAGCCCTGGTACATTGGACCATATAAGATCATACGCAAGGTAGGCTAGGTAGCATATGAGTTAGACTTACCTTCTGACTTTGAGTCTGTACATCCAGTCTTTCATGTGTCTATGTTTCGTAAATGTGTCAGAGATCCTTCCAGAATCATGTCAGTTGACAATGTTCAGGTCATGATGACGTCCAAATCCACTACTAAAAAGTAAATGGACACGGTCGCATGCAATATAATTTACCCAACTATGAGTCGGTGTCGAATCCCATAGAGAACAATATGTAGGCGATTAGGCATGTAAGAGAATTATCACTTATTATGCTAAGCCAAACACTTAGAAATGTTTTGAGAAAATATTTATAACTAATTGCGAAAATGTAAACTAACCTAGAAAGCAAGTAAAATGATCAATGGCTACAAGCATGGATGCATTGGGAATTACACTCAAGTAACAATCCAATGTATTTCACGATTTTATAAATATATGCGAGTTTATGTTAATTAGTCTCGGGTAATGATTCTATATTAGCTTCTTCCGAAGACTAACAAGACTTCCTAATTGAATTATCCCTAAAACAATTAAGAGATTAAGCACACCCAAATATGGCTACAAGTAGTTCAATCCTATCCCTAGGTAGAATCTATAAAGTGAGGGTTAAAGCCTCAAGTTCTTATTAATTAATCTTTCCCAACCCCAAATTATCTTTCCCAAAATTAATTCGAAATTAATGGGCGAGTCCTAGGGTTAGCTAATCCCTTTGGAAACATTAAAGAACAAGAATAATTAAAGAAACAATAACTCACTTCATAATAAATAAAAATCATTCAATACATAAGCACCACAAGATATTTAATCCACACTTTAAATATGAATATTTCCATAAATAAGATTCAAGTGTTGGAATAAATACTACACACTTAGGTATACAATTCAAAGCAAGAAAATGAAGAAATGAGTAAGAAATTCTCAACCAAAAGCTTCAAATCTTCAAGACCCAAGTGTGTGTGCAAGAACCCTAGCTCGAAAACTTGTCTTCTCTAGTCTAAGCCAAAGATCTTTTTCAAATGAGCTAGGTCGTGTATTAAATGGCTTGGGGATCAAAAACGTGAAATTCCAGAACTGCCCAGTTTTTCCGCCCAGTTGTTCTTCGCGTTCGCGACTATAACTTCGCGTTCGCGAAGGCTTGTTTCCTTCAGCTTCGCGTTTGCGACTATACTTTTGCGTTCGCGAAGGTTTGCTTCCTCCAGCATCGTGTTCGCATATAGCTCTTTGCATTCGCGAAGGTTTGTTGCTTGATGCTCCGTATTTGCGAAGGGTACACTGGGCAGTACTTTTATTTGCATTTTAGCTCCATTTTGACTCGTTTTCACATGGTTTCTTCATCATCACTCCTAAATCACTTGATACCTGAAATATGCCAATAAACCTCAATAAATGCCTTAGTTTCTCAACACAATCATACAAAAGCCTAAGTATGAAGAGGAGATAAGTTGGTAAAATACCAACTTATCAAACCCCGAAACATAAACTATTGCTTGTCCTTAAGCAATTCAACAACTAATAACATCCTTCAATAAATCATCAATTAAGCTCAATGGCATACCAAACATCATTTCAAGTCAAAAAGGTTCACGTTAAACACAACCTAGTGACTTCAGTTGGTACCAATAATTAATCCAAAGCATATGAATCACCAACAACTTCTCACAAATTTCATTTCAATTCAAGTGCTCAAACACCACTTTAATCAAAGTAGCAACCAAGTCATAATACTAAAGTTTCAAATTTTGCTTCATTATCACAAACAATTTTTTTTTGTTCATTCCTCACAATTGGAGATTGGATTAAGTTCACAACTCAAAATTTCATGTGCCCTCACACTTAAGAGAGAATCCCGACTTATAAATTGTAATTTAAACACAAATGGGATATCAAATGGAAAGAATTTACTCTCTCACACACACAAAGATATTCAAATGCACAAAAGTAGTGCCATAGGCTTGCCCTTCATGTATTTCTCCACTAATGTAGACACACTTGGTTCAAAATCAAGTAGGACTTAAAGGGTTGTAATGTAGGTTTTTGGCTAAGGTAGGGCACAATTTGGATAAGAGTGACTCAAAACCTCCCTAAGCACTATAATTTGCAACAATTAAAGCACACTTCCTTCAAAAATATTTTCCATCCTTTCTTCACTTTTCATTCCACACCTAATCTTCACTTTATTCACAACTCCTTATTTTTCCTTCCTTTGTTTTTTTTCTTCTTTCTTACTCATCATCATTTTTTTTTATTACCTTTCACCTTTTTAAGTAACTTTCACATCACAACTTTTAACCTTCACCCACAAACTTAGGCTTTTAGCCTACATTTACATTCTCAAAGTACTTAAGGAGGTAGGATGCCAAAAGAAAGATCAATAAAGAACGAAGGGTTAAAGCTTGTAACATGATTTCAAAGAAAAAGGTTTAAAGGCTCAAAAGGGGTTGACTAGGAAAAATATGCAAGGTTAGGAAATTTAAGACATAATAACGGCCCAAGGAAGGCCTAACATCATTTTTCAAACCAAGTTAGTCTAAGATTTTGCCTTGAAGCACATTCCGGGCAAGTTCTAGACTACAAATAATGCAAAGGAATTCACAACAAATCTCACCACACATGGCACATGCAAACTCGAGTGACATATAAATCCAAAATCCAATTAAAACCAATGAACCCAAAGAAAATCACATATAGCCAAAAAGACTATTTAATGAATCAAAGAGGCAAAAATAGAACCTAAAAGTCACAACAAGGATTATTACTTCAATCATTTTTCATTTTAAAGATCAAGACTTCATATGCCAAAGTTTAAATCATGTTGGTTTATGGATAAAAAAATCACGCCCAATAGCCAATTTATTCACTACTAGCTACTAACTAAATAAGAAAAAATATTTACCTAAAAATAAAAAAACTAGACAAGACTAATCCCTTAAGAAAGTTGTCACGCCATCCATCTTAGGGAAAAGTCACCCGGTTCGACACAACTTATTTCCTTGGAAAAGAACCGCGGCATAAAAAAACCAAAGATTTTAATTAATACTACTACAAGTAAATAAAGTAGCAAAATAAGAAAAAAAAAATGAAAAAAATAAAAAATAATGCTAACATGCTAGAATTAAACTTCAAATTATCACTAATAAACTATAATGTCAACCAATCTACACAAGTTGTCACAAAAAAAAATAATCATGCTCCTATCATGATCCAACTACCTCATCACATGTAAATGAGTCACCCCCAACCTAAAGTGTTGCACTGTCCTCAATGCAACTAAACAAAACAAGATAAAATGAAGGAGGTGCTCCCTGAAACTGCATCACTCGGAGCTGGAGCTGGAGGGGAATTTGAGCTCCTCCTCCTCATCATCATCATCATCCGAGTCATTTGAACCGCAAAATGACCTCAGCTTATCCATCATCTTGTTCAGGAATTTGCTCTTTTTATTTTCGTGCTCCCTAAACTTTCTCTGCCACTACTCAATCTTCCATTGCCGGCGGCTCATATTTTCCAACCTATTGTTCATGGACTCCATCTTGCTCGTTATTGCTTTTTGCTCTTTGACCTTGTCATCCAGGGATAGTGGGGCAGCAGTGCCAGTAGATGTGGTAGCCCTAGCTTGGCTAGTAGGAAGGCCAGCTATAAGCTACATAATGTGAGCATCTACTCCATGTATCTGACTGGATAGGTGACGCATAGTGTAAGGGCCGGACTGGAGTGGTCCCATGTGGTCAATTGACCCTGGTGAAGGTGCAAAGGATCCGGCGGGATTAGTGGGGGTCTTAGAGAACTGCCCAAATAAAGAGGATGCAACATCAATCCTCATCTTTTTCTGCTTGTCGCTGGGTCCCCTTTTCAGCAAAGGGTGGATCATCGGCTTTCCCGGACTTTTCTCAACATTATTTGGGCGTTTTAGTACCCCATCATCATAGCATAGCCGAGTGATCAAGGATGGGAAGAATAGGCTCTTGGACCTCCCATGGGCGGCTTCCTCGATTTCTCTAACAATGTGCTCCCCCACGTTCACGGGTAGTCCATCCATGATAGCAGCAATGATCAGTGCCCTCTCTGGTGTCACATCAATGTCATTTGTAGAAGTCAAGACTCTTGCACAGATAATAGAGAGCCACGTCTTTGCCTCAGCAGTGAAGTCATGTGAATCAACTCCCTTGTGCACTATCAACCACTTCGGGGTCACCCCATCATGCAATTTGTCCACCAACCATTGGGTTCCCCCTACTTTTGCTCTGCCTCTATAAACCTCATTATCGGTATTGGGAAGGCCATAAATTTCGTTGATCACCTCAAGGCTGAAATGGACTTGCACACCCCGCACAGTAGTAACTAAGGTTCCTTGGAAGTCGGTCCTCAAGGCGTTTGCATAAAATTCCAACACTACTGTGTGGTTGGCATCAATTGGTTGATCGGCGAAATAAATCCACCTGCTTTCGACCAATCTTGTGTAGAATCCCGGCATTTTAGCTTCAACCTTTTCCATGTTAATGCCTCTTTCCCTGACGATGGTTTTTGACAAGAGTTCGTCATATTTCTGTTCATATTCAGTAGATAAAATCTGGTCATGATCAAAGGGTTCCTCTTGTTCGGCTTCAGGGACATGTTCTTGATCAATTTCATTGTGTTCCAGAACCATTTTATGCCCAAAGTAACTACAAAATAGACCAACAATGTTAAAAGCTCATATAGACACTTAAAGCAATGTATTAGGAAGTACTTAGGCCAAAGAAATGGGTGAAAAGGGTCTCAGGAAGAGCTGTGCAAAGCTACTGTTTTTAGCCATTTTTGGGACTGCCAGTGATTGCTCTTCACGTTCACGTAAGGCCCATTGCATTCGCGAAGAGCAAAATTATTTTTGCCCAGAATTAGACCTTCGCGTTCGTGAAGGTCATCTTGATCGACCAGCACTATTTTCTTTCAGGCATTTTGTCAAACAGTGTGTGTGCCCTCTTTTCCTTGTTCATTTTCTAGTTAAGTTTAGCACAAATCCCGCCCAAAATTGTACAATAAAAATCACACACACACACTCAACCAACCTCACCCAGCAAGCACAACAAATTTTATACATGAATTTGACATTTAAGACTTTAAATTTTGAACCCTAAGCACCAATCAACCATGGTTGCTCTTCTATTGTTTCAGACCAAGAAAGGGAAGAAAGATTCAAGACGCAAGAGAGGAAATTACATACCTTGAGAGTGGCGAGGGAGAATCGCAATGGACTTGAAGATTATGGAAAATTGATTTGTGAAGGTTAAGGAGTAGTGAGAATTGTTCTTGAGCCAAAGGGGGTAAATTGTTCGTTTCCAGTGTTTTAACAATTTTAAAACTTACCTGACTTCACGCGTTCGCGAGGGCTTTTTCGCCTACGCGAAGAGTAAAAGTTGACCGAACAGTCGCGAACACAACCTCATCATGGAGAATGCGAAGGCTTGAAATTTCATACACCTTCGCGAGCGCGAGGGTCAACCGCGAACGTGAAGCAGTGCTTCTGCAATTTCCTACAGCTACTGGTTTTTGGCTGCCCGGTTACCCCGACCTACTCAAATCAACTCCAAAAACTCTAAAACTTGGCAGATTATTTAAAAATAATATTCTAAGCTATTCTAAAAAAGAAAATTTAAAAAACGACTAAAAATTTTGAAAACGATGGGTTGCCTCCTACCAAGCGCCGCATTTAACGCTGTGGCATGACGCGAATCAACTTTACAACTTTTTTCTCCACTTGAAAGAGATGAATTGGGAACCTAACCTAGAATGAAGCTTGTGACCACGAGCGGTAGGGGGTGGTAAGTTGATGATCAAGCCAAACTTTTATTTCTTCATTTTGCATTTCTTGGCTTTCATGTTAGGAATGTCATTTTGCCTTCTTGTTCCCTCAAATTGTAAGATGTATGGCCTTTTCCTTTCCTCCTCGCAATCCCTCATTGACTCGTGTAGTTCAATTCCCATATCACCACACAATTCCAATATTGAAAAATTCTTGGAATATGACATCAAACCTCCGAATTGCAATTCTTCCCGGATATTGACATCCTCTTTTTCCCCCGGACTAGAGTCAATGTCAACCATATTTTCAATTACACCGGTTGACTCTAATTACATATTTTTCTTGGCATTACTAACAAGCATGGAGTCGATTGACGGATGCTCAATTCTTGATTCCTCAAAATAAATCTCACTTTCTTCCTCGATGTCGGACTCTTCTTGATCTCTTTCCACACTCTCAAGTTGGTGGGCATAGTGAGCCTCAACCAGTATTTTCATTTGCTTTTCCAAGGTGCGGATATCATCATCATTTTGAGTTAATGTTTGTTTTAAGTCCTCGAGTACCAAGTTGTGCTTCTCCTCATTTTCAAGAATGGCCTCCAACATGAGCATCATCCTCTCATTTTGAGCATTTGAGAGTTCTTCTTGATTTTGATCAAGTGCCAAAGAAGAATTTTCGGCTCCAACCTCTAAGGAAGGTTCTTGGCTATCATTCACTTCCGAGGCTTTTTGGACGTCTAAAGCTTCAAGCATTTCTCCCATTTGTAAGTGCAACCTTTCAAGTGCCAAATCATTTTGGAGGCTATTTTCCAAAAGCTCTTCCAAGTCATTTTGCTCTTTGTTTCCTCCTTCAAGTAGGCATTCTAACATGAGCTTGAACTCTCCATTTTGACCATGCTCAATTTCTTCCGCCTCCCTATCCCTATAATTTTCATCACAAAAAGTAGAATCATCATAGCGGGGGATTGGGGAAGGGAAGGACAAATAAGCACAATTATCCCAATGACCATTTTGACGACCACACTTATCACAAATACTCCACTCATGGGTTTGAGATTTTGCACACAATCCGCCCCTGGGAGAATTTAAACAATTTTTCCACGAGTGTAGTCATCCACAATAAGGACAAGGGTCATCAAAGTATGAACAACTACCATCCGACCAATTTTCCTTATATGATGCCATTTTGTTTTTTTTTAAAATAAGAAAATAAACAAGAAAACAAATAATAAGGTATACAAAGATAAGAAAATAATTACACAAATATTCACAAGTTAGGACCAAAGCACTTACACTTACTTCTCAAACAACCTAAATACGCCAAATTGTGCCCGGCAACGGCGCCAATTTTGATGACGTCCAAATCCACTACTAAAAAGTAAATGGATACGGTCGCATGCAATATAATTTACCCAACTATGAGTCGAGATCGAATCCCACAGAGAATAATATGTAAGCGATTAGGCGTGTAAGAGAATTATCACTTATTATGCTAAGCCAAACACTTAGAAATGTTTTGTGAAAATATTTATAATTAATTGCGAAAATGTAAACTAACCTAGAAAGCAAGTAAAATGATCAATGGCTACAAGCATGGATGCATTGGAAATTTCACTCAAGTAACGATCCAATGTATTTCACGATTTTACAAATATGAGCGAGTTTATGTTAATTAGCCTCGGGTAATGATTCTATATTAGCTTCTTCCGAAGACTAGCAAGACTTCTTAATTGAATTATCCATAAAACAATTAAGAGATTAAGCACACCCGAATATGGCTACAAGTAGTTCAATCCTATCCCTATGTAGAATCTATAAAGTGAGGGTTAAAGCCTCATGTTCATGTTAATTAATCTTTCCCAACCCCAAATTATCTTTCCCAAAATTAATTCGAAGTTAATGGGCTAGTCCTAGGGTTAGCTAATCCCTTTGAAAACATTAAAGAACAAGAATAATTAAAGAAACAATAACTCACTTCATAATAAATCAAACAACAATTTAGCTAATAATTCAACATGTACACGACCTCTGTGGGTCCGTACAGTGCCAACATATAGTCTAAACATGATTTCTAACATGATTTTTGGTTCAATTTCTCTACTAAATGGAGAATGTATAGATAACAACAGATTAAACAACTACCCGGTTCCACGGAATTTGACCAAGTCATAATTCCCACGGTGCACGCCCACACGCCCGTCAGCTAGCATGTGCGTCACCTCAAAACCAAATGCATGACACGTAATACGGGGTTTCATACCCTCATAACAGAATTTAGAACTGTTACTTTCCTCAATCTGAGCAAATCTCCACTTCAACACATCCTTGCCTCGCGAAACGGCCTCCGAATGCCTCGAATCTACCCATAAACAATGTGATATAATCAATATGGGCTAAAGGAATCAACTCCAAAATAAAATGCTAAGCTATTAATCAAAATCAAAAAATCGGCTCAAAAGCCGGCCCCCGGGCCCACGTCTCGAAATTCGATAAAAGTCACAAAACCCGAAAGCCCACTCAACCACGAGTATAACCATACCAGATTTATCAAAATCCGACACCAAATCGTCACCCAAATCCCCAAATCAAACTCTCCAAATCCCTAACCTCAAACTCCCAATTTACACCTTGAATACACACCAACTAGGTGGGAAAATCAATGGGAAAGCAAGATTATTGATCAAAAATGAGCACAAGGGACTTACCTCAAGAATCCCCTAGAAAACCCTCTCAAAAATTGCCTAAACCGTGCTTGAAATGTTTGAAATGAAGCCAAAATCGTAAACCCTTGTATTTAACTTTCTGTCCAGCCTTTCCGCTTCTGCGGACACTTAACAGCATCTGCGGTGTCGCAGAAGTGACCAAAATTCCTCTTTTGCGGTGAACCACTAGAGCTGGGCCTCCGCTTCTGCGGTCCTCGCCTCGCATCTGTGCAACTGCAGGTGCGGAATTCCCCGTTGCACCTGTGAGCCTTCTGCTTCAGCTCCCTTAACGCCGCATCTGTGACCATGCAGGTGCGGAAATAACCTCGCACCTGCGACCTCTGCTCACATCCTCCCTGGCCACTTCTGCGGCTCCCTTCTCGCTTCTACCAGAATGCACTTGCGATCCCCACTCCGCAGGTGCGATTACACCAGAAGATGGTGAGCTTGAGCATTCCCTCTAACTTCAAATCGTCCGATAATAATCCAAAATCAACCCGAGGCCCCCAGGACCTCAACCAAACATACTAATGAGACTTAAAACATGATACGAACTTAGTCGAGCCCTCAAATCACCTCGACCAACATCAAAACATGAATCGCACATATTTTCAAGCCTAATGAACTTTGAACTTCCAATTTCTACAAACGATGCCGAAACCTATCAAATCACATCTGATTAACCCCAAATTTTGCACATAGGTCTCAAACTCCTAATTTACACCTCAAATACACACCAACTAGGTGGGAAAATCAATGGGGAAGCAAGATTATTGATCAAAAATGAGCATAAGGGATTTACCTCAAGAATCCCCTCAAAAACCCTCTCAAAAATCGCCTAAACCGTGCTTGAAATGTTTGAAATATAGCCAAAATCGCGAACCCTTGTATTTAACTTTATGTCCAGCCTTTCCGCTTCTGCTGACACTTAACCGCATCTGTGGTGTCACAGAAGCAGCCAAAATTCCACTTCTATGGTGAACCACTGGAGCTGGGCCTCCGCTTCTACGGTCCTTGCCTCGCACTTGCGCAACCGCAGGTGCGGAATTCCCCGTCGGACTTGCGAGCCCTCCGCTTATGCGCCCTTAACGCCGCATCTGCGACCACGCAGGTGCGGAAATAACTTCGCACTTGCGACCTCTACTCACTTCCTCCCTGGCTGCTTATGCGGCTCCCTTCTCGCTTCTACGAGAATGCACCTGCGATCCCCACTCCGCAGGTGCGATTACACTAGAAACTGGTTAGTTTCAGTATTCCCTCCAACTTCAAATCGATCCAATAACCATCCGAAATCAACCCGAGGCCCCCGGGACCTCAACCGAACATACTAACAAGCCTTAAAACATGATATGAACTTAGTCAAGCCCTAACAACATCAAAACATGAATCGCACATAGATTCAAGCCTAATGAACTTTGAACTTCCAATTTCTACAAACGATGCCGAAACCTATCAAATCACATCTGATTGACCCCAAATTTTGCACACAAGTCTCAAATGACACCACGGACCTACTCCAACTTCCGAAATAGGAATCCGACCCCGATATTAAAAAGTCCACTCCTTTACAAAAATTCCAACTTTCGCCATTTCAAGCCTAATTCCACTACGGACCTCCAAATCATAATACGGACACGCTCCTAAGTCCAAAATTACCTAATGGAGCTAACAAAACCATCAAAACTTCCTTCTAGAGTTGTTTATTCAAAGATCAACATCCAATTAATCATTTCAACTTATGCTTTTAATCTTGAGACTAAGTATCTCATTTCATTCTGAAATCTCACCGGACCCAAACCGACTATCCCGACAAGTCACATAACAGTTATAAAATACAAAATGAGCAGTAAATGGGGGGAACGAGGCTACAACTCTCAAAATGACCGGTCGGGTTGTTACAGTTGGGAATTGTTATAAATTGATTAATTATGGGTAATAGCGTATATATTTATGGATTTGCACATTGTTTGACTAGTTTTGGAGAGATGTGCATCGGTTTGAGGTGTTAGAGTGGCGTTGGAGCCGGTTATGGAACTTCGGAGCGAGGTAAGTCTCCTGTCTAACTCTGTGAGGGGGAAAACTACCTCTAGGTGATGTATTTGATATGTGCTACTTGTTGCGGGGGCAACGTACGCACGAGGTGATGAGAGTCCGTACGTAGCTAGATTCATGCTATGTCCGAGTAGACTTAGGTTCCCGCCATGCTATAACTGTACTATTTGAGTTGTCCCTTGCCTATTAAATTCCTTTATTTTACGTTACGACTTGAGACTAGACTTGTGTAGAGTGATAGACTTGCTATTGTAGAGATTTGACGGGCATAATGATTACCCGCAGAATAATTGTACGCCTCTTATGAATTTCTCCCGTGCTATACGTTTTCCTCAAAATATTTTCCTTAAAATTTATATCTCACACGTTTATTCGTGAGTGGGGTCAAGAACCTGTTAAAGCTTCTTATTCTAATGGGATCGAGCTATTCGCCTCGGCAGAATTATGTATCACACTCTCATGGGAGCGGACTATCTATGGCTGAGTACAAAACAACAATTTAGCAAGCAATTCAACATGTACACGACCTCTGTGGATCCTTACAGTGCCAACACATAGTCTAAACATGATTTCTAACATGATTTATGGTTCAATTTCTCTACTACATGGAGAATGCATAGATAACAATTGATTAAACAACTACCCGGTTCCACGGAATTTGACCAAGTCACAATTCCCATGATGCATGCCCACACGCCCGTCACCTAGCATGTGCGTCACCTCAAAACCAAATGCATGACACGTAATACGGGGTATCGTACCCTTAAAACCAAATTTAAAACTATTACTTTTCTAAATCTGAGCAAATCTCTACTCCAACACACCCTTGCCTCGTGAAACGGCCTCCAAATGCCTCGAATCTAGCCATAAACAATGCGATATAATCAATACGGGCTAAAGGAATCAACTCCATAAGAAAATGCAAAGCTATTAATCAAAATCAAAAAATCGGCTCAAAAGCCCGCCTTCGTGCCCATATCTCGAAATTCGATAAAAGTCACAAAACCCGAAAGCCCACTCAACCACGAGTATAACCATACCAAATTTATCAAAATCCGACACTAAATCGTCACCCAATCCCCAAATCAAATTCTCCAAATCCCTAACCTCAAACTCCCAATTTACACCTTAAGAATCCCCTAGAAAACCCTCTCAAATAGAATCCCCTAGAAAACCCTCTCAAAATTCGCCTAAACCATGCTTGAAATGTTTGAAATGAAGCCAAAATCCCGAACCCTTTGTATTTAACTTTTTGTCCAGCCTTTCCGCTTTTGCAGACACTTAACCGCATCTGCAGTGTCGCAGAAGCGATCAAAATTCCGCTTCTGCGGTGAACCACTGGAGCTGGGCCTCCACTTATGCGGTCCTGGCCTTGCATCTGCGCAACCGTAGGTGCGAAATTTTTTGTCGCACCTGTGAGCCCTCTGCTTATGCGCCCTTAACGCCGCATATGCGACCACGCAGGTGCGGAAATAACCTCGCACCTGCGACCTCTACTCACTTCCTCCCTGGCCGCTTCTGTGGCTCCCTTCTCGCTTCTGCGAGAATGCACCTGTGATCCCTACTCCGCAGGTGCGATTACACAGAAGCTGGTGAGCTTCAGCATTCCCTCCAACTTCAAATCAATTCGACAACCATCCAAAATCAACTTGAGGCCCCCGGGATCTCAACCAAACATATTAACGAGCCTTAAAACACGATACAAACTTAGTCAAGCCCTTAAATCACCTCGAATAATATCAAAACACGAATCACACATAGATTCAAGCCTAATGAACTTTGAACTTCTAATTTCTATAAATGATGCCGAAACCTATCAAATCACATCCGATTAACCCCAAATTTTGCACACAAGTCACAAATGACACCACGGACCTACTCCAACTTTCGGAATCGGAATCCAACCCCGATACCAAAAAGTCCACTCCCGGTTGAACTTTCCAAAAATTTCAACTTTCGTCATTTCAAGCCTAATTCCACTACGGACCTCCAAATCACAATCTGGACATGCTCCTAAGTCCAAAATCACCAAACAGAGCTAACGGAACCATCAAAACTCTATTCCGGAGTCGTTTACTTAAAGATCAACATCCGGTCAATCATTTTAACTTAAGCTTTCAACCTTGAGACTAAGTGTCTCTTTTCATTCTGAAATCTCACTGGACTCAAACCGACTACCCCGACAAGTCACATAATAGCTATAAAGTACGAAATGAGCAGTAAATGGGGGGAACAGGGCTACAACTCTCAAAACGACCGGCCGAGTGGTTATATCATCCCCCTTTTAAATAAGCGTTTGTCCTCGAACGGGTCTAGAAACGTACCTGGAGTCTCAAATAGCTGTGGATATCTGCTCCACATCTCCCGCTCGGTCTCCCAAGTAGCCTCCTCAACTGGCTAACCTCTCTACTGCACCTTCACTGAAGCTATGTCCTTTGACCGCAACTTTCGAACATGCCGATCTAAAATAGCGACCGGCTCCACATCATAAGTCAAATCACCATCCAACTAAACCGTGCTGAAATCCAAAACATGAGACGGATCGCCGACATACTTCCGAAGCATAGAAACATGAAATACTGGATGCACACTCGACAAACTAGGTGGCAAGGCAAGCTTGTAAGCCACCTCCCCAATCCTCTGAAGTACCACAAATGGTCCAATATACTGAGGGCTCAACTTCCCCTTCTTCCCGAACCTCATAACACCCTTCATGGGTGAAACCTTGAGCAGTACCTTCTCCCCAACCATGTAAGCAACATCATGGACCTTCCTGTCGGTATAACTCTTCTGTCTAGACTGCGTCGTGCGAAGCCGCTCCCGAATCATCTAATCCTTGTCCAAAGCATCCTGGACCAAGTCAGTACCCAAAATCCTAGCCTCACCAGGCTCAAACCAACCCACCAGAGATCTACACCGTCTCCCATACAAAGCCTCATACGGAGCCATCTAAATGCTCGATCGGTAGCTGTTACTGTAGGCAAATTCTGCGAGTGGCAGAAACTGATCCCAAGAACTCCAAAATCAATGACACAAGCACGTAGCATATCCTCCAATATATAAATAGTGCGCTCGAACTATCCGTCCGTCTGAGGGTGAAAATTGTGCTCAACTCAACCTCGGTACCAAACTCTCATTGCACGGCTCTCCAAAACTGCGATGTGAACTGCGTGCCCCGATCTGAAATGATGGACACTAGCACGTCGTGGAGGCGAACAATATCTCGGATGTATATCTCAGCCAAACGCTCTGAAGAATAAGTAGTCCCAACTGGAATGAAGTGCGCGGACTTAGTCAGTCGATCCACAATCACCCAAATAGCATCGAACTTCCTCGGAGTCCGTGGGAGCCCAACTACAAAATCCATGGTGATCCGCTGCAATTTCCACTCTAGAATCTCTAACCTCTGAAGCAATCCGCCAGGTCTCTGATTCTCATACTTCACCTACTGACAGTTGAGGCACCGAGCTACAAACCCCACTATAACCTTCTTTATTCTTCTCCACCGATAATGCTGCCTCAAGTCCTGATACATCTTCGCGGCACCCAGATGAATGGAATACTGCGAACTGTGGGCTTCCTCAAGAATCAACTCACGAGCCCATCTACGTTAGGCACACAAATCCGACCTTGCATCCTCAATACTCTATCATCCCCAATAGTAACATCTCTGGCATCACCGTGCTGAATTGTATCCTTAAGGACAAGCAAATGAGGGTCATTATACTGGCGCTCTATGATGCGATCATATAAAGAAGACCAAGAAACCACACAAGCTAAAACCCGACTGGGCTCCGAGATATCTAATTGCCCAAACTGGTTGGCCAAGGCCTGAACATCAACTGTATGTGATCTCTCACCAACAGGAATGAATGCAAGGCTACCCATACTTACTGCCTTTCTACTCAAGGCATCGGCCACCACATTGGCCTTCTCGGGATGATACAGAATAGTGATATCATAGTTCTTTAGCAACTCCAACCATCTCCGTTGCCTCAAATTTAGATACTTCTATTTGAACAGATGCTGGAGACTCCAATGATCTGTAAACACCTCACAAGACACACCGTAGAGATAACGCCTCCAAATATTCAATGCATGAACGATGGCAGCTAACTCCAAATCATGGACAAGGTAGTTCTTCTCATGAGGCTTTAACTGACGTGAAGCATATGCAATCACTCTACCTCCCTGCATCAAGACACACCCAATACCAATTCGAGAAGCATCACTATATACTATATAAGAACCAGAAGCTGAAGGTAGAACTAGAACTGGAGCGGTGGTCAAGGCAGTCTTGAGCTTCTGAAAGCTCTCTTCACACTCATCCGACCATCTGAAAATAGCTCCCTTCTGGGTCAATTTGGTCAAAGGTGATTCAATAGATGAGAAACAACTCCACGAAGCGACGATAATAACCGGCCAAGCCGAGAAAGTTCCGAATCTCCGTAGCTGAGGACGGTCTTGGCCAACTCTGAACTGCCTTTATCTTCCTCGGACCAACCTGAATCCCCTCAAGAATGCCACTAAACTAAGCCAAAACTCACATTTGGAGAACTTAGCATAAAGCTTCTCCTCCCTCAACCGCTGCAACACAATCCTCAAATGCTGGGCATGCTCCTTCTGGCTACGAGAGTACACTAGGATATCATCAACGAACACTATGACTAGGAGTCAAGATAAGGCTGAAATGCGTTGTTCATCAGGTGCATGAATGTTGCTGGGATGCTGGTCAGCCCAAAAGACATCACAAGGAACTCATAACGACCATAACGGGTCCTGAATGTTGTCTTTAGAATATCCGAGTCTCGAATCTTCAACTAGCGATACCCAGACCTCAAGTCAATCTTAGAGAACACCCTCGCTCCCTGAAGCTGGTCAAATAGATCATCAATGCGTGGCAAACGATACTTGCTCTTGATTGTAACTTTGTTCAACTGCCTATAATCAATGCACATCTGCATGGTACTATCCTTTTTCTTCACAAACAGGACCGGTGCACCCCAAGGCAAAACACTAGGCCTAATAAACCCCTTATCAAGGAGTTCCTGAAGCTGCTCCTTCAATTCCTTGAACTCAGCAAGTGCCATATGATATGGTGGAATAGAAATGGGCTGGGTGCCCGGTACCAAGTCAATACCGAAGTCTATATCCGTGTCGGGCGGCATGCCCGACAGGTCTATAGGAAACATATCCGGAAAATCCCGCACCATCGGATTAGAATCAATAGCAGGAGAATCAGCACCAACAACCCTCACAAAGGCCAAATAAGATAAACAACCCTTCCGAGGGTCAAATAATGCAGAGGCATCCATGTGGCATACTAAGACAATACCTGTGATCACTGCATCAGAGGCAACAGCATCTGGTCTGGCAAGGATAGCATAGAATCGGGCCTGACTGCCACTTGATCAGCCTCCCCCTCTAGGGAGACCCCTAGTAGACTGAGCCCCAACCCTAGTTGGCTGAGTGGGTGGTGTAACTGCTGGTGCTGGTGCCATCGGCTGAGAACTCTGTTGTGGAGCCCCACTCAACAACCTAGGGCAATCCCTCTTGATATGACCAAAGTCTCCGCACTCGAAACAACCCCACCTCTAAAGGAATTGCTGCTCCTGATAACCTGAGGAACTACCTGTAGAAACTTGAGCGGACGAGGCATGGTAAGAACATAGTGAGCACTGTAAGAACCGTGGCTAGCTGATGCACCACAATGAGCTGGACGAGTCGTCTGAGCGGGCTTATAAGGATGACCCCTGCTGTGGCAGGACTGCCCCCCAGAAGGCACACCATCAAAACCGCCCGAACCTTGAGGCCTCTTGTCCTCTCTCTCATCACGCTCCTGGCTACGGACCATCTCTATCTGCCGAGCAATGTCAACCACTTCGTCAAAAGTGGCACCAGATACCCTCTCCCTAGTCATAAGCAACCGCAGCTGATGTGTGAGGTCATCAATGAACATCATGATCCTCTCCTTATCAGTGGGAACCGACCAAACTGTGTGGCGAGCTAACTCAGAAAATCTCATCTCGTACAGGGTCACAGACATGAGATCCTGCCGAAGCTAAAACTGTCTACGTAGCTCCTCCCTACGAGACTGCAGCACGAACTTCTCCAAGAAGAAAACAGAGTACTCCTGCCATGTAAGTGGTGTTGCACCAAACGGCCTGCGCCTCTCATAAGCCTCCCACCATCTGAAGACAGCCCCAGAAAATCAAAAAGTAGTGAATGAGACCCCACTGTTGTATGAAGCATACGCTGGCACTTGTCCAAGAAGCCCTGGGCATCCTCCGACTCAGCATCACTAAATGATGGAGGCCGAAGCCCCCCAAATATCTCAAGTCTCCTCTGCTTATCATCAGCCATAACAGGGACCATCGGGACCTAGGCCTGAGCAGCTGCAACCGGCTAGGCTGGTTGTACCTCCGGTGTCTGAAGTCCCTGAATCGCCTGCTCTGGAGTACGGGCAATGAGGGTATGAGTACCTCCCCCGGCCTGAGAAGTGGCTGACGTGGCCTGAGCCGATACCACCTGAGCAAGGCCAGTGCAAACCGTCAATATGTGGGCCAAAGCCTCCTGAAGGCCTGGAATCACAATGGGCACCGCTGGTGCCTGAGTTGGCACTACTGGCTTAACTACATCTGGAACCTGCTCCTGAGCTAGAGCAACTGGTGGATCTACAGGTGCTACCGCGGCCCCTACCGCGACCTCGGCGTCTCATGGCCCTAGCTGGTGGTGCTGGTGGTTATCCATACTGTCTGGTAGCACGTGTCCTCTCCAACTGTGAGAGAATAGAATACAGAAGTTTAGTTACCGGAACCAACAAATCTGCACGATATGAATACAAGAATATAAAATTTCCTAAGGGTTCGATAGCCTCTAGAAGATAAGTACAGACGTCTTCGTACCTATCCACAAGACTCTACTAAACCTGCTCATGACTCGTGAGACCTATGTAACTTAGGCTCTGATACCAACTTGTCACGACCCAAAATCTTAATCTTTCGTGATGGCGCCTTTCGTGGTACTAGGCAAGCCAACATTTACGAAATAACTCCAACACTTTTAACAAAAAATGGATTTAACCAGTTTAAACAATAAAAGATTTCATAAACAGGATAGAAACCCAAAATACAATGCGGATATTCCCAATATCAAATGTTACTGAGTACATGAGCATCTATACATCACAAGTCCAGATATATTGTCTATGATAAACTGAAACTAAATATGATAAGTGGAAAGATAAGAAAGGAGAAACAAGGTCTGTGAAACGCCAAGTAGCTACCTCGATAGTCTCCGAGAATCCGAACTCCACAACTCAGCAACCGCTGTGACCGGATGCACCTGGGTGTGCACACAAGGTGCAGGGTGTAGCATGAGTACAACCAACTCAGTAAGTAAAAAGACAAAATAAAGAACTGAAAGTAGTGACGAGCTTCACAGTTATAGTTTAATTACAGTGATTTCAACATAAGAAAGTAGGCATGCTATCAAGTTTGATAAATTACGTCAAACAGTTATTCCATGACAAGTTTAAGTGAAACAGAGTGTTATATCTTTCAGAAATTTCAAGACAGTGATACATGGAAGCTAAGTGCAACAATAATGAAATCAAATGCATCCTCTCAGGGCCACAGTCACTCAGCCTTCCCATTCACTCAGCACTCGGCACTCGCACTCAGTAGGTACCTGCGCTCACTAGGGGTGTGTGCAGACTCCGGAGGGGCTCCTTCAGCCCAAGCACTATAATCTGCACGGACAACTCGCGTGCTATAGTATAATATCTGAATCTGCACGGACAACTCACGTTTTGCATGGACAACTCACGTGCTATAGTATAAAATCTGGATCCACACGGACAACTCATCTGCTATAGTATAATAACTCATAATCAGGCCCTCGGCCTCACCTGGTCATCAATCTCTCCAGTCTCTCGGGCTCTCAGTAATCATGAAATTCAGCCCCAACAGAAATGATATAATGTATCAATAAGGAACAATAGAGACTGAGATATAATAAACGAGTAAATCTATGACTGAGTACAAAATAGCAATTTAGTAAATAATTCAACATGTACACGACCTATGTGGGTCCCTACAGTGCCAACACATAGTCTAAACATGATTTCTAACATGATTTGTGGTTTAATTTCTCTACTACATAGAGAATGTATAGATAACAAAAGATTAAACAACTACACGATTCCACGGAATTTAACCAAGTCACAATTCCCACGGTGCATGCCCATACGCCCGTCACCTAGCATGTGCGTCACCTCAAAACCAAATGCATGACACGTAATACGGGGTTTCATACCCTCAGAATCAAATTTAGAACTGTTGCTTTCCTCAATCTGAGCAAATCTCAACTCCAACACACCCTTGCCTCACAAAACGGCCTTTGAATGCCTCGAATCTATCCATAAACAATGTGATATAATCAATACGGGCTAAAGGAATCAACTCCATAAGAAAATGCTAAGCTATTAATCAAAATCAAAAATCAGCTCAAAAGCCGGCCCCCGGGCCCACGTCTCTTAATTCGATAAAAGTCACAAAAACTAAAAGCCCACTCAACACGAGTCTAACCATAACAATTTATCAAAATCTGACACCAAATCGTCACCCAAATCCCCAAATCAAACACTCTAAATTCCAAACCTCAAACTCCCAATTTACACCTTAAATATACACCAACTAGGTGGGAAAATCAATGGGGAAGCACGCTTATTGATCAAAAATGAGCACAAGGGACTTACCTCAAGAATCCCGTCGAAAACCCTCTCAAAAATCGCCTAAACCGTGCTTGAAATGTTTGAAATGAAGCCAAAATCGCGAACCCTTGTATTTAACTTTCTGTCCAGCCTTTCCGCTTCTGCGGACACTTAACCGCATCTGCGGTGTCGCAGAAGCGACCAAAATTCAGCTTCTGTAGTGAACCACTGGAGCTGGGCCTCCGCTTCTGCGGTCCTTGCCTCGCATTTGTGCAACCACAGGTGCGGAATTCCCCGTCGCACCTGCGAGCCCTCCGCTTCTGCGCCCTCTACGGCGCATCTGCGACCACGCAGGTGCGAAAATAACCTCGCACTTGCAACCTCTGCTCACTTCCTCCCTGGCTGCTTTTGCGGCTCCCTTCTCGCTTCTGCGAGAACGCACCTGTGATCCCCACTCTGCAGGTGCGATTACACCAGAAGCTGGTTAGTTTCAGTATTCCCTCCAACTTCAAATTGATCCGATAACCATCCGAAATCAACTCGAGGCCCCCGGGACCTCAACCGAACATACTAACAAGCCTTAAAACACGATACGAACTTAGTCAAGCCCTAACAACATCAAAACATGAATCGCACATAGATTCAAGCCTAATGAACTTTGAACTTCCAATTTCTAACTTCTATAAACGATGCCGAAACCTATCAAATCACATCTAATTGACCCCAAATTTTGCACATAAGTCTCAAATGACACCACGGACCTACTCCAACTTCCGAAATAGGAATCCGACCCCGATATTAAAAAGTCCACTCCCAGTCGAACTTTCCAAAAATTCCAACTTTTGCCATTTCAAGCCTAATTCCACTACGGACCTCCAAATCACAATACGGACATGCTCCTAAGTCCAAAATCACCTAATGGAGCTAACAAAACCATTAAAACTTCCTTCCAGAGTTGTTTATTCAAAGATCAACATCCGGTTAATCATTTCAACTTATGCTTTCAACCTTGAGACTAAGTGTCTCATTTCATTCTGAAATCTCACCGGACCCGAACCGACTATCCCGACAAGTCACATAACAGTTATAAAATACAAAATGAGCAGTAAATGGGGGGAACGAGGCTACAACTCTCAAAATAACCGGTCGGGTTGTTACAGTTGGGAATTGTTATAAATTGATTAATTATGGGTAATAAAGTATATATTTACGGAATTGCACATTGTTTGACTAGTTTTGGAGAGACGTGCATCGGTTTGAGGTGTTAGAGTGGCGTTGGAGTCGGCTATGGAACTTCAGAGCGAGGTAAGTCTCTTGTTTAACTCTGTAAGGGGGAAAACTATCTCTAAGTGATGTATTTGATATGTGCTACTTGTTGCGGAGGCAACATACGCACGAGGTGACGAGAGTCCGTACGTAGCTAGATTCATGCTATGTCCAAGTAAACTTAGGTTCCCGCCATGCTATAATTGTACTATTTGAGTTATCCCTTGCCTATTAAATTTCTTTATTTTACGTTACGACTTGAGACTAGACTTGTGTAGGGTGATAGACTTGCTATTGTAGAGATTTGACAGGCATAATGATTACCCGCGGAATAATTGTACGCCTCTTATGAATTTCTCCCGTGCTATATGTTTTCCTCAAAATGTTTTCCTTAAAATTTATATCTCACATGTTTATTTGTGAGTGGGGTCAAGAACCCGTTAAAGCTCCTTATTCTAAAGGGATCGAGCCAATCGCCTCGGCAGGATTATGTATCACACTCTCATGGGAGCGGTCCATTTGCCTCGGCAATATAATAGATATATCTATGGTTCGTGTTGTTCGACCCTCGGCAGTGCATACAGTATGATGGAATCGAGCCGTACACCTCGGTATTTCTATAAAATACTCTTATGGAATCGTGCGTAATATTTGACAAGAAGCCAGTACATCTGTGAGTTTTCCTGATTTAAATTGTCACGGCCTATCTGGTGAGGTCCATTATATATATATATATATATATATATATATATATATATATATATATATATATATATATATATATATATATATATATATGCTCCGGTTGAGGAGGTAACTGCTAATTGAGAGCTTGAGTTTATTATCGAGAGGAGGATTGTACCACGTATTTATACTTGTTTATTCCGTTTACTTACTATGCCTCGCATTTGTTTACTTCTTACTGTACATGATTTATTGGACCACTAGTAAGTGTCGATGTCGACTCCTCGTCACTACTTCTTCGGGGTTAGGCTAGATACTTATTGGGTACGCGTTGATTTACGTACTCATGCTGCACTTACTGCACTTATTGTACAGGTACATATATGTCTGATGGTCTTTTGGGCGCAAAGGCGCGGCTATTGCGGGGACTTTACCGTGAGCTGTATTCCATGTTACGATCCGCAGCCTACAGAGTCTCCATCACTGTTATTTATATTCTCCTATCTAATTTGTATTCCAGACAGATGTTGTATTTTAGTATATTTCCTAGTCGATGCTCATGCACTTGTGACACCGGATTTTGGGGGTTCCTATTGTTTGTTCATCATTGTAGTTCATGTAAATATTATCATCATTTTACCCTGTAAATTCTATTTTATACTATTTAATTAATGGAAATTATGATTTCAAAGTAATAAAATGAGTAAACAAGTTGATCAATCACCGTTGGCTTGCCTGACGGTGGTGTTAGGCGCCATCATGGCTTTTAATGGATTTAGGATCGTGACAACTTGGTATCAGAGCGTTAGGTTCGCTTAGGTCTCACGGGTCATGAGCAAGTCTAGTAGAGTCTTGGGGGTCAGTACGAAGATATTTATACTTATCTTCGAGAGACTACAGGGCTGTTAGAAGCACTTCCCTTCTTGATTACTCTTCGTGTGATATAATTCCTTTGAGGCTTGTGCCTTTATTTCCTTCATACTCAATTTTATGCGATGTGAAGTGTTGGTTATCAATTGGGCATCGAGGAGTTGTAGTGGTACTACAGATGTGGTGCAGGATATTTTTCCCTGCATGTTCGGGAGGCTATTATCGTCGCTTTGCGGAAGGATGTTTTGTCATTTCAGCTCAGTAGCTGTATTTCCGATAGTTTTGAGGCTATGCACAGATTGATATGATCTTTATGCGTCATTGTCGCACATTATTGATGTAATAGTGGGGTGCTCGTTTATATGTTGAGGCAGTGAAGGGCTTGAAGGGAGGATTTCTAATTGCATAATTTAGGGGTTCAACATTTAATTCCAGCGGAGGAAAGGAAATCGGACTATAGATGTCCAGGTTTTGTTAATGAAGTAACAAGACTTGATATTTTTTAGCATGGTGGAATTCTCATTTGTGATATGGTGTCATCGTCCTTGTTCGAACGCATTGGGGCTCCCCGGTGTTATGGTCTTCTTTGATTTTGACTTCGGGGCAGGGTGTTGTGAAATGGTGCCTGAGGAGTGGTTGTCAGAGATAGTGGTGTGTAGCGGTTCAGAATCGAATTGGTATTTCTAATGTTGATGGCTCGAGAAAGATGATCTTCTAGGAGGTTTCCGAATTGGTAGCAATTCATTAGTTCCGATGCTATAGGTATAGATTTGATTTGCGGCAACATTTGGGTAGCGAAGTATGAGGAAAAATATGGCAGGAGGTGTTTGGGGTTGGTTGAATTACTAGCAGGCCAAGTATGAAAAGCGGAGGTCGAGAAGTTGCTTAAAGGAGATGGTTTGACCGAAGTGGGAGTAGCAGAGTAGCATATGGATTCTGTGGTAGGATAGCCACGTACCTTGAGGACATTTAGAGCAATTTGGGAGGCATGGTGAGAAGTGACTAGGTCCACGTATTATATTTGGAATGGTGGTTACTGTACGGAGGAAGATTGAATATAGCAGAAAGAAGTTTGCTTGAAATGAAGAGGGGTGTGAAGATTTGATTATCGTTTTGGATGCAACATGACTTTGAGTTTGGAAGGTATTGTTGGAAATTTAGTTGATGTCAATGGGGAAGGAACAGACTTGTATAGCTGGTGGACGAGCATGGGCTCATGAGGGTTAACTGAACTCGCGGTAGTTGTACCTGGTGCAACATCGTTGGAAGATGTCGGCATGGAATACCACAGGTGGGTTATTTCCTGTGAACAAGTTAGTGGTTGCGTGATTTTGATGAGGTTTCTACGAAGAGTTCTACCTTACTACCCAACAGAAGGTCGAATATGCGATCGTGGCTAATAATTCAGAATGTTTCATGAAAATCTTAACAAAAGACTTCGAGAAATTTGGCGGGTTAACGGTGCGAGATCATGGTAATTGAGAAGGAGGAATCGTTGTGGGCTCTACATTATATGATTGTAGCTTAAAGCTAAGTTGGGGAGCCCACCGTCTACGATTGGATTGCGTGGTTGTCTGCTTGTGCGGTTTTTGGTTATCGATACATTGGTGGATTATTTATGACTAAGAAAAGAAAATATCAGGGGTAATTCGAGCAAGGAACTTGATGAATGTGTGCTATACTTTGCCTTATCGATTCAGGTGTAGGTTTTGGGAAGACTCAGAGTTTATGCTTCTTGTGGATGTAATGTACAAGGAAAAGAATTCAGTCGGTTGTTTCTTTGATAGGGTGTTCATGTGCTAGCAGAGCATTGGAGTTTGGTTACATTCGGGACCAGGTCAGAGTAGGTAACTCTCAACAATGGTCCGAGTGGGTTCAAGAATTAGAGTGCAGTGCCTAAGGACTTCGGGTCCGTGGTGTGGTTAAGGATCGAGTTTTGTAGTGGATTATGAAAGGAGCTTAGAGTATTCTATTTTATTTTCGGGTTTGCAGTACAGTATTAGAGGAAAGGGAGAAATAGCTTCGGATTCACAGAAGATCTTGCAGAATGGGTGTGCCAGTTGGAGATGTTATTGTGCGCTTGAGAAGGGTATGAGATGGTTCATGGGTATTGAGACGAGGCGGTTTCGTGATTCGGGTCACTTGGGATGAGTGCAGATTTAATTCGTTATGTTTTCGAATGAAGTTATTATTATTTCTAAGGCAAGTCGAGAGTAAATTGGAAGGAGTTGGGTCTGTTAGAAATGGTTGAATCAGCATGATTTTGGCAATGATCAGTTCTTTCAGCGTGTGAAGTTACACATGTGGTTTGCGGTTGTACGTGAGGGCTTGACAGCCACCATAAATTGATTGATTTGGGAAGTATTTGATTCAAATGGCCTTGTTGTGTAAATGGATTCCGGAAGGGTTATGGCGGTTTAGATCATGACTTGAGGTTTGTATTTTTTGCGGTTTGGGAATTCAGTTGCGTGTTGCATTGGTTCTTCTGAAATGAGTTAAGTGAAAGGTTTCTAGCCAATGAAGTGTTTATTCTACTAGTAGTTTAGGGGTTATGATGAATTCTTGTACTCTCGTATAGCGGCATAATACTTGCATTGAGCGGCATAGGAATTGAAAGATGAGGATCAAGGTTGCAGTTCGGTGTTGATAAGAATTTCACGAGCTCGGATGAGCAAGGAAGAATTCAAATGTTTAGAGTAAGCTGGTGTTATCTTTGTGTCGCCTGAGAATGGTGTTTTGTGGAAGAGGCATTGTGTATTGATTTGCAGATTGTGATTTGCCCTACAGAATTAGTTCGGTTGGTGGTATGGATGTGCATATTTTGCTACCTGGTGTGGAAGGTCGTGGGAGCGTGCCCCACGAGAAGATTGTATAAGTGTGGCATGTTAGTCATTTGATTGTGAAATATTAAAACCAAGTATGGAGATTATAGTAATATCGCAAATGTGAGAGTTTATGCCTGAGAGGCGTTATATTCCATGGGTTGTGGACTGTGTGAGTTTGTTCCAGATTTGACGGTTGTTCTTGTCATGGAAAAGGTTATTGTGGATCCTTGAAAGGTTATTGGCCCAGTATGGTATGATCAGAATCGGTTTGAGGTCCGTTGGTGGGTCTGATGTGAATGCGTGCTCTACGTTAAGTCGGATGTGTTCATTCAGAATAGCGTTGCTTACGGAGGAGTCTTCGGGCATTGGATGTTATTCCCATCGCCAGCTATTCCATGTTATACTCTATTATGCCGTGTGGGTTGCGAGACGGCTTGATTATTTGCTCATGTGTTAAGGTCCAGTGTAGCTTGTGGTATTATATGAGCAGGATGGCTCTCGAGATGCAGGTCATTTTTCGTACCTTAGTTGTGCTTGGGTTTTATAGCATATGGCGTTATCCGTCTCCCCGGGGTTGTATTTTCGCAATTGGCGTGCTTGTGGTCAATATTCAGGAATTTCGTAGGTATGAGCATTATGGCTTGACGGGTATTTCCTTATCTATTGTTATGTGTGGATCGGGTGGTACGCCGCCACGGGTATGTTGTTTGGATCGGGTTGCACGCCGCAACGGTATAATGTGTGGATCGGGTTGCACGCCGCAACAGTGAGATGTTGAGTACGGTCCCCTATATCTATTCTTGTGTATGTTGCTTCTCATTCTTTGAGCGGGGTCCGTAGCATCTTTTCGATCATTTTATTCGTTACGCAGGCTGGGTAGCTCTTTTCCAGAGTTCGTTTTTCCTTATGTATCACATTCGAGTTTGTAGCTTGTTGGTGTATTGATGGCGTCATATGAGGTTTTTGGCAGTGTATGAGATGGCTTATTTCCTAAGCAGCTTGTACTGGGTGAGACGAGGTTATTGAACCTGGAATCAGTATGATCGGAGTTATGAAGTGTATATTAAAGAGCAAATATCGTTATTCGGTTAAGAATGAGGTAATGGTTCCTGTCAGGAGGAGAGACTCCATGATTTATTTATTTGGTTAGGTTGTTATGAGTTTCTACACATCTTTTCCGTTGTGGCAGTATCGCCAGAGTTGGAACAGGGCTTATATGTGTTATGAGGTATACTATGGGCTTCGGGTTAGTGAAATTTTAGCTGTTGTGCTTGGGGGAGGTTGCCTTGGGCAAATGAGTTATGCGGCGCATTGTGTGATGTCAACATGGGTGCATGATCATGTTTTGGTACAGTGTGTAGTGACCGATACAGTGTTCATATGTTAGAATCAGGTCTTGTAGAGAAATTCGGAGGTTGGAATTTGGTTCTACGGCTTATTGACTAAAAAAAAGGGAGAATCTTCAGTTTGGCTTGAGCTAATGTGCTCAACTGGGTTGTGGTGTACGGGTAGTTGCGCAAGGTGTTGAATAATGATTTTGGGGAAACTCCGGAGCAGTTCTTAGCACGTTCGAGAACGAACGTATGTTTAAGTGGGGGAGAATATAAAGACCCGACCGGTCGTTTTGAGCTTTAGCGCGTCATCCGGCGGTTTGAGGCCTTAAGTAGCTTCACTTCAGGTATTATGACTTGTACGTGTGGTCGGAATTGATTTTTGGGAAGTTCATAGTTGATTTGGAAAGAAAAATTCTAAATTCGGAAGATTTGAATTTTTAGTAAACAACCTCGGACTCGAGATGTATGATAATTTCGGACAGGGGGTATGTTCAGGTTGAGTATCGGGTGGTACAGAAGCATTTCAGCGCTTATTGTAGAAAGTTTCCATTTTTGAAAGTTTTAGAATTTCATAAGTTTGGTTTGAAGTGGATTTTGATGTTATCGATGTCCGTTTGGGGTTCCGAGCCTTGGAATAGGTTCGTATAGTGAATTATGACTTGCGCGCAAAGTTTGGTATCATTCCGGAATATTTTGATATGGTTCGGACGCGTTCGTCGAAGTTTAAAAGTTTCAATGTTTAAAGAAAGGTTTCGGTCATCGATTCGCAATTTTGATGTTGTTTAGTGTGATTTGATGCCTCAAGCAGGTCCGTGTTGTGCTATGGAACTGGTTGGTAAGTTTGGTTGGGGTCCCGGGGGCCTTGGGTTTTGAAACGGATTGAAATCGGATTGAAATTTGGATTTGAGGAAATGCTGGAAACTGCTGAATTCTGGTGTCATCGCACCTGCGGTGGTTTGGTCGGAGGTGCGAACACGCAGGCACGATGGAGGTCATCGCAGAAGCAGAGAAATCCGGCCAGGGGAAGGGTCGCAGGTGCGGAGCTTTGGCCGCATCTGCGCAAGCGCAGAAGCAAAATGCTGGGCGCAGAAGCGGGTGAAGGCGCATGAGCGAAAGATGCTTGCACCTGCGATGCCGCAGAAGCGAGGAATGTTTCTGCAGGTGCGAGGCTTCGTGTTGGCTGATTTTCCACAGAAGCGGAGGAGTGGTCGCAAAAGCGACGCCGCAGGTGCGGCATTTTGGCCGCAGGTGCGAGATTTCGGCTGGGCAGAAGGGTTCTTTAAAATCGAGACTTAGCTCTCATTTCTCTCATTTTCCACTTGGATGGCCGAATTTGGGGAGCTATTTTGAGGAAGTTTTCATCATGCAACACAAGGTAAGTAATTTCCCACTTGTTGTAAGTTAATTTCATGGATTCTATATGGATTTAAACATGAAAAATTATAGTAATTGTGGGATTTTTGAAGAAACCTAGAAATTTGATAATTTTGGATTTTGACCACGGTTTTGAAAATGGAATTAGGAATAAATTATGTATTTGAGTTCGTGGTGTTATGGGTAATGATTATCTTCAAAAAATTTCGGAATCCGGGCACGTGGGCCCGAGGTTTGACTTTATCGACTTTTCGAGCGGAGCTGGTGTCTCGAGCCAAAGACCTAACCTGTCGTGTTGGTGCCTATCGTGGTACTAGGTAAGCCGAAATTTACGAAATAACTCTAACACTTTTAACAGAAAATGGATTTAAGCAGTTTAAACAATAAAAGATTTCATAAACGAGATAGAAACCCAAAATACAATGCGAAAATTTCCAACATCGGGGTGTCACTGAGTGCATGAGCATCTATACATCACAAGTCCCGAAAATATTATCTATGATAAACTGAAACTAAATACGATAAGTGAAAAGATAGGGAGGGAGAAACAAGGTCTGCGAAATGCCAAGCAGCTACCTAGATAGTCTCCGAGAATCCGAACTCCACAACTCAGCAACCGCCGTGACTGAATGCACCTCTCTCTGCACACAAGGTGCAGGGTGTAGCGTGAGTACAACCAATGCAGTAAGTAACAAGACTAAATAAAGAACTGAATGTAGTGACGAGTTTCACAGTTATAGTTCAATTACGGTGATTTCAACATAAGAAAGTAGGCATGCTCTCAAGTTCGATAAATTAGGTCAAACGGTTATTCCATGAAAAGTTTAAGTGAAACAGAGTATAATATCTTTCAGAAATTTCAAGACATTGATACATGGCAGCTAAGTGCAACAACAATGAAATCAAATGCATCCTCTCAGAGCCACAGTCACTCAACCTTCCCATTCACTCAGCACTCGGCACTCGCACTCAGTAGGTACCTGCGCTCACTGGGGGTGTGTGCAGACTCCGGAAGGGATCCTTCGGCCCAAGAACTATAATCTGCATGGACAACTCACGTGTTGTATGGACAAATCATGTGCTATAGTATACTATCTGCATCCGCACGGACAACTCACGTGCTATAGTATAATATCTGGATCCGTATGGACAACTCACGTGATATAGTATAATAACTCATAATCAGGCCCTCGGCCTCACTCAGATATCAATCTCTCCAGTCTCTCGGGCTCTCAGTAATCATGAAAATCAGCCCCAACAGAAATGATATAATGTATCAACAAGGAACAATAGAGACTGAGATATAATAAACAAATAAAACTATGACTGAGTACAAAATAGCAATTTAACAAATAATTCAACATGTACATGACCTCCGTGGGTCTGTACAGTGCCAACACATAGTATTAACATGATTTCTAACATGATTTGTGGTACAATTTCTCTACTACATAGAGAATGTACAGATAACAATAGATTAAACTACTACCCGATTCCACGGAATTTGACCAAGTCACAATTCCAACAGTGCACGCCCACACGTCCGTCACCTAGCATGTGCGTCACCTCAAAATCAAATGCATGATACATAATATGGGGTTTCGTACCCTCAGAACCAAATTTAGAACAGTTACTTTCTTCAATCCGAGCAAATCTCTACTCCAACACACCCTTGTCTCATGAAACGGCCTCCGAAGGCCTCGAATCTAGCCATAAACAATGTGATATAATCAATAAGGGCTAAAGGAATCAACTCCATAAGAAAATGCTAAGCTATTAATCAAAATAAAAAAATCGGCTCATAAGTCGACCTCCGGGCCCACGTCTCGAAATTCGATAAAAGTCACAAAACCCGAAAGCCCAACTCAACCACGAGTCTAACCATACCAAATTTATCAAAATCCGACACCAAATTGTCACCTAAATCCCCAAATCAAACTCTCCAAATCCCTAACCTCAAACTCCCAATTTACACCTTAAATATATACCAACTAGATGGGAAAATCAATGGGAAAGCAAGATTATTGATCAAAAATGAGCACAAGGGACTTAACTCAAGAATCCCTTCGAAAACCCTCTCAAAAATTGCCTAAACCGTGCTTGAGAGTTTATGCCTGAGAGGCGTTCTATCCTTGGGCTGTGGACTTTGTGAGTTTGTTCCGAATTTGACGGTTGTTCTTGTCATGGAAAAGGTTATTGTGGATCCTTGAAAGGTTATTGGACCAGTATAGTATGATCAGAATCGGTTTGAGGTCCGTTGGTGGGTCTGATGTGAATGCGTGCTCTACGTCAAGTCGGATGTGTTCATTCAGAATAACGTTGCTTACGGAGGAGTCTTCGGGCGTTGGATGTTATTCCCATCGCCAGCTATTCCATGTTATACTCTATTGTGCCGTGTTTGTTGCGAGACGGCTTAATTATTCGCATATGTGTTAAGGTCCAGTGTAGCTTGTGGTATTATATGAGCATGATGGCTCTCGAGATGTAGGTCATTTATCGCACCTTAGTTGTGCTTGGGTTTTATAGCGTATGGTGCTATCCGTCTCCCCAGAGTTGCATTTTTACAATTGGCGTGCTAGTGGTCGATATTCGGGTATTTTGTAGGTATGAGCATTATGGCTTGACGGGTATTTCCTTATCTATTGTTATGTATCGATCGGGTGGTACGCCGCCACGGGTATGTTGTTTGGATCAGGTTGCACGCTGCAACAGTATAATGTGTGGATCAGGTTGCACGCCGCAACAGTGAGATGTTGAGTACGGTCCCCTATATCTATTCTTGTATATGTTGCTTCTCATTCTCTGAGAGGGGTTTGTAGATTCTTTTCGATCATTTTATTCGTTACACGGGCTGGGTAGCTCTTTTCCAGAGTTCATTTTTCCTTATGTATCACATTCGAGTTTGTAGCTTGTTAGCGTATTGATGGCAACATATGAGGCTGTTGGCAGTGTTTGAGATGGCTTATTTCCTAAGCAGATTGTACTGGGTGAGACGAGGTTATTGATCCTGGGATCAGTGTGATCGGAGTTATGAAGGGTATATTAAAGAGCAAATATCCTTATTCGGTTTAAAATGAGGTAATGGTTCCTGTCAGGAGGAGAGAATCCATGATTTATTGATTTGGTTAGGTAGTTATGAATTTTTATACATCTTTTCCGTCGTGGCAGTATCGCCAGAGTTAGAATAGGGCTTATATGTGTTATGAGGTATACTATGGGCTTCGGGTCAGTGAAATTTCAGCTGTTGTGCTTGGAAGAGGTTGCCTTGGGCAAATTAGTTATGCGGTGCATTATGTGATGTCAACATGGGTGCATGAATATGTTTTGGTACAGTGTGTAGTGACTGATACGGTGTTCGTATGTTAGAATCAAGTCTTGAAGAGAAATTCGAAGGTTGGAATTTGGTTCTAAGGCTTATTGACTAAAAAAAAGGGAGAATCTTCAGTCTGGCTCGAGCTAATGTGCTCAACTGGGTTGTGGTGTACGGGTAGTTGCACAAGGTGTTGAATAATGATTTTGGGGAAACTCCGGAGCAGTTCTTAGCAAGTTCGAGGAAGAACGTATGTTTAAGTGGGGGAGAATGTAAAGACCCGACCGGTCGTTTTGAGCTTTAGCACGCCATCCGGCGGTTAGAGACATTAAGTAACTTCACTTCAGGTATTATGACTTGTACGTGTGGTCGGAATTGAATTTTGGGAAGTTCAGAGTTGATTTGGAAAGAAAAATTCTAAATTCGGAAGATTTAAGTTGGAAGAATTGACTAAGATTTGACTTTTTAGTAAACAACCTCGGAATCGGGATGTATGATAATTTCGGACTTCGGGGTATGTTCAGGTTAGTATTGGGTGGTGCGGAAGCATTTCGGCGCTTATTGTAGAAAGTTGCCATTTTTGAAAGTTTTAGAATTTCATAAGTTTGGTTTGAAGTAGATTTTGATGTTATCGATGTCCGTTTGGGGTTCCGAGCCTTGGAATAGGTTCGTATAGTGATTTATGACTTGCGCGCAAAGTTTGGCGTCATTCCGGAATGTTTTGATATAGTTCGGACGCATTCAACTAAGTTTAAATGTTTGAAAGTTTAAAGAAAGGTTTCGGTAGTCGATTCGCAATTTTAATGTTGTTTGGTGTGATTTGATGCCTCAAGCAGGTCCGTGTTATGTTATGGAACTGGTTGGTAAGTTTGGGTGGGGTCCCGGGGGCCTTGGGTTTGAAGCGGATTGAAATCGGATTGAAATTTGGATTTGAGGAAATGCTGGAAACTGCTGAAATCTGGTGTCATCGCACCTGCGGTGGTTTGGTCGCAGGTGCGGACACGCAGGCGCGATGGAGGTCATCGCAGAAGCAGAGAAATCCGGCCAGGGGAAGGGCCGCAGGTGCGAAGCTTTCGCCGCATCTGCGTAAGTGCGGAAGCGAAACGCTGGGCGCAGAAGCGGGTAAAGGCGCAGGAGCGAAAGAAGCTCTCACATGCGATGCCGTAGAAGCGGAGAATATTTCCGCAAGTGCGAGGCTTCGTGTTGGGTGATTTTCCACAAAACCAAAGGAGTGGTCGCAAAAGCGACGCCACATGTGCGGGATTTTGGCCGCAGGTGCGAGATTTCGGCTGTGTAGAAGAGTTCTTTAAAATCAAGACTTAACTCTCATATCTCTCATTTTCCACTTGGATGGCCGAATTAGTGGAGCTATTTTGAGGAGTTTTTCATCATGCAACACAAGGTAAGTAATTTCCCACTTGTTGTAAGTTAATTTTATGGATTCTATATGGATTTAAACATGAAAAATTATAGTAATTGTGGGATTTTTGAAGAAACCTAGAAATTTGGTAATTTTTTATTTTGACCACGGTTTTGAAAATGGAATTAGGAATAAATTATGTATTTGAGTTCGTGGTGTTATGGGTAATGATTATATTCAAAAAATTTTGGAATCCGGGAACGTGGGCCCGATGGTTGACTTTATCGACTTTTCGAGAGGAGTTGGTGTCAAGACCCAAAATCCTAACTTGTCGTGATGGCGCCTATCGTGGTACTAGGCAAGCCGACATTTACGAAATAATTCCAACACTTTTAACAGAAAATGGATTTAAGCAGTTTAAACAATAAAAGATTTCATAAACGAGATAGAAACCCAAAATACAACGCGAAAATTCCCAACATCGGGGTGCCAATGAGTACATGAATATCTATACATCACAAGTCCGAAAAATATTGTCTATGATAAACTGAAACTAAATACGATAAGTGGAAAAATAGGGACTGTCACGCCCCAAAACCGAGGAGCGCGACTGGCGCTCAACCGAGTGAACCCGACCGAGCAAGCCTGTTAGATTTTCTTCTACCCAAACTCATCCACGAATGAAGATAATACATATTTTCATTAATTAGACAAAAAGGTGTACATGTTCACAATACCAATTCATTACCAATAGTTCCATCGTTTTTAGTCGTCTTAACTAGAACAAGTAATGCAACCATAACATAATGTAGTTTGTCTTTCCCAGCACCAATACACAACCCACACACTGTCTACGGAGCCTCTATAGATAAAGAAGAGTACAATGATAATGCCGGCAACAAGGCCCCAGCTATACCTCAGACCGAATACATAAAGCACAAAAGATACATGACCCCGGAATGAAGTGGGGCTCTCTGAGTCAGCTGGGAAGAAGGTGTACTGATATCACTGATCAATATCTCCTGCTGTGGAACCACCTGCATCCATTTAAAGATGTAGCGCCCCCGACAAAAGGGACGTTAGTACCGTCGAATCGCACTAGTATGTATAACTAAACAGTCCCTCAATAGAATGACAAATAATACAAATAAGATTATCATAATATCAATGAAAGCCTTAATTTAGGATCAAGACAGTGTTCAAATTAATTCTCATATCTCACATTGGGAGATTTTTAGTATCGATATACCATTGTCCACAATATCATTATTCACAAAACCAGTACCACCGTACTCTTAGCACGGAGTCCGATCACGACCCGACCGGCTAGGCCATCTCATTAGAGACATCAACCACAATTTATCTCAATATCAATAACACCGTAGTTAACACGGAGTCCGATCACGACCCGATCGGCTAGGCTATCCATTAGGGACATCGACCACAATCACAATTTCAAATTATAAATTTCCAGCACAATCACCACCATGTGTGCGGCATGGTGTCCGATCACGACCCGACCGGCTAGGCTGTCTTATTTGAGACATCAACCTTTTTATATCAATCATCACATTTCGTATTACTTTCACATCTTTTCATCTCATTGGCACTAATGGCCATAATTATAAGATCATTCTTGGCACGTTGGCCATATTCAGTATTTCATGCTCACCTTATCAATTTCAATTATCATCATCATCAACAACAACAAATACAATTCAAATCAAGGTGTGTAGTACACATGTGAGCAATTTAGAGTCTAAAGCACATAGAGATATTTCACAAAATTTGGCATAATAGCCTTCATTTGAACTTGACTTAAAGTCGAAACATTATTAATACACAGCCCATATTTTAACACATCCTCAATTGGTAACATAGCATGAATAAAGCATTTGGGATACTTGTTGAACATATATTTTTCAACTCAATCTTACTCGGAATAGCCAGTTTCATAATGAATCACTCGGGACTTACATAATTTACATGAATATCGTGGGATTCAATTCTAAGAGAAGAGTTTAGCCAATATACCTCACTTGAGCTTCCTTAAACTCTAAAACGTTCCGGAATTCTTAGCAACTTCAATCTATTATAGAAATATAACAAATTGAATCAAAATTTGGAAGATGATCATGGTTCTAGCTCACTTGAGCATTTTATCAAACACTAGATGAGCATAAGGTTTCAATGTCCTTTTTATGAAGGATTCCATCATCCCACAACCCAAGCTTTACCATTTTAAGCTCAATAATCTTCCTACACCCTTTGATAACACATGCATGTAAAATAAACAACTCTCATGCCCAAAAATTACCTTGCTAATTACCCATTTTCAGAAGATTTCGAAATTAGGGTTTAGGGTGTAGAATCTTACCTCTAGGATGAAGACCTAGTGAGCTTCCCTTCTAAATCTTCCAAATCTTGAGCAAGAATTGAAGAAAATTATTGATTCTAGGACACTCTCTCTCACTCTAAAATATCATATTATGGCTCAAAAATGGCCCAAAGAGTGTATTTAATGAAATAGGGTCGGGTTTTAAAAATCCAAAAATGGAGCTCCGGAACAGTTCGGCGGTCGCATATGCGACCGCATAATGGATATGCGGACCGCATATCGGTCGCATAATTGCTGATAAAATGATCAAAAAGGTTGTCTGTGTATGCGATCACTATGTGGTCCGCATAACTGTTATGCGATCGCATAATGCACCGCATAACATTTATGCGATCGCATAGTCAATCGCATAATTGCTTCCAACTGACCCAATTATTTGTCTCACTCTACGGCCATTATGCGGTCCGCAGAGTAATTCTACGGTCGCATAATGGACCGCAGAAATGCACTATTCCGCCAAAAAATTTCTTTTACTTTCACATAAGCTTAGTCCGCCACCATGAAATATTATTTTCTTTGCAAATTTTACCGGGCTTTACACTTAAGTTCTTCAAAATTTTCCGGGATGTTACATTCTACCCCGCTTCGGATCATTCGTCCTCGAATGAGGGTTTAAAACCTGTTATTAACATCTTATGCAACTCAGTTTGTTTCATACCACATTTGAGCAGCCCCAAATTTGACTAACTCCCAAAATTTCCAAAAATTTAGCCAGAGTTTCCTTTGTAACTAGGCCTATCCACCTATCAGAGAGCCCCAGAAACACATCCTAACAACATATACGTATGCCAACGACATAACATAATACAAACCAACACTAACTGTGGCCTCACAAGCAATTATATAACCAGCACAGAAGACCCTTAACATCAAATGTACAAATCATACGTAATTTATAGAAAGCAACTCTTAGAATTTTTCATAGATCACAACTTTATAAATACATGGTCATTCAAACAAATAAGGATACTTTTTCTTCATTTCTTCCTCGGTCTCCCAAGTAGCCTCTTCAACCTGTTGGTTTCACCACAACACTTTCACTGAGGCAATTTCTTTATTTCTCAATTTTCGGACTTGCCGATCAATAATAGAAATCGGAATCTCTTCGTAAGTCAATCTCTCATTTACCTCTATAGTCTCGATCGGAACAATGAGTATCGGATCTCCAATCACTTTCTTCAACATAGACACATGAAACACCGGGTGTACTAATGACATCTCAGGTGGTAGCTCAAGCTTGTACGCCACCTTACCGATCTTCTGAATGATTTTGTACGGTTCGACATACCTCGGTCTCAATTTCCCTTTCTTACCAAATCGCATTACACCCTTCATGGGGGAAACTTTCAAGAATACCCAGCCATCTTCTTTGAACTCCAAATCCCTACGACGAACATCCGAATAGGATTTCTGATGACTCTGAGCAGTCTTCAACCGCTCCTTAATGATTTTAACTTTTTCCATAGCCTGATGCATGAGGTCTGGCCCTATCAACTCTGCTTCCCCAATTTCGAATCACCCAATGGGAGATCTACATCTCTTACCATATAAAGCCTCAAACGGTGCCATCTGAATGCTAGCATGATAGCTATTATTGTATGCAAATTCTATAAGTGGTAAATGATCATTCCAGCTACCTTTGAAGTCTAGCACACAAGCACGCAACATATCCTCAGCGTTTGAATAGTCCGCTCTGCCTGTCCGTCCGTCTACGGGTGAAAGGTTGTACTAAGATTCACCTGAGTACCCAAATCTTGCTGAAAATTCTTCCAAAAATTAGCAGTGAATTGTGCTCCCCAATCAGAAATGATGGAAACTGGGGTGCCATGCAACCTGACTATTTCTTTTATATACAACTGAGCATTCTGCTCCGCTGTGTCGGTAGACTTAACCGGCAAAAAGTGTGCTGACTTCGTGAGTCGATCCACTATCACCCAAATTGAGTCAAACTTGTGCGGAGTGCACGGTAATCCTACCACAAAGTCCATATTAATCATTTCCCATTTCCACATTGGAATTTGTATGTTCTGTGCCAACCCACCGGGCCTTTGGTGTTCGGCCTTCACTTGCTGACAATTTGGACATCTTGCTACAAAATCCGCCAAATTCCTCTTCATATCATTCCACCAATAGACTTCCTTAAGACCCTGATACATTTTTATATTAGATACTCACCTAAGCGGAAGTCACTTCCCTATTGCCTTTTAACACTTGAAAACTCTCACCAAAAATATTGTACTTAGCTTACACTCAGCATACTATAGTATAAAATTAGAATAGAATTAATCATAATAATATTTGGAAGTGCAATTAGGAACAACAAGTACATCTAGATTAGTTAGATACCCAACTCCAAACCAAATTAACTCCCTGTGGAATCGATCCCGACCTCGTTGGATAAACCTGCATCGACCATCCTCGCTACTCTATAGTGGTGTAGGTTTGGACCCGATCACTTTTTGGCGTCGTTGCCGGGGAGTTAGACGGTGTTGGCTATCTATCTAACTATTTGTGTGTCTTGTTTTTCTTTCCTTCTATTTTTCTAACTTTTGTGTATCAATCACTTTAGGTACCAAATGACTCATAATGATGCTCTCGGACATGTTCTTCCGGGGGAGGAGGTAGATGACAATGGTGAGGATGAGATTAATCTAGAACCTCAAGTCCAAAGAAGAGGCCGCCAGGCTAATGACAACATTCCAAACCCTCCCCCACCTCCTCCACGGGTAGCACACTGCGTGCTACCCAATGAAGGTTATGCAAGTGCAATTGTCCCGCCCTCGATTCGGGCGGGCAATTTTCAAATTACAAATGTCATGCTGACCCTATTGGAGCAAAGAGGCTTCTTCACTGGAGCTCCTCATCAGAATGCATACAAGCATCTAAAGGGTTTTGTAGACACATGTTGGGGGAGCAAGCAGGCGAACGTGTCGGAGAACGCTCTGAAATTGAGACTTTTACCATTTTCACTTAGAGGGAAAGCTTTGGACGGGCTCAAGAGGCTACCCAACCACTCCATACACTAGAGTGAGCATTTATGTTTGATGGTTATGTCACGACCCCAATCATAACAAGCTTGTCCTAGATTCTTGATTCACAGAGTCTCCCTTGGTACCTTAGTGTACCATCATCCATGCCAAGAGAAAGGGCCATGGTCTTATGTTTATGAATCCCCTCTTTCAACTGCACCAATAATGGATCGTTGTATTGTTTCTCTTTGACTTCCACAACAAGCGATGATTCAGCCCTATTTTGCACAATTACCCCTCCTTCACTAGAGTCCGTAAGACGAACTCCCAAGCTAGCCAATCGGTGAACTTCTTTGGCCAATGGCCTTTGATATGCCTCCAAGTGTGCTAAGCTACCCATAGATTTTCGGCTAAGAGCATTCGCCACAACATTAGCCTTCCCCGGATGGTACAAAATATCAATGTCATAATCCTTGAGTAATTCAAGCCATCTCCTCTGCCTCAGATTCAATTTCTTCTGTTTGAAAATATATTGAAAGCTCTTATGGTCCGTGAATATATCAACATGGACCCCATATAAATAATGACGCCAAATTTTCAATGCAAATACCACTGCTGCAAGTTATAAATCATGTGTTGGATAGTTCTTTTCATGATTCTTGAGTTGCCTAGAAGCATAAGCTATCACCTTCCCATGTTGCATTAATACACACCCAAGCCCGATTCTTGAAGCATCACAATATACCACAAATCCATCTATACCCTCTGGTAGAGTCAACACCGGTGTCGTATTCAATCTTGCTTTCAATTCCTGGAAACTCTTTTCACAAGCATTTGACCATTGGAACTTAATTGCCTTCTGTGTCAATTTAGTCAATGGAGAGGCAAGAGTAGAAAACCCCTCCATAAACTTTCTGTAATATCCAGCCAAGCCTAAGAAACTGCGAATTTCTGTTAGAGTTGTAGGCCTCGGCCAATTCTTCACAGCTGAAATTTTCTGAGGATCAACCTTAATTCCTTCACTAGAAACTACATGACCCAAGAATACGACTGATTCAAGCCAAAATTCACACTTTGAAAACTTTGCATATAACTGGTGCTGATGCAGGGTTTGCAGAACTACCCTGAGATGATCGGCATGGTCTTCTCGACTTCGTGAATATACAAGAATATCGTCAATAAACACTATCACAAAAGAGTCGAGGAATGGCTTAAAAACTCGATTCATAATATCCATGAAGGTTGCTGGGGCGTTTGTTATCCCAAACGACATTACTAGAAACTCAAAATGCCCATACCGGGTTCTAAAAGCTGTTTTCGGAATATCTCGCTCCCTGATCTTCAATTGGTGATACCCGGATCTTAAATCAATTTTGGAGAAGTACCTGGCACCTTGCAATTGATCAAACAAGTCATCTATCCTTGGCAGTGGGTACTTATTCTTGATTTTGACCTTATTAAGTTGCCGATAGTCAATACACATACGTAGTGACCCATTTTTCTTTCTTACAAAGAGAACAGGTGCGCCCCAAGGCGACACACTAGGTCGGATGAAACCATTTTCTAACAATCCTCAAACACATAAGCCTAGTCCGGCACCATGAAACATTATTTTCTTTGCAAATTTTACCGGGCTTTACACTTAAGTTCTTCAAAATTTTCCGGGGTGTTACAAGGACGGAAAAACAAGGTCTGCGAAATGCCAAGCAGGTACCTTGATAGTCTCTGAGAATCCGAACTCCACAACTCAGCAACCGCTATGACTGGATGCACCTCTCTCTACATACAAGGTGCAGGGTGTAGCGTGAGTACAACAAACTCAGTAAGTAACAAGACTAAATAAAGAACAGAATGTAGTGACAAGCTTCACAGTTATAGTTCAATTACAGTGATTTCAACATAAAAAAGTAGGCATGCTCTCAAGTTCGATAAATTAGGTCAAACGGTTATTCCATGACAAGTTTAAGTGAAACAGAGTGAAATATCTTTCAGAAATTTCAAGACAGTGATACATGGAAGCTAAGTGCAACAATAATGAAATCAAATGCATCCTCTCAGGGCCACAGTCACTCAGCCTTCCCATTCACTCAGAACTCGGCACTCGCACTTAGTAGGTACCTGTGCTCACTGGGGGTATGTGCAGAATCCGGAGGGGATCCTTCAGCCCAAGCACTATAATCTGTATGGACAACTCACGTGTTGCATGAACAAATCATGTGCTATAGTATACTATCTGGATCCGCACGGATAACTCACGTGTTGCACGGATAACTCACATGCTATAGTATAATATCTGGATCCGTACGGACAACTCACGTGCTATAGTATAATAACTCATAATCAGGCCCTCGGCCTCACTCAGATATCAATCTCTCCAGTCTCTCGGGCTCTCAGTAATCATGAAAATCAGCCCCAATATAAATAATATAATGTATCAACAAGGAACAATAGAGACTGAGATATAATAAACAAGTAAAACTGTGACCGAGTACAAAACATCAATTTAGCAAATAATTCAACATGTACATAATCTCTGTGGGTCCGTACAGTGCCAACACGTAGTCTAAACATGATTTCTAATATGATTTGTGATTCAATTTCTCTACTACATGGAAAATGTACAGATAACAATAGATTAAACAACTACCCGGTTCCACGAAATTTGACCAAGTCACAATTTCCACGGTGCACGCCCACACGCCCATCACCTAGCATGTGTGTCACCTCAAAACCAAATGCATGATACGTAATACGGGGTTTCGTACCCTCATAACCAAATTTAAAACTGTTACTTTCCTCAATCCGAGCAAATCTCTACTCCAACACACCCTTGCCTCGCGAAACGGCCTCTGAAGGCCTCGAATCTAGCCATAAACAATGCGATATAATCAATACGGGCTAAAGGAATCAACTCCATAAGAAAATGCTAAACTATTAATCAAAATCAAAAAATCGGCTCAAAAGTCGGCCTCCGGGCCCACGTCTCGAAATTCGATAAAAGTCATAAAACCCGAAAGCCCAACTTAACTACGAGTTTAACCATACCAAAATTATCAAAATCTGACACCAAATAGTCACCTAAATCCCCAAATCAAACTCTCCAAATCCCTAACCTCAAACTCCCAATTTACACCTTAAATACACACCAACTAGATGGGAAAATCAATGGGGAAGCAAGATTATTGATCAAAAATGAGCACAAGGGACTTACCTCAAGAATCCCCTCGAAAACCCTCTCAAAAATTGCCTAAACCATGCTTGAATTGTTTGAATAGAAGCCAAAATCGCGAACCCTTGTATTTAACTTTCTGTCCACCCTTTCCGCTTCTGCGGACACTTAACCGCATATGTGGTGTCGCAAAAGCGACCAAAATTCTGCTTCTGCGGTGTACCAATGGAGTTGGGCCTCCGCTTCTGCAGTCCTCGCCTCGTATCTGCGCAACCGCAAGTGCGGAATTCCCCATCGCACCTGAAAGCCCTCCGCTTCTGCGCCCTTAACGCTGCATCTGCGATCACGCAAGTGCGAAAATAACCTCGCACCTGCGACCTCGCATTCGCTCCAACTTCAAATCGATCCGATAACTATCCGAAATCAACCCGAGGCCCCCGGGACCTCAACCAAACATATTAACGAGCCTTAAAACATGATATGAACTTAGATAAGCCCTCAAATCACCTCGAAAAACATTAAAACACGAATCGCACATAGATTCAAGCATAATGAACTTTGAATTTTCAATTTCTACAAACGATGTCAAAACCTATCAAATCACATCTGATTGACCCCAAATTTTGCACACAAGTCACAAATGACACCACAGACCTACACCAACTTTAGGAATCGGAATCCGACCCCGATATCAAAAGGTTCACTACTGGTCGAACTTTCCAAAAATTCCAACTTTTGTCATTTCAAGCCTAATTCCACTACGGACCTCCAAATCACAATTCGGACACGTTCCTAAGTCCAAAATCACCTAACAGAGCTAACAGAGCCATCAAAACTCCGTTCCGGAGTTATTTACTCAAAGATCAACATCCGGTCAATTATTTCAACTTAAGAGTTCAACCTTGAGACTAAGTATCTCATTTCATTCTGAAATCTCACCGGATCCGAACCGACTACCCCGACAAGTCACATAACAGCTATAAAGTATGAAATGGGTAGTAAATGGGGGGAATGGGGCTACAACCCTCTAAACGACCGGCCAGGTCGTTACATCCTCCCTCTCTTAAACAAACGTGCATCCTCAAACGGGTGTAGAAACGTACCTAGAGTTTCATATATGTGTGGATATATGCTCCACATCTCCCGCTCGGTCTCCCGAGTAGCCTCCTCAACTGGCTGACCTCTCCACTGCACCTTCACTGAAGCTATGTCCTTTGACCTCAACTTTTGAACCTGCCGATCTAAAATAGCGACCGGCTCCACATCATAAGTCAAATCACCGTCCAACTGAACCGTGCTGAAATGCAAAACATCGCAAAACTTATTCCGCAACTCCATTTTTAGGGCTTTTAAAACCCAACCCTACTTCGTTAAATACACGCTTTTGGCCATGTTTTAGCTAAAATTTGACATTTTAGAATGAGAGAGAGTGCCCTAGAGTGAGAAGGTGTTCCTTAATAATTGTTCTTCAATTCTTGCTCAAATTGTGGAAGATTAAGAAGGGAAACTCACTAGGTCTTCATCCTAGAGGTAAGATTCTATACCCTAACCCTCAATTTCAAATTTTTTCTAGAAATGGGTAATTAACAAAATAATATTTGGGCATGAGAGTTGTTTATTTTACATGCATGTGTTATCAAAAAGTGTAGGAAGATTGTTGAGCTAAAAATGGTAAAGATTGGGTTGTGGGATGATGGAATCCTCCATAAAAGGACCTTGAAACCTTATGCACACCTAGTGTTTGATAAGATGCTCAAATGTGCTAGAACCATGAACATCTTCCTAAAATAGATTGAAGTTGCTAAGAATTCCGGAACATTTAGAGTGTAAGGAAGCTCAAGTGAGGTATGTTGGCTAAACCCTTCTTTAAGAATTGGAATTCCCATTATCCTTGTAAAGTCCAAGATGTTGATTACAAATCGAGTATTCCGATAAGTTTTGTGATAAAGTTATATGTTCAATTCGTGTTTCAAATGCTCTTATCATATTACAATATAAATTGAGGAGGTGTTCCAAACTATGGATTGTGTATCTACATGTTATAATTTCAAGTCGTGATTTATGTGGAAATTATTATGCAAAGTAGTGGAGAGATTGTGATTGTGATACACCTCCACCCGTATATTTTGGGGTGAGGCAGTGTGACCGCTCTGTGTAGGGATTATGGTATTGTGGGATTACACCTCCACCCGCATACATTGGGGTGAGGCGGTACGACCGTTTTGTGCATAGTTTTGGTATTGTTGTTACACCACCACCCACATATATATATATATATATATATATATATATAGGGGTTAGGCGGCATAGCCGCTTTGCGTTGGTATTGGTATCATTGATGCATTTCCACTCGCATAAATTGGGGCAAGGCGGCATAGCCGCTTTGTGTAGGTTCTTAGTATTGTGGTTATACCTCCACCCGCATACATTGCAGTGAGGCGGCAGGGCCGCTTGAGTAGAGTTGGGGTATTGTGCTTACACCTCCACCTGCATACATTGGGTGAAGCGGCGGGGCCGCTTTGTGTAAAGATGGTTATAGAGGATCTCATCTTAAATCCTATAAATGTTATGGATAGCTCTTAATAAGCTTGCTCTGGTTTGAACGGTTATCTATATTATTCTATTGCCGCTCTGATTCATCATATTCATATTGTATTTTCGAATTCTTAAATTGGTGTTTGGTTTTCATACTAGTACTATTTGATGGTACTAACGTCTCTTTTGCCGGGGGCGCTGCATCTTTAAATGGATGCAGGTGGTTCCACTGCAAGAGATATTGATCAGTGATAGCAATACACCTTCTTCCCAGCTGACTTGGTGAGCCTCACTTCATCCCGGGGTCATGTATCTTTTGTTCTTTGTGTATTCTGTTTGAGGTATAGTCGGGGCCTTGTTGCCGGCATTATCATTGAACTCTTCTTAATCTATAGAGGCTCCATAGACATAGTGTGGGTTGTGTATTGGTGTTGTGAAAGACAAATTATGTTATGTTGTGGTTGTATTACTTATCCCATTTGAGACTTTAAAAATGATGAAAACTATTGGTAATGAATTGGTATTGTAGACATGGTCATTTTTTTCTAATTAATGAAAATACGTATTATCTTCATTCATGGATGAGTTTGGGTAGAAGGAAATCTAACAGGCTTGCTCGGTCGGGTTCACTCGGTTGAGCATCGGTCGTGCTCCTCGATTTTGGGGTGTGACACATAAGTGGAACCCAAGTACCTCGGAATTTCGGTCATAGACATGTATTTGTGATTAGGTATAGTGATGACCGAATTTAGCACATCAACAGTTTCACAAAGCAACCGTCAAATTTAATCAGTTATGACAAGCTAAATCATGGTTTCTAGCATTGAAATTCATATTCATATTTTTATAGAAGTCAAGTAAAACATGAGGCAAGAAAATCACATAGTCCAACTAGGCACAAAGAATAGAATAATCTACCCCGATCACGGATAATCCTGGCACATGCATATATACTCGTCACCTCGCATACATCACCCCCGCATGTAGCAAACACTATCATTTTATTAGGAAAATTATTTCCAACAAGGCTAGGCAAGACAATTACCTCAAACAAGCCAAATCGATATACTAGAAGTGCCACCTCGCATGAATCGATCTCTGAACGGCTCGAAACTATCTAAAAGCAACTCAAAAATATAAAATAAGGCCATAAGAATCGAACTCAAACGATAAAGGTCGAATCTTTAATCAAATGCTCAAAGTCAACCTGGGGCCGCACCCCGAAATCTGAAAAAACTCACAAATTCCTATAATCCATTCGAATACGAGTCGAACCATATTAATTTCACTCAAATCCGACTCCGAATCAATGTTCAAAACTCAATTATTCACTTTAGGAAAGTTTTGACAAAAATCCCCAATTTCTCTTTTAGATTCATCAAATTAAATGCCGAAATCAAAGATGGAATCATGTAAAAATAATCAAATCCGAGTCAAAAATACTTACCCCAATCCATATGGTGAAAATCTTCTCCAAAATTGCCTAATTCCGAGCTCCCCAACTCAAAATGTGGTAAATTAACTCAAAGTCCGAAAATAGAGTACTTTATCACACTGCCCAGGTAAACCCTTCGCGTTCGCGAAGCACAAAACTGCCTCCGACCAAAAACATCCACCACGAACGCAACAAATGGCTTGCGAACGCGATGAACAGCGTGCCTAAAGGTCGCGAACATGAATGCTCCCCGTGAACACGACGCATAAATCTCCCAGCTCCCAATCGCCTTCGCATCCGCGATTCTTCACGAACGCATAGACCTTCATGCATAGACCCTTCGTGATCGTGTCCCCCTAACCGTGAACGCGTAGAACAAATATCCTCCAGCTCACCTGCCTCTTCGCGAACGCGATCTCGTGCTCGTGATCGCGATACATTACCTGACACCAGCAAACCAGCAACACAAAACCCATTCGAAAGGATCTGAAACCACCCTGAAACTCACTCGAGCCCCTCGGGACCCAATTCGAACATACTCACAAGTCCCAAAACATAATATGGACCTACCCGAGGCCTCAAATCACCCATAACAATATCAAAACTACGAACCGCACCTCAAATCAAACTTAATTAACCATTTAAAATTTCTAAATTCTAAACTTGCGCGGAACACGTCTAAACAACTCAAAATCACGTCAAATTTTGAACATAAGTTTCAAATGACATAACGAACCTATTCCAACTCCCGAAACCAAAATCCGAACCCGATAACATCAAAGACAACTCTCGGTCAAACCTATAAACTTTTCAAACCTTTAATTTGCCAACTTTTGCCATTTAGAGCCAAAACCTTCTAGAAACATCCAAATGCGAATTCGGGCATACGCCTAAGTCCAAAATACCATCCAGACCTAGCTCCATCAAAATCCCGATGCCAGGTCAAATACACAAAAATCAAACTTGGTCAACTCTTCCAATATAAAGCTTCCTAGTTGAGGATCATTCTTCCAAATCAATCCCAAACCATTCGAAAACCAAAACCCATAATACACCCATGTAATACACAATGTGAAGCTACTTATGATCTCAAACCACCAAAGTGAGTGCAAATGCTCAAAACAATCGGTCAGATCGTTACACATCACTAGAGAACTAAAAAGCGAGTTAATATATATGACAAACAAAGACATAACCTTACGAACCATTTCCACTAAGGAAAATAATATACATGAAATACGCATAAGGATTCATATCCAAATCTCAATAACAACATCGTTGCAGCGTGCAACCTGATCCTAATCTCAATGATAGATATTGTTGCGATGTGCAACCCGATCCCCATATCAATATTAATATAATGTTACATTGTGCAACCCGATCCCAGTATCAATAATAATATACCGTTGCAACGTGTAACCCGGTCACAGTATCAATAATAATATACTGTTGTAGCGTGCAACATGTCGCAATCTCAATAATAAATACCATTGCAATGTGCAACCTGATCTCAATATACTAGTTCATATAAAACCATCCAACAACAACCAAACACAGAAAAATTCACAACATAGCACAAAGAGAACGAATACACATGATTCAACAATGAAATATTAACTCGAACGAAGTAAAATAGGCAACCTAATATCCAAGAGCTAGCTTCATACATATAATGACAAGGCTCAAACAAATCATAAATGTGCGAACAATCTAATAGTCACCTAATCCGACATAGCATAGAAAAATAAGACATGAAACAAGTAAAGGCATGTAACAAGTAAGGGCATGTAGCAAGTAAAGGCATATGTTGGTAAATGCATATAATAAGAAAAAGCACGTAACAAGTAAGGCCATGTATCAAGTAAAGACAGGTAACAAGTAAAAACATATAATAAGTAAAAGCATGTAATAGTAGTAGATCAAGTAGAAAATGTAGATGTTATAGTAACAAACAAGGTAGGGACATAGATGTGATAGTGACAGACCAAATAGGAAACATAAAGGTAAACTAAGTAGGAAACATAGACATGAAAGTAACATACAACAAAGAAGAAATACATATGTAAACCAAGGTATAGTGTATGTATGTGTCTAAGGAACAAATAACCATAACATAAAGTCCAACTCACATCCTCTCCGCATAGTGACAACCAACGTGCCAATCTTATATAAAACTTGTAGTGACTCGGCCGATCATTTTGAGTATTTTAGCCATATTTTCCTTATTTGATACTTTACATATGTGTGTTTGTGGTCACATGACTTGCCAAAGTGGTTGGTTTGGTTTTGGGAGAGTTTTGGATCAATTTGGGACACTTAGTCCCTTGGTTGGAGGGCATAAGTTCTAAGAGTTGATTGGAGTTTGACTTTTATGTAGACGATACCAGAATGGTATTTTGATGGTTTCAATAGCTTCTTATGGTGATTATGAACTTAAGCGTATGTCTGTATTTGGATTTAGAGATTCCTAGGTTGTTTTGGCGTGAATTGGCGAATATTGGAAAGTTGAAGGTTTGGAAGATTGATAGGTTTGACAGAGAGTTGACTTTGTTGATATCGGATTCAGATTGCGATTCCAGGAGTTGGCATAGGTCTGTTGTATCATTCGAGACTTGCATGCGAAATTTGAGGCCATTCTGAGTTGATTTGATATAGTTTGGCATGAGTTTTGAAAGTTGAAAGTTCATTCGTTCATCAGACTTGAATTGAGGTACGACTCATAGTTTTGACATTGTTTGGTGTGATTTGAGGCCTTGAGTAGGTGTGTGTTATACTTTGTGATTGGTTTGTGTGATTGGACGGGGTCTTGGGGGCCTCGAGTGTGTTTCGGACCATTTCCGCCATGTTTTGGACTGTTGATTCTCAGTTCTGGTTTCCTTCATCGTGATCGCGACTAAGGAGTCGCGTTCGCTGAGGGCTTTTTGGGAGGTAGGAGCATTTTGTCATCGCGTTCGCAGAGTTTTGGGGAGGCAGTGCTTCGCGTTCGAGGGAACTGGAGCGCGTTCGCGTAGGCATAGTTGAGTTGGGCATCGCGTTCGCGACTTGGATGTCGGGTTCATGAAGTTCAGCAACTGGGTGAGTTTGTTCTTCGCGATCACGAAAGGTTGTTCCACTATCGCGATCTGTATAACTGGGCAAACCATTTAAGTACTCTATTTTGAGGATTTTTGTTATTTTATCACGTTTTGAGTTAGAGAGCTCGGATTTAGGCGATTTTGGAAGCGATTTTCATGATTTGGATTGGGATAAGTATTTTTTTACTCGGATTTATTTATATTTCATGATTCCAGCCTTGAATCTAGCGATTGTTTGATGAATCAAATTGAAGAAATTGGGAATTTTAATAAAAACTTTTCTAAAACATAAATTGATGATTTGAATGCCGATTTTAGGTTGGAATTGGATGAAATTGGTATAGTTGGACTCGTATCGAAATAGGTGTTCGGAATTTATAAGTTTTGTCGGGTTCCGATGTGCGAGCTCGGGGTTGACTTTGTGAGTTGACTTTTTTATTTTAGCTAAAGATCGAATCTTTATTATTCTGAATCATTTTCTATGGCTTTTATTTATGATGTTAAGTTTTTTTTGGCTAGATTCGCTGTCCGGAGGTTGATTCACGCTGGAAGGGCTTATTAGAGAAGTGATTTGGTTTGATTGAGGTAAGTATCTTGACTAACTTTGTGAGATGGAAATTTCCCTTAGGATTTGGTCTTATTTGCAATATTTGTGCTATGTGAAACGACGTGTACATAAGATGACGAGTGTGTACACGGGCGTATGTGTTGGTTGTGACCGGATTAGACCTTAGGATATTAATATGCCTTGTTTTGGAGTTGTTTGTTATATGAAATATGCTTTTATTTGTTGTTCACTCCCCTTACCCTTATATTATTGTGATGATTCTTGTACACGTTGTTATTGAGTTGTGGGCTATATCTTGTTGTGGCATTGGTATGGTTATTGTGGTGATGTTGTGGCATATGTGTACGTGAGGTGCGGGTGATTGTTATGGTTGTGTTATGAATGAGATGTGCATGTGGAGGAATAAGGGTGGTGTGTATATTTATGCGCATGCGGCGAGATAAGGGTGCTTGTGCGCATGTTGCTAGTAAGGGAAAATACTTCATTATGATGCACACGCAGCGAGATAAGGGGGCTTATACACGTGAAGCTATTTCGGGAAAATATCTTAAAATGTGAAGCTCATGCGGCGTCATAAAGGTGACTTGTGATTTATGATTATGAGATGTGGTACCTCGGGGTGATTCTTGTTGTAAATCTTGTGTTGGGACGGCTTGGGGATTTTAACTTTCATTGTTTTCCTTAATTGATTCGCTTGTAATTTAACTATGTTTGGGTTAATTTGTTGTGTTATCTCATGATAACTCTTTGTTTCCATTTATTTATTTTTGCTTTCCGATACTAGCTTTATATTAATAATCTGCACAGGTTTTATGTCTAGTTCTTGACTTGAACCTTGTCACTACTCCACCAAGGTTAGTCTTGATACTTACTGGTTACCTAATATGGTATACTCATACTACGCGTGTGCACATTTTTGTGCAGATTTAGGTACTTCAGAGCGTTTCGGGTGTTAGCGAGTTGATTTTGAGTTGCTGAGTAGACTTTAAAGTATACATGTTGTCCCGCTCGCAGGCCTCGGAGTCACCATCTACTATTTCCATATTATTGTTTATTGTATTCCAAACAGTTTTGTCTTTGAAACTCATTTTGTATTTATTGTAGAGCTTATGACTCAGTATTACCGGGTATTTAGGATTTAATTGCTTTCCGTTGTTGGTTATATTATGACATTCCTCAGTTTTCATTGCTATTTTAGGTTATATTTCGATTTATTTCGTTATATGTTTGTCTTACCTAGTCTTAAGAACTAGGTGTCACCATGATCCTTAGGGTGGGATTTTGGACTAGTCGGTAGTAGAGCTCTAGGTTCATAGGTTCTACGAGTCATAAGCAAGTTTAGTAGAGTCTTGTGTATCGGTACGGAGACGTATATACTTATATTTAAGAGGATATAAAACTTTTAGGAAATTCCACTTCTTTCATTCCTTATCGTGTGGATTTATTGATTTTGGAATCTGAGCCTTTGTCTTTCTATTCTCTCACAGATGGAGAAGACACGGGCTTCAGCTACCGATGATGGTGCCCCCAGTGCCGGTATTGCTAGAGGCTGGGGCAGAGGCCGAAGCAGAGGAGGAGCACGCGCTACAGCGAGGGGTCGTACTAGAGCCGCGATTGAGGATTCACCAGTAGCTCCGATTGGGGAGCAGGCACCTGAGGCGCTTGTTGCTACCCCTAGACTTCAGGAGACTTTTGCGCATTTTCTGAGCATGTTTGTTACCTTGGCTCAGGCGGGATTGATCCCAGTTACACCAGCTACTTCTCAGGCTTGGGGAGGAGCTTAGACTCCTGCCACTCGCACTCTCGAGCAGCGTACCCATGTTGATCAGGTTCCAGGTGTTATGCAGGTACATCCCGTGATCGCGGTTCAGCCTGAGGTCAGTCCAGTGGCATCAGAGGAGGAGCAAAAGAGGCTTGAGAGGTTCAAGAAGTATTTTCCTCCTACTTTCATTGGCGCAACTTCTGAGGATGTATAAGGTTTTCTAGATCAGTGCCACTGTATTCTGTCCATTATGGGCATAGTAGAGGTGAGCGGGGTTAACCTTACTACTTTCCAGCTAACGGGATCGGTGTATAGATGGTGGCAGGCTTATGAGGAGAGTAGTCCAGTTGGTGCAATGCCACTTACTTGGGTTTAGTTCACTGATCTATTTTTGAGGAAGTTTGTTCCACAAACCCTGAGGGATGCGTTGCGCACCGAATTCGAGCAATTGCGCCAGGGGACTATGACGGTGTCCGGGTATGCCATGAGGTTTAGTGAGTTATCTCGTCATGCACCTTCTTTGGTTTCTACAGTCAGAGAGAGGGTCCGTAGATTTAACGAGCACCTTAGTTATGATCCCAGATTCAAGATAGAACGGGAGTTGGAGACTGATACTCCATTTCACCAGGTTGTGGAGATCGCTAGGAGGTTGGAGTGTATCCACAACCAGGAGAGAGGGGATAAGGAGGCCAAGAGGCCTCGAGATTTTGAAGGATTTAATGGTTCCCGCTCCGCAGTTTCAGCTCGTCATGCCAAAGGTTATGTTAGTCAACCAATTCATTCTGCACTTCAAGTCACACACAGTGCTCCAGCTATTAAGAGACCTCAGAAAGTGTGGCGATACTAGGCACATGGTGAGGGACTGTCCCAGACTTAGGATAGGTGGACCTCCACATGGTACACAGGTCATGGTTGATGCTCCAGTTGCTACTCCACCTGCACAGCCAGCTAGAGGTGGAGGACATGCGGGTAGAGGTTATCCTAGAGGGGGAGGCCATGATCGTTGTTATGCTTTTCCTGGTAGGACTGAGGTTGTTGCATCAGCTGCTGTCATCACAAGTATTGTTTGGGTATGTCATAGGGATGCATCAGTTTTATTTGCTCCAAGTTCCACTTATTGGTATGTGTCATCCTTTTTTACTTCATATTTGGATATGTGTCATGATTTTTTGGATACCCTTATTTATGTGTCTACACTTGTTAGGGATTAAATGTGGTAGACCGTGTCTATCGATCGTGGTTGATCACTATCGGGGGTTATAAGACCAGGGTTGACCTTCTGCTACTCAATATGGTGGATTTTGATGTGATCTTGGGCATGAACTAGTTGCCACCATATCACGCTATTATGGATTGTCACGCTAAGACCGTGACAATTGGCCATGCCGGGGTTACCTAGGTTAGAGTGAAGAGGTACATTGGGTCATGTTCCTAGTAGGGTGGTGTCCTTTTTGAAGACACAGCAGATGGTTGAGAAGGGGTGCTTGGCATATTTAGCCTTTGCGAGGGATGTTAGTGTTGATACTCCTACCATTGAGTCCATTCCAGTAGTAAGAGAGTTTCCAGACATGATTCCATCAGACCTACCGAGCATGCCACCTGATAGGGATATTGATTTTGGTATTGACTTGGTGCCGGGTACTCAGCCCACCTCTATTCCACCATATCGCATGAAACTAGTGGATTAGAAGGAAATAAAGGAACAACTTCAGGAGTTGCTTGATAAGGGTTTCATTAGTTTTGAGTGTCTCGCCTTGGGGTGCTCCAGTTCTATTTGTGAAGAAGAAAGATGGCTCTATGAGGATGTGTATTGACTACATGCAGTTGAATAAGGTTACAGTCAAGAACAAGTACCCACTACCGCGTATTGATGATTTTTTCGATCAACTTCAGGGTGCTAAGGTATTCTTAAATTGACTTGAGATCGGGGTACCATCAGTTGGTGTATCATCATGTTCATAGATGATATATTGGTATATTTTCACAGTCGGGAGGATCAGCACTTGAGGATCGTGCTCCAATCTTTGAGGGAGAAGAAGCTATATACTAAATTCTCCAAGTGCAAGTTTTGGCTTGATTCGGTGGCATTCTTGGGCCATGTGGTGTCTAGTGAGGGGATTAAGGTGGATCTGAAGAAGATTGAGGTAGTTCAGAGTTAGCCCCGACCTTCTACCGCTACTGAGATACGGAGTTTTCTAGGCTTGGCTGGGTATTATCGCTATTTCATGGAGGGGTTTTCATCCATCGCAGCTCATTTGACTAGATTGACTCAGTAGGGTGCCCCATTCAGATGGTCTGACGAGTGTAAGGAGAGCTTTCAGAAGCTCAATACTTCCTTGGCTACAACTCCAGTTTTGTTTTGCCTTCAACATCGGATTCTTATACAATCTATTGTGATGCTTCATAGATTGGCATTGGGTGTGTATTGATGCAGGAGGGTAGAGTGATTGCGTATGCTTCACATCAGTTGAAGCCCCATGAGAAGAACTATCAGTGCACGATTGGGAGTTGGCAGTCATTGTTCACGCGTTGTAGATTTGGAGGCATTATCTTTACTGTGTGTCATGTGAGGTGTTCACAGATCACAGGAGTCTACAATACCTATTCAAGCAAAAGGATATGAACTTGAGGCAACGAAGGTGGTTAGAGATACAAAAGGACTATGATATCACCATTCTTTTTCATCTCGGGAAGGCCAATATGGTGGTTGATGCTTTGAGTAGGAAGGTTGAGAGCATGGGTAGTCTTTCTTTTATTCCAGTTGAGGAGAGACTGTTAGCTTTGGATGTTCAGTCTTTTGCCAATAGGTTCGCGAGGTTGGATGTTTCGGAGCCTAGTCAAGTTCTTGCTTGTGTGGTTTCACGGTCTTCTTTGTATGAGCGCATCAAGGCGCATCAGTATGATGATCCCCACTTGCTCGTCCTTAAGGACACGGTGCAGCACGGTGATGTCAAAGAGGTTACTATTGGGGATGATGGGGTGTTTAGGCTGCAGGGTCGGATCTGTGTTCCGAATATGGATGGGTTGCGTGAGTTGATACTTGAGGAGGCTCATAGTTCGCAGTATTCCATTCATTCGGGTGCCGCGAAGATGTACTAGGACTTGAGGCAGCACCGTTGGTGGCGGAGGATGAAGAAGGATATTGTTGAGCATGTTGCTCGGTGTTTGATTTGTCAGCATGTGAAGTATGAGCATCAGAGATCAGGTGGATTGCTTTATAGACTCGATATTCCAAAGTGGAAGTGGGAGCGTATCACTATGGATTTTGTAGTTGGACTTCCACGGACCTTGAGGAGATTCGACGGTGTATGGGTTATGGTGGACAGACTAACCAAGTCTGCACACTTCATTCCAGTCATGACTACCTACTATTCAAAGCAGCTAGCTCGGATTTATCTTTGTGAGATTATTCGTCTTCATAGTGTGTCGGTGTCTATTATCTAGGATCGAAGCACGCAGTTCACATTACATTTTTGGAGAGCTATAAAGCGTGAGTTGGGCACACAGGTCGAGCTGAGTATGGCATTTCATCCTCAAACGGATGGGCAGTCTGAGCGCACTATTTAGACCTTAGAGGACATGTTACGTGTCTGTGTCATTGATTTGGGGGCTCATGGGATCAGTTTCTACCGCTAGTAGAGTTCGCCTACAACAATAACTATCAGTCGAGCATCTAGATAGCTCCTTATGAGGCCTTATATGGGAGGCGATATCGTTCTCCGGTTGGCTGGTTTGAGCTTGGGGAGGCTAGGTCATTAGGCACTGATTTAGTACACGATACTTTGGAGAAGGTGAAGTTGATTCAGGAGCGGCTTCGTACGTCACAGTCTAGTAAAACAAGTTATAATAATAGAAGGGCTCGTGATGTGGCATTCATGGTGGGTGAGAGGGATTTACTCAAAGTTTCGCCCATGAAGGGTGTGATGAGGTTCGGGAATAAGAGCAAGTTGAGCCCTCGGTATATTGGTCCTTTTGATATTCTTGAGAGGGTGGGTGAGGTGGCCTACAGACTTGCATTGCCACCCATCTTATCGGGAATTCACCCAGTGTTCCATGTTTCCATACTCCAGAAGTATTATGGTGATCTTTCACATGTGTTAGATTTCAGCTCAGTGTAATTGGAGAAAGATGTGACCAATGTTGAGGAGCCGGTGGCTATTTTGGGCAGACAGGTCCAGAAGTTGAGGTTGAAGAACATTGCATCTGTGAAGGTTCAGTGGAGAGGTCAACCGGTCGAGGGGATGACTTGGGAGACTGAGCATGATATGTGGAGCCGATACCCTTGCCTTTTTGGCACTTCAAGTATGTTTCTATACTCGTTCGAGGACGAACATTTGTTTAAGAGTGGGAGAATATAATGACCCAGCCGGTCGTTTTGAGTATTTTAGCCCCGTTTCCCCTATTTGATGCTTTACATATGTGTGTTTGTGGTTATGTGACTTGCCGGGGTGGTTGGTTTGGTTTCGGGAGAGTTTTGAATCGATTTGGGACACTTAGTCCCTCGGTTGGAGGTTTACGTTGTAAGAGTTGACCGAAGTTTGACTTTTGTATAGACGACTCTAGAATGGTATTTTGATGGTTTCAATAGCTTCATATGGTGATTTTGGACTTAGGCGTATGTCCATATTTGGATTTGGAGGTCCCTAGGTTGTTTTGGCGTGAATTGGCGAAAGTTGGAAAGTTGAAGGTTTGGAAGGTTGATAGGTTTGACATAGGGTTGAATTTGTTGATATCGGGTTCGGATTGCTGTTCCAGGAGTTGGTATAGGTCTGTTGTGTCATTTGGGACTTGTATGTAGAATTTGAGGTCATTCCGAGTTGATTTGATATGGTTCAGCATGAGTTTTGGAAGTTGAAAGTTCATTAGTTCATTAGGCTTGAATTGAGGTGTGATTCGTAGTTTTGATGTTGTTTGGTGTGATTTAAGGCCTTGCGTAGGTGTGTGTTATATTTTGAGATTGTTTTGTGTGATTGGACGGGGTCCTGGGGGCCTCAGGTGTGTTTCAGACCATTTTCACCATATTTTGGACTGTTGATTCTCAGTTCTCCTTCATCGCGATCGCGACTAAGGAGTCGCATTAGCGGAGGGATTTTTGGGAGGCAAGAGCATTTATTCTTCACGTTCGTGAAGAAAGGACCGCGTTCGCGGATCTTTGGGGGAGGCAGTGCTCAGCGATCGCAAGCAGAGCTCCGTCTTTACGTAGAAGGGGAGGCTGGAGGGGTCGGTTAGGCGTAAGCCTTCACGTTCACGGGAGCTTGACCGCATTCGCGTAGGCATAGTTGAGTTGGGCATCGTGTTCCCGAAGAAGAGTTCAGATGCTGGGTGAGTTTGTCCTTCGCGATCGCGATGTGTATACCTGGGCAAATCATTTAAGTACTCTATTTCGAAGTTTTTTTTTATTTTATCATATTTTGAGTTAGAGAGCTCGGATTTGGGCCAGTTAGGAGGGAATTTTCACGATTTGCATTGGGCAAGTATTTTTTACTCGGATTTATTTATATTTTATGATTTCAACCTTGAGTTTAGCAATTGTTTGATGAATCAAATTGAAGAAATTAGAAATTTTAGTACAAACTTTTTTAAAACATAAATTGATAATCTAAAGGCCGATTTGAGGTCGGAATTAGATGAAATCGGTCTGGTTGGACTCGTATCAAAATGAGTGTTCAGAATTTGTGAGTTTTGTCGGAATCCAGGGTGCGGGGCCGGGGTTGACTTTTTTTATTTTAGTTAAAGATCGAAGCTTTATTATTGAGAATCGTTTCCTATGGCTTTTATTTATGATATTAAGTTATTTTGGCTAGATTCGAGCCGTCCAGAGGTTGATTCACGCGGGAAGCGCTTATTAGAGGAGTGATTTAGCTTGATTGAGGTAAGTATCTTGCCTAACTTTGTGGGGAAGGGGGGGATCCCCCTTAGGATTTGGTCTAATTTGCAATATTTATACTATGTGAAACGACGTGTACATAAGGTGACGAGTGTGTATACGGGCATATGTGTTGGTTGTGACCGGATTAGACCTTAGGCTATTAATATGCGTTGGTTTGGAGTTGTTTGTTTTATGAAACATGCTTTTATTTTGTTGTTCACTCCTCGCACCCTTATATTATTGTGATAATTCTTTTACACATTGTTGTTGAGTCGCGGGCTATATCATGTTGTGGCATTGATATTATTATTATGGTGATGTTGTGGCACATATGTACGTGAGGTACGTGTGATTATTATTGTTGTGTTGTGATTGAGATGCGCAGGCGGCGGAATAAGGGTGGTGTGTATATTGATGTGCATGCGACGAGATAAGGGGGCTTATGCGCGTGTTGTTAGTAAGGGGAAATACTTCATTGTGAATCACACGCGACGAGATAAGGGGGCTTATACGCATGAAGCTATTTCAGGAAAATATTTTAAAATATGAAGCTCACACGGCGTCATAAGAGTGACTTGTGATTTGTGATTATGAGTTGTGGTACCTCGGGGTGATTCTTGTTGCAAATCTTGTGTTTGGACGTCCTGAGGATTTGAACTATTATTTTCCTTAATTGTTTCACTTGTAATTTAACTGTGTTTGGGTTAATTTGATGTGTTATCTCATGACAACTCTTTGCTGTCATTTATTGATTTTTGCTTTCCGATGTTAGCTTTATATTGATGATCTGCAAAGGTTTTATGTTTAGTGAGTGTCTTGACTTGAACCGTGTCACTATTCCACCGAGGTTAGTCTTGATACTTACTGGGTACCGGTTGTGGTGTACTCATACTATGCTTTTGCACATTTTTGTACAGATCCAGGTACTTCAGAGTGTGTCGGGCGTTAGCGAGTTCATTTCGAGTTGCTGAAGAGACTTCAAGGAATACTTATTGTCCCGCTCGCAGGCCTCGAAGTTACCTTCTACTGTTTCCATATTACTGTTTCTGTATTCCAAATAGTTATGTATTTGAGACTCATTATGTACTTCTTGTAGAGCTTATGACTTAGTATTACCGGATTTTGGGGATTTATGACTATTGGTTTCCACTATTGGTTATATTATGACATTCCTCAGTTTTCATTGCTATTTTAGTTGATATTTCGGTTGATTTCGTTATGTATTAGGCTTACCTAGTCTTAGGAACTAGGTGTCATCATGATCCTTAAGGTGAGATTTTGGTTCGTGACAAAATTGCATGAAAATACCCAGCCAATATCATATCAAGCGCACGAAAATATTCATCGTGCCAAACATCGCCCTAAGTCCCCAATCATGATCTCTTATTATGAATAAAGAAGCTCATGTAGTACAAAATAACAGGCATAAGCATATTTCCAGGATATAATACATGACTATGATCAATTCAAGTATATCAAGGGTTGCAAGATTAGCCTATCATGCTTATTTAAGATGTCTTCCCTCTAAACATGATTTCTAGCACGGAATATTATACTCATACAATCTTAGAAGCAAATGAAATACTGGTCAAGAAGATCACAAAGTTCAACAAGGCGCAAGAAGCATCTAACCTACCCCAATAGATAACCCTGGCACATGCATATACGCTCTCACCTTGCATATGCATCACCCCCCCCCCCCCCATGTAGCAAATAATATCATTTATTAAGAAAAATTCCCTCAAACAAAACTAGGTAAGACACTTACCTTATCTGGGCTAGTCCAAAGCTCCAAAATCACTTTTCCTTGAGAAATCACCTCCAACCGGCTCGAATCTAACCACACATTATGCAAGGAAGTCAATCAATGTCATAGGAAGCAATCCCGAATAATAAGGCTTTGATATTTGAAGAATCCCCAAAAAGTCAACAAAAGTCAACCAGCTTGCTCGAAATCTGGAACCAATATCAAATCTCGATGACCCATAACCTGACGAGTCAAAATATGTGCTTAGATTCTAAACCCAAATCGGTACTCAAACCCCAAAATACACTCTCTTAAAGTGTAGGCAAAACCCCCAAATTTCATATTAAAATTCCATATTTCGGAAGGGGAGCCTTGGCGTAACTGGTAAAGTTGCTTCCATGTGACCAGGGGTCACGGGTTCAAGCCGTGAAAATAGCCTCTTGAATAAATACATGGTAAGACTGCGTACAATAGACCCTTGTGGTCTGGCCCTTCCCCAGACCCCGCGCATAGCACCGGGCTGCCCTTTTTTGGGTATTAATAATTCATGTAGATTCTTAAAATGATACCAAAAATGAGTAGAAATTACTTACCCCAAAGTCTTGTTTGATAATCTCCAAGCGAAATCTCCCCTCTCCAAATCTAAGATTCAAAATATGAGAGAATGAGCCAAAATCCCGAAATACCACTTAATAATCCAGCTGCAAATATCACATTTGCGACTAAATGCTCGCAACTGCGACCTTCACAAAATCGACCTTAGGCTCGCAAATGCTAACTACGCTGGCCCAAATCATGTCGCAATTGCGACCAAATACTTCAAAAATATGATGCCTCACCAGCTGCTAGTCGCAAAAGCGACGCCAAACCTTCGCAAATACAAAGTCGTGTCTAGTAGAGTCCTTATTATCGGTGTGTTGTCGACCACATCTATAATTAGGATGCTACATAGGCATTTAGGAATGATACCCTTCTTTCATGTTCTTGATCGTGCGATAAAGCTTGTTGTAAGATTGTTCCTCCTTTAAATCCTGAGTTGCTCTAATATTCAGTACATGGCACCTAAGAAGAAGGCAAGAACTAGCCAAAGAGCCAATGTCACCCCAGGAGTGACAGTTGATCGTATAATTGATGATGCGGGTGAGCACCCGAGGAGTGAGAATATTTCTCCAGTTACTACACTGCCTGACTCTACTATAACTGATCAGACCGCACATGTCCCTACACCTACTGAAGGTGTAACAGTTCCTCCAACTGATATACCAGTTCTATCTCCAGTTCCAGCTTCCGATTCTGGTGTTTCTGATGTTGATCTTAGGGGAGCCATACGGATGTTGGCTCAAATAGTGGCTTCCCAAACCCAGAGGTCAAATGTTGCACCCACTTCTTCCAGTCAACCAGGGGATTCTACTGGTTCCAGGGTGAACAGGTTTCTCCAGTTGGATCCTCCAGTGTTCACGGGTACTAACCCAGAGAAAGATCCTCAGGATTTTATTGATGAGATGCACAAGACTCTCAGAGTTATGCGTGTTACTGAAACAGAGGCAGTGGAATTGGCCTCATACCGCCTGAAAGAGGTGGCATATTCTTGGTTTGAACTATGGGAGGAGTCCCGTGAAGAAGGGAGCTCTCCGGCGAGGTGGAGTGAGTTTGCTGACTCCTTCATTGATCATTTCTTGCCTGCCGAGACTAAGGCAGCCCGTGCTGCTGAGTTTGAGAACCTGAGGCAAGGTAGCCTGAGTGTGTGGGATTACCATATGAGATTCGTGTACCTGTCTAAATATGTTATTTACATATTGCCCACTATGGAGGCTAGAGTTCGCAGATTTGTACAGGGCCTTAGTCCCTTAGTAATTAATGAGGCTGCTACAGCTGCCTTGAATTCTGATATGAACTATGGAATGATGGTGGCATTCGCTCAAGCCACAGAGACTCGCAAATTAAGGTACAGAATGGAGCGAGAGGGTAGTAATAAGGCCCGGTCTACGGGAAACTTTGGTGGTTCTTCAGGTGATGCAAGTCAACATTCAGAGGAGGGTCGTCACGGCCATCACAGTCCTCTGCTCAGTCTTCGGCTAGTGCATCGCCATCAGGGCCTAGTCAGCAGTAGCAATGGAGCCGTTTCAGGCCCAGTGCAATAGGGGATCCAATCAGCAGGGTCGTCATGGTGGTAGATTCCAGTAGCAGAGGAAGCCTCCATGCCCTAGGTGTGGAAAGATGCACCTAGGAATATGCTACATGGACTTACCCATATGCTACGGATGCGGATTGGGGGGTCACATTCAGAGGGATTGTCGTTCGTCCCGCCAGGGTGCGGGCAGGGACCCAACACAGCCAGCTAGTTCTGTAGCTACTACATCCACAGCACCTCCTCCAGCTCGAGGCACTCCAACACCCGCATGGCGTGGTGCAGCTAGGGGTGGGGCATAGAGTTCGGGAGGATTTGGCTGTTTCTATGCTATGAGGGGTCGTCAGAATTCATAGGATTCTCCAGATGTTGTCACGGGTATATTAACCGTCCAATCTCATGATGTATATGCTCTTATTGATCCCAGTTCCACTTTGTCATATGTCACACCTTATGTTGCTATGGAATTTGGGATAGAACCAGAACAGCTTTATGAGCCGTTCTCTATATCTACTCCGGTTGGTGAGTCTATTTTGGCCGCGCGGGTTTATAGGGATTGTGTTGTCACGTTGCATGGTTGGGACACCGTGGCCGATCTTATTGAATTGAGAATGGTCAATGTTTATGTGATAATAGGGATGGATTGGCTTTATTCTAGTTTTGCCAAGCTTGATTGCCGAACCAGAACTGTTAGGTTCGAATTTCCAAATGAGCCAGTCATTGAGTGGAAGGGTGATGATGTAGTACCGAAGGGTAGGTTTATTTCTTACCTAAAGGCCACGAAAATGATCAATAAGGGATGTATTTACCATTTGGTCCAGGTTACGGACACCGATGTTGAGGCACCTACACTTGAGTCTGTGCCTGTTGTGAATGAATTTCCGGGAGTCTTTCCGGATGAACTCCCTGGGATCCCACCAGACAGGGAGATTGATTTTGGTATTGATATGATGCCAGACATGCATCCTATATCTATTCCACCCTACAGAATGGCACCGGCAGAATTGAAAGAGCTAAAGGAGCAACTGAGAGATTTGTTAGAAAAGGGTTTTATCCGGCCAAGTGTGTCGCCTTAGGGCCCACCGGTCCTTTTGTAAGAAAGAAAGATGGGTCACTGAGAATGTGTATTGACTATCGGCAACTTAATAAGGTAACAGCCAAAAATAAGTACCAACTACCAAGGATAGATGACTTGTTTGACCAATTGCAAGGTGCCAGGTACTTCTCCAAGATTGATTTAAGATCCGGGTATCACCATTTGAAGATCAGGGAGCGGGATATTCCGAAAACAGCTTTTAGAACCCGATATAGGCATTTTGAGTTTCTAGTAATGTCTTTTGGACTAACAAACGCCCCAGCAGCCTTCATGGATCTTATGAATCGAGTTTTTAAGCCATTCCTCAACTCATTTGTGATAGTGTTCATTGACGATATTCTTGTATATTCACGAAGTCAGGAGGACCATGCTGACTATCTCAGGGTAGTTCTGCAAACCCTACATCAGCACCAGTTATATGCAAAGTTTTCAAAGTGTGAATTTTGGCTTGAATCAGTCATATTCTTAGGTCATGTAGTTTCTAGTGAGGGAATTAAGGTTGATCCTCAGAAAATTTCAGCTGTGAAGAATTGGCCGAGACCTACAACTCCAACAGAGATTCGCAGTTTTTTAGGCTTAGCTGGATATTACAGAAAGTTTGTGGAGGGGTTTTCTACTCTTGCCTCTCCATTGACTAAATTGACGCAGAAGGCAATTAAGTTCCAATGGTCAGATGCTTGTGAAAAGAGTTTCCAGGAATTGAAAGCAAGATTGACTAGGGCACTGGTGTTGACTCTACTAGAGGGTATAGATGGATTTGTGCTATATTGTGATGCTTCAAGAATCGGGCTTGGATGTGTATTAATGCAAGATGGGAAGGTGATAGCTTATGCTTCTACACAACTAAAGAATCATGAAAAGAACTATCCAACACATGATTTAGAACTTGCGGCGGTGGTATTTGCATTGAAAATTTGGCGTCATTATTTATATGGGGTCCATGTGGATATATTCACGGACCATAAGAGCCTTCAATATATTCTCAAACAGAAGGAATTGAATCTGAGGCAGAGAAGATGGCTTGAATTACTCAAGGATTATGACATTTATATTTTATACCATCCGGGGAAGGCTAATGTTGTGGCGGATGCTCTTAGCCGAAAATCTATGGGTAGCTTAGCACACTTGGAGGCATATCAAAGGCCATTGGCCAAAAACGTTCACCGATTGGCTAGTTTGGGAGTTCGTCTTACGGACTCTAGTGAAGGAGGAGTAATTGTGCAAAATAGGGGTGAATCATCACTTGTAGTGGAAGTCAAAGAAAAATAATACAACGATCCATTGTTGGCGAAATTGAAAGAGGGGATTCATAAACATAAGACCATGGCCTTTTCTCTTGGCATGGATGATGGTACACTAAGGTACAAAGGGCAACTATGTGTTCCAAATGTGGATGGTCTCCGTGAAAGAATTTTGACTGAAGCTCACACTTTTAGGTATTTCGTGCACCGAGGTTCTGCAAAAATGTATCATGATCTTAAGGAAGTCTATTGGTGGAATGATATAAAGAGGAATGTGGTGGACTTTGTGGCAAGATGTCTGAATTGTCAGCAAGTGAAGGCCGAACACCAAAGGCCGGTGGGTTGGCACAGAACATAGAAATTCCAATGTGGAAGTGGGAAATTATTATTATGGACTTTGTGGTAGGCTTACCGCGCACTCCGCGCAAGTTTGACTCAATTTGGGTGATTGTGGATCGACTCACGAAGTCATCACACTTTTTTCCGGTTAAGTCTACTAACATAGCGGAGCAGTATGCTCAGTTGTATATCAAAGAAATAGTCAGGTTGCATGGCACCCTAGTTTCCATCATTTCTGATCGGGGGGCACAATTCACTGCTAATTTTTGGAAGAAATTTTAGCAAGGTTTGGGTACTCAGGTGAATCTTAGTGCAGCCTTTCACCCGCAGACTGACGGGCAGGCAGAGCGGACTATTCATACGCTTGAGTATATGTTGCGCGCTTGTGTTATAGACTTCAAAGGTAGCTAGGATGATCATTTACCACTCATAGAATTTGCATATAACAATAGCTATCATGCTAGCATTCAAATGGCACCGTTCGAGGCTTTATATGGTATGAGATGTAGATCTCCCATTGGGTGGTTCAAAATTGGGGAAGCAGATTTGATAGGGCCAGACCTTGTGCATCAGGCTATGGAAAAAGTTAAAATCATTAAGGAGCAGTTGAATACTGCTTAGAGTCTCCAGAAATCCTATTCGGATGTTCGTCGTAGGGATTTGGAGTTCAAAGAAGATGATTGGGTATTCTTGAAAGTTTCCCCCATGAAAGGGGTAATGCGATTTGGTAAGAAAGGAAAATTGAGTCTGAGGTATGTCGGACCGTACAAAATCATTTAGAGGATCGGTGAGGTGGCGTACAAGGTTGAGCTACCACCTGAGATGTCATTAGTACACCCGGTGTTTCATGTGTCTATGTTGAAGAAAGTAGTTGGAGATCCGACACTCATTGTTCCGGTTGAGACACTTTAGGTAAATGAGAAATTGACTTATGAAGAGATTCCGGTTTCTATTATTGATCAGCAAGTCCGAAAATTGAGAAATAAAAAAATTGCCTCCGTGAAAGTGTTGTGGCGAAACTAACAGGTTGAAGAGGCTACTTGGGAGGACGAGGAAGAAATGAAGAAAAAGTATCCTTATTTGTTTGAATGACCGTGTATTTAAAATTGTGATCTAGGAAAAAAATTATAAGACTTACTTTTTATGAATTTTATATCATGTGAACAATTGGCATTAAGGGTGTTCCTTTCTGGATATATATTGCTTATGAGACCACATTTGGTATTGTTTTGTATTATGTTACGTCGTTGGAATACGTATATGTTGTTAGGATGTGTTTCTGGGCTCTCTGACAGGTGGATAGGTCTAGTTACAAGGGAAACTCTCGAGAAATTTTTGGAAATTTTGAGAGTTAGTCAAATTTGGGGCTGCTCGAAAGTGATATGAAACAAACTGAGTTGCATAAGATGCTAATGACGGATTTTTACCCTCATTCGAGGACGAATGATCCTAAACAGGGGAGAATATAACACACCGGAAAATTTCGAAGTACTTACGGGTAAAGCTCGAGAAAATTTGCAAAGAAAATAATGTTTCATAATGCCGGACTAGGCTTACGTGTTTGAGGATTGTGTGGCTTGGACTTTTTGGGCTGAACAATGCACCGGAAAGTAAAGGAAAATTTTTGGCGGAAAAGTGCATTTCTGCGGTCCATTATGCGACCGCAGAACCACTCTGCGGACCGCATAATGGCCGCAGAGTGAGGCAGTTAATTGGGTCAGTTGGAAGCAACTATGCGGTCAACTATGCGACCGCATAACTATTATGTGGTGCATTATGCGAACGCATAACAGTTATGCGGACCGCATAGTGACCGCATACACAGACAGTTCTTTTGGCTATTTTGTAACCAATTATGCGACCGATATGCGGTCCGCATATCGGTTATACGATCGCATACCTTGTTCCGGAGCTCCATTTTTGGGTTTTTAAAACCCAACCCTATTTCGATAAATACACCCTTTGGGCCATTTTTGAGACATAATCTGATATTCTAGAGTGAGAGAGAGTGCCTTAGAGTGAGAAGGTGTTCTTCAATAATTTTTCTTCAATTCTTGCTCAAGTTTTGGAAGATTAAGAAGGGAAGCTCACTAGGTTTTCATCCTAGAGGTAAGATTCTACACCCTAAAACCTAATTTCGATATTTTCTGAAAATGGGTAACTAGCAAGATAATTTTTGGACATGAGAATTGTTTATTTTACATGCATATGTTATCAAAGGGTATAGGAAGATTGTTGAGCTAAAAATGGTAAAGATTGGGTTGTGGGATGATGGAATTCTCAGTAAAAGGACCTTGGAACCTTAATGCACACCTAGTGTTTGATAAAATACTCAAATGAGCTAGAACCATGATCATCTTCCTAATTTTGATTTAATTTGTTATATTTCTACAATAGATTGAAGTTGCTAAGAATTTCGGAACATTTAGAGTGTAAGAAAGCTCAAGTGTGGTATGTTGGCTAAACTGTTCTCTTAGAATTGAATCCCACGATATTCATGTAAATTATGTAAATCCCGAGTGATTTATTATGAGACTGGCCATTCCGAGTAAGATTGGGTTGAAAGATATATATATTCAACAAGCATCCTAAATGCTTTATTCATGTTATATTACCAATTGAGGATGTGTTAAAATATGGGTTGTGTATTAATAATGTTTCGACTTTAAGTCAAGTTCAAATGAAGGCTATTATGCCAAATTTTGTGAAATATCTCTATGTGCCTTTGACTCAAAATTGCTCACATGTGTACTACACACTTTGATTTGAGTTGTATTTGTTGTTGATGATGATAATGAAATTTGAAATTGATAAGGTGATCATGAAATACTGAATATGGCCAACGTGCCAAGAATGATCTTATAATTGTGGCCATTAGTGCCAATGAAATGAAAAGATGTGAAAGTATTATGAAATGTGATGATTGATATAAAAAGTTTGATGTCTCAAATAAGACAGCCTAGCCGGTCGGGTCGTGATCGGACACCATGCCGCACATATGGTGGTAATTGTACTGGAAATTATAATTAAAATTGTGATTGTGGTCGATGTCCCTAATGGATAGCCTAGCTGATCGGGTCGTGATCGGACTCCGTGTTAAAGACGGTGGTATTGATATTGAGAGAAATTGTAGTTGATGTCTCTAATGAGATGAACCAGCCGATCGGGTCGTGATCGGACTCCGTGCTAAGAGTACGGTGGTACTGATTTTGTGAATAATGGTATTGTGAATAATGGTATTTTGGACAATGGTATATCGATACTAAAAATCTCTCAATGTGAGATATGAAAATTAATTTGAACATTATCTTGATCCTAAATTGAGGTTTGATGTTGATTAAGGCTTTTATTGATATTATGATAATCTTGTTTGTATTATTTGTCATTCTATTGAGGGGGTATTTAGTTATACATACTAGTGCTATTCGACGGTACTAATATCCCTTTTGCCGGGGGTGCTGCATCTTTAAATGGATGCAGGTGGTTCCACAGCAGGAGATATTGATCAGTGATAGCAGTGCACCTTCTTCCCAACTGACTTGGTGAGCCCCACTTCATTCCGGGGTTATGAATCTTTTGTACTTAGTGTATTCTGTTTGAGGTATAGCCGGGGCCTTGTTGCCGGCATTATCATTGTACCCTTCTTTATCTATAGAGGTTCCGTAGACATAGTGTGGGTTGTATATTGGTACTGGGGAAAGACAAACTATGTCATGTTGTGGTTGTATTACTTGTCCATTTGAGACTTTAAAAATGATAAAACTATTGGAAATGAATTGGTATTGTAGACATGAATACATTTTCGTCTAATTAATGAAAATATGTATTATCTCCATTCGTGGATGAGTTTGGGTAGAAGAAAATCAAACAGCTTACTCGGTCGGGTTCACTCGGTTGAGCGTCAGTCGCGCTCCTCGGTTTAGGGGCGTGACACCTATAAACTCGCAAACCTTCGAATTTTTAACTTTCGACAAATAGAGCCAAAACCTTCTAATATAAAGCATACCCGCAAAAAAGGTATCATCATACTAGTTATTATTATTATTATATTATTATTATTATTATTGTTATAAACATGAAGACCCTTAGCGAACATTACATTGGATAAAATTGTAATTTAAAGTATGTTCCTACTATTTAGGATTTTGAATCAACTAAAATTCAGGTATAAAATCTTTTCTTACATAAAAAATCCTATAATAGTCAAAATATTACAATTAAAATTTTATTTTATATAAATTCTAACCATAATTCATTCTATGTTACCTTTTCCCAATCCTAATATTTATGAGTTTTCCACGTTACTTTTCCTTATTTGTTTTTCATTTAAAAAATGAACCTAAATACCATATATACTAAGAGAATTGTAATATTACTTAATTGAAACTCGAATATTTTGAATGAAACATAATTAAATTTATGTTAAGACAATATTGAAACTTTTACCTTAAAATAAGGGATAATGCATAAAATTCTTCCTGAACTATACCCGAAGTTGCTACGACATATCTTACCTTTGCGGGGGTCCTATTACCCCCCTCCCCCCTAAACTTTTTTAAAGTGGAATAAATATCACCCTAACTGCTGACGTGGCATAGAGAACAAAATATTTGGCAAGCGGTGAAATACACGCGCTGCCACATGTAATTTCATATTTTTTTAAAAAAAATATTTCATTTTCTTTTCTTTTCAATTCGAAATATAATGGAAATATTATTTTGTATTTAGAAAAATAAAAAGGACAATTATTTTTGTATGAACTTGAAAAACTATTAGAGGTGTTGAGCATATTTGGACGTGATTGAAGTTTTAAAGTTGAGATTCAAGTGCTAAATTCATTCTAAATCCATAGTTGTAGATGAGATTCAGAAATGAAAAAAGAATTTCGAATCCACCATTGTTGAACCTTGAAAAAGCTTAAAGAACAAAAAAATAGATTTGTCAAATTTCTTGGTTATTGGCCAAATTGATCACCGGGTATGTTGATGATGTTGTTGTGAAGTTATAGTTGAAATTTGAGCTTGATTGGTGCGGATTTAGCCGAGTTTTTGTTGAATTTTGACACGAAAAATTAGATTTGGAGCTCTTGAAAATGAGTGATAAAATGGGGATGAAGAGCTCTTGAAAATCAGCTTTGGAATTGACACGTGGCCATTTCGTATAGTTAGTGTCACGACTCGAAATTCCCATCTTCGGGACCGTGATGGCGCCTAACATTTCACTTGCTAGGCAAGCCAACGTTAGAATAATATTAGCCATTTTAAAACAATTTTAAATTAATTAATAACAAGGAAACCAATGCGGAAGTAAAGTCTGAAATGTAGTGAATAATCCATAATAATAGCGATGTCTAAATACCATCCCAGAATTTGTGTCACAAGTGCACGAGCTTCTAGAATAATAAAAATAAAGGTCTGAATAAAATAAAAATGTCTGAAAGCAAACACACAGCTAAAATAAGGTGGACGGGGACTTCAGAACTGCGGACGTTGCGCAGTTATACCTCAAGTCTCCTTTGAGTAGCTGAAATCCGAGCAAGTCTATGGTACGCCGTTGGAACCAACTCCGAAATCTGTACAAGAAGTGCAGAGTGTAGTATCAGTACAACCGACCCTATGTACTGGTAAGTGCCGAGCCTAACCTCGACAAAGTAGTGACGAGACTAAGGCAGGTCACTTACATTAACCTGTACGCAATAATAGTAATAACCACAATAATAGAAATAAATCAGGTAACACATTTTAATAGTTGAAGCCAACTCAGCAGTCATAACCAATTATTATTTCAATCAATTTTCGTTGCAGCGTGCAACCCGCTTCCACAATATATTCATATTCACTTATGTTGCGGCGTGCAACCCGCTCCTCCAATATATTCATTTTAATTAATTCTGTTGCGGTGTGCAACCCGATCCCCTAATATAGACTTTTAAATAAGTTTGTTGCGGCGTGCAATCCGATCCCCCAATATAGACTTTTAAATAAGTCTGTTGCGGCGTGCAATCCGATCACCCAATATATTTTTACTTTTATTTTCGTTGCGGCGTGCAACCCGCTCCTCCAATAATATGATTTACCAATTCTTATAAAAGAAATTACTCCAATAAATGCAACAATTAATATGAAATTATAAGACAAGAAGCATACAATAATTATGATTTATTAAAAATAAGTGATGACAAGTAGCAATTAATTATGAAAATTAAGGATGTAATAGGCATTTTAATAATTAGTATGCTAAATGTCAAGTGGCAATTAAGTCACATAAATCAAATAAGCATGTAGCAATTATAGCATGGATTCAAGGCATGGTATTGAGCAAAGAACACGAGAGAAACAATAAATATAATAATTAATTCATGATTTAAAACCGTAACACCCCGAAAAATTTCGAAGTACTTAAGCGCTATTAAGAGAGTCGATGTGCGCTAATTATATTATTTTATGCGTAGACAAGGACTATTATATGAATGATATCAATTGATCATGATAATATATGTATGAGGTGCATTAAAAATTGTTTATGGTCTAAGAAGGGCCCCAAGGCTAAGTCAAGTTGAAAATTTTATGATGGGATAAAAGTTTCAAGTGAGTTGGCACAAGACCTAAATTCAAATGATCATACCTCTCTTGATATGAAGAGTTATATGGTGTATTACCTATCAAATTAAAGCCCTTTGAGTCTAGTTTTCAACGCTTCAAACCGTTCATCATTTGGACATTCCTAGAAAATGTTATGACCAAATTACCAAAGGCTGCCAGAATGTAATTCTGCGACCAATTATGCGACCATTATGCGATCGCAAAATGGTTATGCGACCACAAACTGGTCGTAGAATGGACCAGAATAGCCCGGTTCTGGGCACCGATTTGTGCGACCTGCACACCAATTGTGCGGTCCATTGTGCGACCGCAGGGTTAATTTTCCTCTTTTCATAACTCGACCCCATTTTGATAAATAGATTTTGGGGCTTATTTTGGGGTATTTTTCTGAGGGTTTTAGAGAGAGGTAAGAGCATTTTAGAGAGAGAAGGAGGGAACCTAATATTATAATCATCCAATCTTGCACCAATCTTCAAGAATCAAGAAAGCTAATCACAAGATCTTCATCTAAGAGATAAGGTTCCATACCCTAGTTTTCAATTTCGAATTTGGGTAAAAGATGATTGATTTGGAGTATGATTCTTGGGTATAAGAGTATTATTTATACATGCTTGTACTAATAAGATTCTTGGAAAGATTGTTGAGCTCAAATAAGTAAAGATTGGATTGTGGAGTGAAGGAAATCTTGTAGAAAAATCTTGTAGTTAGATTTGCACACCTAGTGTTTGATAAAATGCTCAAATGAGCTGAGATCATGAATATCTTCCTAATAATGGTTCAATTTTTATTATGTCTCAAAATAGATTGAGATTGCTAGAATTTTCGGAACGTTGTAGTAATTTAAGGAAAGCTAAAGCAAGGTATGTTGGCTAAACTTTCTCTCTTAGAATAGATATCCATAATATTTCCGTAAGATCAAGTATGATTGGCTCAAGATTCCTAACTTCTATATTCCGGGTTATTCCCTACAAACTTGTTTATTTCGAATGAGCCTTATGTCGAAAGATAGATGTTCAAAGTATGGTTTGCGTATTAAAATGTTGTGGCTTTGAATCATGTTTTAAATGAGAACTAGTATACCAATTGGGTGAGAAAAACTCGATATGCTTAAGAGTCATAATTGCTCATATGTGTACCTAAAGACTTGATTGGAAGTATCTTGTTGTTGATAATCTTTAAAGATGCTTGAAAATGAAATAAGCGGATTGAAGAAATAGAGTGTTGCCAACATGCCAAGAATTTAAGTTATGTTGTGGCTAGTAGTGCATATGATTTTAGAGGATGCGATAAAGAATATGAAATGAGCCTCGACTCCACCGTTTTAAAAGTGATTTGGAAAAATAGAATTTGCCTAAGAGCTTTTATACTCAATTCATGCCCCTTAGTGGCTGCTTTAACTAATGCTTAACTTTATAAGTATATCCAGTGTAATTCGAGTTCTATATACTCATGTGTTGAAATTGTACATTGTTATTTCTGGGGAAGAGTATTGCAAGAATAAATGGTGTATTGATTGTTTATGATTTTACATGTGTATTTATATCGTTGGTTGGTATGCCTCATTCTTTGGGAAGAAACCATTCGTATTTGAAGTTCCCATTTCAAATGGATTTGAAGTATATGATTTCTGAAATATTCTATATATTGATATTTGATGGTGATATTTGAAATTGAAAGAGGTGAAAGTGTGAAATATGAAATAAGGCAATCGTGCCAGGTATAAAGAATCTCGTGAATAGCCTAATGAGCCAAGGAAATATTGTTGTTGTGAATGACTGGAAATACTAATGAGAATTTATACAATGTGAAAAATGTTAAGGTGAGTACAATTGTATTTATGATATTTCTGTTTGCAAATCAAATCAAAAATATTTTTGAGAGCATCATTAGCAAAACCGAGGAAGGGTGGGTTATAAGGCCCACACCTGAAACTACATGTGCCGGTGTAGGGGTGGATGGTGATTTTTCCCCTTATTTGGGATGAAATTGGAACCTTTGGGAAATTGTGATATTATTCCCCTTAATTGGGATGAAACTGGAACCTTTGTGGATTGGAAAAGTCAACCCACATGGCATATATGGGAAGGCGGCCTAACTGATCGGGTGGAGATCAGACGTCATGTTGCGCACATGGTGGTACTACTCTTGTTAACAACTTTCTTTCGCATCACCTGTCAAACTACATTGTCCGTGGAGAGATGGCCTAGCCGATCGGGCGTGATCGGACTCCGTGCTAACAAAGACGGTGGTATATCGGTGCTAATGATCTCCCAACCAAAATTATATATGAAGTTCGTATTTTACAAATTATTATGTTTTAACTGGATGTTTGGATATTGTTGATTGTGACTTGTTGTTTCTATGTGTTGCCTTTTCTTGTATGGGCATTCTATTTTGAAAGAGAATTTTTAGCTATACATATTAGTGCAATTCGACAGTACTAACGTCCCTTTTGCCGGGGGCGTTGCATCTTTTATGGATGCAGGTGGTTCTACAGCAGGCAATATTGATCAGTGATAGTAGTACACTCTTTTCAGCTGATTTGGTGAGCCCCACTTCATTTCGGGGTCATATATCTTTTGTTTCTCATGTACTGTGTTTTGAGGTATAGCCGGAGCCTTGTTGCCGGCATTTTCATATTACTCTTCTTCCGTAGATAGGTTGTGGGTTGTGGTTGATATTGGGGAATTGAACTAGAAATGTTGGTATTTGAAAATCATGTTTTTCATTAATTCTATAAACTCGTAATATTTTGGAAATTATGAATGAAGCTGCTAATGAGAATAAAAAGAAAGTTGTTAATAAAATCTTTTTAGTGTTTGATTAATGGAGTACATCTCCTCTTTATTCATGGATGAGTTTGGGTAGAAGAAAATCTAACATGCTTGCTCGGCCGGGTTCTCTCGGTTGAGCACCGGCCGCGCTCCCCGAGTTTGGGGCATGACAAATTTGGTATCAGAGCCTAAGGTTTTAAAGTGTCCTAGGATATCTCGGAGCCGTATCTAGTAGAGTCCTTCTTATCGGTGTGTTGTCGACCACATCTATAATGAGGAGGCTACTTGGACATTTAGGAATTTCACACTTCTTTGATACTCCAGATCGTGCGATAGAGCTCAAGATAGGAAGCTAATTTCCTCATTATGTCTCATTTTGTTTTTCTAGATGAGTAATCCACTAGTTCGAAACAGTGAGGATGGAATGATCGCGCCATTGAATCTGGGGGAGATTACACAAGAGTTCGTTGGGAGAATGCGTCGAGCCGTGGAGGGGTTGGAAGAACTTGTTACTAAGGGAAGTGTCCTTGTTCCTACCAATGTCACCACACCACCGGATCGTGTGGTGAGAGAATCTTAGAAGCAAAAAAAGGTTGTTGGTACTAATGAGCCTAATTGTTTGGTTTGCAAGAAGTGTCACTTGGGAATATGTTGGATGACCCTTGAAATATGTTATGGTTGTGGAAAGAGGGGGGCACAAGAAGAACAAATGCCCTAGATTGAGTACACCCGTCCCGTTCTGTCCGACATATGGGAAGGAACATTTAGCGTCGTGTTGTGATTATGCTCAGCAGCGCGTTAGGGGTGGTAGCTTTGGGCAATTCCAAAGGCCCACACAGCAATCCAGTGCTGGAATTGTTACTCCCGCATTGGAAGCTTGGAAGAAGGATAAGGGGTATGCTTATGATGTATGCAAAAAGGGTAAATATTAGGTTAGTGAGACGAATCAGTTTAGCGGACCCCATCCCTGTTGTGTGAAGCATGGGAGATATCATCCGGAAGTATGTCACTATAGTACCTATGTATGTTAAAAGTATGGTATGAGGGGTCACATTTAGAGGAATTGTCATTCGTCTCGCAAGAGCATGGGCGGGGGTGCGACACAACTATCCAGTTCTATAGCTACTACATCCACAATGCCTCCCCCAGCTAGAGGCACTATACCGCCCGCAGGGCGTGGAGCAGCTAGGGGTGGTATTCAGAGCTCGGGAGGGCCCAGCAGGTTTTATGTTATGAGGAGGCGTCGAAAGTTTGAGGCTTCTCCAGATGTGGTTACAAGTATATTGACTGTCCAATCTCATGATGTGTATGCTCTTATTGATCCCAATTTCACTTTGTCATATGTCACTCCTTATGTTACTATGGAAGTTGGGATAGAACCGGAACAACTTTATGAGTCATTCTCTGTATCTTCTCTTTGAATGAGACGCATTATTCATGAAGCCACTCTATCACAAATTCTCTTGTTTACAACCTCTTGAGGAATTGAGCTCTATAATTATGTCCTTAAATTGAGTTATAACTCTAGGATTAATACTTCCACCTGCTTTCCTAAATTCTCAACAAGGGACTATATCTGATGAATTTCTTACGGAACCTTTTAATTCGAATGAATAATATCTGCTTATCTATGCCTATGCACGCACCATCGTAATAATTACTTACGTGGTATCATATCTAATGTAAGGCAGCCTAGTATTGAGATCCTTCTTAAGCAACTCTTTCTTTCTCCGGTATATGTGGCTCATATGGCTTGAACAGTCACCCTACTCCTTTGTGAGTATTATCATGAATCATTTCCACGGTCTAGTAACATGAGAGCATATCTCAGCACCTATCATGTGCGTACATGTCAATTGGAAGGGGCCACTTGTCCGCATAAAGTTTCTGAGAAATTTGAGGTTTTCACAAATTCACCACAGGAAGATCTATTTGTTCGCCCATCTCAGTATGACTTTCATGTCCACCTAGATCCTGCCTCAGTGAGTAACTAACATTGTTACTAGTATTGTAGTTGCACATAAAGTGGTCCAGTATTGCAACTTGAGAATTGTTATGGCAAAGTGTTCATAGCTCATAGCAGAGTGTTTATTCTCTCTAACCAATACATGATTTCATCCCAACTTTAAGATGTCCTAGTTACATGATTCCACTTGTGTGAGGTTGAAAGTTAAACGGCTCTGTGATGAGCATACTGAATTGAAGGACAAATTCGTCGTATCTCTAGTTCTCTCATATATGATCAACTATCGGAAAGGGGTTAAGCTGTCAGAATCATAATAATATCACAAGTGTTCAACTTCTTTTTCATCCCTGTAGGCTTGTGGCATAGATTCCTTGTGCTAGTTACTGTTAAGAGCATAATGCAACTTCATGTATTTTGAAACCCATATCACATTTAGGGTGCTGGAATATTCTCACTTCAAGTTAAACTGATTTTCCCTACAATCCAGGAGACGACTGATGTCATGTACTTGGCCATTTCTCTTTGAGGCTTACTATTGCCGAACACGGCACATATGGAATGAAACAATTGTTGCTGTCCTTTTTTCATGACTCATTTCTTTTAAATCTTAGAATCATGAACATGGTTCCCATATTATCAATGCCTACTAGGCAACTCTATGACTCGTTTGTTGAACCAATAATTTCACCACAACAAATCACCATGTCAGCGCTATTGGTAGTGGCCTTCATGTCTCTTAGGATATAACCTCCAGAAATGTCGTTCTCAACACGTTGATGGATTCTTGAATAGTTCCAACCCAATCTCGAACCTTGTTATTCCTATTTATAGTAAACCTATGGGGTTGAAGGTTCAAACATGTCAAAGAAGAAGCATCATCCCGTGATCAAATATATTGGATAGAAAATTTTATGGTCATATTCAAGCTAGCACATCTTAGACTAGAAGAAAGTGAACGGGTTATTCTAAAGATTTCTCTATGAATATATTGTGTGAAGTGTTAAGGAAGGTAAAGTATATGTAGTCACATTAGGCCTTATGAAATCTTGAAAGGAAATAGGCCAAACTATGAGTATGATGTTTCCCTATTATTGTTCTCCGTATACCTGGTGTTTGATGTGTCTATGTCTAAGAAGGTGAAGTTAATGGATAATTGAATTATGAGGAGCAACTATTTGCTATCCTTATTAGATAAGTCCGGAAGTTAAGATTGCCTCCGTCAAGTGCTATGGCTAAGTCTGTGAGTCTAGAATATCACCTCGTAGGCCGAAAGTGTTGAGGAAAGGAAATGTTCTCACTTGTTTGTAGAGCCAAATGGTTGTGGTTCAAAAACGTACCTTCTATGCATTATGGTTTAAATGTGTACATTTCATGTAAAGATACCACTTTTGTTAATGTAATGCCCTAATGTTGAGATAGGTGTTGTTGATATATACTGTGATGCGTTGTTGAGTAATGGATATATTGTTAGGATTGATTTATGGGATTCTCTGACAGGTGGATAGGCCCAGTTATAGGGAAAACTTTGTCAAAATTTTTAAGAATTTGTAAAGATAGCCAAATCTAAAGGTCCATAAGTAAGTTAAATTTTTGGAAAGAATGTATAAGACCGAGGTAGTCATAAGTGCCTATGTATAATGGTTGGAGGTAAAATTATGGTAACTCTATTCTTATAAGGGACTTGTAAAACATTCGAGGACGAATGTTCTTAAGTAGGGGAGAATGTAACACCCCGGAAAATTTCGAAATACTTAAGCGTTATTAAGAGAGTCGATGCGCGCTAAATATATTATTTTGTATGTAGACAAGGACTATTATATGAATGATATCAATCTATCATGATAATACATGTATGAGGTGCATTAAAAATGGTTTATGGTCTAAGAAGGGCCCCAAGGCTAAGTCAAGTTGAAAATTTTATGATGGGATAAAAGTTTCAAGTAAGTTCGCACAAGACCTAACTTCAAATGATCATACATCTCTTGATATGAAGATTTATATGGTGTATTACCTATCAAATTAAAGCTCTTTGAGTCTAGTTTCCAACTCTTTAAACCGTTCGTCATTTGGACATTGCTACAAAACGTTATGACCAAATTACCAAAGACTGCCAGAATGCGATTCTGCGACCAATTCTGCGACCATTATGCGATCGTAAAATGGTTATGCGACCGCAAACTGGTCGCAAAATGGACCAGTACATCCCAGTTCTAGGCACTGATTTGTGCGACCAGCACACCAATTGTGTGGTCCATTGTGCGACCGCATAGTTGAATTCGGAGGGTTAATTTTTCTCTTTTCATAACCCGACCCCATTTTGATAAATAGGCTTTGGGGCTTATTTTGGGGTATTTTTCTAAGGGTTTTAGAGAGAGGTAAGATCATTTTAGAGAGAGAAGGAGGGAACCTAACATTATAATCATCCAATCTTGCACCAATCTTCAAGAATCAAGGAAGCTAATCACAAGATCTTCATCTAAGAGGTAAGGTTCCATACCCTAGTTTTCAATTTTGAATTTGGGTAAAAGATGGTTGATTTGGAGTATGATTTTTAGGTATATGAGTATTATTTATACATGCTTGTACTAATAAGGTTTGTGGGAAGATTGTTGAGCTCAAATAAGTAAAGATTGGGTTATGGAATGAGGGAAATCTTGCAGAAGAACCTTGTAGTTAGATTTCCACACCTAGTGTTTGATAAAATGCTCAAATAAGCTGAGATCATAAATATCTTCCTAATAATGGTTCAATTTTTGTTATGTCTCAAAATAGATTGGGATTGCTAGAATTTTCGGAACGTTGTAGTAATTTAAGAAAATCTCAAAGCAAGGTATGTTGGCTAAACTTTCTCTCTTAGAATAGATATCCATAATGTTTCCGTAAGATCAAGTATGATTGGCTCAAGATTCCTAACTTCTATATTCCAGGCTATTTCCTACAAACTTGTTTATTCCGAATGAGCCTTATGTCGAAAGATAGATGTTCAAAGTATGATTTGCGTATTAAAATATTGTGGCTTTGAATCGTGTTTTAAATGAGAACTGGTATACCAATTGGGTGAGAAAAACTCAATATGCTTAAGACTCATAACTGCTCATATGTGTACCTAAAGACTTGATTGGAAGTGTCTTGTTGTTGATAATCTTTAAAGATGCTTGAAAATGAAATAAGCGGATTGAAGAAATAGAGTGTGGCCAACGTGCCAAGAATTTAAGTTATGTTGTGGCTAGTAGTGCATATGTTTTTAGAGGGTACGATAAAGAATATGAAATGAGCCTCGACTCCACCGTTTTAAAAGTGATTTGGAAAAATAGAATTTGCCTAAGAGTTTTATACTCAATTCATGCCCGTCAGTGGCTGCTTTAACTAATGCTTTACTTTATAAATATATCCAATGTAATTCGAGTTCTATATACTCATGTGTTGAAATTGTACATTGTCATTTCTGGGAAAGAGTATTGCAAGAATAAATGGTGTATTGATTGTTTATGATTTTACATGTGTATTTATATCGTTGGTTGGTATGCCTCATTCTTTAGGAAGAAACCATTCGTATTTGAAGTTCCCATTTCAAATGGATTTGAAGTTTATGATTTCTGAAATATTCTATATGTTGATATTTGATGGTGATATTTGAAATTTAAAGAGGTAAAAGTGTGGAATATGAAATAAGGCAATCGTGCCAGGTATAAAGAATCTCGTGAATAGCCTAATGAGCCAAGGAAATATTGTCGTTGTGAATGACTGGAAATGCTAATGAGAATTTATATAATGTGAAAGATGTTGAGGTGAGTACAATTGTATTTATGATATTTCTGTTTGCAAATCAAATCAAAATTTTTTTTGGGAGTATCATTAGCAAAACCGAGGAAGGGTGGGTCATAAGGCCCACACCTGAAACTACATGTGCCGGTGTAGGGGTGGATGGTGATTATTCCCCTTATTTGGGATGAAATTGGAACCTTTGGAAAATTGTGATATTATTCCCCTTAATTGGAATGAAACTGGAACCTTTGTGGATTGGAAAAGTCAACCCACACGGCATATGTGGGAAGGCGGCCCAGCTGATCGGGTGGAGATCAGATGCCATGTTGCGCACATGGTGGTACTACTCTTGGTAACAACTTTCTTTTGCATCACCTGTCAAACTACATTGTCCGTGGGGAGATGGCCTAGCCGATCGGGCGTGATCGGACTCCGTGCTAACAAAGACGGTGGTATATTGGTGCTAATGATCTCCCAACCAAAATTATATATGAAGTTCGTATTTTAAAAATTATTATATTTTAACTGGACGTTTGGATATTGTTGATTGTGACTTGTTTTTTCTATGTGTTGCCTTTTCTTATATGGGCATTCTATTTTGAAAGAGGATTTTTAGCTATACATACTAGTGCTATTCGACAGTACTAACGTCCCTTTTGCCGGGGGCGCTGCATCTTTAATGGATGCAGGTGGTTCTACAGTAGGCGACAATGATCAGTGATAGCAGTACACTCTTTTCAGCTGATTTGGTGAGCCCCACTTCATTTCGGGGTCATATATCTTTTGTTTCTCATGTACTGTGTTTTGAGGTATAGCCGGGGCCTTGTTGCCGGTATTTTTATATTACTTTTCTATTATATTAGAGGCTCTGTAGACAGGTTGTGATTGATGTTGGGAATTGAACTAGAAATATTAGTTTTTGAAAATCATGTTTTTCATTAATTCTATAAACTCGTAATATTTTGGAAATTATGAATGAAGTTGCTAATGGGAATAAAAAGGAAGTTGTTAATAAAATCTTTTCAGTATTTGATTAATGGAGTACATCTCCTCTTTATTCATGAATGAGTTTGGGTAGAAGAAAAATTTAACAGGCTTGCTCGGCCGAGTTCTCTCGGTTGAGTGTCGGTCGCGCTCCCCGAGTTTGGGGCGTGACAAAAATGATTTATGATTTTTCAAGTAATTATGCAAACAATTAATTTGACGATATATAGACACTCCCCACCTCGCCTATACGTCGTTCACATGCATTTCACATAACAAATAATTTAAGGGTTCTATTCCTTCAAGTCAAGGTTAACCACGACACTTACCTCGCTTCGCAACCAAATTTCAAGTTTTCAATACACCCTTGCCTCGCGAATTAGTGTCTGAAATCCTCAAATATAGTCATAAACAATTCAATATATTCAATACAAATTGTAGGAATTAATTCCATATGAATTTACTAATTTTTCCGGATTAAAATTCGAAATTTATTTTAAAAATCAACAGTGGGACCCACGTCTCGAATCCCGGAAAAAACTCATAAAATCCGAACACCCGTTCCGATACGAGTTCAACCATACAAAAAATATTGAATTCCGACATCAGATTGGCTTTCAAATCTTCATTTTACATTTTTGGAAGATTTTATAAAAATCTGATTTTTCTTCCATAAATTCACGGATTCATGATATAAATGAGTATGGAATCATGAAATATGATCAATATAGGATAAGGAACACTTACCCCAATATTTTTCCGTAAAAATCGCCCAAAAATCGTCTTACCCGAGCTCAAAATCGAAAATGGTGGAAAATGGGTCGAAATCCCATTTCTAGAACTTAAGTTCTGTTTTTTCAGATTTTTCTTCTTCGCAAACGCGATAGTACCCTCGCGTCGCGAAGCACATTTTTGTGCTGCCAAACATTGCCCTTCGCGAACGCGAAGGCAACCTCGCGAACGCGGTGCCTTGCCTGGCTTGGCCTTTGCGAACGCGAGCTGCCCTTCGCGACGCAAAGGCAAAAATCCTCTCCGGTCATCTCCCCTTCGCGAACACGAGGCTTCGATCGCGAACGCAAAGCTTTGCACCTCGACCCTTCGCGAACGCGTGCACTTGGTCGCGAACGCGTAGCACAAAATGTGCCAGTCCAAATTTCCACTTCGCGAACGCGAGACTCTCCTCGTGAACGCGAAGAAGGAAACTAGAACAAGCATCAGAAAATTTCCCGCAGCATTCAAAGTCCGAAATTCAATCCGTTAACCATCCGGAACTCGCCCGAGACCCTCGGGACCTCAACCAAATATACTAATAAGTCCTAAAACATTATACGGACTTAGTCAAAACCTCAAATCACCTCCAACAATACTAAAAACACGAATCACACATAGATTAAGCCTAATGAACTTTGAAACTTTCAATTTCTACAAACGACCCCGGAACCTATCAAATCAAGTCCGATTGACCTCAAATTTTGCACACAAGTCATAAATGACATAACAAACCTATAAAAAATTTCAAAATCGAATTCCGGCCCCGATATCAAAAAGTCAACTCCGTGGTCAAACTTGAAAATCTTTAGCCTTTAAATTTATAGTTTCCGTTAAATGGTCATAACTTGAGTTAGGGACCTCCAAATTAAATTTCGTGCATACGCCCAAGTCCCAAATCACGATACAGAGCTACCGGAACTGTCAAAATACTGATTCGAGTCCTTTTGCTCAAAATATTGACCAAAATCAACTCATTTGAGTTTTAAGGCTTTATTTCACATTTTAATCAATTTTTCATATAAAAACTTTTCGAAAAATTATACGGACTGGCACCAAGTCGAGGAGTGATAAATAATTCTTTTCAAGGTCTTAAAATACAAAATTAATTATCATATTTAAAGATGACCCTTTTGGGTCATCACAGTTAGAGCCCTTCTTTTTAAGTTCTCATGCGCTTGAAGGAGTTGTTCTTACGCAGGGCTCCACATCAGCAATAAATGTGCAAAGAATTAAGGGAATTTTTTTTAGGGGGTAATAAGACCTCCGCAAAGGTAAGGTATGTCGTAGCAACTTCGGGTATAGTTCATGGGGAATTTTATGCATTATCCCTTAAAATAATATCAAACAATCAAAAATATTTTATTTATCTTAAATTGTTAGAAAAGGTAGAAATAAATTGTGCATAGACAATGTTCATACCAGACAAAATACTTATTTAATTATTTTTATAATATTTTAGTAATTTAAAATCAACTAAAATTTTAGTTAGTAAAATTAATTTTTCAAATTAATCATATGAGAAAAATTATTTTTCAAGTTGACAAAACTCTTAGGATACATAAAATTATTTTCATAAGAAGAGAATTGACGATGAGAAATATTAAAAAATAGACCAAAATAAATTATAATATAGTATTAAGAGTCAAATTGATTAAAATGCAAACTTGAAGCAATAAAGATGAAATAGTTGAAAAGAAAATTTATTATAAAATAGTTGTATTTAATATTTTTCATTAATTTCAACAGATAACAACTTCCTATATTTTTATATAATAAATTTATTTGTTATAAAATATTAATTCAATATTAGTTATTTTTAGAATTTGTATTGCCATTTATTAATTTCTTTATAGGAGCAATACATACAATCATTTTATTTTCAAATCTCTAAAAGACCAACGATTCAATTTATTTAATTTTTGTGTTACTTGTTTATTTTCATCATAAAGTCATGCCGTTAACAATAAATTATATAATATATTCCCATAAAAAACTTCAGAAATCACAATAAGGTATTTGTAGATTTTTTTTTGATGCATGATTACTCTTTATTGAGCTAGCTAAATGAAATCAACATTCATCACTTTTATGAATTTATATTTTTAATTTAATTTTTATTTTATAACTTAAATATATTTTTTTATAATATTTATAAAAAATTATATACATTAATATAGGTACACGCATAAATTAACGAGAATAGTGATAAAAATAAAACCAAGCAAAATATCGTGTCAAGTGTCAACATAGCAATAAATATCAGTAGGCAAAACCCTAATTATAACTTATGAAATTGTCGCCGTTACACAAGTAGGGCTACTTTTGCACTATAAAAACAAGGCTAAAGAAAATATCTCCTTCCCATTCTCTCTTTCGTTAAACCCTAAACTTCTCCTTAGGGTTTTGCAGTCTCCTCTTGCTGCTTTCCCCTTAATAAACCCTTTCCGTTCCTTTTTTGCACAATCAAAGGCTCGAAATGGTTAAATCTGCTAAGAAGTCCGCCACCAAGGTGACCTTTGCTTGCAATTTTTTTGCCTTTTTGTATTTATCTGTATAATATATGTTGATTTTTTTGGCGTTTCTTTTTCAAAGGTTGATGCTGCCGTAGTTGCTCCCACCAAACCGTTGAAGAAAGGTTTGATCTTCTTGCCTCTTTTTGTTTGTGGGTTTTAAGGTCTGAACGTTTTTGGCTCTTTTTGTTTGTAGGTTTTGAGGTTTGAGCTTGTTGGCTCTTGTTCTTTGTCGATTTAAGGTTTTCTTTAGGCTGTTTTTGGACATGACTTGGTTAATATTTGAAAAAAGTAATATTTGATGTTAAATTCAAAAAGGTTATTTGGAACAGTTAACTGTGTTTGGACATGAAAACAAGATGATGTTATGAGAGTGAACATTCCTGAAGAAATTTGAAAAACACCTAAAAACCTGTTTTTCTGACCTTAAATTCCTGTATTTCAAGTTTAAAGTTGAAATATAATGGGCCAGTTTGATAAACAAACACTTATCTGTGTTGTGTGAGCATAAGAATATTTTTTTCAAGTACTACTACCTCAGGAAATTCACATGGCTGTTTTTGCTGGTTCTTGGTAGAGGAGGAAATATTTGGTTGGTGGCTTGACTAATTTATGTATGTGTTTACAGGGAAGAGAGAAGCTGGGGAGGAAATTGAGAAGATAATGAGTGCAAAGAAGCAGAAGAAAGACATGGCTGTAGCACAAGCTGTTGAGAAAAAAAAGAGTGATACAAAGACTCAAAAGAAAAAGAAACAAGAAAGCAGCTCCTCTGATGATAGTTCTGAGTCAGAAGACGAGAAGGTAATACACACACACACACGGATTGATTTTTTACCTGTATTTGTAAAGTCTGTCCAAATGGCAAGTGGATTTTATGTAGTGGTAGTTCATGAGTTGGGTGTTTTGTTAGCTTGCAGTGTCTAGCGAAATTTTGATTTGCATAATATATCTGTTGATGTCATCTACATATGCAATAATGACTGATTCCATTTTCTTATTTTGTTATGCAGCCAACTAAAGCAGTGGCACCTCCTAAGAAAGTGGCTCCTGCCAAATATGGAAAATTAGCCAGCAGTTCAGATGATTCAGATTCTTCAGATGAGGATGACGTAAATTACCCTCTTAGCAGTAATTTTCAATAATGTTTTGGCTAATGTTTTAACTCGTCTTCTGTTGGTGTTGTTGTGTATAGGCTCCTCCTCCTAAGAAGGTTGTTGCAGCTTCAGCTAAGAATGGTGTAGCTGCTATGAAGAAAGATGAGTCAAGTGATGATTCTAGTTCAGAGGATGATAGCAGCTCTGAGGAAGATGTACCTGCAGCCAAGAAACCTGCTGCTAATGGCTCTGCTGCAGTTTCTAAGAAAGATGAGTCAAGTGATCAGTCTAGTTCTGAGGATGATAGCAGCTCTGAGGATGATGCTGTTGCTAAGAAAACTGCACCTAAAAAGGGTCTTGCTGCTGCTGCCTCCAAGAAGGAAGAATCCAGCGAGGATTCCAGTGATGACTCAAGTTCAGATGATGATGTAAAGGGCATTTTTAAGTGGTTTATGCAAATATTGTTTTAATGTTTTAATAGTGTTACTCCTTGTTGATATAATTGATTTTCTTTTTGACAGGAACCTGCCTCTAAGGTAGCTGCTGCTCAACCAGCAAAAGCTGCGAAGAAGACTGGTGACGGCTCCGAAGAAACCGACTCTGATGAAGATGATTCTGATTCTGATGTAGACAAGGTTTGACCACTTGATATTTGTTTTTTTGTTAATTTTGTCCTCTAGCCATTTCATTGAATCCATCATTACATAAGTGAGTATCTTGCTTGCTTATTGAGTATGTTATCTGTTTTAGCTTGCTTTTGCATGGTTATCTGATATTATTTTCTTTCTTTAGGGAAAGGCTGCTGTTGTATCTAAAAAGAAGGTTGAGTCTAGCAGCGACAGCTCTGATGAAGAATCTGAAGAAAGTGATGAAGAAGGGTCTCAAAAGAAAAAGATCAAGGTTATTTCATTTGTAATATTCTAACTTATTTTATCTTAGTTCATCGTCTAACAATTGTGTTTCACAGCCCTCTAGCACTCCAGCTACTGTCTCCAAGAAGGAGAGTAGTTCTGAGGAATCTTCTGAGGAAGATGAGTCTGAAGAAGAAGAGGATCAGAAGCCATCCAAAACTCCCAAGAAGGTAATATGTTCTTATCTTTAGTTGATCGACATATTTCTTTTGGCATAAGTATCTAGTTGCATCTTTTCCTGCAGCTTTCAAATTAGTCACAACATGGTTCTTCCAGTTGGATAAGCTGTATTATTTTCCCCCTTTGTTGTATTGCTGTTTACCCTAATTTTCTTGCTAAAGCAGGATGCTGATGTAGAAATGGTTGATGCTGATTCCTCTAAAGCTGTAAGTGAAGCTTTAGAAAATTATATTTCTTGATCATTATCTTTAGAAAATTATATTTGCGTTTTGTGTACAATATTTGAACTGCTGCTCTGTTCAAAATGCAGCAAAAGACCCCTATTACCCCTAAAGCTCAGACTCCAGGGTCAAAAACATTGTTTGTTGGAAATTTATCCTATTCAGTCGAACAGGCGGATGTGTAAGTTACTATTGAACTTTTTCCGGTGCTTTGTTTGTGTGATAATATCTTGACTTATAAGAAGGCACCTGCAGTGAGAATTTCTTCAAAGATGCTGGGGAAGTTCAGGAAGTACGCTTTTCTACACATGAAGATGGTTCTTTCAAGGGCTATGGTCATGTTGAATTTGTCACTGCTGAAGCTGCACACAAGGTAACATTTTTTTTAAATTTTTAGCTTGTCAAAAAGAAAGAGAAATTTAAAGGTTTCTTCTTTTCAATCCTTAAACGGAATCTTTTCTACAGTTGCAATAGATGCAAGCAATATATATATGTGTGTGTGTTTGAGATGACATGATAATGCATTCTCTATGGGTAATTTCTCTTATATGTTATGCTCCATAATTCAAGGTCATCTCTTTTTTAAAGTAGTCAATTAAGGTAGTCATGCAGCCAGAGGCATTAATTATGGCAATTTCCTAGTTTCTTCTGAGCTCTGTCTATTATTGACCTGGTTAGTTTTCTTTAGTCCCCTGGATGGAATGCTAAAATCTGTTGTATCCATTTTAGGCACTTGAACTAAATGGCCAAGACCTCTTGGGCCGTGCTGTGAGATTAGACCTGGCTCGAGAGAGGGGAGAATATACACCACGAACTGGGTATGCAATCTCTCTCACCTTATTGTTTCCATTGATGTTGAAAGTAGAGACAACATTTCAAGTATGTGTTATCTTATGGTTTGTAGGAGAGAAGAAAATTCATTCCAGAGGCAAGGTAGAAGTGAAGGAACAACAATTTTTGTTAGGGGTTTTGACAAAAATGAGGCTGAAGACCAGGTCTTTGTCATATGTATTTTTGTTTCTCTCCTTTATTTGTGACACTTCACTTTGATGTCTTAAGATGTGGTCTAAATATTTCAAATACGATTTCAGATTAGGAGTTCACTTGAGGAGCATTTTGCATCTTGTGGTAAGATCTTTAAAACAAGAATTCCTACAGACCCAGAAGGCTATATTAAAGGGTAAATATTTCTCATTATCATTTTCTTGTTTTCTCAAATTTGCGTTGTCTGAAATAATTTGTAGGTCGGCATTTGTTTTGTTTTGTACTGACTACTTTGGTAAATTTGCCCTTCTTGCAGGATGGCTTATATTGAGTTTGCAAATGGTGATAGTGATGCTTTGAACAAAGCTCTGGAACTAGATGGATCAGAAGTCGGAGGTTATAACTTGACAGTGCAAGAGGCAAAACCAAGGGGTGACAGTTCTGGTGGAGGCAGAGGTTTTGGTGGTAGAAGTGGTGGTAGGGGAGGTGGTAGAGATGGTGGTGGCCGCTTTGGTGGCCGTGGTGGTGGTGGCCGCTTTGGTGGTGGAGGCCGTGGTGGTGGTGGCCGTTTTGGTGGTGGTGGCCGTAGTGGTGGTGGTGGAGGCAGAGGACGAGGAACTCCCAACAGGCCAAGCTTCACTCCATCTGGTAATGTCATAATATAAATTTTACTGTCTCAATTAAGTGTTAATAATTCATTATTATTATTAATTCTTTTTTACATTCTGGTAATTGCAGGTAAGAAGACAACCTTTAATGATGAGTAACTTAAAGTTCTGACTCTGGCCGACTTATCAACTTCTCTCTCCTTAATCTTGTGACTTAGTTTTGGTTTTGAATTTTATAAATTTGTGAGTTAAGCAATACTTCGGAATGTAGTAGTTAGTATAAGAGTCCGGATAATTTTGTTTCCTTCAGTTATTGTGTCATTTAAACCATTCTTTTTGGGTGGAAAGTGAGTTCTTCATTGTTCATATTCAGTGGTTGGTACCAGACATAAGACCAACCTCTTATATTCTGCTGATACTCTACCTATATTTGCTGTGTGAAGTTACTTTTATTCAGTTGACCTTTTTAATACCTTACCCCTTGTCGACGAGAATTGAAAACAAGAATTCTGGAAGCTCCCTAATTGCCTCAAGTATTAAACAAAAAACCACATCAGCCTCCTCTGAAGTTTTCCCATAACTGCTCTTAATAGAAAAACTATCAAGAACAACTGCTTTATGTTTCTTGTGGTTCATTCTCAATTCATAAAATATTTCAAAGTATTGTTTATTAGCAATAACTATAACTATTCCTGAGTTAATATGATAAAACTCATAGCAGCCACTTCAATAACCACCTTCTGCATAGCTATTTCACAAGCTTTCTCCACAGTGCACTTGCCTATTAGTAATCTTGACAAGAGATACTCCAGATGGTTTTCAACTTCATCTTTAATAGAAGAAATTGGAATCTTGAGCTCATGAGAATACTGTTCAACCTTAGTGGCCTTCTCTAAGCTGGTTTCTGTAAATGCAACATCCAAATTCTGTCTAACATGTTCATATGACAAAGAAAAAACAGTTAGCTAGATACCATAACTCCATTAATTCATCTTAGTGTCCAAAGCAGTTCCCATGCTTTGTGGAATAACTCCATTATTCCACAAAAAACTTATTGCTAGAGAATCTCTTCCCGAAATATAACCCTCAGCTTCAGCTTTCCCTAGTGAAGATTCAACAAAATCTCCACTGTCAGAAAGTTCTAAAATATCCATGACTTTCGGCCTACCATCACAATAATTTGCAATCCAGTTGCAACATCCAATTCAGTTATTCAACTGACATTGGAAGAATAACAGAAACCAGTGGAACTATTTCCCCCTCTACATTCATCATATTCTCTCCATGGTTCGTCAATCTTTTCTGCATTTTTCTGAAGGCTAGTAGTAAACTGGTCACTTGGCTTCAACATGGAAGGTGTATTTTTACCAAAACCAAACAGCTCTAGCATAGTACCATCTGAATAGGCTAAAAATCTGCCTTCGGAATATTTAGCATAAAATGGCTTTGAAGAACGTCATCGGCCGAGCTCACCCAAGATATCGAGATTAATGGCCGAGGTGTCGATATGAGCCGTGGTCGCAGCATTGATAGATATCGCGGTCAAGATGTCAACAAGGGTCGAGGTCGAGATCGACTGTCAGTGATAAGACTTGTAAAGGGGAATATTTTAGTGAATATTCCTAATGTTTGTACTATTAGGGTTTTCTAAGAAAAAATATCCCATATATATAGAAAGAAAAAACAATGATAGGGGCATGTAATATTGATTCTGATAAGAACACTTTAGAAACGAAGACTTTCTCTCTTGCAAAAATATAAAGACTACCTTTTGATAAAGATTCTGGGCCATATCATTCTCACTTTTCCACCAGATCCGAAGATTGTTCATACGAATCTCGGACTTATCTGTCATTCATATGGTGAAGAAAAATATTCGTTCAACCCATTCATTATTGAGTCAATCTTTCTCCTTATTTAATTAACTGTCATTTATTGCCATTTATTGTTAGTGACACCTCCATTAATATTCAGGCTTGAGGATATTTTGCATTCATTGTCATCAATCATTTATGGGAGATCCCATCTACTATACATTTTCAAAATTAGTATCTAGAGTTATTATTCTTAACTAGATTTAACCCCCTTGTTATATAAATTTAATAGTTTAATCGGAAGTTATATTTTTCGGTCAAACAATTTGGCGCCCGTCTGTGGGGATTTTCTAGCTATGTCATTTATTTAGTTTATTTACAACTGACACTGGTTACTTAAAAAAAACAGCAAAAAGAACTTCCTTCCCTTTGTATGCATAGATCTAACATGGCAGGTAACAGAGAAAAAAGAACGAGAATAATGATCAACCTCCCAACCAACCTCATGGGCATCATCCACGAGAGCTCTGAAGCAGTAGATGAGGACACAACACCCAATGCCTCACCTAGGCGAGGTGGATTACCCCCTCCCCACTGCAGCATCACAAAATCCCATGGTAAGACCGCCTCCACATCCGTGGAAGAGGAGACACCGCCAGCGATAAAGAAGCTCCTTGAGGCTTGGCTGACTGATACATTGACCAGCGTCCTCCATAAGCCCGTTCAGGACGCGGCTGCAGTAAAGGCGAGATCATGCGCCACACCATCAGTGGGCGAGCAACGTGATCAACCTCCACCCACAAAGACAAGTATTGCTCACAATGTTGTTAACAATGCAAGCGATGACGCTCTCGCTACCATTCTGAAAAGGATGAAGGAAATGGAAAACGAGAACAAGACACTTCGAGATCAAATGAGAGAGCACCAAGAAAGGGTCGATAAAATACCGGGCGCTCCTAAGTTATTGCCGAAGAGAGATGCCAGTCGGTTCGTCGAGCAGCAGTACAATGACGCCGCCGCACCACATGCCATACCAAAGACCTTTAAAATGCCGCCTTACTTAAAAATATATGATGGCACAACCGATCCCGAAGATCATGTGACCCATTACGTCACCGCCGTGAAAGGCAATGATCTTGCCAAAGGACAAGTATCCTCCATTCTGCTAAAGAAATTCGGTGAAACCCTCACGGAAGCTATTAACCTGGTACTCGCAGCTGCCAGCACGTTCCATCGAAACCTTTAAGAAAATGGCCGACAAGTTCGTGACGGCCCATGCCGGGGCTTAGAAGGCCGGGGCAAGAGTGAATGACATCTTTGCTATCAAACAGTTCCCGGGAGAAGGACTAAGGGACTTACTCGCCCGTTTCAACCGAGTGAGAATGACTCTACCCAATGAATCAGAAGGAATGGCGGTAGCCGCTTTTCAAAACGGGTTGAATAGAAATGGTTCGAGAGCGACAAGAAAATAATTAAGTCGGCTCATGAAATACGGCGACAACTTGGGACGAAATACATAATGCATACTGCGCCGAAGTACGAGCAGACGAAGACGACCTTAATGGGCCGACTCATCGACTGACCTCAGTACAAGCAGAATCCAGAAAAGATATCAGAGAAATGATATCAGGAGAGATCCGGCGACCTCACGGCCGAACTGGGAACGACATCTCCCATATGTCAGGACTACCGTTGTATCCTCACCTCGCCATGAAGAAGGCCCACCCCGATCAAAAACAGGGACTCGCCAGAATGAAAGAGTCCCCTTTATTATCCGCTCACAATTTTTGTGTGTCACCTATAGAGATCGTCTACGCCTTGGAGAAGTTCCGACCAAAGGTAAAGTGGCCGCAGAAAATGAGATCAGACGCCCTCTGCGAGTTCCATCAAGAGCGAGGACACAAAACTGAAGATTGTATCGCCCTAAGACAGGAGGTCGTAAACATGCTGCGACAGGGACACCTCAAAGAATTGTTGAGCGATCGGGGAAGAACCAACTTTGCCAGGGGACGCGAACATCATCAAGGGCCACCGAAGCCGCCCTCGCCAGGCCGTACCACCATATGATTATCGGTGGAGGAGACAAAGCTTCCATCAATAGCGTAAAGTTCACCATGACTCACAAGCTCAAACGGTCGATCACCCTTGTATGATAAACTCGAAGAAAGTACCATCTTCGATAAGTCAGATACCAACGATTTGGCATTCCTTCACTATGTCGCTCTTGTTATTTATTACTTTACGAATTTTAGATACCGACGTAAGACGGATTATGGTAGACGACGGGAGCGGCGCGTGTATTATCCATCCCCAAGTACTCACACAAATGAAACTCGAGGACAAGATAGTACCACGCTGCATCACACTAACAGGATATAACAATGCAGTTGAACAAACATCTGGCGAGATCACACTCCCCGTCCTGGCAGGTGGCGTCACTCTGGAGACCACATTCCACATCATGGACCAGGATACGACATACAACGCCATAATATGGCGACCGTAGATACATTCCATGAGGGACATACCCTCCAGCTTGTACCAAGTCATCAAATTCCCAACTCCATGGGGCATATTCAGCATAAGTGGGGAACAACGCACATCATAAGAGTGCTACCACATCTCCCTACACTGCACGGCCGCTCAACAAAGGAGAGACAAAGAGAAAGAAGCATATCAACCAACATGGTCGAGGTTAGTAGGCGACGACATCAAGGATGTCATTAGAGATCCCGATGTGGACGGAGCCGCAGGACCGACCATAGAGGACCTCGATCTCGTTCAGCTAGACGTCAACGACTACAACAAGAAAGCTTACATCGGCTGCAAACTAACCAGGTAAGTTCCGCAAATTTCTAATTGCTAACCCAACTTGTTTGCTTTTAGCCATGCAGCTATGCCAGGTATCCCAAAGGATATCGCCACACATACATTGAGCGTCGACCCACTCTACCCCCCGGTAAGGCAGGTTCGGCGCAAGTTCAACCCTGCAATCAATAACGCGGTGCGCGAAAAAGTGGAAAAACTGCTAGAAAATGGTTCTATCAGAGAGTCAAAGTACCCCCAATGGGTAGCCAACATTGTCATGGTGAAAAAGAAGAACGATAAGTGGCAGATGTGTGTAGACTTCACTGACCTAAAAAAAGCCTGCCCCAGGGACTCGTTCCCTATCCCACATCGACCAGCTCATCGACGCGACAACCGGGCACGAGTTATTAAGTTTCTTGGATGCCAACTCGGGCTACAACCAGATCCTTATGGCGGAAGAGGATTAGGAAAAAGACCACCTTCATCACCCACCAGGGGACGTACTGCTACAGGGTCATGCTTTTCAGATTGAAAAATGCGGGGGCAACTTACCAAAGGTTGGTGATGAGGATGTTCAAAGAACAACTCGAAAATACGATGGAGGTATACATCGACGACATGCTGGTCAAGTCCAAAAGAAGGGAATATCACATCGACCACTTAAGAGAAGCATTCCGCATACTCAGGCTACGACATGAAACTGAACCCCGAGAAATGTGCATTCGACGTGACTTCAGGGAAATTCTTGTCGCAGCGGGGTATCGAGGTCAATCCAGACCAAATCAAGGCTATCGAGGGTATACCAGAGCACTTGACTACCAAAAAGCAAGTCTAAAAGCTAACCGGCCGAATAGCCGCTCTGTCAAGGTTCATCTCGCGGTCCTCCGATAAGTGCCACAAGTTCTTTGGCGTACTCAAAAAAGAGAACGGCCTCTAATGGACCCCTGAGTACGTCCAAGCGCTGAAGGAGTCAAAGGTGTACCTATCCTCACCGCCGTTTGTCACGACCCAAAATCCCAACTTGTCGTGATGGCGCCTATCTCGATACTAGGCAAGCCGAAAATCTCAATAAACCAAAACCCCTCTTTAAGGTTGAAAATATAATATTTAAATACAATACAAACACTCCCCAAAACCTGGTGTCACTGAGTACATGAGCATCTAATATGAATACAAGTCTGGAAAATATAATCTATAATAGTCTGAGACCAAATACAGTAAACAAAGAGATAGAGAAGGAGAGACAAGGTCTGCGGAACATGGCAGCTACCTCAAAATCTCCTGAAAATCAACCGCACGAAAGGATCAACACCCGCTATGTCCGGGAACACCTAGATCTGCACACAAAGTATAGGGTGTAGTATGAGTACAACCAACTCAGCAAGTAACAATAATAAATAAGGAACTGAAGATAGTAACGAGCTACACAGTTATGGTTCATTTCCAGTAATTCCAGCAAAGAATAGACATGCTATCAAATCTGGCAGTTTAATGTCAAATCATTTTTTATACAGTTCCTGTTCATGTAATCCGTATATCAACAATCTTTCAAAGATTTCACAACAATGACAGAAAGCAACTAAGTGCAACAACAAATGGAAATCAAGTACAATCAAGTACAACCTCTTAGGACAACAATCACTCACTGGGCTCCCAACCCTCATCACTCCCTGGGATCCCAGCTCTCATCACTCACTCTCAATGGGTACCCGCGCTCACTGGGGGTGTACAGACTCCGGAGGGGCTCCTACAACCCAAGCGCTATAAACTGCACGGACAACTGCTGCACGGACAACTCACGTGCCATAATATAAATATCTGGATCCGCACGGCCAACTCACGTGCTGCACGGCCAACTCACGTGCTATAGTATAATATAAGGATCCGCACGGCCAACTCATTTGCTGCACGGCCAACTCACGTGCTATAGTATAATATATATAAAGCCAACATGGCCTGCTGCGGCGTGCAACCCGATCCCAAAAAAATATCCTCACAATCAGGCCCTCGGCCTCACTCACTAATAAACCTCTCCAGTCTCTCACGCTCTTAATAATCATGAAATCATCCCAAACAACAATGATATGATGTATCAATAATAATAACAGAGACTGAGATAAAATGTGCAAGTAAAAGCTGAGACTGAGTACATATAGCACTTAGCAGGCAATTCAACAAGTACGCGACCTCTGTGGGTCCCAACAGTACTATCACATAGCCTAAGCATGATTTCTAACATGATTTACAGTCAACTTTTATCAACACATAGAGAGCATAACAACAAATTATTCAACTTTACAGTTTTTCGGGACGGACCAAGTTACAATCCCTTCGGTGCACGCCCACACGCCCGTCACCTAGCATGTGCATCACCTCCAAAATAATCACATGATACCAAAATACGGGGTTTCATACCCTCAGGACCAGATTTAAAACTGTTACTTACTTCAAGCCGTGAAATTCTTATTCTGCAATGTCCTTTCCTCGTGAATTGGTCTCCAAACGCCTCGAATCTGGCCATAAATAATTCGTTTCAGTCAATAAAATTTATTGAAATTAATTCCATAAGAAAATAATAATTTTTCATAAAAATCCGAAAATTAGCTCAAAAATCGCCCGTGGGGCCCACGTCTCGGAACTCGACAAAAGTTACAAAATCCGAAATCCATTCAACCACGAGTCTAACCATACTAATTTTATCAAAATCCGACCCCAACTCGACCCTCAAATCTTCAATTTAAACTAAGAGGGTTTTCAAACTTTTCCAACTTAATTCGCCAATTAAATGATAAAAACAACCATGGATTCGGGTAATTTAAATATTGAGTTAAGAACACTTACCCCGTTGTTTTCCTTGAAAAACACCTGAAAATCGCTTCTTCCCGAGTTCAAATCTGTCAAAAACTTAAACTCTTTGTCCAGACCTCTCTTCTTCACGAACGCGACAGGTCCCTCGCGTTCGTGAAGCACCACTCGACTGCCCACAATTTTAACCCTTTGCGAACGCGACCGTGGCTTTGCGAACGCGAAGCTTTGTAAATCTTACCCTTCACGAACGCGACCACGGCTTCGCAAATGCGAAGCTTTACCAGCTCAGACCTTCACGAACGCGTAGAATAAGGACCCGGGGGTCCCCAATAGCCTCACTCCTCTTCGCGAACGCGACACCTACCACGGGTTCGCGATGCACACACAGACCATACCTTCGCGTTTGCGTCCTCCCCTTTGCGGACGCGAAGAACAAAACCTCACACTCAGAAAACACTCTTCGCGAACGCGAAGGAGAAAATCAGAAAAATGCAGCAACAGATATCAACAATCTCACAAAGGCCAAAAATGATCCGTTAACCATCCAAAACTTACCCGAACCCCTCGGGACCTCAACCAAATATACCAACAAGTCCTGAAACATCATACGGACTTAGTCGGACCCTCAAATCACCTCAAACAACGCTAAAGCCATAAATTACACCCCAATTCAAGCTTAATGAACTTTGAAATTTCTAATTTTTACAAACGACTCCGGAACCTACCAAATCACGTCCGATTTACCTCAAATTTTGTGCACAAGTCATAAATGACATAACGAAGGTACTCAAATTTTCAGAATCGGATTTCGACCCCGTTATCAAAAAGTCAACCCCCCGGTCAAACTTCCCAAAGATTCAACTTTCGACATTTCAAGCTTAATTCCCCTACGGACCTCCAAATAATATTTTGGACACGCTCCTAAGCCCAAAATCACCCTACGGAGCTATTGGGATCATCAAAATTCAAATCCGAGGTCATTTACACATAGGTCCATATTCATTTCACTTTTCTAACTTAAATTTTCAATTATAAGACTAAGTGTCTCATTTCACTTCGAATTCCTTCCGGACCCGAATCCACTAACCCGGTAAGTCATAAAACAATTATAAAGCATAAATTGAGCAGTAAATGGGAGAACGGGGTTATAATAATCAAAACAACCGGCCGGGTCGTTACATTCTCCCCCTCTTAAACAAACGTTCGTCCTCGAACGGGTTTAGAACAATACCCTGGGTCTCAAATAAATGTGGATATTTGCTCCGCATCTCCTGCTCAATCTCCCAAGTAGCTTCTCCGACTGGATGGCCTCTCCACTGCACCTTCACTGATGCTATGTTCTTTGACCTCAGCTTTCGAACCTGCTGGTCTAAAATAGCCACCGGCTCCACATCATAAGTCAAATTACCGTAACTGTACTGTACTGAAATTTAGAATGTGAGACGGATCCCCGACATACTTTCGGAGCATGGATACATGGAACACTGGATGAACACCTGATAGACTAGGTGGCAAAGCAAGTTCATAAGCCACCTCCCCAATTTCCTTAAGTATCTCAAAAGGCCCAATATACCGAGGGCTCAACTTGCCCTTTTTCCCGAACCTCAACACACCCTTCATGGGTGAAATCTTGAGCAGAACCTTCTCCCCAACCATGTGAACAACAACACGAACCTTCCTGTCGGTATAACTCTTCTGTCTAGACTGTGCCGTGCGAAGCCGTTCCTGAATTACTTTGACCTTCTCTAAATCATCCTGAACCAAGTCAGTACCCAATAGTCTAACCTCACTAGGCTCAAACCAACCCACCGGAGACCGACACCGTCTCCCATATAAAGCTTCATACGGAGCCATCTGAATGCTTGACTGGTAGCTATTATTGTAAGCAAACTCTGTGAGTGATAGAAATTGATCCCAAGAACCCCCAAAATCAATGACACAAGCGCATAACATATCCTCCAATATCTGAATAGTGCACTCGGACTGTCCGTCCGTCTAAGGGTGAAATGATGTACTCAACTGAACCTGTGTGCCTAATTCTCGCTGCACTGCCCTCCAAAACTGTGAGGTAAACTGCGTACCCCGATCTCAAATAATAGACACTGGCATACCGTGTAGGCGAACAATCTCGCGAATATAAATTCTAGCCAACCGCTCCGAAGAATAATTAGTACCGACTGAAATAAAATGTGCGGACTTGGTCAGCCGATCTATTATCACCCAAACAACATCAAACTTTCTCAAGGTCCGTGGGAGCCCAACTACGAAATCCATGGTAATACGCTCCCATTTCCACTCCAGAATTTCAAGTCTCTGAAGCAATCCTCCCGGCCTATGATGTTCATACTTCACCTGTTGACAATTTAGACACCGAGCTACAAACCCAACTATATCCTTCTTCATCAGCCTCCACCAATAGTGCTGCCTCAAATCCTGATACATCTTCGCGGCACCTGGATGAATAGAGTACCGCAAACTGTGAGCTTCCTGGAGAATCAGCTCACGCAAACCATCTACATTAGGCACACATAGCCTTCCCTGCACCCGTAATACACCGTCATCTCCAATAGTGACTTCTTTGGCATCACCGTGCTGAACCTTATCCTTAAGGACAAGCAAATGTGGATCATCATACTGGCGTTCTCTGATGCGATCATATAAAGAAGACCGAGAAACCACACAGGCCAAAACTCGATTCGGCTCGGAAACATCCAATCTAACAAACTGATTAGCCAAGGTCTGAACCTCCAAGGCTAAAGGCCTCTCTTCTACCGGTAAGTATGCTAAGCTACCCAAACTCTCTGCCTTACGACTCAAGGCATCGACCACCACATTGGCCTTTCCGGGATGATAGAGAATGGTGATATCATAATCCTTAAGCAACTCCAACCACCTTCACTGCCGCAAGCTAAGATCCTTCTGTTTAAACAAATATTGTAGACTCCGATGATCGGTATACACCTCACACTGGACACCGTACAAGTAATGCCGCCAAATTTCAAGGCATGAACAATAGCTGCTAACTCAAGATCTTGGATTGGATAATTCTTCTCATGTACCTTTAACTGTCTGGACGCATAGGCAATCAACCTACCGTCTTGGATCAGCACTGTGCCGAGACCAATACGTGACGCATCACAATACACAGTATAAGGCTGTGAACTTGTAGGCAACACCAATACTGGAGCTGTAGTCAAAGTTGTCTTGAGCTTCTGAAAGCTTTCTTCACATTTATCCGACCACCTGAACAGAGCACCTTTCTGGGTCAATTTAGTCATAGGCGATGCAATAGACAAGAAACCCTCCACGAAATGACGATAATAACCGGCCAAGCCGAGAAAACTCTGAATCTCAGTAACTGAGGATGGTCTAGGCCAGTTCTGAACTGCCTCAATTTTCTTCGGATCCACCTTAATAACTTCACTGGACACTATATGCCCCAAGAATACCACCGAACTAAGCCAGAACTCATACTTAGAGAATTTAGCATAAAGTCTCTCCTCTCTTAGCCTCTGTAATACAATACCCAAGTATTGTGCATGCTCCTCCTGGCTACGTGAGTACACCAGAATATCATCAACAAATACCACGACAAATAAATCAAGATATCTAAAATATACTATTCATCAAATGCATAAATGCTGCTAGGGCATTGGTTAGCCCAAAAGACATCACAAGAAATTCATAGTGGCCATAACGAGTCCTGAATACCGTCTTTAGAATATCCGAATCCCGAATTTTCAACTGGTGATACCCAGACCTCAAATCAATTTTGGAGAACACCCTCGCTCCTTGAAGCTGGTCAAATAAATCATCAATACGAGGCAATGGATATTTATTCTTGATTGTAACTTTGTTTAACTGCCTATAATCAATGCACATCCGCAGAAGTACCATCTTTCTTTTTCACAAACAGAATCGGTGCAACCTAAGGTGACACACTAGGCTTAATAAACCCCTTTTCAAGGAGTTCTTGAAGTTGCCTTTTCAATTCTTTTAACTCAGCTGGTGCCATACGATACGGAGGAATAAAAATGGGCTGAGTGCCCTGCACCAAGTCAATACCGAAATCAATATCCCTGTCGGGTGGCATACCCGGCAGGTCTGCAGGAAATACATCCGGAAAGTCTCGCACGACCGGTACTGAATCAATAATAGGAGAATCTGCATCAACATCTCTCACAAAGGCCAAATATGACAAGCATCCCTTTCCAACCATACGTTGGGCCTTCAAATAAGAAATTACCCTGCTAGGAACAAGATCTAGAGAACCCCTCCATTCAACCTTTGGCAACTCCAGCATCGTCAACGTCACAATTTTTGCGTGATAGTCCAGAATAGCATGATATGGAGACAATCAATCCATACCCAGGATTACATCGAAATCAACCATACCAAGTAATAAGAGATCAACTCTAGTCTCTAGTTCCCCAATAGTTACCACACACGACCGATACACACGATCCACAGTAATAATATCGCCCACCGGTGTAGATACACAAACAAGTGAAACTAAGGACTCACAAGGCATATCCAGATAATGAGCAAAATATGATGATACATATGAATAAGTGGAACCAGTGTCAAATAATATAGAAGCCTCCCTGTGGCACACTGAAACAATACCTGTGATCACTGCATTTGAGGAAACAACATCTGGCCTGGCAGGAAAAGTATAGAATTGAGCCTACCCGCCTCCTGATCGGGTACCCCTAGCTGCCTAACCCCCACCCCGAGATGGCAGGGCGGGTGGTGTAACTGCTAGTGCTGGTGCCGTCGGTCGAGAAACCTGCTGTGGAGCCCCGCTCAACAGCCTAGGACACTCTCTCTTGAAGTGACCAAATTCTCCGCACTCGAAACAACCCTTCCTCTGACGGAACTACCGCTCCTGATAACCTGAGGAATGACCTGCAGAAGCCTGCGCGGACGAGGTATGATGAGAACTCTGCACTGGTAGTGCACTGAATGAAGACTAGCCTGAGTGAGCACTGTAAGAACCATGGCTAGCTGATGCACCACGATGAGCTGGACGACCCGTCTGAGTGTGTCTATAAGAACGACCCCTACCACGGTAAAATTGACCCCCCTGAAGGAACACCACTGTAATCACTCGGACCACGAGGCCTCTTAGCTTCTCTCTCTCCATGTTCCTGGTTACGAACCATCTCTATCTGCCGACCAATGTCCACTACCTCATCAAAAGTAGCACTAGATATTCTCTGCCTAGTCATAAGTAACCGCAACTGATATGTGAGGCCATCAATACCTCCTAATCCTCTCCCTATCAGTGGGAACCAACCAGACTGCGTGACGAGCCAGCTCAGAAAATCTCATCTCGTACCGCGTCACTGACATATCATCCTGGCGAAGCTGTTCAAACTGTCTGCGCAGCTCTTCTCTGTGGGACTGAGGTACGAACTTCTCCAAAAAGACCACGGAGAACTGATGCCAAGTAAGGGGTGCTACGCCAATAGGCCTATGCCTCTCGTAGGTCTCCCACCATCTGAATGCAACCCGAGAAAACTGAAAAGTTGTGTATGAGACCCTACTGGTCTCCAGAATACCCGCTGTCCCAAGCATCCGTTGACACCTATCCAGAAAATCCTGAGCATCCTCTGACTCAGTACCGCTAAATGGTGGAGGTCGGAGCCTCTCAAATCTCTCAAGTCTCCTCTGCTCATCATCTGCCATAATAGGAACTACCGGGACCTGAGCAGCTGCAACCGGCTGGACTGGTAGTGCCCCCGGTATCTGAAGTCCCTGTACTACCTGGTCTGGAGTACGGGCAACAGGGGTATGAGTACCTCCCCCGGCCTGAGAAGTGGCAGGTGCGGCCTGAGCCGAAACCACCTGAGCAAGACCAGTCAGTGCAGGCTGCCAATATCTAGGCCAAAGTCTCCTGAATGCCTGCAATCTCAATGGGCACAGCTGGTGCCTGAGCTGATCCTGTCGGCTCAGCTATATCCGTAATCTGCTCCTGAGCTGGAGCAACTGGTGGTACTACATGTGCTGGACCAATTGTGGTACGAGCTACACCTCGACCTCTACCTCGGCCCCGACCTCTACCACAGCCCCGACCTCTCGCGGCCCTAACTGGTAGCACTGGTGGCTGACCGTCCGATCCGGTAGTACGTGTCCTCACCATCTGTGAGAGAATAAAATAGCAAAAATTTAGTTTCGAGAATCAACAAATTCGCACGACAGAATACAAGAAAGTAAAATTTTCCTAAGGGTTCTGCAGCCTCTCGAAGATAAGTACAGACGTCTCCGTACCGATCCGCAAGACTCTACTAAACGTGCTCATGACTCGTGAGACCTATGTAACCTAGGCTATGATACCAACTTGTCACGACCCAAAATCCTAACTTGTCGTGATGGCGCCTATCTCGATACTAGGCAAGCCGAAAATCTCAATAAACCAAAACTCCTCTTTAAGGTTGAAAATATAATATTTAAATACAATACAAACACTTCCCAAAACCTGGTGTCACTGAGTATATGAGCATCTAATATGAATACAAGTCTGGAAAATATAATCTATATATAATAGTCTGAGACCAAATACAGTAAACAAAGAGATAGAGAAGGAGAGACAAGGTCTGCGGAACACGACAGCTACCTCAAAATCTCCTGAAAATCAATCGCGTGAAAGGATCAACACCCGCTATATCCGGGAACACTTGGATCTGCACACGAAGTGCATGGTGTAGTATGAGTACAACCAACTCAGCAAGTAACAATAATAAATAAGGAACTGAAGATAGTAACGAGCTACACAGTTATGGTTCATTTTCAGTAATTCCAGCAAAGAATATACATGCTATCAAATCTGGTAGTTTAATGTCAAATCAATTTTTATACAGTTCCTATTCATGTAATCCGTATATCAACAATCTTTTAGAGATTTCATAACAATGACAGATAGCAACTAAGTGCAACAACAAATGAAAATCAAGTACAACCTCTTAGGACAACCATCACTCACTGGGCTCCCAGCCCTCATCACTCCCTGGGCTCCCAGCCCTCATCACTCACTCTCAATGGGTACCCGCGCTTACTGGGGGTGTACAGACTCCGGAGGGGCTCCTACAGTCCAAGCGCTATAAACTGCACGGATAACTCACGTGCTGCACGGACAACTCACATGCTACACGGACAACTCACGTGCCATAATATAAATATCTGGATCCGCACGGCCAACTCACATGCTCCACGGCCAACTCACGTGCTATAGTATAATATAAGGATCCGCACGACCAACTCACGTGCTGCACGGCCAACTCACGTGCTATAGTATAATATATATAAAGCCAACATGGCCTGCTGCGGCGTGTAGCCCGATCCCAAAAACATATCCTCACAATCAGGCCCTCAGCCTCACTCAGTCATAAACCTCTCCAGTCTCTCGGGCTCTTAATAATCATAAAATTAGCCCAAACAACAATGATATGATGTATCAATAATAATAACAAAGACTGAGATAAAATGTGCAAGTAAAAGCTGAGACTGAGTACATATAGCATTTAGCAGGCAATTCAACAAGTACGCGACCTCTGTGGGTCCCAACAGTACTATCACATAGCCTAAGCATGATTTCTAACATGATTTACCGTCAAATTTTATCAACACATAGAGAGCATATAGCTAACAACAAATTATTCAACTTTACAGTTTCCTGGGACGGACCAAGTCACAATTCCTTCGGTGCATGCCCACACGCCCATCACCTAGCATGTGCGTCACCTCCAAAATAATCACATGATACCAAAATCCGGGGTTTCATACCCTCAGGACCAGATTTAAAACTGTTACTTACTTCAAGCCGTAAAATTCTTATTCTGAAATGTCCTTTCCTCGTGAATTGGTCTCAAAACGCCTCGAATCTGGCCATAAATAATTTGTTTCAGTCAATAAAATTTATTAGAATTAATTCCATAAGAAAATAATAATTTTCCATAAAAATCCAAAAATAAGCTCAAAAATTGCCCGTGGGGCCCACGTCTCGGAACTCGACAAAAGTTACAAAATCCGAAAGCCCATTCAACCACGAGTCTAACGTTACCAATCTTATCAAAATCCGACCCCAACTCGACCCTCAAATCTTCAATTTAAACTAAGAGGGTTTTCAAACTTTTCCAACTTAATTCGCCAATTAAATGTTAAAAACAACCATGGTTTCGGGTAATTTAACCAATATTGAGTTAAGAACACTTACCCTGTTGTTTTCCTTGAAAAACTCCCAAAAATCGCCTCTTCCCGAGCTTAAATCCGTCAAAAATTAAAAATGGGATGAAGTCCCATTTTCAGAACTTAAACTCTCTGTCCAGGCCTCTTTTCTTCGCAAACGCGACAGGTCCCTCGCGTTCGCAAAACACCATTCGATTGCCCATAATTTTAACACTTTGCGAATGCGACCGTGGCTTCGCGAACGCGAAGCTTTGCAAATCTAACCCTTCGTGAACGCGACCACGACTTTGCGAACGCGAAGCTTTACCAGCTCAGACCTTCGCAAACGCGAACGCCACCTCGCGAACACGTAGAACAAGGACCCGGGGGTCCCCAATAGCCTCACTCCTCTTCGCGAACGCGACACCTACCACGCATTCGCGATGCACACACAGATCATACCTTCGCGGATGCGAAGAACAAAACCTCACACTCAGAAAACACTCTTCGCGAACGCGAGGGCCCACTCGCGAACGCGAAAGAGAAAATCAGAAAAATATAGCAGCAGATATCAGCAATCTCACCAAGGCCAAAAATGATCCGTTAACCATCCAAAACTTACCCGAGCCCCTCGGGACCTCAACCAAATATACCAAAAAGTCCTAAAACATCATACGGACTTAGTCGAACCCTCAAATCACCTCAAACAATGCTAAAACCATGAATTACACCCCAATTCAAGCTTAATGAACTTTGAAATTTTTAATTTCTACAAATGACTCCGGAACCTATCAAATCACGTCCGATTTACCTCAAATTTTGTGCACAAGTCATAAATGACATAATGGAGGTACTCAAATTTTTAGAATCGGATTTCGACCCCGTTATCAAAAAGTCAACCCCTCGGTCAAACTTCCCAAAAATTCAACTTTCGGCATTTCAAGCCTAATTCCTATACGGACCTCCAAATAGTATTTCGGACACGCTCCTAAGCTCAAAATCACCCTATGGGCTAATGGGATCATCAAAATTTAAATTCGAGGTCGTTTACACATAGGTCCATATCCGGTCCACTTTTCTAACTTAAATTTTTAATTATAAGACAAAGTGTCTCATTTCACTTCGAATTCCTTCCGGACCCGAATCCACTAACCCAGTAAGTCATAAAACAATTATAAAGAATAAATTGAGCAGTAAATGGGGGAATGCGGTTATAATAATCAAAACAACCGGCCGGGTCGTTACACCGTTGCTCTCAAAACCGGAACCAGGACAACCTCTTCTTATTTATCTCGCCGTGTCCGAGGTAGCTATGAGCGCTGTCTTAGTCCAAGAAAATAAAGGTACGCAATCTCCCATCTATTACATTAGCAAAACGCTGGTCGACGCCGAGATGAGGTACCCCCACCTTGAAAAACTAGCCCTGGCCTTAGTCGTAGCTTCACGGAAGCTTAGACCCTATTTCAATGCCATCCCATCTCAGTCATCACAACTTTCCCCCTAAAAAGCATTTTGCACAAACCCGAACTTTCGGGCAGATTGGCCAAATGGGCTATTGAACTACAATAAAGTCTCATTTTACATATCGACCGCGAACGACAATAAAGTCTCAGGTCCTCGCCGACTTCAGTGCGCACATATTTCCCGAAGTCGAAAAGGAAGCCGTCCACACTCCTTCCCAAATACACGACCTCTGGATGAATACACTGACGGTGCATCTAACGTATCGGGGTCCGAGCTGGGACTTGTACTCGAAGCCCCAACAGGCAAAGTGATTCGCCAGTCCATAAGATGCCCGGACATGACTAACAACGAGGCCGAGTATGGGGCCGTAATTATAGGATTAAGACTAGCACTCAAATACGGAGCAAAGCGACTAAGGATGCATTGCGACTTTCAGCTCGTGGTCAACCAAGTCACAGGGACTTTCCAAATCAAGGAGCAGAGGTTACAAAAATACCAGACCAAAATATGCAAACTACTACCCGAGTTCGACGAAGCTCAGCTCGACCAGATTCCCCGAGAACAAAATATTGAGGCAGACGACCTCGCCAAATTAGCGGCAGCAACCAAAAACATCACAATCGGAGACCGAAATATGGTCCACCTCCTCAACTCTTCGATATACCAAATCGAGGTAAGAACTATAAACCTTACTTGGGACTGGCGCAACCGTATTATTACATATTTGCAGGACAACACACTCCCCAGTGAAAAAAAGAGGCTAAGAAGCTGCGAATGCAAGTGGCCAGGTACAACCTTGTTCACAACGACTTGTACAAAAGGACATATGGCGCCCCTAGTGAAATGCTTGGGCCCAAATCAGACGCTACGCGTCCTTGAAGAAGTGTACGAAGGTCACTGTGGAGCTCATTCCGGTAATCGAGCTTTGGTTAGGTGCCTCATACAAGCAGGATACTATTGGCCTACCATGAAAAAGAGGCCGCAAATTTCATAAAAAAATGCCAGCAATGCTAGAAGTACGCCCCAATGATCCACCAAGCAGGCGAACACCTACACTCAGAAACTTCCCCTTGGCCATTCATCAAATGGGGAATGGATATCGTAGGCCCCCTCCCGGCCGGATGAGGTAACGTATGATTTCTCTTAGTTTTAACTGACTATTTCTCTAAATGGGTAGAAGCAGGAGCATTCGCCTAAATACGCGAACATGAAGTAATCGCCTTCATATGGAAGAACATCATATGCCGTTTTGGTCTCCCCAAAGAAATCAACTGCGACAACGGACCTCAATTTGCAGGAAAGAAGGTCACCGACTTTTTCGAAAAATGGTACATCAAAAGAATACTGTCAACGTCGTACCACCCCGCGGGTAACGGGCAAGGGGAATCCTCCAACAAGTAAATACTGAACATCATGAAAAATAAGCTCGAAGACGCCAAAGGACTGTGGCTGGAAATATTACCAGAAGTACTTTGGGCCTACCGAACAACGCCAAAAACGAGCACAGGTGAAACGCCATACTCGTTAGTTTATGGGACTGATGCAGTAATACCAGTCGAGGTCGGAGAGCCCAGCCAAAGATACTTCCGTGAAAGCGAACCCCAGAACGATGACAGTAGAAGGCAGGAGCTCGATGAAGTCGAGGAATGAAGAGATATGGCCTACGTGAGAATGGTCGCCCAAAAACAGCAAGCAGAACGCTACTATAACAAAAGAGCAAAAATCAGGCCGCTTAAAGTCGGGGACTACGTGCTGAAAGCTAAAACACAAGTAAGCAAAGACCCACGAGAAGGAAAACTAGGAACAAAATAGGACGGCCCCTACAAAATCACGGCAGCGGTAGGCAAAGGGTCATTCACACTAGAAACAATGGAAGGAAAATGACTACCAACAACTAGAACATTACACACCGCAAGTACTTCAACTTTTAAAGGACGAGGTCCCCAAAGTTGCACTCTTTTTCCCTTACTCGAGTTTTGTCCCAATTAGGTTTTCTCAAGGAGGTTTTTAATGAGGCAAGGACAGGGATACTTCGGGATTGAAGTGTGCCTAGATGAGGGCATTGATCGAATAGTTCATTGCTCTATCTTTCACTATTTTTCCAATTCGACCAAAGAAGGGACTAGATAGACTGGGACTGAACTACCAGCCAACACCCGGAAAATATGTAAATCTCTCCAAGAATATGAATAAAGCACAAGCACATGTTTACCCCCGCTCTCCCCTAGTAAAGGTTACATTCGACCTCGTTCGAACAAACACCTAATCAGCCCACAACCTCAATATAAGGTTACATTCAACCTCGTTCGAATTAACACCTACTCGGCCCACGACCTCATTTAATTAATATAAGGTTACATTCGACTTCGTTCGAATTAACACCTAATCGGCCCACGACTTCAATTAATATAAGGTTATATTCGACCCCGTTCGAATTAACACCTACTCGGTCCACGACCTCATTTAATTAATATAAGGTTATATTCGACCTCGTTCGAATAAACACCTATTCGGCCCACGGCCTCAATTAAGTAAAGGTTATATTCGACCTCGTTCGAACAAATACCTAATCAGCCCACGGCCTCAATATAAGGTTACATTCGACCTCATTCGAATTAACACCTACTCGGCCTACGACCTCAGTTAATTAATATAAGGTTACATTCGACCTCGTTCGAACAAACACCTAATCGGCCCACGACCTCAATATAAGGTTACATCCGACCTTATTCGAATTAACACTCGACCCACGGCCTCATTTAATTAATATAAGGTTACATTCGACCTCGTTCGAATTAACACCTAATTGGCCCACGACTTCAATTAATATAAGGTTACATTCGACCTCGTTCGAATTAACACCTACTCGGCCCACGACCTCATTTAATTAATATAAGGTTACATTCGACCTCATTCGAATAAATACCTATTCAGCCTACGACCTCAATTAATTAAAGGTGACATTCGACCTCGTTCGAATAAACAACTATTCGGTCCACAAACAAATTTGTTACGACAGAGGCAATCAAGCAACAAAATAAGAAAAACGCACAAATCCGAACAAAGAAAAGATGCCAGGTACGAATAACAAAACTAACATTTCATACTATATAGTTTTTTACAAAGGCTGCATGCCTACAAAAGTACACACGTCCGCGACTAAGTCAAAAAAAAGAACTAATCGCCACCCGGCTCAGCAGCGCCACCCGCTTGATCGCCAGACCATCTTCACCCATCTCATCGCCTTCGCCAACAAGATATTCATCCTCATACCATGCACCCTGTTCAATCCGATCCGGGCTCGCACCTTCCTTATCATCGCCAGCTTCCGGTGTAGCGGGATCGTAGCCACAAGCAAATCGAGCGTTACGCCCTTTAACACGTGCATCCTCGAAGACGGCTTCTGAAATCTCCCCCGCCCCCATCAGATCCCTGAATATATCCAGTTGAGCCTTGGCGTGAATCCACTCATCGTATAAATTCTGAGGAATATCAGGAAAAGAAGAAACGCGGGAGGAGAACGGCTGAGCCAATAACTACACCTTCTCGGCCTCAAGAGCGGCAACTCGATCGCTAAGGCCCAAAGCTTCTTTTTCTAACTCCCCTATCCGCTCATCAAGTCTCTCCTCTTTGAGCCTAGCCGTCTCCAAAGTGCAATCCCACTCAAAATGGAGAACATAGATAGCGACCTCTAAAGCCTCCGTTTTCCTCACAGCCGATAACTGAGCCGACTTTGCCTTCTCCAAACCCACTACCTTCTCGGCGACCTCGCCACTCAAAGCGACAAGGGGCGGAGCTACAATAGTGGGTGTGGGTTTGGGCAAACCCAGTGACTTTTTTCGGAACCCTGTATTTGTATTGAAATATTTACTAAATCTATATAAATATATACTGCCGAATCCAGTAACAAAAGGGGTCTTGGTTCAATGGTAAGGGCTGTGGGTTCGCTGGGAAAGATGGGGGTTCGATTCCCGCTGAAAGCAGTGTTTTATTTTAAAATTTAGAACCCACACACTTAAATCCCTAGCTCCGCCTCTGAAAACGACCACTTGGAGCTGACACTCCTCGAGCTCGGTGCGCAATGAGACTACTTGGGCTTGAAGATCGACACATTGGGCCTCGACCCCCTTGCTCACCTCGAGCTCCTCTTTTTTGTCCCTCAACACCCCCTCAAGTTCACTACATTTTCCGATGACCCTCACCAACTCGTCATCATTCTCCTTCAGTTCATCTCGGAGGGCCCGTAAATTGCTGCTCCTACCAAGCTGCCTGCAAAGCTCGCGGTGCTTATCACTATATTCGCAATATTTTTGCTCCATCTTATGGAAAATGGCCTTACGCCTGTCCTCTCAGTGGGCGCTCTCGATCTCCAAGATCACGGTCTGAAAGAAAGCCAGAGCGAGTAAGAACAAAATCGGATCCAACATACAAAACGAAGAAAGCATAAAAAATGAAGAAAGATCAAAGGCTTACCCTAAGAGTGAGGCCAACTGTGCTCCTCAACAAAGTATCGTCCTTCAGTTTCTCGAGGGTCTTACCCTCCACATCGGAACATAGGGGACCAAGTCCTCTGTATTAACTAGAAGATCCCGGTCCAAAGGGATCGCAATAGTCCGCGTGCTCCCCTCCAATCTCACCTCGAGCCTGGTGAGTCCTTCCCCCATCATCCTAAATTCCTCGGCGTACACATCAGAGCCCATCTCATAGCCTTCTTCGGCTACACTTTTCCCCTTTATGTCAACCCGGGAAGAATGGTCCTCTGCTGGTAACGAGGTCGATGGCTCGTCCTCTCGTAGGGCGTCAGGGACTCTCGCCGACGGCCCCTAAAAATCCATTACGGCCTCAGGGAGCAGCGTACATCCCTCAGCCTCCGACGACGGCGAGATCATAGTCGGCAGCTCAGCGCCATCTCCAAGGTCAATGGTCGCCGTTTCTCGTACAACAAAATCCGCCATCACCGAACCCCCGCACGAGCAGCTTTTCCGCCAATATCTACAAATTACCTCTTGCGAAAAAGCGAGTTATCATCATTCGGTGATGATCATTCCTCATCATCCTCATTATTAGATAACTTAAAGGGGAAGTCGAAAGCCCTGCTGCAGTAGTCGACAACCGAGCAGGCCTCGCCACCGTAGAAAGAATAGAAGCAACTTTCTTCTTACGGAATGTCGGAGCGGGAGCCTTCTGCCTTCTCGAAGGTCCTCGGGCTGCAAAAGAAAAATTGAAGAACTGTCACGTCATGCTCAAAATTGTAACGAGTGACTATGAGATCAAAATAGAATGAACAAACTCACCGCTCATTGAAATCTTGGGCACGAATTTCTTGATAAAAGCAGGCCATTCGCGAATCTCCACCGTGTGAGGCAAGACTTGGCTGACACAGTCATGAATATCTACAACCAAAGGAAGGGGCAAAGTCTCGGCTAAGCGAGGAAAAGACGAGATATTAGATTACGATTAAAGCAGGCAAAATAAATGCTTAGCAAGAGACTTACGGGCATAGTTCCAAGCCTCGGGAAACCCACTCGCGTTGGCCACCACGTCCTCGGTCTTAGTGAAGAAGTAGTTGATCCAGAATTGACAATTTACTTTATCGTCAATCTTCACTACCAAACTCTTACTTCCTCGGTGACGAAGATGCAACATCGTCTCCTATAGAAATTAGGTGCGAAGAGGTGCATCAGGTGGCGAAGAGAGATCCCGCGGCCAGCCAATTCCGCGTATTTCGTTAATATGCGGATGAGTTTGTAAATATAAGGTGAAAGTTAGGACGGGCAGAGGCCATAGTAGCGGCAGAATTCCTCCGCCAAGGGGAGAAAAGGAAAGGAGTAGCAAACATAGAATGGATATGCGTAGAACGCGCAGTATCCGAGGCGATGTATCTGCACCACATCACGCCCCGTCGGGACCCGATCGATGTGGGCCGGGATTTTGAACTTCGCTCTAAAGTCATCAAGAACGACCTCGTTCATCACCGATTCAGAGGCCTCAGGGTCGTCTTCGGGTAAATTTGAAAAATCAGATCTAGGCTTTTCACTACGAGGAATTATTTCCTCCACCGTAGGAAATCTATCATCCTCGAGGGCAGCAGAAGCATCATCGCCATGAGGAGGCATGCGTACCACCAAGGGGGTAGGGTTGGATTCCATACCAGAACCGGAGGTTGCGTTAACCATAGTCTCGAAGGAGGATGTCATAAGCACAGAAATTGGAAGCAATGGTCACTAGAATCGGGGGAGGGCACACGCAATGATGAAGCAAAATGAAGACTCGGATTCAATATGGAAAATGGAAGAGAGAAATGCAAGGGATTCAATATGGAAAATGGAAGAGAGAAACGCATAGGATTCGATATTAGATGAAAGAAAAACAAACACAAATGGCCTCAAATCCTTATTTATAAGAGTTCGAGTGCCAAAACCAAGAAATCAGACCATCATTACCCAGCTCAGTTATCGAAACGGCAGAGGCGCAAGAAACGACGCAAAGCATCGAGAAAACGCGTCATAATGACGCATGATGTCATGACGTTATTCTGAAACGCTACATCCCCAAAGTTTGCAACTTACGAAAAGTCATGCTGCCACCTCGCCTAAAGCACCGCTACCCAATTTGTTCTCCCAATTTCTTCAAACAATGATAAACAGAGTCCGCTCATCAAGGCCGTCCGACCTCGGCCTTAATAAGCGGAGGGACTAACTGAATAGGCCAAAAATCTGCCTTTGGAATATTTAGCATAAAATGGCATTGAAGAACGTCATCGGCCGATCTCACCCAAGACAGCGAGATTAATGGCCGAGGCATCGATATGAGCCGTGGTCACGACATCTATAGAGATCGCGGTCAAGATGTCAACAAGGGTCGAGGTCGAGATCGACTGCTAATGATAAGACTTGTAACGGTTAATTTGTCAGAACAGAGTATTAAAAAGGGAATATTCTAGTGAATATTCCTAATATTTGTACTATTAGGGTTTTCTAAGAAAAAAGGTCCCATATATATAGAAAGAAGAGACAATGATAGGGGCATGTAATATTGATTCTGATAAGAACACTTTTGAAACGAAGAGTTTCTCTCTTGCAAAAATACAAAGACTACCTTTTGATAAATATTCTAGGCCATATCATTCTCACATTTCCACCAGATCCGAAGATTATTCATACGAATCTCGGACTTATCTTCATTCATCATTGTCAGGAGAAATATTCGTTCAATCCACTCATTATTAGGTCAATCTTTCTCCTTATTTACTTAACTTCCATTTATTGCCATTTATTGTTAGTTACACCTCCATTAATGTTCACGCTTGAAGGATATTTTGCATTCATTGTCATCAACCATTTATGGGAGTTGTCCCATCTACTATACGTTTTCAAGATTAGTATCTAGAGTTATTATTCTTAACTAGATTTAACCCCTTGTTATATAAATTTAATAGTTTAATCGGAAGTTATATTCTTCGGTCAAACACCATCAAAAGTACATTTGGTTGAACTAGAAACACTATAAGCCTTGCCTATATTTAGCGTTTCTAGTACTGGTCCTAGCTCCCTAGTCGTGCATCCTTTTGCCTCCCCAATAGGCTCATATTTTTCAGTCTCACTTTAGCCGTTACATCGATTCCCATACCTTTAGCTTCAAGAATTGAAAGACCTGCTTCTACCACCATTTCTTCTTGCTTCCCAACATTGTTCAAAATTGAATTCTCAAAATTAGAATCAGTATCAAAAGTCTTCCCCAACAAAATCAATTGCTCCATTTTCTAGTTGATCAATAATTAGCATTTCATCAAACACTTGTTGCACGTGAGTTCTAAAAACCATTTTGCCATACACAGCAAAAGGGTGAAGACTCTGCAGAAAACTCAATCTCACAAGACTCTGTTATCCTCTAGTCCATCCGCATCAAGCACCAATTCCATTTGTGTGGGACTATTATCTTTGTTGCATACAGAAGTGATGCCAAAATTAAGAGTTTCAGAAATACAAACCTTGTGAAAAATGTCAGGATTAGTAGCAAATCCTGAGGTAGGAAAAGATATGGTTTGATGGTGCTGAGTTTCGACAACATATGAGGACGTCGATTCAAGGTTCTTTGCTGGACGACCCAGTCCATGGTCAGCTTCCACCATTCCTGTCTGCTCTGAAAATAACTTGGATATGGCAGAAATTGCACAATTGCCGGTACTATTACCAATAACAGTTGGAATCCTCTCAACAAACGGAAATTTGACGGGAATATAACTATCAACAACGGTGTTATTAAGAAGTTGCTCCTGTGGAAACGACAAATGTGATTGTCGATTACCAGACTGGGAACCCATAGCGTAGCCTTTGTCTGGAATCACTCCAGTGGTCCAACCATGGAAAACCTCCGGTGAGTGATACAGATAATGAGAGGACTGAAAATCAATGGCTTGTAAAGAATGATGTGGACTGAAATTAGAAGTTTATAGAGGGTTTTGATTGGATTGATGCTGGTACCCACCATTATAATTTCCATATCTCATATTGCTATAACCATAAGGGTTACAATAAACATAAGGATTATGACCTAGATATGTCGCATTGCTGAAATCCTGCGGAAGAAATGCAGGTAGAACAGCTTGTAAAGAGTGACAGAAAGTGGCTTTAGGGACATAAAGAGGATTTTGGAATGTCATTAGTGACTACCCACAGAGCGAGGATGATTTCTCTGATACCACTGTTACAAAAGCTGGAGAATTGAAGGAGAAAAGAAGAAATTCTACTGCTAAGCTAAGAAAACTAAAGTAAAAATAAAGACAAGGTTCTCATTCCTAACCCTCTGAAAAGTGTAGAGCTCATACATATAGCTCAAAGACTAGAGCAAGGGCCTAGGGACTAAAAAGAAATACGAAAAACTTACAATGGGTTAATTAAATAATAAAGCAAACTAAGTGGATCAATTGCAAGAAGTAAACTTGGGGTTAATTTCATTGATGGTCATCCAACTTAATCATTTATTTTACAAAAGTCATTTATCTATTTTTCATCACTTAAAAGTCACTCAACTTTACCTTTGTAACTTAAAAGTCATTCTAGTTCAAAACCTAAAAAAATATCCTATAAAAATATGACATGACATTAAATTTAATTAAAAAATCTAATTATAGTGCCACATAAGCTGATGGACCCATACCCAATTTAGACCCATTTCATCCACAATTTGATTTGACCCATAACTCAAATGGATTTTAATATTTTGAACATTAGAAGGAAAAGAAGAGAATAATTTTTTTGTGCTAAAAATATCTTACTTTATTTGTTACATAATAACCTTAATGCCACCACCTATAATTTCATTAAAAATATGAACAGAACTAGCACAGAACCAGTTTTTGCATCCTTCATATCATTTTATAATTTTTTATGAAGTTAAAATACTACCATATCAATCTCACATAACATATAAATGTACCACTAACAGACAAGAACAACAAGCTAATAAGAACTTATTTTCACAAATTACTATTCCATTAAAGTCAAAATATTGCTTATTAAGCGATACTAACAGACAAAAATACTGCTCAGTAAGAAACACCCACAATGAAATTGCATAGTAGAAGTTGTCAATACACACCACAATCGTAGACAACCTATAGCGATAGTTTGGACAAAAGAAAGAGACAACGTATTGTGTCATTGACCGTAAATGTACAACCAAAACCTAAAGATAAATTCAAAAGACCTAATTTTTCTTAAATTTCTCAGACTTCTTTTTCTACAAATTAACCACAAAATCAAAGTGCTAGTCCAGTTAATTATTCAAATATTAATAACCCATTTTGGTTATAGGTCAAATCGGGAAAAAATGTGTCTAACTTAGATATGGTCTATTTAAGCTTATGTGACATTATTGTTAAATTTTTTAATTAAATGTAATGCCGTGTCATATTTTTTATTGGATATTTTATAGGTCCATGCCATATCTAATGTTCAAAATATTAAAACCCATTTGGGTTATGGGTCAAATCAAATTGTGGATGAAATGAGTCTAAATTGGGTATGGTCCATTAAAGCTTATGTGGTACTATAATTAGATTTTTTAATTAAATTTAATGCCATGTCATATTTTTATAGGATATTTTATAGGTTTTGAACTAGAATGACTTTTAAGTTACAAATGTAAAGTTGAGTGAATTTTAAGTGATGAAAGATAGATAAGTGACTTTTGTGAAATAAATGATAAGTTGGATGACCATCAGTGAAATTAACCCAGTAAACTTGTTAACTAATCAGCATATCGCTAACTTCACGGTGCAACATTTCAAGCCTTTTGTACAAGCTCCACCAGTAGCTCCAACCTCTTCCATTTTAATTCGTATCAAAAACATATCTGTTGTTTTGATACTTTTCTTAGAGGACTGACTTTCTTGGAGTTCTTTGCTTCTTACTTAAAAAAGGGTAAGCTTTTTGTTTGATTGCTTGTCTTCTTCTTTTTCTCGTTTGATTATCTCACCTACTGTTCCTTGATCAATTTTTCTCCCTGAAATTCCTTGAGTGTATCTCTTAATGTGTAATTAATTCAAGATTCCTTGATCGCCACTATATTCTCTGAAATGATTTCGTCCAATATGTTACTCATACTTTGAATTTGTAAAGTCAAGATAGATTTGGTCAAAGTCATCTTTGGACTAGATTTTGGTGGCAAAGAACAAAGCACATAACATGTACTATCATAAGGAGATTTTTTCCCTTTCTTAGTAAAATTCAATTTGATTTTACATGCCATAGCTTTACTGATGCCCATTTGGAGAAATTAGCTGAAGTCGAACTAGCCAAAAAGCTACCAAATAAAAGTTTTAGTATTAGGGATAGATGATGATTCTACCTGAACGGAAAGAGCATTGAAAAAACTACCTACTTTCTTTGCAAACTACTCTTCGAGCCACTGGCACGTAGTTGGAGGCTTTAATGATACTTCCCCATTTGGTTCGCATAAATTTAGTTCCATTTCAATTCCTTTGACATGTCGAATTGTAATTTGATTAATTTCTAGAAGTTAGATTTAGAGTTCTTTGCTTCTTACTTAAAAAGGGTAAGTTTTTTGCTTGCTTGCTTATCTTCTTCTTCTTCTTTTTCCTTTGATTGTCTCACTTGCCTGTTATTTATACTGTGTAAAAGTAGATGCCCATTGCATAATTTTATCACTTACTGATATAAATTATACCGATGGACGTTGCTGTATTAGAATATATGTAGAAGCTTTATCAATCACCCTTGGCCAACTTTCCCAGGTGACTAATTAACAAATCTAAATGTTTATATTGTTTGTTACTTCAGTGTCTCTTTCCTCTCTATGAAAGAATTACCATTTTGATTAATTTTGCTCATCCATTAAGTTTCTGTATGCCCACTCTATGCTCTTCCGTAAAGTTCCGTTCCTTCAATTGAATTTAAATGTCTGTTTGGTTAAATTTTCAATTTAGCTGGATTTTCTCTTTTCTAATTTGGCCTAAGTGAAGTGCAATGTCAACATAAGGTATGCAAAGAAACTTATGTAATAAAGTATAACTGAATGATGGGATTATAATAGAACAGATTTATGCACAGTTATTTAGAATCTTCAATCTCCTGCTCAAAATTCAAAAGTACTTCTCATAATTTTTTCTTTTTTTCCTTCCTCTGTCTCGCTTTTAATCGCAACATGTAGGAAATGATTTATCATGGAAAAAACTCAGTAAATTTCGTCTTATTTCATGTAATACTTCATCTATGTCGATATTGTTTATATTTGATAGTTTTTATGATAACATGGAGGCTCTTTTGAGTTATTTTAACTAACTACAACTGATTTATCATGATTTGTTGCACTTTGTTAATTTGAGAGCTTCAGTTCCTTTACAGATATTTATTACATAATATTACATATTTGGCATTTTATAATGGTATTCTTTATAATCATACGTGTTAAGAACAAAATAAATAGGTGAAATAGTTATATCGTTTCTGCTTATTATACTTAATTGTTCTTTCTTGAGTATCTCTTGTTATTTGCTGAAAAAAACGTAATTGTACTGTTGTATAATGATGTTTAGGACAACCGGAGTATCAGTAGTTGCAACAAAATTAAATTAATGGATATTCGACAATCAAAAAAGAGCCCTCTCTCAATGATGGAAGGTCATTATAAAAATAGCAAACACCGTAAAATAGACGATTGTTTGGGAATGACCTTGAAAAAAGAAAAGTTATTGCAACAATGCCTGAAAATTCGCGAGACAACAACCAATCGCCTTCTTGCAAATACAAATCATATCAATCGCATTGGAACAACGTCTTATACAGATGGTGATGTTAATATTGGAATGTCTTGTTTTTCTTCAAATACAGGATAGAATATCAGATGCTCTATCCTTTTCGTTGCTTCTATAATATATACATACACAATGATTATAAATATATCACCTTTTTGGGTATGATATTTCTGACCATGCAGTTACTGAGTGTCGATCGTTTTCTTCATACTATATCTTCGACAAGGAGAAAGATATGATCCATCCTTTTCATGTTTTTGAAAACGGTAGAACCACAAAGATGTAGTATCTATTTAAGTTCCTATGTGTACTGTGCATATTAATTAACCTATAACTATCATGAACCAGGTTCAACATCGGATACCGCAAATGATTCATGTTCTCCAATTTTTGAAACAATTACAACTAAAGGTAAGTATAACGATCATCCTTCATTGATTTTACCGTCCTTTCTATTTCATTTCTTACAATTGTCTGCACTACACATGTCGTGTAAAGAATAAGAGAACTACGATTAACATTAATCAGTTACGCTATGATAATGTTCCGTTAAAAAAAAGATTCCAAATTGCTTGTTCTGCTATGAGAAAAAATTTGAGTATGAATCCTCTGGATTTTGTTGTAGCAGTGGTACAGTAAAGTTAAACTCTCATCGAATGCCAGCTAAATTGAAAAATTTATATATGGGAAATAATGCAGAATCCAAGCATTTTCGAACATATATTAGAACATATAATAATCTGTTTGCTTTTACATCACTTGGTGTCAGTTATGACAAAAATATAGCAAAGAAAAATCGTGGTATCTATGCATTTAGAGTTTAAGGACAAATGTATCATTTGATAGATGATTTATATCCTAGAGAAAGAAGGCCAAGAAATTTGCAATTGTAATTTTATGATAATGCAAATGAGCTTGGAAATAGAATGTCTAGTTCAGACAAATTAAACGAATCAACAGTGAAAGAATTGATGGACATACTAAAGGATAATCCATACTCAATATTTCTAAGATCCTTAACAGACATGTTGAGCTTGCAAAACTTTCATATAGCACTGAAAAGTGACGCTGGATTGGATCAACGTGTATATAATTTGCCTACTACTATTGAAATTGCATCAATATGTGTTGATGAAAATGATGGTTCTGCTACTCATGCACCGCATCTTCAAATTTATACTCACAGTGACATGACACAAAAATTGAACTATTATTTTGGATGCTATGATCTTTTACAGTACTCGTTGTTCTTTCCATATGGTCAAGGCAAGTGGCAATATGGTATTAAAAAAATTTCCAAAGCAAAAAATATTCCTAGAAGTCGCACTCTGGTTGAATTTGAACAATTGCCGAGTATAAAAAAATTTACCTCTGTTGATGGATATCTTGATATGGAAGTTCAAAATCTGTAAAAAATAAGACGCAAGAGAGATGCAGTTTCAGTTCGTGAATACTATTGTTACAAACTTCAAATGAGAAACGATGATGAAGATTACTCCAGCAGTATTCAGTTGATGAATATATAAAATTGGAGACACAAAGGTTGGACTTTGTTTCATTCAATAAAGATTTATTCAGAATGAGTATAATGCTAGGACTTCGTTATTGACAGTCAATTTTGAACATACGTATTTAAAATTAACCTTTGCAGGCTTCCCAATCAAAAAATGATTAAAAATATTTTTTTGCACATTATTTAGCTTTAATGCAATTTATTGATAATTATTCCTAATTTTACAAAATATGAAAATTTTTATCATTTTCTTGCAATTAGTTAAAATACTACTGTTTTTTGCATTTTTTCAAATTTTAAACAATTTATTGATAATTATCCTATTTTCAAACATTAGGATATTCTATCAATCTATTGTCTTTCCAAAAATAAAATAATTACTACGACACAATTGTAGTAGTTATATTTTTGAGTAAATACTACAAAAATTTTTAACTACATAATCATCTTTTAATTCGTAGCACAATCTAGTAATTATATGGAGGTCATTAGAATTTATTTCAAAATACGGATCAAGTCCGATCAAATTCAATGCCCCGTCAATATCCATGTAAGGACACATTTTACATTTGATGTGACCAGACATGCAATGTGACAACATCTTTTGCTTTTTGACCACATATATTTTCTCTCTATTTTACATTTATTTTCCACATTAAATGAGGTCCATACAATATTCACACGTGCACACTACATAAACACATACACATACACATACAATAATATACTGGGATCCATCAGATTTTATCTTAAAAAACCTACTTCAAAGTCATCCCTCTCATTCTCTAACAGAGAACGGCCGCCTCCCCTCTTGTCCTCTCTCGTTTCTCTCTCAATAAACTGGTGCGCCGCAGCCGGAAGTGGTGACCGGCCAGGCGGCAACCATTGCTGGACCTTCACCTTTTGTTCAACCCCCCTCAACCCCTGTCCCTCGTTCCACCATTCTCATTGCTGTTGCACCGGCGACGAGCGACTGGCCGTTTACAACCATGGCAATAACCATTGCCTTCGTCCTCGTCTCTGTTAGTCTGTAGCTTTCCGGCGATTACTTGTTTGTTTTCTTTTGAATCTGACCGGAGGGGCCTGGATCTGATGGAAACACTTTTTCGGACATGATACTAGGTTTGCTTGCTTGTTACAAATTTTCTTTTCTATCTTGTCACCTAGATCTGAGGAATAATGAAGAGAAACAATAAGTCGACGTTTGGACATAAGAATTGTAAATTTTTTTAAAAAAGTGAATTTTTTTAAGTAAAAATATTATTTGAAAATTAGAGTTGTGTTTGAATATGAATATAATTTAGTGTTGTTTTTGAAGTTTAGTGATTAATCTGATTGGAAATTTTGAAAAACGGTTTTTTGAAATTTTTTAAAATTTTAAAAAATTTCAAAATGTATCTCCAAGCGAAAATTGAAAAAAAGTGAAAATTTTTTGAAAAAAGAAAAAAATTTCTTATGTCGAAACGTGTTCTAAATAATCCAGTCATCGGAGTGCAGCCGGAATCTAACCGAAATATTCTCCGGTGATTGTTTCCCGTTAGCCTCTGCTACTGTTTGGCTATCATGTTCGTTGCTGTTGAGTTTTGGTAGCCTTTGGTCCTGGATTGAATTAATCTTATCATTTTTGGGATCTCTTTCCCATGATAAAATATGCTTGATTCAGGGAGTTCCATTTTCGGACTGTGAGATGCTAAATTGCTGCTGAGTGTCGCTGATCCAAAATACACTAGGTCGTGATGGCGCCTAACGCCGTCGTTATGTAAGCTAACAGTGATTAATCAATTTAATTACTCATTTATTACTTTTGAAATTATAAATTTTATTAAGGAAGAAAATTTACACTTTTAAATTCACGGGAACGTACAAATTTGTAATTTATAAGAGAAATAAAAGGCGATGATAATATACAGAATCGTAAGCATCAACTAGTATATCCCAAAATTTGGTGTCACAGGTGCACGAATATTTACTTAGGAGTATAATAATAATACAACATCTATCTAGAATGTAAATGAGACAGGATAAAATAAATAGTACGATAGAAACTTTGTGGACTGCGATGCATAGCCTGAAATGCAGCTCACATAAAGTTTTATCAACAGCTGCGCCTACGCGCTAAGATGATCACCAAATGAATCTGTCAGATCCCGCACATTTAGTGCAAAAGTGCAGCATGAGTACGTAAATCAACGCATATCAGTAAGTATCTAGTCTAACCTCGGAGAAGTAGTGACGAGGAACCGATATCAATACCTACTAGTGGTCCAATAAATCAACATGATAAATCTTAAACAGATAAGAAGCACAACAATAGTAGTGAGGTAAAATTGTAACTAACACAATCTTCCAAAATTTCTTTTAACGATATCAATTTCTCAATCTCGTATTCTATCTCAACAACTCAGAAATATCAAGTGTCAATATCAAACGGATAAGGAAGTACCATATAAGATGCAAGACATTAGTGGAAGGAAGAGTCTCGTAAATATTCAGACTGCTAGCGATATAACGCACGATTATGTCGAGGTTGTGCGACCAGATCTCAGAAGGAATATGATACTGCCGAGGCGATCGACCCGATTCCATCATAACGTGTACACTGCCGAGGGTTGAGCGGCATGAACCATAGATGCATCTATTATACTGCCGAGGCAAACAACCCGCTCCCATGAGAGTGTGGTACATAATCTTGCAGAGGTATTCAGCCCGCTCCCAAGAAAGGAAAGGAATTATCGAATTACGAGACACGAGCTTACGATACAGTATATGAACACAAGGTGAGTATAACCTTTACCGTTTCTCAAATAACTTGCCAACAACTCAAGGTAATAAGGCTCGACCTAATATATATGTATATATTTCTAAATCAAGTTCAATTATAATTTTAATTAATTAAGCCAGTAGAATGAGTTCAAATATTTCAAATATTACATGGTAAATTCCTAAGTCTACCCAGACATAACATGCTTTAGCTACGTACTGACTCTCGTCACCTCGTGCGTACGTAGCACCCATAACTAATAGCACATAACAATTACATCACCTAGGGGGTAGTTTCCCCATCACAAAGTTAGACAGGAGACTTACCTCGCTTCGAAGTTCCATAACCGGCTCCAACGCTTCTCTAACACCTCAACTCAAAGCCAAACGTCCCCAAACTAGTCGAACAACGTGTAAATCAATCAAAATATACTCCAATGCTTACAATTTAACAATTTATAATGATTCTCAAATCCGGTCGAAAAGTCAATAAAGTCAACCCTCGGGCTCACGTGCCCGGATTCTGAAAATTTTCGAAGATAAACTTTACCTGTAACACCACAAACTCAAATATACAATTTATTTCTAATTCCATTTCCAAAATCATGGTCAAAATTCAAAATTATCAATTCTAGGTTTTCCTCTTAAAATCCCATAATTTTCATGAATTTTCATAAATTTTCATGTAAAAATCCGTATATAATCCAAGTATTTAACTTGTAATACTTACCCAGTGTTGCTCGACGAAAACCCCCTCAAAATAGTTCCTCAACTTCGGCCAACCCAAGAAAAAATGAGAGAAATGAGAGTTAAGTCTCGATTTAAAAGCACCACTGCCCAGCGACTTTCGCACCAGCGAACCACTACCCGCACCTGCGGAAAAATCTATCGCAGATGCGTTTGTCTCTAAGCCAGGCAAATCCTCTTCTGCGGATCAAATTCTGCTCCTGCGCGACCGCTTTTGCTGTCCACCCCACGCTCTGCGCTCTCGCACATGCGGAGACCTTCCGCTTCTGCGGCCCCAGCTGACCAGCTCGCTTTCCGCTTCTGCGGAGCATTTTTTGCATCTGCGGGCTCACAGATACGGAAATATCCTTGCATCTTCAGCCATCCCAGCTCAGTCCAAATGTCGCTTCTGCGACCACAACGCCGCACCCGCGGGCTCGCACCTGCGGCCCTTTCCACGCAGGTGCGATTGCACCAGATCCTAGCTGCCTCAGCATTTCTCCCAAGTCCAAACTCGATCCGTTTTCAATCCGATTCGCACCCGGGGCCCCGTCCAATCACACCAACAAGTCCTAATACCTTATACAAACTTATCCAAAGGCTCTAAACGCCATAAATAATATCAAAATCATGAATCGACGATCAAAATCTTTCTTTTAACTTTCAAACTTTCAAATTTCGTCGAATGCATCCGAATCATATCAAAACATTTCGGAATGACGCCAAACTTTGCGTACAAGTCACAAATCACGATACGAACCTATTCCAAGGTTCGAAACCCCAAACAGACATCGATAACACCAAAACTTACTTCAAACCAAACTTAGGAAATTCTTAAACCTTCAAAATGCCAACCTTCAATAATAAGCGCCAAAATGCTTCCGGACCACCCGATACTCAACCCGAATATACGCCCAAGTCCGAAATCATCATACGAACCTATTGGAACCTTCAAATCCCGATTCCGAGGTCGTTTACTCAAAAGTCAAACCTTAGTCCATTCTTCCAACTTAAAGTTCCGAAATTAGATTTTTTCTTCCGAATCAACTCCGAACTTCCCAAAATCCAATTTTGACCACACGTACAAGTCGTAATACATGAAGTGAAGCTACTCAAGGCCTCAAACCGCCGAACGACGCACTAGAGCTCAAAACGACCGGTCGGGTCGTTACACTGAGCTTCACACGTTTTTTCCTATTACTACTGTTGCTATTTGAATGTTACATTTTAATATGTTGCTTTGGGGAAGTTTCCATAGGTTGGTAATTTGGTTTCACTAATATCAGTCCTTGATGTTTGTCACTGTTGCCTGCCGATTAATTCATGTTTCCCCATTATAGTAATTAAACTTTGAACTAAATTCTGGCGATTCTGTGTTGGCTTTAATGGATCGTTGACGCCGGTTTGGACAGTTTTCTTCGCTGAAGGATGTTCCAATTAGGAAGGCTACGCTTATTGGATATTGTTGTCTTTGAACAACACTAGAGGCCGATGAGAATAATTTTTTTGAGGCCACGATGCCCCAAATGACCGCCGGATTGGGCCCGAAATAACGAGGCGATGATGATAAACATCGAAAAGGGAAAAAAGACGAGGATGCGATGAGCCAATAAAATCTATGGAGGGCGACACGGTTGGCCACCGGAGTCGCTACCAGGCGGTTCCCATTCTCATGTCTAGACGGATATCAGATATTACATATATCTGAGCCTCCTATATTATCTTTTAGACTATTTTTCAAAATTATTTCTTTAAAACAATTTCCCAAAAATATTTTTAAACTATTTCCAAAAACATTTTTCCAAAAAACATTTTAAAAAAAAAAATACTATTTCAAAAAACAAAAAAATAATTTCAAATCATTTTCAAAAGTAATTTTCCAAAAACATTTTAAAAACAAAAACCATTTCAAAATATGTCATTTTATTGGTTCGTCTTTTTCATTACATTATTTCGCTAACAATTTTATTTCTCCTATCTTGCGAGGTACTTTATTCGAAACGCTTTAGAAAGATGACGCTCGGAGATGAAGACGAACCCGTCAAAATCCCCGTTTCATACTTTCCGTTCTCGGATGTACCCAAAACGTAAAGTATAGTAAAATCATAGATATAAGTTGTGTTTGCTTGCCTGCTTGGATATTTACCTACTTGCTAAACACTTAGGGTAGATTGCATTTAGTTAATAATCCGGTTAGCCTATAACATTGTGCGTTACGTAATTCTTGCAAGGTTGTATATACGAATTTAGTATGTCAAAATATATATTAGTCGATTAATTAGGATTGGTGTGCAAATACTTAATTGAATTAGACGCCTACATGAATAAATGAAAGGCATGTCATTTCCTTTTCAAAATAGATAACCTTACCTTTTACAACTACATTAACATGATCTTTCTTTTAAACAAATCTCTTTGTAAATTATTTTGACTATATTACTTAAAGTAGATATGACTTGTAAAAATCATAATTGAGTCTACCATACAAGGATTAATTCAATTGTTGCATACATATTGGGTCCAACTTGATAATTGCCAACATTCTTCATGAGCTTTTATGATTTTCTTATACAGGGTTTATAATATTCTTAGCCTCTTTGTATATTTGTTTGATTGTCTATATATACATTTTATTAGTATCTACTTATTTATTCAATTCTTTAAAACAAACTTTAAGGTCTTTCTTATATGGTCTTAATTTTCTTTTGTCATAAAAATCAATATTCCTTTATAATTGTACATCTCGACAAACCTTTTTTACGCTTTAACATCTAGTCAAGCATTTTAGTGAATTACAAAATACTTACTCATTTTGAAGATAATTTTCTCCATTATTTATTCATTTTTCATAGAGTTTTCTTATATATTTAATACAACTCATTGTAGCAATTATTTGACTTTGTTCCTAAATTAATTTCTTCAAGTTTATTCAAACTCTTTTAGAACATTTCAATTGTGGATATACATTCCTTGTTTGATTTAATTACTCAATTGTCACATGTAAGATTTAGGTGGATAATTTCTTTTATATGCTTCCCTATCTATGATAACTCCACTTACTTTATTTGGTCATTTCTTTTAAGTTGATTGATGATTATTCAAAGATAATTCTTTATCATGTTATTACTTGTATTCAATCAAGACTAACCTTTTATAGTCAAATTGTTTGGCTTTAGTTTCCTTTATACTCTATTCTGAACCCAATTCTTTCAATCAAATCCCATTTTTTTTTGTTTATTACTTTGCTTTGCATATCTTGTTGTATATATTTTACCATAAATGAAATGGTCATGCTTTGAATATTTATTCACTACGTGACAATTGTATTGAATATCCTTTGATAGAAATTCTTTGTGACATAGTTAATCATTCTTTTGAACCTTCCCTCCCTTATTTGATCGAGTCCGCAGAAATCATATTTTATGGATCTTGAGGGATGCCTAACACCTTTCCCTCGAGATATCTTGAACCCTTGCCTAGAGTCTCAATAGTTTCGCAGATCATAATTTAGTGTACATTGTACAATGTAATATAGGTGTCCTACTATACCTCAAATACTAGGTGGCGACTCTAAATAATAATTAACCTTGTAGAGTACTATAAGTTATACATTATTTTATCTTGTGCTAAATAGGGTGCAACATTCTTGATATTCGAAGACTTGGTGAACGAGATACTTCTAATGTTGGAAAACAAACTTTTCTGCCAAATTATTTTATAGGAGGTCCTAGAGATATGCGTCAACGTTATATGGATGCTGTGCAACGTTTCGGAAAACCTAATTTGTTTATTACTATGACATATAACCCATCTTGGACGGAAATAAAAGAACATCTATGGTCAACTGACGAGGCACAAAATAGGCCCGATTTGATTACTCAAGTGTTCAAGGCTAAAATAGAAGAACTGAAGACGAATATATTAAAACGAAAAATCTTTGGAAAAGTTGGAGCTTTTATGTACACGGTGGAGTTTCAGAAACGAGGTTTACCCAATGCTCATTTTCTTATTATACCAGGTAATGAGCACAAATTGTTAACAGTAGAGGCGTATGATGATATAATTAGAGCAGAATTACCAGATGATTAGACAGAATCAGATTTGCGTAAGCTTGTCATTAAACATATGATGCACGGTCCTTGCGGTAGTTTAGATCCAACAAATTCTTGTATGAAAAAAATAATGGGTTACTGTTAAGTTCAAAAATCCAAAAATATTTGCCGATCAGACAATGAAAGGAAACGATTCTTTTCCCGTCTACAGAAGACGGAATACAAGGGAAGTTGTGAAAGTAAGATAACAATATTTAGATAACTCTTGGGCACCGTACAATCCATATTTACTTGGGAAATTCAACTATCACATAAATATTGAAGTTTGCTCTGACATCAAAGTTTTGAAATATCTCTACAAATACATTTGTAAAGGACATGTTAAAATTGTATTTTGTTTAAAAAATAACGATACGAACATAGAGGTAGATGAGGTAAAAGAATACCGATCTGCTAGATGGGTATCACCTCCGAAAGCTGTTTGGCTTCTCTTTGGTTTTCCAATAAGTGAAATGTCTTCCAACGTTTATCGTCTTCAACTACATCTTGAAGGTCAACAATTTGTTTCTTTTAAGAGCAATGTGGATATACATACAATTATGAATAATCCGATGATCCAAAAAACGATGTTAACAAAATTCTTCTCTATGACCGAAACTAACGAAGACGCTAAAGAGCTCAATTTACTGTATAAAGAATTTCCTGAATACTTTGTGTGGTCCTCCAGTGACAAATTTTGGGCACGTAGACAAAGACGTTGCACTGTTGGCGTCACATGTCATCCAACAGAAGGAGAGCGATATTTTCTTAGATTACTATTAATGCATGTGCGAGGACCGACATCATATAAAGATCTTTTAACAGTGAATGGAGAGCCTTGTAGTACTTTCAGAGAGTCCGTAGAGAAAAGAGGATTATTACACTGTGATAATAGATGATAGAATATATGTATGACGCCGCAAGTTACCAAATGTCATATAGTTTAAGGCGTTTATTTGCTACATTATTGGTATATTGCGGTCCTACGAACCCCAGATAATTATGGGAGCAATTTGAGGAATTGATGATTGAAGACTACAAAGTATTACAAATTACTGAAAGAAGAGAAATTCGATTTTAAGCTTTGAATCATATCAACGATATTTTACATTCTATGGGTCATGATGTAAACGAGTATGAACTCATCCCAGAAACTATTAGAACTTCTATGGAAGCAAAAGAGGCAAAAAAAATCCATTTTGAAAGATCTATTATTGTTTCTGAAGATGACATATTGTTATATAGGAAATTAAACAAAAAACAACTTATTGCATATAATCTGATAACTCAAAGGATATTTTCGAACAAAGCTGGTGCCTTTTTTTATAGATGGTCCAAGAGGAACAGGAAAAACTTTTTTATATCTTGATTTATTAGCAACTTTACAATTAATGGGATATATAGCTTTGGCAACAACTACTTCTGGTGTTGCTGCTTCTATTCTTCCAAGTGGACATACTACACATTCGCGTTTCAAGAATTTCCTATTGACATCGATGAATATAGCAGTTGTAACATTAGCAAAGAAAGCTCACTTGCAGGTTAATCCGAGATGCAAAATTAATTGTATGGAATGAGATATTTATGGCTAAAAAAAGAATGTTAGAAGTTTTTGATCTACTGTTAAAAGATATGATGAATACAAAGACATTGTTTGGCGGAAAAGTTGTAGTTTTAGGAGATGATTTCATACAAACTCTTCCCGTTGTGCGATACGGAAAAAAAGAAAATTTCATTGGCGAAAGTTTGTTATATTCTAGCATTTGGAATGAACTTGAAAAATTAAAGTTATCTGAGAATATGAGAGTCAAACGGATCCTGCATTTTGTGATTATTTGCTAAGAATTGAAAATGGACGAGTCAATTCAGCAGACAAGATTAAAATTCCAGATTCTTTGATTATTCCTTATACAACCGAAAGAGAATCTTTTGATAAATTATTCACAGTGACATTCAAAATTGGATTCGTTATACTCTAATTCATCCTATACAGTTTCATGTGTGATCTTGATAACAAAAAATGATTTCGTTGATGAAATTAATGACATGCTTATTGGTCGATTCACAGAAAAATCAAAAATATTTATTGGCACTGATGAGGCTATTGAATTTAACAACCAAACACAACTAGAAGATCTACTACACACTTTAAATCTTCCTGGTTTGCCCCCTTACAAATTATGTTTGAAAGAGAATTGTCCAATTATATTATTACGAAATCGAAATTCATGTGAAGGTTTATGTAATGGCACGCGATTGGCCTGTTATGATTTTAAAAGTTATGTTATTAGTGTTAAGATCACAGTAGGTGATTTTAAGAATATGCATGTGTTTATCCCAAGAATATCACTATTATCATCACATGATGAAAAAATACATGTATAGTTCAAAAGAACGCAATCCTTTTAGATTGTGCTTCGCTATGGCTATAAATAAAGCACAAGGTCAAACTTTAGATTTTGTTGGAATTTATTTGCGAGAACCTGTATTTTCACACCGTCAGCTTTACCTTGCCTTATCAAGAGCAAAGAGTTTAAATTGTGTGAAATTGTTGATCCGACCATCTACACCAACTAGCCATTACGATCATTCTACATCTAATATTGTTTATTATGAAATCATTAAGAAAGCAACTGCTTGATATTTTTGACATAGGCTTCTTCCACAGGTCCTTTGCTCTTTCCCTCTCTTATTATCCTATATACACACTTTTCTGACTTTTTTACGTTCTTAGTTTTGTGTCTTCAATCTTTTCATGCTTTAATCCTAATTTCCATTTATTTCAACTCTATCAAATACTTCAATTTCAGACATGTGGGCATTAAGGATAATATCTTATGGACAATAAGATAAAAGATTTTTCAAATTTTATTAGACAGACATTACATTATATGATCACGTTTCCTACTTAACGTTAGTTGTTTCATGAAAACAGAGCAATCATGTTGTCGTATTAAAACTGTTGTTCAAGACCCAGCTAAAACACTCCCAGTTTGAGCATCAGCTTCGTCGTGGTGTTGAAATACAAAGCCACCTTCGCCAATCAAATACTCTGAGACTTTATGGTTACCTTTATGACCAGGTAAATTATGGTTATTTCTGTAGCCTCTTCTGTATTGCTTGTTTTCAATTTTGGGTCTTAAGAAGAACTTTCAGGAGACTAATGATCATACTTACTAATGCAGAAACGTGTGTATTTAATCCTGAAATATGCTACCAAGAGTGTACTCTACAAAGAACTGCAGAAATGCAAATATTTTAGTGAACGACGTACCACAACTATTACTTCTTGTTGAATTACAAAACTGCTTTTACATTTGTTATTGAGCTGTAAAATTTCCTTCTTCAAAATCTTTATTTAGAGAATTGATGCCGTGCTATAATTCCATATATTTTGATGTTATTTACCCTACTTGCTTATTGTTTGGATGCTAATTTGTGCGACAATTGAGTTTAATAGAGTTTATTTTACGTGTAGGAATACTTGGACATGAAGTGGAGAAAAGTTGCACGAAATGATACCTCAAAGCTACAAAATAGAGCAATAAAAGAAGACGTGCAAGGCAATGAAAAGTCATGGCCATAGACGTTTTGTCCAGGGCACTGTCATTGGCACCTCTGACAGTGCCTCGCGGGGAAATGTTGACGCCTCTGACAGTGCCTCGCGGGGTAATGTTGGTGCCTCTGACAATGCCCCGCGCCGACGATGCTATCCAAGTCACTTTTATTTCCTCTTTAATTTTGGACGTGTATACTTTAACCCTACCTTATAAATACCTCCAAAACTTAGTTTTTATGAGGGGAGACATTATTGGAAAGGAAAAAGGCTACGGAACACTGGGAAGCAACGAATTACAAGAGTTTTCTCTTCTGTTCTTCCTTAAGCTGTATTTTAATGCTTTCAATTATTATCATGATTGTTAGTATGGTTATGAGTAGCTAAACTTTCTCATCTAGGGTTTGATAGAACCTCTTGGAGGATGACTTTTAATTACATTTAATATGATCTAGCCTTTGAATTTCTCTACTTGTTTAACTACCTGCTTATTTCAGTTGATTGAATGGCCATCAATTGATTGTGCCTATTTATTATGTATTCCTTGAGAAATAGTGCATATTTAGGTTTTTGTCGAACAACGTCACTCCCAAGGTATATGAGAGATCAATACAGCGGGATTAAAAGCGGGATTAGAGATAACGAAGCTTTGACATGATCACAGTAAACGGTGAAAAAGTGCGAGCTAGCGTAATTCGAGAGAATATGACTAGTGCATTATTGTAGTTGCTCGAGAGAGAATTACGATAAGTCGAGTGCTCATGATCAGTAGAGGATACTTAGGCGATATTATAGGAGACGTATCGGGAAGGATTCCGACAATTGGAGAAATCATAACTCTAGGCCTCCTTAATCTTGTCCTCAAAACCTTAGTATCTTTAGTTGTTAATTTACTATTTTAATTTGCTAGTTAATTAGTAAGAAAACAGAATCTTAATATTTATAAATTAGGAATTGTTCAAACTTGTCTTCTTAGTTATATTGAACTGTTATAATAAAACCTTAGTTCTCTGTGGGATTCGACTCCGGATTTTTAAACCGGATTATATTTGCAGTGACCGCTTATCCTTTTTAGGACTAGAGTTGGGCGTGATCAAGAATCATGACAATTGTAGATGAGCAGATGGAGAGTTTTTTTCTTTTAATCTACAGTTTTGGTCCTCATTCTAGATAGCCTAGAGTGTCAGCAGAATTATATATCTCCAACATTTAACTATATTCATGCCCTTCAGCATCCTAACTACTTTTGAACTGACCAACTGACCATAAATTTTCTTATTTTTTTCTTTATCTTGTGTGTTGGAACAGTAATATGCATCGTTAGCCCGAGCCTTTACATACTGTCATGAGAAACACGTAATACACAGAGATATCAAGCTGCAAAAAAAGTCTTTGCCAAGTACGAGCCAATGGCTGAGCAATATGTAGCATCAACTTGGCTCTCTCTAAACCGAGTTCCCATTTTTCCTAGGGGTGTCGTTCTTTTTGCTAAAGTTGATACTCTTTCTTCTTTTCCTCTTCTAAATCGTGCTGCTTCGTTGTTCTATAACTTAACCTTTGCAAAATAAAAGGCTAAGGTCATTCTATTTATCCAACACCCAGATGATAGGATATCTTTGCCGCAAGATGCTGTCCTTCGCATTCAATCCCGAATTTTTAGGGCTGCCCCTGAAACAAGGACAATGTTATGGTTGCAAAACTTTTGGTGTTCTCAAATCAAATCGGATGCCTCTTGGGTAAAGGTGGCGGTATAATAGCTGAAATGGGGAAGTCAACTGGAGCCTATATTCGTATTGTAGGCAAGGATCAAACCCCAAAGTTCGCGTCAGAAAATGAAGAGGTAGTTCAGGTGTTTTTCTCTTTTTATGATTTGAGTGATGTTACTAAAACTAAAAATTAGCAATTCTTTTCTGCATAGTTTAGAGGGTTTCTCGCTGGCTTGCCATTTTGTTACTTTTTAATTTTCTCTTTTTTCGTTTAGTGTGATATCTATAGCAACATTTGTTTAATTAGTTTAAGATAAGCCTAATTCCTAGTTCTCGACTTGCTTTTTGCTTTTCTTTTTGGTTGCTCAGATAAATGGAGACTTTGAAAAAGTTTGTGCTGATTACAACCAGATTGTAGAATCATTACTTTCGTGATGCATTTTCTTCAAACCCTGGTTTCCTGGACCAAGTAACTCCATGCTCGTCACACATGGGAAGAAGAGAATTTTCACCTCCAGGCTTGTTCTCTAACATTCGTCAATCATTGAACTGCTATTTCTATTATATACTGATGATATATGTATGTCTTAATTAAACGTGAATTTCCGAGGGTTAACACCCAATAGATCAGACCGTGAACTCTTTCAGACCCTTAGTTTCACTTGGTTGGGCAGAGTTTCAGCCTGCCTTCCACCGAATATAAAAAAACTTAGAGCTGCCTAACCCGCTGACATCCCGGCGAAGAGAGTCATTATTTGTGTTACATCTTCGAATTTGAGAAAGGGCTTTCCTCTTATCTCTCAAATTATAGGCATTGAAGCGATCGAGAGAAAGTAAGAAAACTATTGCACACGCCCCTCATTCACCCTTTACTAATATAATAGAAGGTAAGGCAAAAGCAAGAGTGAAACTACGAGCTAAAAGCAGGCGTGCCTCTCTTATAAGAGAATATGATACCATCCCCCATTTTTGGCGCATTTGTTTGATGAGCTAAGCCTAAGCGCCATATAAGTCAAAAGCTAGCCTGAGACCTCAAAAAAGCAAGGTCGAAATCCATCCCTCTTTTTTCCTGTATTTGACTAGTAGGGCTAATGAACGACCCTTTGATCTATGTCGTGGAAAGTTCAGCCAGGTCTGATTAGAAGTTCAAAAATGAGTGGAGTGAGGGGCTTTAGAGGGGGGGGGGGAGGGGAGGGGAGAACTTTAATTGAAGTAGGGGCGGAGCTCCTCTGGGGGATGTCTTCGACAAATATGAGAGGTATGATCTCTGGATTGTAGACACCTTTTTTTCTTCTTTTATATTCTGCCTTTTATTTCTGATTGGTTTTTACCTAAGGCCATGCCCAACAAGAAAGATATATATATGATCTCCCTCTTTATGCATAAATGTGTATATATATGATAGTAGTAAATATTATCTCGCTCTTTTGGTACATATTTCTAGCTTCTTGGTTACTGTTAGTTTTCTTTGTTCTTAATGTTTTACTGTTCTAGATTTCCGCTTGTCTTTCTCTACAAGTTTTGCTTCCGTTTTTTTCACCATTTTCTGTTTTTAAATATTAGCATATCAGTATACTTGGTCTCATTTCAAATGTAACTCTTTTTCTTTTGTGAATAAATTTTGGTTTGACAAGAGACTTATTAGAGCTTTTAGGAATTCGATGCAACATTTTTAATTCCGTACATGGCTATATGGCTAAATAAGATCGACCTAGAGTACCCTCCAAGAGCAACCTATCAAATGGGTTCGATCATGACTCGTGCCTCGTGGTGCATCTATTGTTGGAATACTGAGTTTCTTGGAGTTGTCTGCTTCTTACTTAAAAAAAGGTAAGCTTTTTATTTGCTTGCTTATCTTCTTCTTCTTTTTTCCTTTGATTTTCTTACCTACCTGTTGTCTATGTAAAAATTGATGTCCATTGCTTAACTTTTAGATAGTGGTTTTTGCAGATTCCTTGAGTATCATATGACCCCTGGAGTCGCACTATTTTATTCATTAGTCTACCAAAGCAGAATCTCTCCATATTTAGATTATAGAATTATTTTCCTGTGTGTCTAAACAGAGAACAATTTATACACTAAATTAAATTGAAGTACAATGTCTGTTTGGTTAAATTTTCAACTGAGATGGATTTTCTCTTTTCTAAAAGCAAGTAGCGTTCATAGCTTTTTCTTTTCTCAAGCAGCTGCTCCAACAACTGCTTACTATTCTGGGAAGTACGATAATATCGTTCAGTTATCCGCAGACAAAGGATACAAGGTTACATCATATCTTCCATTTGTACGTACTGAGAAGATTTTTATGTTGTTCAGTGATATTGGGCATATTTCGATATGTGTTGATGTTACTTTATTCATGTTTTAACCGCTTTTTGATGCTATTTGATCTTTAAAATGCCCAACATGGTTTAATTATTGATTTTATGACTAATTGAGTTGTGTGTGATGAATTAGGGTGTTTGGAGTACAAAAATATGAAGAAAATGTGCTCTAGGTAGAGGAAGAGGGGTTGGATTTCGTGCACCCTTAGCAGTGAAGTCGGCCCATAGCATCCGCCATAGCATCCGCACCTGGGCAAAGCTGAGAAGGAGGAACAAAGGATGGATGCGACGCATCCACCCTAGCATGCGAAGCTGAGAAGTGGAGGACGAGGTGGATGCGACGCATCCACCCCAGCATCAATCCCTGTAGCCAAGTCGGATTAGGAATAGGAGAACTTTGGCCCACGACTTTTGTACGCAATATATAAGCTAAAAACGCCTCTTTTAGGGCATCTAACATATTGGGAAGAGGGAAAAAGCCACGACAAAGCTGTGGAGGCCGGAATTCATCAAGTTTCATCTTTCTCCTACCAAACTTAGTAATTTTTATGTTTCTTTGTATGATTTGTTGTTTGGCTACCATGTCTATATGGAGCTAAACTTCACGTTCTAGGGTTGTGGTTCTTTCATGACTATTGTTATTCGGATATTGATTTTGACTTCTTGATTTATCATATTAGTTTATTTATTCAATCTTGCGCTTATTTATTTGATTGCTTGATCACCAATTGAATATTATCTACGAATCTAGAATTGAACTCGAAAGTGGGAATTCTATATTGCATACAGGATTGAGTAGGGCAAGTTCTTGAACTCGGGCATCGGGAAACAGATTCGTGGTTAGGATAGACATATACCTAATTGCCTTGCTTGGTTGATTTACAGGAATTATAAATGTGTTCTTGTTGATTCTAACTCCATAGACATATAGGCGTTAGGTTAGTTTGAATAGGCGAGTAAGAACTCGACAGATTTTTATGAGCAATATTAACCCTGTCAACCAATAAGCTAGATAAATTAGTCGGCCAATTCAATTTAAGAATACAATAGGATTGTTAGATAGCCCATAACCCTAGATCGTTTTTATTACATTGATATCATAAAAATCTGCTCTTTCTCTGTTCAAAGTTCATTATTTATATTTTTTATTTAATTAGTTTAGAATCAAATATTTTTAGGTTTAATTCTTGTTTAGATAATTATGATAGTCTAATTTAGTTAATAGTTAATCATAAGTCCTCGTGGGTTCGACATCCGACTTTTAGTCTCTTTATTACTTGACGACCGCGTATACTTGCGTGAGTGTGTTTGGTCGCAACAAGTTTTTGGCGCCGTTGCCGGGGACTTAGAAATTAGCTATTTTTCTAGATTAGACATTTTTTTTATCTATTCATTTTTTTTAGTTTAGTTAGTATTTGTTATTTATTTTAACATGGCATCTTGGAATGAAAATTATTCGAATGATGGTTATTCTTATTTTGATGATCCTTGTCCATATTGTGGAAGACCCCACTGGTGGAAAAATTGTCAGAATATTTCCGGGACCGATTTGTGCGCACAATCTCAATCCTTTGAGTGGAATATTTGTAATATGTGTGGTGGTCAAGATGGCCATTGGGATGGTTGTCCTAATCCTGTTCATCATTCTCTGAGCCCTTATTATGATCTTTCTAATGATATTTCTGAGTTTGATAGGGGCAATGAAGTGCAGGATATGGAGCCTGATGCATATATTAGGGATATTCTGAGGCAAGTAGCAGAGCAATAGGATGAACTCAAAAAAGATATGAAAAGAATGAGGGCAGCAATCACAAGAATGAAGGCCAATATGGAAGAATTGAATGAAGAGAGCGAGTACCAGCAAACAGATAATTTTGAAAAAGTGGAGATTTTGAGCCATATGTCGCTGGTGGAACAATCCGAAAGATTAGAAATATATGAGGCTCAACGTGAGGAAATTACAAATGAGATGAGATACTTTATAGAAGGAAGAGCCAAATTGGGACAAGAGATCGATAAATTTGGTACTACTATTCACTACTTAGAGGCTCAATTGAATACAAAGGTTGATGCGTCTAATGCCCAACAAAATAGTAATGAGTTGTGTAAAGCTGAAAATGAGCTTATACGCCAAATTGAGGAGCTAAAAGTGGAGAGCCAATCACTCGAGAATATTTTTGTTGATGATGCCCATGTTGAGAAAAGTACACTAGAGCCATGTGAGGAAGTAGATAATGTTATATTTGAAGATTCTTGTGTATGTAAATATGAGGATGTAAAGAGTAATACAATTCTAGAGTTAGGGCGTATTGGTCCTCATTCCAATCATTTTTCCACATTGTGTTTAGATAGTAAGATAGTAATCAAGACATCTGAGCCTATGGGGGAGTCAAAGAGTGAGGATGAGAGTGCTTGTATTCTTGAATTTGTCATGCCAAAAAGCAAAAAATACATTCCTCATCTAAAGGCCGAGAAGTGTAGAGTGAAAAAGTTATTACTTGGCCTGGTTATCATTGTAGCCCCACCACTGGAGCATAGCCGCAAACTGGATGCCATGTTAGGGGCTCAATTCATAAGTTCGAGGTGGAGGCAAAAAGTGATTCACGTCGTGCCGCTACGTTAAATCAGGCGCTTGTTGGGAGGCAACCCAGCTTTACTGCTTTCTTTTATTTTTGTTTATATTTTATTTTATTTTATTTTTATTATTTTGTAGTATTTATTTTTATTTTGTAGGATTATGAGCATAGGAAGCAAAACCATTAGAAGAGTGCAAAAGCGAGCTAGATGGTGAGGACTAAGTGTGGGGTGCCCACACAAAGGACGATATCTGGAAAAAGTCTGAGTACCTCGTGAGCCGCTATTGCTTCGGCCTTTGACTTACCAGGGAGTCTCGTTTACCCTCTTATTATTTATAGTATGCATTGAGGACATTGCAAAATTTTAAGTGTGGGGTGAGGAGATCGTTTGGATGAGTTTCTGTGCTATTTTAGCTTAGTTGTAGTACTCATTCTTAAGTGTAGTAGCTTTTGTGAAAAAAAAAACGAAAAAAGTAGAAAAATTGGACTTTTCCCGATGATTGATCTCCTAGACAATTTTCTTGAGGGATTAAAGTCTAAATAAAAATCCAAAATATGTCTTTTAGCTTTCTTTAGGTAGTAATAATCCCCTGTGATTTTTCTTTGTGCCTCGGTTCTTTTCCATAGGATGTAGTTTGAACCAGGTAGCTTTTTTCTTTCCGAGTAGATTAGGAATTTAGGGAATAAAAGGAGCAAGAATGATGAACCTAGGCGCCCTTGACTTGTTTGATAGTAACATATTTATGCTTTGGCATGTGTAGTATCTTCTGTATGATTTGAATTTATTGATGATGCCTTGTTAAATTGGATAGCATATTTTGTGGCGCCTATGTCTCGTTTACATGACTTATGTTCACCTTGTGTTTAATACTTAATATCTCGTGGCTCCGTAAATACTTGCATTGCTTGAGAGTCGGAATGTGATCGTCTTTAGTGAGTCATGTGCCATGTGTGGTGAGGTTTTTATATTGTCCATGTATTGTACTTGTGTCTAGAACTTGCCCGGTATGTGAGTTGAAGCGAAATTTTAGGTGATGCTCGGTTTGAAAAATAATTTTAGGCTTTCTTTGATCTTTTTGAGCTTATTTATTATCACAAATAAAATCTATCCCTAGTTAACCCTTTTGAGCCTGTAGACCTTTTATTTGGTACCCACATTACAAGCCTATACCCTTTTTATTTTTTTATTGACATTGTTTTGATCCTTTTACCTCTTAAAACACTTTAATTGTTAGATGAGCGCTAAAAGAAGTAAGAAGGGACTAAGTGTGGGGTGACTTTTGAGTGGAACCAATGAAAGAAAGAAGGGTGCACTTATTTTGTAAAATAATACACCACTAGCGGAAATTAAAAGAAAAAAAAAGAAGAGAAAAATCTGGGAAAAAAGAAAGAAAAATATAAATGAATAAATTGTTGTCTTGTTCTTGCTAGTGGGTATGAATTAAAGTAGTGCTTAAAGAAAGAGGAAATATTGTTGGGGTGATATTATTTGTGAAATTGAAGTGGTGTTGAAGAATTTGCGCTTAAGTTATTTGATGATGTGTTAAAGTGCTTAGGAGGTTGAGTCACTATTCCTAAAATATATCCTACCTTTCCCTTAGCCCACATTACAACCATGAAAAAGTCCTAATTGATTTTAGATCGAGCGAGCTTACATTAGTAGAGATTTACATTAAGGGCAAGCATATGGTACCAATTGCATGCATGTGACTTCTCTGTGAGAGTGAGCGATTTTCTTTGATATATGTGAGTCATTAAAATATTTGATCATGAGATTCGAATGTGTGGATTGAACTCGCTCTCTTGTTCTTGTTGTGAGGGCACATGGTTTCACGAGGGATAGGTAACGTTATTAGACTTCTCTATGATGTTGGGTGTTCAAGCCATGAGTGCATTGTGACATTGAGTCGGTTTTTGAGGCTAGGATTGTTGTGAGCATGTTGTCTTTGTTTGAATATTTTTAAAAGAATGACACAAGTAAAGGTAAATGCATATGATGCATATTCTAGAGCCTAGTTGTGGCAAATGACCATGGTCATAGGTGTAGTATGCTTTGAATGATAAGAGCTTAATTTTATTTTGTCTACTATAGTGATGGTTTGTTCGAGGACGAACAAAGGTTTAAGTGTGGGGTGGTGATGTTGGGCATATTTCGATATGTGTTGATGTTACTTTACCCATATTTTAACCGCTTTTTGATGCTATTTGATCTTTAAAATGCCCAACATGGTTTAATTATTGATTTTATGACTAATTGAGTTGTGTGTGATGAATTAGGGTGTTTGGAGTACAAAAATATAAAGAAAAGGTGCTCTAGGTAGAGGAAGAGGGGTTGGATTTCGTGCACCCTTAGCAGTGAAGTCGGCCCATAGCATCCGCCATAGCATCCGCACCTAGGCAAAGCTGAGAAGGAGGAACAAAGGGTGGATGCGACGCATCCACCCTAGCATGCGAAGCTGAGAAGTGGAGGACGAGGTGGATGCGACGCATCCACCCCAGCATCAATCCCTGTAGCCAAGTCGGATTAGGAATAGGAGAACTTTGGCCCACGACTTTTGTACGCAATATATAAGCTAAAAACGCCTCTTTTAGGGCATCTAACATATTGGGAAGAGGGAAAAAGCCACGACAAAGCTGTGGAGGCCGGAATTCATCAAGTTTTATCTTTCTCCTACCAAACTTAGTAATCTTTATGTTTCTTTGTATAATTTATTGTTTGACTACCATGTCTATATGGAGCTAAACTTCACGTTTTAGGGTTGTGGTTCTTTCATGACTATTATTATTCGGATATTGATTTTGACTTCTTGATTTATCATATTAGTTTATTTATTCAATCTTGCGCTTATTTATTTGATTGCTTGATCACCAATTGAATATTATCTACGAATCTAGAATTGAACTCGAAAGTGGAAATTCTATATTGCATACAGGATTGAGTAGGGCAAGTTCTTGAACTCGGGCATCGGAAAACAGATTCGTGGTTTGGATAGACATATACCTAATTGCCTTGCTTGGTTGATTTACAGGAATTATAAATGCGTTCTTGTTGATTCTAACTCCATAGACATATAGGCGTTAGGTTAGCTTGAATAGGCGAGTAAGGACTCAACAGATTTTTATGAGCAATATTAACCTTGTCAACCAATAAGCTAGATAAATTAGTCGGTCAATTCAATTTAAGAATACAATAGGATTGTTAGATAGCTCATAACCCTAGATCGTTTTTATTACATTGATATCATAAAAATCTGCTCTTTCTCTGTTCAAAGTTCATTATTTATATTTTTTATTTAATTAGTTTAGAATCAAATATTTTTAGGTTTAATTCTTGTTTAGATAATTAGGATAGTCTAATTTAGTTAATAGTTAATCATAAGTCCTCATGGGTTCGACATCCGACTTTTAGTCTCTTTATTACTTGACGACCGCGTATACTTGCGTGAGTGTGTTTGGTCGCAACATTCAGCATTCAGCCTGTGGCTTCCAATTAAGGACCTTCTGATTTTACCTTTATGGTTCATAACTAGCTGTTTAGTTCTTTGTGAGGAGCTCCTGCTTTGAACCACTTTCTATTTGTTTACTATGCTGTGGATTGTTTATTGTGTTTTAAGTAAATATTTGTGTTTGTCTATTCGGTTTTCATTGTTGAAAGTTGTGATGAGTTCTTTGGTCGAGTATCCCATTGTCTTTTTAGGATTTCTCTGATCTACACAGTCGAATTTTGTTGCAACAGTAAGGCTTTTACCATGACATGATCTATAGAAGATGAAAAAAGAACCAATTCTCCTCTTTGACAAGTCTACGGGAGCAAAACCATTACCAGATTCTGGCTTGTAAATGCTCTTCCATTTCTTTTTAGTCGAAATGCACCATTGCTAACACTGCAAAACTTTGGTTAATCTTTCCTTTCAAATCCCTAAAATCTGATGAGAGACATTCCATTTACTAAAGCTTGAATATCTGCTAGACTCCTTGAGACTTCAAAGAATAGCAGTTGATAATACCAACGCCAGAGAACACTGCTAAAATAATTGTAGAATTTAGTTTCCTGACTTGATCCTTATTAAGTTGCTAGATCAGTTCATCAATAAACATGCTGATTTTGTAGTACTGAAGACCAACTAGAGAGAAGCTAAAGTTGATATCTGATTTGGAACATAAACAGGTGGTTGATTTACGCTCCTCTCAATATAATACTTCAACAAAAGGAGAGTCGTAAAATTTGTATGGACACAGAATGAGAAACCTTTTCTTTTCCCAAGTGTCCTGTTAAGATTTCCTTCGACACAATGATTAGATTCTGATGGACTTCAAATTAACTATGCCTCTTCCTACATGCAGCTTTTGGATATTAGCAAGTATACACGAAGATACCAACTCCATTCATATCCTGACATATTTTTTCATTGCTTAGGAAATACACTTATGTGGCAAAAAACATCAGATGTTAGTTTTATCTCTTCTTGAAAAATGTTAACCCATCTTGATTCTTGTTTTCATCACAGAGCAATACTTTTAAGCAAGAGTTACCATGGTACTCTTTACGCTATCAAACATATTGGAACACGTTAATCTAAACACATTAGATAGCGCGTAAATTGTAAAATGAGAACTTAATTACTTATTCGCGTAGCGAAAGCGGAAAGAGCGGATAAACCGTGATTGTAATTACTGGTTGGCGGTGGTTGTCACAGTGTGTCGGGGCAACCCCTATATCACAGTCTAAACCCTAGTCTGATTTTAGGAGAAGATTAGGCGTAGGAAAATACTGCGTATTCTATATCTTTAGTTGTACATTTTATGTGTACTTATATAGGGAATACCAGAGTTAACTAATAACCCTATTGGACCTTAAAGTACCCCTTATGGGTGAATCCAAAATTTTCTACATCTCCCACTCACACATAATGGGAGTGCTCATTTAGTCTGAGAAACATATTCTCATCTCATCTCATCTCCTCAATCATTCATAACTGACCAACATCTTTCAACTCCCCGATCATATTTGTCATTTGCCTCAAATGTGTTTTCATTGAATATTCTGCGCGTTTCTTATATGAATCAAATTTGATCGTTAAGGATCGCAGCCTTGCAGTGGAACAGGTACCAAACAGTTTCCTCAAAGCGTTCCAAAGATCCATAGCTCCTTGGTGATCCTTAAACTCCCTTAGGATGTCATCATCCAAGGTGCTTAACAACGTAATGCGAGCAATGGAGTTCTTTTTCTTCCAACCGTCTTAGGCTTCACGCGCACGCCTATGTTGAGCAGTGTTGCCTTCCTCAGGCTCATTCATGACATTGTTAATGGCCTCCAGAGCCTCTTGCTCCTCTAGCACATACTGGACTTTCAAACTCCAGGTTTCATAGTTATCGCCATTGAGTTTCAACCCTTTGTTGAGCTCATCAACAATATTTTTCGAAGCAGTAGTCATTCTTTAAAAAAATAAAAAATATTATGAGGATCATGTAAAAATAAAAAAAATAACGCAAGGTACTATGTTCGACATACATACATATTATGATACTAAGCATTAATTGATTAAGTTAATAAATACATATATTAATTATGGAGTCGAGAGTTCATTATGTTCCCAATCATCGTCCAAAAATTAAAATATTATAAAAATTAACTTATTCAATTATCTAGCTAAGCGTCTTAATCATGTTTAAGACAACATAATTATCGTTCATGATTTTACAATCTCATACGGATCATAAGTTAACAAATAACTTATATTAGCATGCAAATAAAATTAATGTCAAACTAATTAACATTTATTACATGCTACACAAATTTACATAATATTTACTTTAATGTTAAACTAATTAACATATGATATATGTTAAACAAATTAACAAGTAATATTAATATTAAACTAATTAATATTTGAATTCATACTCAACAAATTAACATAAAGCATGTGTTAAACTAATTAATAAAAGTAATGTTAAAATAAATTAACATTCCAAGCATGTTAAACAAATTAACAAATAAATTTAATGTTAAACAAATTAACATTTCAAGAATGTTAAATAAATTAATAAATAAATATAATGTTAAACAAAATTAACATTTCAAGCATGTTAAACTAATTAACAAATAAATTCAATGTTAAACAAATTAACATTTCAAGTATGTCAAACAAATTAAATAATAAATATAATGTTAAATAAATTAACACTTTAAGAAATTGAGATGATAAAATAATTATATTTTTCATAAAAGAATATAAATACTAAATTTATATTCTAAAAATTAAGTCCTTATGACTAATTTTCGAAATTGGAAATTTAAAAAAATAAAACCTATTGTAGATTTTAATTTAGGCCATTAGCCTAATTAACATTATGCAAGACATAAACTGGGCCTTTAGTTCAATAGAAAGATAAAACAATCTTAAAATAGGGCCTTGACAAATCTGCCATGTAATAGGCCCATGTGTCTGGAGCCCAAGATGCTTAGAGCCTTTGTTAGTTCTATCAATTATTTTTTTTGGAACATAGAAGAAACTCAAAATTTTCAACCATTTCGAGATGGGCCTTTAGCCCAATAATGTTGTTGTCCTTCAGAAACAAGGAAATAAGCCCATGTGGCCACTAAAACCTATGTTCTTTATTATTAAAGACTTAAGAAGAGAAACCCTTATCTCCTTTTAGCATCAACAGTCGCAGAGATATGGAGCACCAAACTCCATGTATTTTCATCCTCCTTTTTTTTATTTATTTAAATTTGAAAATATCTTCATTTAATTAAAAAAACCCTAGTTTCTTTCTTAGCCTTGTCGCCGCCAGCCATACTTGTGGATGAAGATTTTCTTTCTTCTTCTTTTCTTCTCTCTGCCATGGCTATGGAGCACCAAGCTCTATTTTTATTTGATTCTAAATCGAATCTAAAATGGCTTCAAAAGCAGCCATCGTCCGTTTGATAGTGGTCGACGATGGCTCTCTAGCTGCGTGTAACGACAATAGACAGAAAAACGGGCTGGGTCTCCGGGAAGGAAGCCACCAGGCGTGTGGCATAAAACAAGAAAAACTGATTCTTTTTTTTTTTTTTTTTTTTTTTTTTTTTTTGTTTTGATCAGTTTCGTAAAAACTGATGTAAAACTTAGCAGATTCAAAAGTTTGCAGATCCAAAAGAAAGGTCATTGACTGATTTATTACTTCTTGTAAATCAATATTGAAAATTATTTACAAAGTTCATTGAAATAAACTAAAGTATATTGTAACGACGGTCGGTCGTTTTGAGAGTTTTATCCATGTTTCCTCATTTACTGCTAATTTTATGCTCATTAGTTGATATGTGACTTGCCGGGTAGTTGGTTCGGGTCCGGCGAGGTTTCGGAATGAGTTGAGATACTTAGTCTCAAGATTGAAAGTGTCACGCCCCAAAAATCGAGGAGCGCGACCGGCGCTCAACCGAGTGAACCCGATCGAGCAAGCCTATTAGATTCCTTCTACCGAAACTCATTCATGAATAAAAAAAATATATTTTTTCCTTAATTAAACAATAAAGTGGTCATGTCTGCAATTACCAATTTCTTACCAATAGTTTCATCATTTTTAAAGTCTCAAGTGGACAAGTTATACAACCACAACATAACATAGTTTATCTTTTCCCAACACCAATACATAACCCACACTATATCTACAGAGCCTCTATGGATAAAGAAGAGTACAATGATAATGCCGGCAACAAGGCCCCGACTATACCTCAATCATAATAAATAAAGATCAAAAGACACATGAACCCGGGATGAAGTGGGGCTCACCAAGTCAGCTGAGAAGAAGGTGTACTGCTATCACTGATCAATGTTTCCTGCTGTGGAACCGCCTGCATCCATTTAAAGATGCAGCGCCCCCGACAAAAGGGATGTTAGTACCGTCGAATAGTACTAGTATGAAAACTAAACACCAATTTAAGAATTTAGAAATACAAGATAATTATGATGAACCAGTGCGGCAATAGAATAATATAGATAACTATCTCAACCATAGCAAGCTTATTAAAAGCTATCAACAATATTTATAGGATTTAAGATGAGATCCTATGTAACCATCTTCACACAAAGCGGCCCCGCTGCCTCACCCGATGTATGCAGGTGGAGGTGTACGTTCAATACCACAACTCAAATCAAGCGGTCCTACCGCCTCACCTCAATGTATGTGGGTGGATGTATAACCACAGTACCAAGAACCTACACAAAGCGGCTATGCCGCCTCACCCCAATGTATGCGGGTGGTGGTGCCACAACAATACCAAAACTATACACAAAGCGGTCATACCGCCTCACCCCAATGTAAGCGGGTGGAGGTGCAGTCCCACAATACCATAATTCCTACACAAAGCGGTCATGCCGCTTCACCCCAATTTATATGCGAGTGGAGGTGTATCACAATCACACTCTCTATACCATAATCCCCACACAAAGCGGTCATGCCACCTCACCCCAATGTATGCGGGTGAAGGTGTATCATAATCACAATCTCTACACAACTTGGCATAATAGCTTTCACATAAATCACGACTAGAAATTATAACATGTGGATACATAATCTATAGTTTGGGACACATCCTCAATTTATAATGCAATATGATAAGAGCATTTGAAATATGAATTGAACATATATTTTCATCACAAAGTTGATCGGAATACTCGATTTATAATCAACATCTCGGAACTCACAAGGATAATGAGAATTCCAACTCTTAAAGAAGAGTTTAGCCAACATACCTCACTTGAGCTTCCTTACACTCTAAATATTCCGAAATTCTTAGCAACTTCAATCTATTTTAGAAATATAACAAATTAAACCAAAATTAGGAAGATGATCATGGTTCTAGCTCATTTGAGTATTTTATCAAATACTAGATGTGCATTAAGGTTTCAATATCCTTTTATGGAGGATTCCATCATCCCACAATCCAACCTTTACCATTTTTAGCTCAACAATCTTTCTACACCCCTTGATAACACATGCATGTACAATAACCAACCCTTTTGCCCAGAAATTATCTTGCTTATTATCCATTTCTATACAAAATTCAAAATTGAGGGTTAGGGTATAGAATCTTACCTCTAGGATGAAGATCTAGTGAGTTTCCCTTCTCAATCTTCCAAAACTTGGGCAAGAATTGAAGAACAATTATTGGAGAACACCTTCTCACTCTAAGGCACCCTCTCTCACTCTAAAATGTTAGATTATCTCTCAAAAATAGCCCAAAACGTGTATTTAACGAAGTAGGGTCGGGTTTTAAAAATCCAAAAATGAAGCTCCGGAACAGGTTCTGCGGTCGCATATGCGACCGCATATCGGTCGCATATTGGTGTCCAAAGTTAGCTAAAATCTGTCTGTGTATGCGGTCACTATGCGGTCCGCATAACTGTTATGCGATCGCATAATGCACCGCAAAACAGTTATACGGTCGCATAATCGACCGCATAATTTCCCCGGACTGGCCCTTCTCCTGCTCACTTCTGCGGCCATTATGCGGCCCGCAGAGTGATTCTGCGGTAGCATAATGGACCGCAGAATTACATTTTTCTGCCAAATTTTTTTTTCCTTTTCATTCTTGTTCATTATGCGGCCCTCAAACACGTAAGCCTAGTCCGGCACCATAAAATATTATTTTCTTTGTAAATTTTACGAGGCCTTACACTTAAGTACTTTGAATTTTTTTTTTCGGGGCGTTACATTCTCCCCCGCTTAGGATCATTCGTCCTCGAATGAGGGTCAAATTCTGTTATTAACATCTTATGCAACTTAGTCTTTCATACCACACACTAGCAACCCAAAATTTGACTAACTCCCTAAATTTTCAAAAATTTCGCTAGAGTTTCCTTTGTAATTAGGCCTATCCACCTGTCAGAGAGCCCCAGAAACACATCCTAACAGCATATGCATAATCCAACAACGTAACATAATACAAAACAACATCAACTGTGGCCTCTGAAGCAATTATATTACCAGAACGGAACGCCCTTAACACCAAATGTACAAGTCATACATATTTCATAGGAATATCCCTTAGCATTTTCTTAAGGCACAACTCATAATTACATGGTTATTCAAATAAATAAGGATACTTTTTCTTCATTTCTTCTTCGGCCTCCCAAGTAGCCTCTTCAACCTGTTGGTTTCGCCATAGCACTTTCACGGATGCAATTTCTTTGTTTCTCAACTTTCGGACTTGCCGATCAATAATAGAAACTGGAATCTCTTCATAAGTCAATTCTTCATTTTCCTCAATAGTCTCAACCGGAACAATGGTTGTCGGGTCTCCAACTACTTTCTTTAATATAGACACATGAAACACCGGGTGTACTAATGACATCTCAGGTGGTAGCTCAAGCTTGTACGCCAACTCACCGATCCTCTGAATGATTTTGTACGGTCCGACATACCTCGGACCCAATTTCCCTTTCTTACCAAATCGCATTACATCCTTCATGGGGGAAACTTTCAAGAATACCCAATCATATTCTTTGAACTCCAAATCCCTACGACGAACATCCGAATAGGATTTCTGACGACTCTGAGCAGTCTTCAACCGCTCCTTAATGATTTTAACTTTTTCCATAGCCTGATGCACGAGGTCTGGCCCTATCAACTCTGCTTCCATAATTTCGAACCACCCAATGGGAGATCTACATCTCCTACCATATAAAGCCTCGAACGGTGCCATTTGAATGCTAGCATGATAGCTATTGTTGTATGCAAAATTTATGAGTGGTAAATAATCATCCCAGCTACCTTTGAAGTCTAGAACACAAGCACGCAATATATCCTCAAGCATTTGAATAGTTCGCTCTGCCTGCCCGTCAGTTTGCGGGTGAAAGGCTGTACTGAGATTCTCCTGAGTACCCAAACCTTACTGAAATTTCTTTCAAAAAATTAGCAGTGAATTGTGCTCCTCGATCAGAAATGATGGAAACTGGGGTGCCATGCAACCTGACTATTTCTTTGATATACAACTGAGCATATTGCTCCGCTGTGTTGGTGGACTTAACCGGCAAAAAGTGTGCTGACTTCGTGAGTTGATCCACAATCACCCAGATTGAGTCACACTTACGCGGAGTGCGCGGTAATCCTACCAACAAGTCTATATTAATCATTTCCCATTTCCACATTGGAATTTTTATGTTCTGTGCCAACCCACTAGGCCTTTGGTGTTCGGCCTTCACTTGTTGACAATTCGGACATCTTGCCACAAAGTCTGCCACATTCCTCTTCATATCATTCCACCAATAGACTTCCTAAAGATCATGATACATTTTTGTAGAACCTGGGTGCACGGAATACCTAGTAGTGTGAGCTTCAGTCATAATTCTTTCACGGAGACCATCCACATTTGGAACACAGTCACCCTTGGTACCTTAGTGTACCATCATCTATGCCAAGAGAAAAGGCCATGGTCTTATGTTTATGGATCCCCTCTTTTAATTGCACCAACAATGGATCGTTGTATTGCTTCTCTTTGATTTCTACAACAAGCGATGATTCAGCCCTATTTTGCACAATTACCCCTCCTTCACTAGAGTCCGTAAGACGAACTTCCAAACTAACCAATCGGTGAACTTCTTTCTATAACCCTCAAACACATAAGCCTAGTCCGGCACCATAAAATATTATTTTCTTTGCAAATTTTACCAGGCCTTACAGAAAGCTTAAGTTGAAATGGTTGACCAGATGTTAACTTGTGTGTAAACGACTCCGTAATGGAGTTTTGATGGTTTCGTTAGCTCTGTTGGGTAATTTTGGAGTTAGGAGTGTGTCCGGATAGAGATTTGGTGATCCGTAGTCGAATTAGGCTTGAAATGGCGAAAGTTGGAAATTTAGAAGTTTGATCGAGAGTGGACTTTGTGATTACCGGGCTTGGATTGGGGTTACGGGAGTTGGAGTAGGTCCGTGGTGTCATTTGTGTCTTATGTGCAAAATTTGAGGTCAATCAGACGTGATTTGATAGGTTTCGGCATCGAATGTAGAAGTTAAAAGTTCAAAAGTTCTTTAGGCTTGAATCGATGCGCGATTCATGGTTGTAGCATTGTTTGATGTGATTTGAAGGCTCGACTAAGTTCGTATCATATTTTAGGACTTGTTGGTATATTTGGTTGAAGTCCGGGGGGGCCTCGGGTGGAGTTCGGATGGTTAACGGATCAAGTTATGAAGATGAGAGGCTGCTGAAGCTCACCAGTTCTGGTGCAATCGCACCTGTGGAGTTGTGATCGCAGGTGCGAATGGGGGAAACGCACATGCGGCCTAGAGTTGAGCATACAATGTTCGCAGGTGCGAGGGAATTGTTGCACCTGCGTGGCCGCAGATGCGACGAGTGGAGCGCAGAAGCGGGATTTGATTAGATTACTGTTGAGCACGGATGCAGGAGGATTTCCGCAGGTGCAGACTCGCACCTGCGCATGTGTGATCGCAGAAGCCGAGGCAATGGAGCCTTGGCCAAACCATAGAAGCAGAGGATTTCTCGCACTTGCGAGACCGCAGGTGCGACTAAATAAGTCGCATGTACGAAAGTGCTGGGCAGAATATTAAGTTCGAGGGTTTCGTGATTTCCTTCATTTTGGACATTTCAAGCTCGAGATTAGGCGATTTTTGAGAGGGATTTTAAAGGGATTCTTGAGGTAAGTCACTTGTGGTTAAATTTACTCAATAATTATGTTTCCCAATTGAGTTTTCCACCTAGATTGTGTGGTTTTGAGGTGTAGTTTTGGAGTTTGAGGCTAGGGATTTGGAGAGTTTAAATTGGGTATTTGGGAGTCGATTTGGTGTTGGATTTTGATAAATTTGGTATGGTCGGACTCGTGGTTGAATGAGATTCCAGATTTTGTGACTTTTATCAGATTTTGAAATGTGGGCCCGGGGCTAGCTTTTGAGTTGACTTTTTGACTTTTGATTTAAAACTTAGTATTTTCTTATGGAATTGATTCCTTTGGCTCGTGTTGATTGTATCGAATTGTTTAAGGCTACATTCTAGGCATTCAGAGGCCGTTTCGCGAGGCAAGGGCTTGTTGGAGTAGCATTTTGACAGTTTGAGTTAAGTAACACTTCTAAGCTTGGTTCTGAGGGTATGAAACCCCGAATTTTGTGCTATGTGATTTATGTTGAGGTGACGCGCATGCTAGATGACGGGCGTGTGGGCATGCACCGTAGAAATTGTGATTTAGTCGATTCCCTGGAACTGCGTAACTATTTTATCTGAACAATTTGTTGTACTCTATGTGTTACAATACTTGAGCGGTGATTCATGCTAGAAATCATGTTTAGGCTATATGCTGGTACTATTGGGACCCATAGTGGTTGTTCTTTGCTGTCGAGTTATCTGTTTAATTGCAGTTGTGTACTCAGTCAGATTCATCATTACATGTCATATCTCAGTCTCTGTTATCGTATATTATCACATCTCGTATCATTGATTAGGGCTGCCTAGCATAAGTGTTGTGAGCCCGAGGGACTGGAGAGATTGGTGATTGAGTTGGAGCATGAGTGTCGTGCTGTGAGTGATATATATATATATATATATATATATATGTGGATCGGGTTGTACGCCGCAACAAGCCTTATGGCTATATATATATATGTGGATCGGGTTGCACGCCGCAATAAGCCTTATGGCTATATATATGTGGATCAGGTTGCACGCCGCAACAAGCCTTGTGGCTATATATATATATATATATATGGGGATCGGGTTGCGCGCCACAACGGGCCTTATGACTATATGTGGATCGGGCTGCACACCACAGTAGGTATCGTACGGTGCTGAGTGACTGAGCGTGACGATCGAGAATTGAGACAGGCAGATTGAGCGCTCTGAGAGTGTGAGTACTTGGGATTTCACTGTGTTGCATCACATACGGTTTTCACATTGGCATGTAGCTATAGAGATGTCATACTCTTCTTATCAGCCACACTTGGCATATTTTTATCCGTGTTAAACTTAATTGTTGAACCTAGAAGCATGCCTATTAATCTGTATTGTTAAACTCTGTATCTTTACTGTATTGTTTGAGCTCGTCACTGCTTTCAGAACACAAGTTAGACTTGTTACTTATTGAGTTGGTTGTACTCATGCTATACCCTGCACTTCGTGTGCAGATCCAGGTATTTACAGGCATGTCGATTGCTGATTCCTGATAGTTCATCAGTTCAGAGATCTTCGAGGTAGCTTCCTTGGCGTCCGCAGTTCTTGACTCTCCTCCTTTGTCTTTTAGTCTTGTTTATACTATTCTACTTTCCTAGACATCATTCCATTGGTTAGACCATGTTGTTATATAGATGCCCATGTACTCCGTCATACCTGGATCTTTTAGGAGAATTTTGTACTAAGTTACGATGTTTATATCCAATTTTTACGAGATTTTCACTTAATTAAATTTATTTCAGTATATTTGGAATTTAAAAATGTGGTATGTGTGAGATGTCGGCTTTTCTAGTTACCATAATAGGCGCCATCATGAATGTTGAGTTTTTGGTCGTGACAAGTTGGTATCAGAGCCTAGGTTACATAGGTCTCACGAGTCATGAGCAGGTTTAGTAGAGTCTTGCGGATCAGTATGGAGACATCTGCACTTATCTTCGAGAGGCTGCCAAACCCTTAGGAAACTTCACATTCTTGTATTCTTGTCGTGCGGATTTGTTGATTCCTGGAACTGAAAGGGTCGCGGTAGGGGCCGCGGTAGTGGCTACAGCAGCTAGGGCAACACCTGCAGATCCACCAGTTGCTCCAGCTCATGAGCATGTTCTAGATGTAGTTGAGACAGTGGGGCCAGCTCAGGCACTAGCTGTGCCCATTGTAATTCCAGGCCTTCAGGAGGCTTTGGCCCAGATATTGACGGTTTGCACTGGCCTTGCCTAGGTGGTATCAGCTCAGGCTGTGCCAGCCACTTCTCAGGACGGGGGAGGTACTCATACCCCCGCTGCTTGTACTCTAGAGCAGGCGAATCAGGGACTTCAGACATCGGAGGTACTACCGGTCCAACCGGTTGCAGCTGCTCAGGCCCCGGTGGTCCCCGTTATGGTTGATGATGAGTAGAGGAGACTTGAGAGATTTGGGAGGCTTCGGCCTCCATCATTTAGCGGTGCTGAGTCGGAGGATGCCCAAGGCTTCTTGAACAAGTGCCAGCGGATGCTTCGTACAATAGGTATTCTAGAGACCAGTGGGGTCTCGTTCACCACTTTTCAATTTTTTGGGGCTGCTTTCAGATGGTGGGAGGCTTATGAGAGGCGCAGGCCGATCGGTGCAGCACCACTTACATGGCAGGAGTTCTCTGTTCTTTTCTTGGAGAAGTTCATGCCGCAATCTCGCAGGGAGAATCTACGCAGACAGTTTGAGCAACTTCGGCAGGATGACATGTCTGTGACCTTGTACGAGATGAGATTTTCTAAGTTAGCTCGCCACACAATTTGGTTGGTTTCCACTAATAGGAAGAGGATCATGAGGTTCATTGATGGCCTCACGTATTAGCTGCGGTTTCTTATGACTAGGGAGAGGGTATCTGGTGCCACTTTTGACGAGGTGGTTGACATTGCTCGGCAGATAAAGATGGTCCGTAGCCAGGAGCATGGTGAGAGGGAGGCCAAGAGGCCTCAAGGTTTGGGCGATTTTGGTGGTGTGTCTTCTGGGGGGCAGTCCTACCACAATAGGGGTCGTCCTTATAGGCCCGCTCAGACGACTCGTCCAGCTCATCGTGGTGCATCAGCTAGCCACGGTTCTTACAGTGCTCACTCAGTCCAGTCTTTGTTCAGTGCACTACCAGCATAAAGTTCTCACCATGCCTCGTCCACTCAGGTTTCTACAGGTAGTTCCTCAGGTTATTAGGAGTAGTAGTTTCGTGAGAGGAGAGGTTGTTTCGAGTGCGTAGACTTTGGTCATATCAAGAGGGATTGCCCTAGGTTGTTGAGTGGGGCTCCACAACAGAGTTCTCAGCCGATGGCACCAACACCAACAGTTACTCCACCCACTCAGCCAGCTCGGGGTGGGGCTCAATCTACTAGGGGTCGCCCTAGAGGGGGAGGCCGATCAGGTGGTGGTCAGGCCCGATTCTATGCTATTCCTGCCAGACCAGATACTGTTGCCTCCGATGCAGTGATCACAGGTATTGTCTCAGTATGCCACATGGATGCCTCTGCATTATTTGACCCTGGTTCCACTTATTCGTATGTATCATCGTATTTTGCTCATTATCTGGATATGCCCTATGAGTCCTTAGTTTCATCTGTCTGTGTTTCTATGCAAGTGGGCGATGCTATTGTTATGGACTGTGTATATCGGTCGTGTGCAATGACTATTAGGGGATTGGAGACTAGAGTTGATCTCTTATTGCTTAGTATGGTGGACTTCGATGTGATTTTGGGCATGGATTGGCTGTCTCCATGTCATGCTGTTCTGGATTGTCACGCTAAGATCGTGACGTTGGCGATGCCGGGGTTACCAACGATAGAGTGAAGAGGTTCTCTAGACTATGTTCCCAGCTGAGTGATTTCATATTTGAAGGCCCAACAGATGGTTGGGAAGGGTTGTTTATCTTATTTGGACTTTGTGAGGGATGTTGGTGCTGATTCTCCTGCTATTGATTCTGTTCCGGTGGTGCAAGATTTTCCGGATGTGTTTCCTGCAGACCTGCCGGGCATGCTGCCCGATAGGGATATTGACTTCGGTATTGACTTGGTGCCGGGCACCCAACCCATTTCTATTCCACCATATCATATGGCACTAGCTGAGTTGAAGGAATTGAAGGAGCAACTTTAGGAACTCCTTGATAAGGGGTTTATTAGGCCTAATGTTCTGCCTTGGGGTGCATCAGTCCTGTTTGTGAAGAAAAAGGATGGTACCATGCAGATGTGCATTGATTATAGGCAGTTGAACAAAGTTACAATCAAGAACAAGTATCCTTTGCCGTGCATTGATGATCTATTCGACCAGCTTCAGGGAGCGAGGGTGTTCTCTAAGATTGACTTTAGGTCTGGGTATCACCAGTTGAAGATTCGGGACTCGGATATTCTAAAGATAATATTCAGGACTCGTTATGGTCATTATGAGTTCCTTGTGATGTCTTTTGGGATGACCAACATCCCAGCAACATTCATGTACCTGATGAACAACGTATTTCAGTCTTATCTTGACTCGTTAATCATAGTGTTCGTTGATGATATCCTGGTGTACTCTCATAGCCAGAAGGAGCATGCCCAGCATTTGAGTATTGTGTTGCAGCGGTTGAAGGAGGAGAAGCTTTATGCTAAGTTCTCCAAATGTGAGTTTTGGCTTAGTTCAGTGGCATTCTTGGGGCACGTGGTGTCCAGTGAGGGGATTCAGGTAGATCTGAGGAAGATAAAGGCGGTTCAGAGTTGACCCAGACCGTCCTTAGCTACGGAGATTTAGAGATTTCTCGGCTTGGCCGGTTATTATTGTCGTTTCATGGAGGGTATCTCGTCTATTGAATCGCCTTTGACTAAATTGACCCAGAAGGGTGCTATTTTCAAATGGTCGGATGAGTGTGAGGAGATCTTTCAGAAGCTCAAGACTGCCTTGACCACTGCTCCAGTTCTACTTCTACCTTCAGCTTCTAGTTCTTATACAATATATTGTGATGCTTCTCTGATCAGTATTGGGTGTGTCTTGATGCAGGGAGGTAGAGTGATTGCTTATGCTTCGCGTCAGTTGAAACCTTATGAGAAGAACTACACTGTCCACGATTTGGAGTTAGCTGTCATCGTTCATGCATTGAAGATTTGGAGGCATTATCTCTACGGTGTGTCTTGTGAGGTGTTTACATATCATTGGAGTCTCCAGCCTTTGTTCAAATAGAAGGATCTGAATTTGAGGCAGCGGAGATGGTTGGAGCTGCTAAAGGACTATGATATCACTATTCTGTATCATCCCAAGAAGGCCATTGTGGTGGCTGATGCCTTGAGTAGAAAGGCAGTGAGTATGGGTAGCCTTGCATTCATTCCTGTTGGTGAGAGAACGCTTGCAGTTAATGTTCAGGCCTTGGTCAACCAGTTCGTGAGATTAGATGTCTCAGAGCCCAGTTGGGTTCTAGCTTATGTGATTTCTCGGTCTTCTTTATATGATCACATCAGAGAGCACCAGTATGATGACCCTCATTTGCTTGTCCTTAAGGACACGGTTCAGCACGGTGATGCCAGAGATGTTACTATTGGAGATGATGGAGTATTGAGGATGCAAGGTCGGATTTGTGTGCCTAATGTAGATGGGCTACGTGAGTTGATTCTTGAGGAGGCCCACAGTTCGCGATATTCCATTCATCCAGGTGCCGCGAAGATGTATCAGGACTTGAGGCAATATTATTGGTGGAGAAGAATGAAGAAGGATATAGTAGGGTTGTAGCTCGGTGCCTCAACTGTCAGCAGGTGAAGTATGAGCATCAAAGACTGGGCGGATTGCTTCAGAGGTTAGAGATTCCAGAGTGGAAATGGGAGCGGATCACCATGAATTTTGTTGTTGGGCTCCCACGAACTTCGAGGAAGTTCGATGCTATTTGGGTGATTGTGGATCGGCTAACCAAGTCCGCGCACTTCATTCTAGTTGGGACTACTTATTCTTCAGAGCGGTTGGCTGAGATTTACATCCGAGAGATTGTTCGCCTCCACGGCATGCCAGTATCCATTTCAGATCGGGGCACGCAGTTCACATCGCAGTTTTGGAGAGCCGGGCAGCAAGAGTTGGGTACCCAGGTTGAGTTGAGCACAACGTTTCACCCTCAGATGGAGAGACAGTCCGAGCGTAATATTCAGATATTGGAGGATATGCTACGTGCTTGTGTCATTGATTTTGGGAGTTCTTAGGATCAGTTTCTGCCACACGTGGAGTTTGCCTACAACAACAGCTACCAGTCGAGCATTCAGATGGCTCCGTATGAGGCTTTATATGGGAGACGATGTAGATCTCCGGTGGGTTGGTTTGAGCCTGGTGAAGCTACGCTTTTGGGTACTGACTTGGTCCAGGATGCTTTGGACAAGGTTAAGATGATTCAGGAGCGGCTTCGCACGGCGCAGTCTAGACAGAAGAGTTATGCCGACAGAAAGGTTCGTGATATTGCTTATATGGTTGGGGAGAAGGTACTGCACAAGGTTTTACCCATGAAGAGTGTTATGAGGTTCGGGAAGAAGGGCAAGTTGAGCCCTCGGTATATTGGGCCGTTTTAGGTACTTCAGAGGATTGGGGAGGTGGCTTACAAGCTTGCTTTGCCACATATTTTGTCGAGTGTGCATACAGTGTTTCAAGTTTCTATACTCCGGAAGTATGTCGGCGTAATAGATATGCGGACCGCATATCGGCCGCATAATTTGGCCTCCAAAACTGGGTGTGACTGACCTGTTCTGCGGTCATTATGTGGCCCGCAGACCTGTTCTGTAGTCGCATAATGCACCACAGAATTGGTCTGCGATCGCATAATGCGCCGCAAACATGGTCTCCAAACCTCCATTTTCCTATCTCACTCTGTGACCATTATGCGGTCCGCAGAGTGATTCTGCGACCGCATAGTGGGCCGCAGAAACGTCTTCTTTTGCCAAAAATTTTCCTTTATCCCTCAGTGCATTGTTCAACCCAAAATGTCCGAGCCACCTATGATCCTCAACATGTAAAACCAATTCGGCACCACGAAACATTATTTTCTTTTGCAAAATTTTACGGGGGTCTTACATTCTCCCCCACTTAGGATCATCCGTCCTCGAATGAGGGTCAAAATATGTTATTAGCATCTTATGCAACTCAGTTTTTCATACCACACACTAGCAGTCCCAAATTTGACTAACTCCCTAAATTTCCAAAAATTTCGCAAGAGTTTCCCCTGTAACTGTGCCTATCCACCTGTCAGAGAGCCCCAGAAATACATCCTAGCAACATATACATAATCCAACGACGTAACATAACACAAAACAACATCAACTGTGGCCTCACAAGCAATATATTTAGAAAGAAGCACCTTTACAATAACTGAACAAACGATACAAGAATCCATATGCGACAGTCTTATAAAAAGGTCACATAGTTTATACAAACAAGTAAGGATACTTCTTTTTCCTTTCTTCCTCGACTTTCCAAGTAGCCTCTTCAACTTGCTGATTTTGCCACAACACCTTCACATAGGCAATTTTTTTATTCCTCAACTTTCTGACTTGCCTATCAAGAATAGCAACTGGAATTTCTACATACGACAGTTCTTAATTAAACTCAATGGTCTCAACCGGAATAATAAGTGTCGGGTCTCTAACTACTTTCTTCAATATAAATACATGAAACTCCGGGTGCACTAATGACATCTCAGGTGGTAGCTCAAGCTTGTACGCCACCTCACTGATACTCTGAATGATTCTGTACGGTCCGACATACCTCGGACTCAATTTCCCTTTCTTACCAAATCGCATTACACCCTTCATGGGGTAAACCTTCAAAAATACCCAATCATCTTCTTTGAACTCCAAATCCCTAGGACGAACATTCGAGTAGGACTTCTGATGACTCTGAGCAGTCTTCAACCGCTCCTTAATTATCTTAACTTTTTCCATAGCTTGATGCACGAGGTCTGGCCCTATCAACTCTGCTTCCCCAATTTCGAACCACCCAATGGGAGATCTACATCTCCTTCCATATAATGCCTCGAACGGTGCCATCTGAATGCTAGCATGATAACTATTGTTGTAGGCAAATTCTATGAGTGGTAAATGGTCATCCCAACTACCTTTGAAGTCTAGAATGCAAGCACGCAACATATTCTCAAGCGTCTGAATAGTCCGCTCTGCTTGCCCGTCAGTTTGCGGGTGAAAGGATGTACTAAGATTCACCTGAGTACCCAGACCTTGCTGAAATTTCTTCCAAAAATTTGCCGTGAACTGAGCCCCTCGATCGAAAATGATAGAAACTGGAGTGCCATGCAGCCTGACTATTTCCTTGATATACAACTGAGCATACTGTTCCGCTATGTCGGTAGCCTTAACCGGCAAAAAGTGTGCTGATTTCGTGTGTCGATCCACAATCACCCAAATTGAGTCAAACTTACGAGGAGTGCGTGGTAATCCTACCACAAAATTCATATTAATCATTTCCCACTTCCACATTGGAATTTCTATATTTTGTGCCAACCCACCAGGCCGTTGATGTTTGGCCTTCACTTGTTGACAATTCGGACACCTTGCAACAAAGTCCGCCACATTCCTTTTCATGTCATTCCACCAATAGACTTTCTTAAGATCATGATACATCTTCGTAGAACCTGGGTGCACAGAATACTTGGAAGTGTGAGCCTCAGTCATGATTCTTTCCCAGAGATCATCTACATTTGGAACACATAGACGCCCTTGGTACCTTAGTGTACCATCACCCATGCCAAGAGAAAAGGCCATGGTCTTATGTTTAAGAATCCCCTCTTTCCATTGTGCCAACAATGGATCGTTGTATTGCTTCTCCTTGACTTCCACAACAAGTAATGATTCGGCCCTATTTTGCACAATCACCTCTCCTGCACTAGAGTCCGCAAGACGAACTCCTAAACTAGCCAATCAGTGAACTTCCTTGGCCAATGGCCTTTGATATGCCTCCAAGTGAGCCAAACTACCCATATATTTCCGGCTAAGAGCATCTGCCACAACATTGGCCTTTCCCGGGTGATACATGATATCAATGTCGTAATCTTTGAGTAACTCAAGCCATCTCCTCTGCCTCAAATTCAATTCCTTCTGCTTAAAAATATATTTAAGGCTCTTATGGTCCGTGAATATATCAATATGGACCCTATATAAATAATGACGCCACATTTTCAATGCAAATACCACCGCCGCAAGTTCTAAGTCATGTGTTGGATAGTTCTTTTCATGATTCTTGAGTTGCCTAGAAGCATAAGCTATCACCTTTCCATGTTGAGTTAATACACACCCAAGCCCAATTCTTGAAGCATCACAATATACCACAAATCCATTTGCACCCTCTGACAAGGTCAACACCGGTGTCGTAGTCAATCTTGCTTTCAATTCCTGAAAACTTCTTTTACAAGCATCTGACCTTCGGAATTTAAATGCCTTCTGAGTCAATTTAGTCAACAGAGAGGCAAGGGTAGAAAACCCCTCCATGAATCTTCTGTAATACCCAGCTAAGCCTAAGAAACTATGAATCTCTGTTGGAGTTATAGGTCTCGGCCAATTCCTCACAGTCGCAATCTTTTGAGGATCAACCATAATTCCTTCACTAGAGACTACATGACCCAAGAATGTAACAGATTCAAGCCAAAATTCACATTTCGAAAATTTTGCATATAACTCGTGCTGATATAGGGTTTGTAGAACTATCTCGAGATGATTATCATGGTCCTCCCGACTCCGCGAATAAACAAGAATATCGTCAATAAACACTATTACGAAGGAGTCAAGGAAAGGTTTGAAAACCCGATTCATAAGATCCATGAAAGCTGCTGGGGCATTTGTTAGCCCAAAAGACATCACCAGAAATTCAAAATGCCCATACCGGGTTCTAAAAGATGTTTTCGGAATATCCTGCTCCCTGATCTTCAATTGGTGATACCCGGATCGTAAATCAATTTTGGAGAAGTACTTAGCACCTTGCAGTTGGTTAAACAAGTCATCTATCCTTGGCACTTGGTACTTATTCTTGATTGTGACCTTGTTAAGCTGCCGATAGTTAATACACATTCTCAGTGACCCATCTTTCTTCCTTACAAAAAGGACCGGTGCACCCCAAGGCGACACACTCGGCCAGATGAAACCCTTTTCTAACAAGTCCTTCAGCTGCTCCTTTAGTTCCTTCAATTCTGCTGGTGCCATTATATAAGGCGGAATAGATATAGGATGCGTGTCTGGCATCAGATCGATCCCAAAATCAATCTCCTTGTCTGGTAGAATCCCAGGGAGATCTTCCGAAAAGACTCCTGGAAATTCATTCACAATAGGAACGGACTCAAGTGTAGGTGCCTCAACATCGGTGTCCGTAACTCGGACCAAATGGTAAATACACCCCTTGTTGATCATTTTCAAGGCCTTGGTACCCCGACCATGCAGCGTGACAACACAATCCCTATAAACCCGTATGGCCAAAATAGACTCACCAATTAGAGTAGATACAGAGAACGGCTCATGAAGTTGTTCTGATTCTATCCCAAATTCCATAGCAACATAAGGTGTGACATATGACAAAGTGGAACCGGGATCAATAAGATCATACACATCATGAGATTGGACAGTCAATATACCTGTGACAATATCTAGAGAAGCCTTTGATTCTCGATGCCTCCGCATAGCATAAAATCTGCTTGGTCCTCCCGAATTCTGTGCACCACCCCTAGCTGCACCACGCCCTGCGGGTGCTGGGGTGCCTCGAGCTGGAGGTGCTGTGGATGTAGTAGCTGCAGAATTAGCTGGTTGCGCCGCACCTCTGCCCATGTTTCGGTGGGACGAGCGGCAATCCCTCTGAATGTGACCCCTCATACCACACCCATAACATACTGATAAGTCCATAAAGCAAGACCCAACGTGCATCCTCCCACACTTAGGGTATGGAAGCCTCCGCTGCTGAAACCTTCTGTCGGGCCGACCTTGCTGGTGAGGTCCCCTGTTGCCATGACTGGGTCCAGATGACTCTGCACCCATCGAAGACTGGGCGAATGATTGGGATGGTCCTGATGACCCTCCCCTGAATGCCGATCTATCACCACCACTACCGGAAGAACCACCAAAGTTGCCCGCGGACCGGGCCTTGCTGCTACTCTGACGCTCAATTCTATTCCTCAATTTGCGGGTCTCTGTGGCTTGAGAAAATGCCACTATCTTACCATAGTTCATATCGGAATTCAAGGCAGTTGCAGAGGCCTTATTGATAACCAAGGGGCTAAGGCCCCGTACAAACCGACGCACTCTAGCCTCCATAGTGGGCAACATGTGAATAGCATACTTGGACAGGCGCGCAAACTCCATATGATACTCCCACACATTTATACTACCATGCTTCAGGCTTTCAAACTCAGCAGCATGGGCTGCCTTAGTTTTAGTAGGCAAGAAATGATCCATAAAGGCATATGTGAACTCACTCCACCTTGTCGGAAGGCTTCCCTCCTCACGAGATTCCTCCCATAACTCAAACCAAGAATAGGCCACCCCTTTCAGGCGGTAGGAGGCTAACTCCACTCCCTCCGTCTCTGTAGCATGCATAACCCGGAGAGTTTTATGCATCTCATCAATGAAGTCCTGGGGGTCCTTCTCGGGATCAGTACCCGTAAACACTAGAGGGTCTAACTGAAGAAACTTGTTCACCCTGGAACTAGCAGATTCCCTTGGATGACTGGAAGAAGAAGGCCCAACACTCGATCTCTGGGCCTGAGAAGCCAGTATCTGTGTCAACATTTGTATGGCTCCCCTAAGGTCAACATCAGACACACCAGAATCGGAAGCTGGAGCTGGAGGTGGAACTGGAATATCAGTTGGAGGGACCGTTGCACCTTCAGTAGTTATAGGGACAGGTGCAGTCTGATCAGTTGTGGTATAATGTAACTAGGGGAATATCCTCACCCCTCAGGTGCTCACCCCCATCATCAATTATAGGATCAACTGCCACTCCTGGGGTGACATTGGCTCTTTGGCCAGTTCTTGCCTTCTTCTTAGGTGCCATGTACTGAAAATTAGAGCAACTCAGGAGTTAAAGGAGGAACAATCTTACAACCGGCTTTATCGCCCGATCAAGAACATAAAAGAAGGGTATTATTCCTAAATACCCATGTAAAATCCTAATTATAGATGTGGTCGACAACACACCGATAATAAGGACTCTACTAGACACGGCTCCGAGACATCCTAGGACACTTTAAAACCTTAGGCTCTGATACAAGGTTTGTCACGCCCCAAAACCGAGGAGCGCGACCGGCGCTCAACCGAGTGAACCCGACCGAGCAAACCTGTTAGATTTTCTTCTACCCAAACTCATCCACGAATAAAGATAATACGTATTTTCATTAATTAGACAAAACAAAAATGACCATGTCTACAATATTAATTCATTACCAATAGTTTTCATCATTTTTAAATTCTCAAATGGGACAAGTAATACAACCACAACATAACATAGTTTGTCTTTCCCAGTACCAATATACAACCCACACTATGTCTACGGAGCCTCTATAGATTAAGAAGAGTTCAATGATAATGCCATCAACAAGGCTCCGGCTATACCTCAAACAGAATACACAAAGAACAAAAGATACATGACCCCGGGATGAAGTGGGGCTCACCAAGTCAGCTAGGAAGAAGGTGTATTGCTATCACTGATCAATATCTCCTGCTGTGGAACCACCTGCATCCATTTAAAGATGCAGCTCCCCCGGCTAAAGGGATATTAGTACCGTCGAAAAGTACTAGTATGAAAACCAAACACCAATTTAAGAATTCGGAACTATAATATGAATATGATGAATCAGAGCGGCAATAGAATAATATAGATAACCGTTCAAACCAGAGCAAGCTTGTTAAAAGCTATCCATAACATTTATAGGATTTAAGATGAGATCCTCTGTAACCATCTTTACACAAAGCGGCCCCGCCGCCTCACCCAATGTATGTATGTGGAGGTGTAAGTACAATACCCCAACTCTACTCAAGTGGCCCTGCCGCCTCACCCCAATGTATGCGGGTGGAGGTATAACCACAATATCAAGAACCTACACAAAGTGGCTATGCTGCCTCGCCCCAATGTATGCGGGTGGAAATGCATCAATGATACCAATACCAACACAAAGCATATATATATGGTGGTGTAACAACAATACCAAAACTATGCACAAAGCGGTCGTACCGCCTCACCCTAATGTATGCGGGTGGAGGTGTAATCCCACAATACCATAATCCCTACACAGAGCGGTCATACCGCCTTACCCCAAAATATGCGGGTGGAGGTGTATCACAATCACAATCTCTCCACTACTTTGCATAATAATTTCCACATAAATCACGACTTGAAATTATAACATGTAGATACACAATCCATAGTTTGGAATACCTCCTCAATTTATATTGTAATATGATAAGAGCATTTGAAACACGAATTGAACATATAACTTTATCACAAAACTTATCGGAATACTCGATTTGTAATCAACATCTTGGACTTTACAAGGATAATGGGAATTCCAATTCTTAAAGAAGGGTTTAGCCAACATACCTCACTTGAGCTTCCTTACACTCTAAATATTCCGGAATTCTTAGCAACTTCAATCTATTTTAGGAAGATGATCATGGTTCTAGCTCATTTGAGCATTTTATCAAATACTAGGTGTGCATAAGGTTTCAAGATCCTTTTATGGAGGATTCCATCATCCCACAACCCATTCTTTACCATTTTTAGCTCAACAATCTTCCTACACTTTTTGATAACACATGCATGTAAAATAAACAACTCTCATGCCCAAAAATTATCTTGTTAATTACCCATGTCTAGACAAAATTCGAAATTGAGAGTTAGGGTGTAGAATCTTACCTCTAGGATGAAGACCTAGTGAGTTTCCCTTCTTAATCTTCCACAATTTGAGTAGGAATTGAAGAACAATTATTGAGGAATACCTTCTCACTCTAGGGCACTCTCTCTCACTCTACAATGTCAGATTTTATCTAAAAAATAGCCCAAAGCGTGTATCTAACGAAGTAGGGTCAGGTTTTAGAAACCCAAAAATGGAGCTCCGGAACAAGGTCTGCGATCGCATATGCGATCACATAATAGATATGCGGACCGCATATCGGCTGCATAATTTGGCCTCCAAAACTGGGCGTAACTGACCTGATCTGCGGTCATAATGCACCGCAAACCTGGTCTCCAGACCTCCCCTTTACCGTCTCACTCTGTGACCATTATGCGGTCCGTAGAGTGATTCTGCGACCTTTTTCCGAAAATTTTCCTTTATCCCTCAGTGCATTGTTCAACCCAAAATGTCCAAGCCGCCTATAATCCTTAACACGTAAAACCAATTCGGCACCACGAAACATTATTTTCTTTTGCAAAATTTTACGGAGCCTTACATTATGTTGAAAAACATGTTTAAGTTTTGTCAAGATACTTGAACTATGGGTTCTTGAGGTTTATTGAATTGTTTATTGGATCTAAAGTTGTGATTGATGTTCACGTGGTGTGTTTGCTTAACCACTCTTCTTGATATTATTCATGCTTCCTAATTTGCTTGTCATTGATATACATGTGCTTGGTGAGGAAGAGTGTAAAGCACGAAGGGTGATGCCGTGCCATTGCATATACATTATCATATGCGAATGAAAGTAAAGCACGAATGGTGATGCCATGCCATTGCATATGCATTTATGCCTTTGTTCTGAGCTGTCATTCCTGCACCTATGCTTTCTATGTGACTTGTTGTTATTGTTGTTGTTGTTCCGTCTTTGCCCCCGGGATCTGATCAACCCTAGAGTTATATGTTTCCATATTTTTGTCATTTGCTTTAATCCTCCTTTCTCCCGACTCTATTCGTTTTGTCAATTCCTCGAACACCTTAACAATTTCGGGATTAGTCCTCGATTCTTACTCATTTGACCTTACTACAGCTGGCCCCGTTTTGTGGGTGACTTCTTGGGGTGGACTAGGCTCAAGTCTGGTCGGTGCCTGGGTTTGGCTATACAATTAGGCTATTGCTACTTGTTGAGCTCACAATATTTCGAAAATCAAATGCAAGCTGATTCTGTTTTCCTCAGCGTTTTGGGTATTTCGAGCTGCAGATCGAGTTCCACCATGAATGCTATTTTCAGGGTCGGAACGTTGGTTTGCCTCGATGGTCGCATGTGAATTAACGTCTATTGGCTCTTCGACCCGAGCTCCAACGGGATCGATGAGTGGCCTTCCACCCCCGGGGGTTAAGTTGTTGTTCTCATCTTGAAGGCCAGCTTCGTTGTCGATAGGCAGGGCCATTAATCGAGAATTCGTCGTTTTCAACCTGAAATTCAAAGACACTTCCTAGAGCAGGAGTAAAATAGTGTATTTTACAGAGATTTGTACCAAATAACCACTATTATCCTTGGCCCCACAGTGGATGCCAAATTGTTCACCTAAAAAACGGATAGAGTTGAATTTATACGTAGTTCTAAGGATACTATAACGCCCCGTAAATATTTTCTAATGATTTAATATTTTAAAGTGCGCCAACGGTATTTGGGAATAACGTATTTGAGAATTAAAGGAGACATATGGGATAAAGCGACATAATTTTGAAATGATAATGTACGTTTAAGGTGTGTTGGAACATACTAAGGAGTTTTGTGAATGGCAAGAACTTGTGTGGAACAAGTTGGATACATTAAGTGGAAAGGATGATTCAATTGGCATAAGACCCGACATTAAATGCATAGAACTCGCCCCGCATAAAGACTTAGGAGGTGATCTACTTATAAAATTAAAGACCTTTGAGTCTAGTTTCCAACGCATCACACCGTTCGTCGTTTGGATATGTATACAGAAAGTTATGGCCATTTTACTGGACCTATGTCATATGCGCGCCCAGATACGCAGCCGCGCATATTTGAGAGTTTCTGCCTCAGGTGCGCGGCCACTTGCCCAGGTGTGCGGCCGTGCATGTAGGAACTCATTAAATAACCCCAAGGCCCGGTATAGAGAGGGGTTAAGTCATTTTGACCTAAAATCTGAAATTTTAGAGTGAGAGAGAGTGCCCTAGAGTGAGAAGGTTTTCTTCAATAATTGTTCTTCAATTCTTGCACAACTTTTGGAAGATTAAGAAGGGAAACCACTAGGTCTTCATCCTAGAGGTAAGATTCTACACCCTAACCCTTAATTTCAAAATTATCTGAAAATGGGTAATTAGCAAGATAAGTTTTGGGCATGAGAGTTGTTTATTTTACATGCATGTGATATTAAGGGGTGTAGGAAGATTGTTGAATTAAGCATGGTAAAGATTGGGTTGTGGGATGATGGAATCCTCCATAAAAGGACCTTGAAACCTTATGCACACTTAGTGTTTGATAAAAGGCTCAAATGAGCTAGAACCATGAGCATCTTCCTAATTTTGATTTAATTTGTTATATTTCTAAAATAGATTGAAGTTGCTAAGAATTCCGGAATATTTAGAGTGTAAAGAAGCTCAAGTGAGATATGTTGGCTGAACTCTTCTCCTAGAATTGAATCCCACGATATTCATGTAATTTGTGTAAGACCCGAGTGGCTTGTGTTGAAAGATATATGTTCCAAGTAAGTTCGTGTTGAAAGATATATGTTCAATAAGTACCTTAAATGCTTTATTCATGTTATGTTGCCAATTGAGGATGTGTTCAAGTATGGGCTGTGCATTAATAAAGTGTTGACTTCAAGTCGAGTTTAAACGAAGGCTATTATGCCAAATTTTATGAAATATCTCTATGTGCCTTAGACTTTTAATTGCTCATATGTGTACTACACACCTTGATTTGAACTGTTGTTGTTGGTGATGATGATGTTGTTGTTTGAAAGTAAAAAGGTGAGCATGAGATACTAAATACGGCCAAAGTGACAAGAATGATTTTTATATTTATGACCATTAGTGCCAATGAAATGAAAAGATGTGAAAGGAGTATGAAATGTGATGATTGATATAAAAAGGTTGATTTCTCGAATAAGACAGCCTAGCCGATCGGGTCGTGATCGGACACCATGCCGCACACATGGTGGTGATTATGCTAAAAATTGTAATTGAAATTGTGATTGTGGTCGATGTCCCTAATGGATAGCCTAATCGTTCTGGTCGTGATCAGACTCCATGTTAAAGACGGCGGTATTGATATTGAGAGTAATTGTGGTTGATGTCTCTAATGAGATAGCCTAGCCAATTGGGTCGTGATCGGACTCCGTGCTGAGAGTACGGTGGTACTGATATTGCGAATAATGGTATTGTGGACAAGGGTATATGAATACTAAAAATATCCCAATGTGAGATATGGAAATTAATTTGAACACTGTCTTGATCCTAAATTGAGGTTTGATGTTGATTAAGGCTTCCATTGATATTATTATAATCTTGTTTGTATTATTTATCATTCTATTGAGAGGGTGTTTAGTTATACATACTAGTGTTATTCGACAGTACTAACGTCCCTTTTGCCGGGGCGCTGCATCTTTAAATAGATGCAGATGGTTCCATAGCAGGAGATATTGATCAGTGATAGCAATGCACCTTCTTCCCAACTGACTTCGTAAGCCCCACTTCATTTCGGGGTCATGTATCTTTTGTACTTTGTGTATCCTGTTTGAGGTATAGCCAGCTCCTTATTGTCGGCATTATCATTGTAATCTTCTTTATCCATAGAGGCTCCGTAGACATAGTGTGGGTTGTGTATTGGTGCTGGAATATGCTATGTTATAGTTGTATTACTTGTCCATTTCAGACTTTAAAAATGATGAAACTTATGGCAAGAAATTGGTAATTGCAGGTATGACCGCTTTATTTTGAAATTAATGAAAACATATATTCTCTTTATTCATGAATGAGTTGGGTAGAAGGAAATCTAATAGGCTTACTCGGCCAGGTTCACTCGGTTGAGAGCCGGTCGCGCTCCTCGGTTTTGGGGCGTGACAAATTTGGTATCAGAGCCTAAGGTTTTAAAGTGTCCTAGGATGTCTCGGAGCCGTGACTAGTAGAGTCCTTCTTATCGGTGTGTTGTCGACCACATCTATAAGTTAGAGGCTACTTGGATATTTAGGAATAATACCCTTCTTTGATATTCTGAATCGTGCGATGAAACTGATTGTGGAATTGTTCTTCCTCTAACTCGTGCGTTGAGGTTCAAGGTAAGTTTAAATGCTCTTTTGGTTTATTCCAACAAATGTTGTCATGTGACATGACGAATGGGTAAAGGCCTGAATATTAAACAGATGGCACATGTATCATGTTGAATGAATGGTATGGCCATATGAGACAAGTATATAGTACCATGAGCATACTTTATATGAGAAGAGTGCTAGAAGTGATTACCTACCTCCAAAGCGGCATTGACGTGATAAATGAGACCTAAGCTTAACTAGCACATGTGGATAGTGTGGGGACCATGTGTATGATTCTAAGATGTAAATTTGTTACATAGGCACGTGATATATGAAAGGCATGTCATGGAGAGTAATGATAAATGTGTAGGCCTCTCACGGGAGACAAGAAGTTATGAAAGGAGAGTTAAGTGAACCCACAATGAGAAGACCCTAGCACTATGAATATTATAAAAATCCCAGGAATGTGCGAAGTGGTGTTACACTCCAAAAAGGATATTGACACGAGGGATTTGGATCCCAAGCCTATATGGCTGAATAAGAGTAGAGGACTTATGAGGTTAATACCACGAGGACTTAAATCTCCCTAATAGTCAATCATATATAGGAGGACTAGAGATGTGAAACATGTGTCCCTCAAATTGCTAAATTCAAGACTTGTGTCGAAATGTGAAACATTCACCCCAAGTGGGGAGGGAAGGGCCATGATGAGGCTACTTAAGTTCAATAAAACGAGAGTAGGGCCGTGTAACTATGATGGTTGGATATTTTGTTGAAGACATGTTAGAAAAGTGGTAAGGGGTAATGTGATTTTCTGAGAGGATATGCAAATGATAAACCACTAGTACGAAAATAATGTGGAAGGTTAAGAAATGTAAATTCTTCGTACGTGACAATATACATGACAGAGTCAACGATACTAGAAACTAAGAGTAGGGTTTGCAAAAGGATTTTGTACTTGTTAGAGAGTCAACGACAATGGAACCCACGGAAGTGCTACAAATCAAATGTGAAAGGCTTGCGAGTTCTTAGAATGAGTTAATCACTGATTTGCGATTTAGCTAAAGTTCCAAGGCTTTAAGAAAGACAGAACGAGTGGGAGAGATAAATGTGATGTTATAATAACCCAAGAGTGCATCAGAACTTTATGGAGAGTCTCTTGAGAATCTTACAAGCAAGGAAGTGTTAAGTGATACACGAATGAACACACTTTCCCATAGATATCCCAACAAGTGTCGAGAGGCGAGAAAGATGAATTCCCAACTAAGGAAAAAGACCACATAACGTATGGAAGAACGCATGGCTATTCACTAACTAGGAAGAATGAGGCGAGAAGAATTGGAAGAAAAATCTATAAATTTAGATGGCCATGGTTATCTCAAAATAGTTCGTATCAGAATGGCGGACTCGCTTAGAGCACAAGTGTTAATAGAAGATATAAAGGATCAACTGTAATGCAGCCGACTTGAGTGAAATTGAATATCAACTAAAAGATTTAGAGGGAGTTCATGTCTACATATTACTGTTACACCCCATGTTTTCGTACGTGAAAGTATGCCATATGTAAATTGATGGAAGCTCGGAAATGAGATGTTACATCCCGCATTTTCGTACATTAAAATTTCGTCGTAAGTTAATCGACATAAGCTCGAGAATGAGATTATTTTGAGGTTATAAGTATTATGCTATTTCAAACAAGTGATAAGTAAATTTGTGAAGGTGAGAGGGTAAGCGAATCGAAGAGAATGAATTTCGTCGAAGTTTGACATTTTGGGATAAAATACGATCCGAGCTATAATACCCGATATTTATGGACTAATACCATACAAGGTACCACAAGATTATGTTAGTAAGGTACATAAAGTGTGTTAAAAGTGAGTAGTATTTTAAGTAATTTGAGATAATTCTTAATTATGTGGATAATTGGGTAATTATTGATTGGGATGGGAGATTAGCTAATTAATCAATTTTTTTGGATAAGCCTAATAAACTAAACATGGCAGCCAAGGACCTTATATAAACATGACTCTTAGGTTCATATAATAAGGTGTCATACTTAGAGAATTATGTTGCTAACTCATCAAAAGGTGGGGCCCACTCTCTTTGGTAAAGACATCAACATAAGTCCTTAAAGGGTATGCTTATTGTAACACCCCGAAAATTTTTGAAGTACTTAAGTGTAAAGCCCGGTAAAATTTGCAAAGAAAATAATATTTCATGGTGCCAGACTAGGCTTACGTGCTGAGGATTATAGAGCTTGCCACAGCTCGGACTTTTTGGGTTGAACAATGTAACGGAAAGTAAAGGAAATTTTTAGCGGAGAAGCGCATTTATGCAGTCCATTATGCGACCAGAAGAGCCAGTAGATGGAGCAAGGGGAGCTAAAATCAAAAGAATGTTTTGTTCGAGTTTTCAGAATAAAGTGATAGACAGAGATGTTGGCAGGGAAATAAGAAGAGAGTTAATGAAGCATTATGAGTAAGATGCGATACATGGATGACAACGGTAGATCACAAAGATGACAGTATTACAGAGTCTATAGTCAAGTGAAGGAAAAGACGAGAGGTGACAGGCCTTGAGACAACAAAAGAATATAGGCCATAAAGTCATATCCTTATTTCAAGAAATAAGTTCGTGACTCCAACGCGACTACCAGAAGGGAGAGTGAAACCCCAAAGTAATAGAAATCAGTATGGGCTGGTGAACAAGATAAACTAAACATGAATTAGGGACTGAGTGACTTGATAATAGTCAGCATCATGAGAATTTCATATTGCGTTCCGGCGATAATAGAATGGACGACAGAAGAATAATCTTTAAAGGTCATTCGGGAGGACGCTTCCCTAAAGCAAGCAATGTGAGCAAAGTTAAGCTTAAAGGACTATATGTGCCAGTTACACTAAGTGTCACCCTCGCAAGTGAGGAATTTCGTTATCCTTGGTACAGAGGATTACCGCGAGGCGAGTAAGGATCATCGATAATGTGAAAAGATGCCAAAGATGAGAAGGTAAAACATCTATACGTAGATCATCGTAGCACTAAATCTTAGTGCTCCCCTAAAGGGGGGAATATGGTGCGATGTGGCATTAAGTCAGAATTAAGTGGTTCTAGTAACTATGGAATGGTAAAAGAAGAATGCGATAAAAATGAGAAAGGGATGAGATTGCACTCATTCAAATCCTACAGATATGCTATGATTCCATAACATTATGCAAGCACAACGTCAAGGAGAGGAAGTAAGGGTTCCTACCCGAGATGTTATTGATATATCTTAAGTAGTGCGATACGTAAGTTAAGACAAAGGAAATAACCCAAGAAAGGTTACGCGGAATATTGATATGAGAATGGGCCAACGAGTAGTTAGTAGTTGATTCAGGAATAGCCTAGTTATGGCTAAACAAGAGGAACACAGATAAATCAACGGATTGTGCAAGACGAACATAGTGAACCCCAACATGGGGAATTCAGTCTCGCAGATATGACATCGTGATCCTTGAGACATATTCAGATAGGAGTTGGGTTAGCTAAAGGTAAATAAAAGAGAATGCCAGTGGGAAGACAGTCAAAATATTAGTTCAAAAGCAACCCTACAAGCACAAGGGCGTGGAAATAAGTAACTACGGATAATTATAGGCGAGGAAGAACATCAAAAATTCCATCCAAGTATACGAGGTGATAAGCTCGCAGCTTTACAAGAGTCAGAGGGTCCTCCCAAAGTACTACAACGAAAGACTAGCTGAGGAAATGGTTTTGTAACAACAGTCTCATAACGACATTGTATGTACTCCATAAGGAAGTGGCCCCTATAGTGGCTATGAACGGGAAGAAGAAAAAAAAATCAAAAGGTGATTTTCAAGATCATATGGGTTGTACAAAATTCCAAAATGTGTGGGCACTAAGATAAGCCAAGTATTCATGCAATAAGTGGTAGAACGATAAGGAAAAGTAATTGCTTACATTTAAAGAAAGTTGAGAAGGAACGGAAGGTATTATTCGATCAATAATCAGAGTTAGTTACATTATGAACGCACTTAAGAGTTCGAAGTTTTATACATACATCATATATGTTGACAATCATACAAACATAGAAGACTCCGGTATAAGTTAAAAGAAAGAATTGAGCCCAGGGCATAGACAAAGGATTGAGTTGTTAGAAGATTGTATCATGGATATTCCATAACGCCCATGAAAGGCTAAAGTAATAACTAATACCAGGAGTCGCAGATCGGAAGATAGCTTAAGCCTACATAAAGGCTGATTAGAAGGAAGAGGAAACTAAAGAGTTACGTCAACCAAGTAAATCACGAGTCTGATTATTGGACCCATAAAATTATAGACCTCGTGATTGAGAATATTGTAGGATCACTCTTAATATCAGAGGTACAAGAGAGAAAGTACAACAACCATATTCTATAATGGCCCTACGATAAAGCCAGTTAGAAAAATAGCAACCTCATAAGAAGTCAGTACGAAGCTTCCACCGGATTGTGGATGCACCAGAGATGCAAGTATTATAATAGAGCTTTAAGTTATGGACGTGAATTATACCTATATGGAAGGGAGGTCATGAAAGAAATAGAAGATATGAGGCAATATTTTAAGGTAGTAAGGTAAAGGTGAACAACGTACGAAATACTCAAATGCAGAAGGTTGCGAATAGTATAAATAGATACGTATAGGTCGCAAGCTAAAGTATGGTAAAGCGACAAGGTTTTTGAGAGACATGAGCAAGGATAAGGAAAGGCAAGTGAGAAGGTGATAAGAATGGATAAGTCCTTGGGATTAAGCCCATGAAAACAAGAGAGCTGATGGTTTCTCTAAGTTATGGAAAGCTCAGTATGGCCTGAATGAACTCAAAGGAGTCTAAGACTAATAGCATTTAGAAGAGATGGAAAGCTGCCCTGGTAGTAGAATGAGGGTGTAATTGTTATAGATAAAGGATGACATTTGGGCCTCCGATTGAGTTATGATTTGAAGAAAAAAAAGGGGGGGATTTCATGAGTTGTACGGGATTAGAATAACCCCCATAGGATGAATCACGTTAGGATGCTATGAAGTACGGTTATGGAAGAATGATATCGCCCCCAAGTGGATCAGTCTAATCATTTCAGATGTTCCCTGATGAGACGTGAGCCCTAGCGGCAGTGTTATATAAGAGGTCAAGTTATCAGTATTAAAGTGAATCAATAATGGATGGATAAAAGTTACAAAGTATGAGATGCGATTAGACCATCATTCTTAAGATGAATAGTGATGAAGAAGCATTAAAGGACTTAGATTTATACATATATGATAAGCAACAAGAGTAACCAGGAGTTTGGTAGCAGACCTCAGTAACGGTAAATCGAAGTAAGAGTTATGGTATAGTATGGCCTACTTAGATGTAGTAAAACTAGTGATGCCCAGAGGGACAACTTGTCATAATTCTATATATGTTCACAAAGTGAGGCCTAGAGATAGGCTAAAAGCTAGAGGAAAGAGGAGAGAGAGTCACATAGGCGCACATACAAAGTCAGAGCCGTACCAACTGCACGATAAAAAATAGCAACAATTACGAGATTGGAAGGATTCCGACCACAAGTCGTGGTGTGAGAAAGAGGCCTAAAGGGGGGAATGCCCTGGCCTTTGGAAGTATTCACAGAACACTTGCCTAGGTAGCAAGGAGAGTACTAAAGTATTTGGAAGACATAGGTTATGAAAATGACAAGTACATCAGTCAACATTCAAGGACGAATGTTCCAAAGGGGGGAATGATGTTACACCCCATATTTTCGTACGTGAAAGTATGCCATAAGTAAATTAATGAAAGCTCGGAAATGAGATATTACATCCCGTATTTTCATACGTTAAAATTTCGTCGTAAGTTAATAGACGTAAGCTTGGGAATGAGATTATTTTGAGGTTATAAGTATTATGCTATTTCAAACAAGTGATAAGTAAATTTGTGAAGGTGAGGGTAAGCGAATCAAAGAGAATGAATTTCGTCGAAGTTTGACATTTTGGGATAAAATACGATCCGAGCTATAATACCGGTATTTATGGACTAATACCATACAAGGTACCACAAGACCATGTTAGTAAGGTACATAAAGTGTGTTAAAAGTGAGTAGTATTTTAAGTAATTTGAGATAATTCTTAATTATGTAGATAATTGGGTAATTATTGATTGGGGTGGGAGATTAGCTAATTAATCAATATTTTTGGATAAGCCTAATAAACTAAACGTGGCAGCTAAGGATCTTATATAAACATGACTCTTAGGTTCATATAATAAAGTGTCATACTTAGAGAATTATGTTGCTAACTCATCAAAAGGAGGGGCCCACTCTCTTTGGTAAAGACATCAACATAAGTCATTAAAGGGTATGCTTATTGTAACACCCCGAAAATTTTTAAAGTATTTAAGTATAAAGCCCGATAAAATTTGCAAAGAAAATAATATTTCATAGTGCCGGACTAGGCTTACGTGCTGAGGATTATAGAGCTCGCCGCGGCTCGGACTTTTTGGGTTGAACAATGTAACAGAAAGTAAAGGAAATTTTTGGCGGAGAAGCGCGTTTATGCGGTCCATTATGCGACCGCATAATCACTCTGCGGGCCGCATAATGGCCGTAGAAGTGAGCAGGAGAGGGCCAAATCTGGCAGCAGCTATGCGGTCGACTATACGACTGCATAACTGTTATGCGGTGCATTATGCGACCGCATAATAGTCATGCGGACCGCATAGTGACCGCATACACAGACAGATTTTTGATCATTTTGTCAGCAATTATCCGAGTAAGTTCCAAGATGTTGATTATAAACCGAGTATTCCGATAAGTTTTATGATAAAGATATCTGTTCAATTTGTGTTTCAAATGCTCTTATCATATTGCATTATAAATTGAGTATGTGTTTCAAACTATGGATTGTGTATCCACATGTTATAATTTCAAGTCGTGATTTATGTGAAAGTTATTATGCCAAGTTGTGTAGAGATTGGGATTTTGATACACCTGCACCCGCATATATTGGGGTGAGGCGGCATGACCGCTTTGTGTATGGATTATGGTATTGTGGGACTGCACCTCCGCCCGCATACATTGGGGTGAGGCGGTACGACCGCTTTGTGTATAGTTTGGTATTGTTGTGGCACCACCACCCACATATATATATTGGGGTGAGGCGGCATAGCCGCTTTGTGTTGTTATTGGTATCGTTGATGCATTTCCACCTGCAAATATTGGGGTGAGGCGACATAACCGCTTGTGTAGGTTCTTGGTACTGTGGTTATACATCCACCCGCACACATTGGGGTGAGGCGGAAGGGCCACTTGAGTAGAGTTGTGGTATTGTACATACACCTCCACCTGCATACATCATGTGAGGCGGCGAGGCCGCTTTGTGTGAAGATGGTTACATAGGATCTCATCTTAAATCCTATAAATGTTATTGATAGCTCTTAATAAGCTTGCTCTGGTTTAAACGGTTATCTATATTATACTATTGCCGCACTGGTTCATCATATTCATCTTGTATTTTTGAATTCTTAAATTGGTGTTTAGTTTTCATACTAGTACTATTCGACGGTACTAACGTCCCTTTTTCCGGGGATGGTAAGAAATTGGTATTGTAGACATGATCGCTTTATTTGTAGATTAATGAAAACATATATATTCTCACTATTCATGAATGAGTTTGGGTAGAAGGAAATCTAATAGGCTTTCTCGGCCGGGTTCACATGGTTGAGCGCCGGTTGCGCTCCTCGGTTTTGGGGCATGACAAACTTGGTATCAGAGCCTAAGGTTTTAAAGTATCCTAGGATGTCTCAGAGCCGTGTGTAGTAGAGTCCTTATTATCGGTGTGTTGTTGACCACATCTATAATTAGGATGCTACATGGGCATTTAGGAATAATACCCTTCTTTCATGTTCTTGATTGTGCGATAAAGCTGGTTGTAAGATTATTCCTCCTTTAACTCCTGCGTTGCTCTAATTTACAGTACATGGCACCTAAGAAGAAGGCAAGAACTGTCCAAAGAGCTAATGTCACCCCAGGAGTGACAGTTGACCCTATAATTGATGATGCGGGTGAGCACCCGAGGAGTGAGAATATTCCTCCAGTTACTACAAGGCCTGACTATACTACAACTGATTAGACCGCACCTGTCCCTACACCTACAGAAGGAGCAACAGTTCCTCCAACTGATATTCCAGTTCCACCTCCAGCTCCAGCTTCTGATTCTGGTGTGTCTGATATTGATATTAGGGGAGCCATACAAATGTTGACACAGATAGTGGCTTCTCAGGCCCAGAGATCGAGTGTTGGGCCTACTTCTTCCAGTCATCCAGGGGAATCTGCTAGTTTCAGGGTGAACACATTTCTTCAGTTAGATCCTCCAGTGTTTACGGGTACTGATCCCGAGGAGGACCCCTAGGACTTCATTGATGAGATGAACAAAACTCTCTGGGATATGCATGCTACAGAGACGGAGGGAGTAAAGTTGTCCTCCTACCGCCTGAAAGGGGTGGCTTATTCTTGGTTTGAGTTGTGGGAGGAATCCCGTGAGGAGGGAAGCCCTCCGGCAAGGTGGGGTGAGTTCACAAATGCCTTTATGGATTATTTCTTGCCTGCCGAAACTAAGGCAGCTCGTGCCGCTGAGTTTGAAATCCTGAAGCAGGGTAGTATTAATGTGGGGGAGTACCATATGGAGTTTGCGCGCCTGTCCAAGTATGCTATTCACATGTTTCCCACTATGGAGGCTAGAGTGCGCCGGTTTGTACAGGCCTTAGCCCCTTGGTTATTAATGAGGCCTCTACAGCTGCCTTGAATTTCGATATGAACTATGGTAAGATGGTGGCATTTGCTCAAGCCACAGAGACCTGCAAATTTAAGAACATAATGGAGCGTCAGAGTAGCAGCAAGGCCCGGTCCGCGGGCAACTTTGGTGGTTCTTCCGGTGGTAGTAGTGGTAGGTCAGCATTCAGGGGAGCGTCATCAGGACCATCCCAATCATTCGCCCAGTCTTCGATGGGTGCACAATCATCTAGACCCAGTCAGGGCAACAGGGGACCCCACCACAAGGGTCGGCCAGACAGAAGGTTTCAGCAGCGGAGGCTTCCATGCCCTAAGTGTGGGAGGATGCACTTTGGGTCCTGTTTCATGGACCTACCAGTACGCTATGGGTATGGTTTGCGGGGTCACATTCAGAGAGATTGTCGCTCGTCCCACCGAAATATGGGCAGAGGCGCGGCACAACCAGCTAATTCTGCAGCTACTACATCCACAGCACCTCCAGCTCGAGGCACCCCAGCACCCGCAGGGCGTGGTGCAGCTAGAGGTGGTGCACAAAATTCGGGAGGACCCAACAGATTTTATGCTATGCGGAGACGTCGAGAATCAGAGGCTTCTCCAGATGTTGTCACAAGTATATTGACTATCCAATCTCATGATGTATATGCTCTTATTGATCCCGGTTGCACTTTGTCATATGTCACTCCTTATGTTGCTATGGAATTTGGGATAGAACCGGAACAGCTTCATGAGCCGTTCTCTATATCTACTTCGGTTGGTGAGTGTATTTTGGCCGCGCGGGTTTATAGGGATTGTGTTGTCATGTTGTGTGGTCGGGGCACCGTGGCCGATCTTATTGAATTGAGAATGGTCGATTTTGATGTGATAATGGGGATGGATTGGCTTTATTCTTGTTTTTCCAAGCTTAATTGCCGAACCAGAACTGTTAGGTTCGAATTTCCAAATAAGCCAATTATTGAGTGGAAGGGTGATGATGTAGTGCCGAAGGGTAGGTTTATTTCTTACCTTAAGGCCACGAAAATGATCAACAAGGGATGTATTTACCATTTGGTCCGGGTTATGGACACCGATGCTGAGGCACCTACACTTGAGTCCGTGCCTGTTGTGAATGAATTTTCAGGAGTCTTTCCAGATGAACTCCCTAGGATCCCACCAGACAGGGAGATTGATTTTGGGATTGATATGATACCAGACACACATCCTATATCTATTCCACCCAACAGAATGGCACCGGCAGAATTGAAAGAGCTAAAGGAACAATTGAGAGATTTGTTAGAAAAGGGTTTTATCCGGCCAAGTGTGTCGCCTTGGGGCGCACCGGTCCTTTTTGTAAGAAAAAAATATGGATCACTGAGAATGTGTATTGACTATCGGCAACTTAATAAGGTCACAGTCAAGAATAAGTACCCACTGCCAAGGATAGATGATTTGTTTGATCAATTGCAAGGTGACAGGTACTTCTCCAAGATTGATTTAAGATCCGGGTATCACCAATTGAAGATCAGGGAGCGGGAAATTCTGAAAACAACTTTTAGAACCCGGTATGGGCATTTTGAATTTCTGGTGATGTCTTTTGGGCTAACAAATGCCCCAGCAGCCTTCATGGATCTTATGAATCGCGTTTTCAAGCCATTCCTCGATTCTTTTGTGATAGTGTTTATTGACGATATTCTTGTATATTCACGCAATCGAGAGGACCATGCTGGTCACCTCAGGGCAGTGTTACAGACTCTGTATCAACACCAGTTGTATGCGAAATTTTCGAAATATGAATTTTGGCTTGAGTCTGTCACATTCTTGGGTCATGTTGTCTCTAGTGAGGGGATTAAGGTTGATCCTCAAAAAATTGCGGTTGTGAAGAATTGGCCGAGGCCTACAACTCCAACAGAGATTCGCAGTTTCTTAGGCTTAGCTGGATATTAAAGAAAGTTTATGGATGGGTTTTCTACGCTTGCCTCTCTATTGACTAAATTGACGCAGAAGGCAATTAAGTTCCAATTGTCAGATGCTTGTGAAAAGAGTTTCCAGGAATTGAAAGCAAGATTGACTACGGCGCCGGTGTTGACTCTACCAGAGGGTATAGATGGATTTGTGGTCTATTGTGATGCTTCAAGAATCGGGCTTGGGTGTGTATTAATGCAACATGGGAAGGTGATAGCTTATGATTCTAGGCAACTAAAGAATCATGAAAAGAACTATCCAACACATGATTTAGAACTTGCGGCAGTGGTATTTGCATTGAAAGTTGACGTCATTATTTATATGGGGTCCATGTTGATATATTCACGGACCATAAGAGCCTTTAATATATTTTCAAGTAGAAGGAATTGAATCTGAGGCAGAGAAGATGGCTTGAGTTACTCAAGGACTACGACATTGATATTCTATATCATCCGGGAAAGGCCAATGTTGTGGCTGATGCTCTTAGCTGGAAATCTATGGGTAGTTTGGCTCACTTGGAGGCATATCAGAGGCCATTAGCCAAGGAAGTTCACCGATTGGCTAGTTTGGGAGTTCGTCTTGCGGACTCTAGTGAAGGAGGGGTAATTGTGCAAAATAGGGCTGAATCATCGCTTGTTGTAGAAGTCAAAGAGAAGCAATATAATGATCCATTGTTAGTGTAGTTGAAAGAGGGGATCCATAAACATAAGACCATGGCCTTTTCTCTTGGCATGGATGATGGTACACTAAGGTACCAAGGGCGACTCTGTGTTCCAAATGTGAATGGTCTCCGAGAAAGAATCATGACTGAAGCTCACACTTCTAGGTATTTCGTGCACCCAGGTTCTACGAAAATGTATCATGATCTTAAGGAAGTCTATTGGTGGAATGATATGAAGAGGAATATGGCAGATTTTGTGGCAAGATGTCCAAATTATCAGCAAGTGAAGGCTGAACACCAAAGGCCCGGTGGGTTGGCACAAAACATAGAAATTTCAATGTGGAAGTGGGAAATGATTATTATAGACTTTGTGGTAGGATTACCGCACACTCCGCGCAAGTTTGACTCAATTTGGGTGATTGTGGATCGACTCACGAAATCAGCACACTTTTTGCCGGTTAAGTCTACCGATACAGTGGAGCAGTATGCTCAGTTGTATATCAAAGAAATAGTCATGTTTCATGGCACCCCAGTTTCCATCATTTCTGATCGGGGAGCACAATTCACTGCTGATTTTTGGAAGAAATTTCAGCAAGGTTTGGGTACTCAGGTGAATCTTAGTACAACCTTTCACCCGCAGACTGACGGGCAGGCAGAGCGGACTATTCAGACGCCTGAGGATATGTTGCGTGCTTGTGTTCTAGACTTCAAAGGTAGCTGGGATGATTATTTACCACTCATAGAATTTGCATACAATAATAGCTATCATGCTAGCATTCAAATGGCACCGTTCAAGGCTTTATATGGTAGGAGATGTAGATCTCCCATTGGGTGGTTCGAAATTGGGGAAGCAGATTTGATAGGGCCAGACCTTGTGCATCTGGCTATGGAAAAAGTTAAAATCATTAAGGAGCGGTTGAAGACTGCTCAGAGTTGTCAGAAATCCTATTCGGATGTTCATCATAGGGATTTGGAGTTCCAAGAAGATGATTGGGTATTCTTGAAAGTTCCCCCCATGAAGGGTGTAATGCGATTTGGTAAGAAAGGGAAATTGAGTCAGAGGTATGTCAGACCATATAAAATCATTCAGAGGATCGGTGAGGTGGCATACAAGCTTGAATTACCACCTGAGATATCATTAGTACACCCGGTGTTTCATGTGTCTATGTTGAAGAAAGTAGTTGGAGATCCGACACTCATTGTTCTGGTTGAGACTATTGAGGTAAATGAGAAATTGACTTATGAAGAAATTCCAGTTGCCATTCTTGATAGGCAAGTCCGAAAGTTGAGAAATAAAGAAATTACATCCGTAAAAGTGCTATGGCAAAACCAACAGGTTGAAGAGGCTACTTGGGAGGCCGAGGAAGAAATGAAGAAAAAGTATCCATATTTGTTTGAATGACCATGTATTTATAAAGTTGTGATCTATGAAAAATTCTAAGAGTTGCTTTCTATGAATTATATATGATTTATACATTTGATGTTAAGGGTGTTCCGTTCTGGTAATATAATTGCTTGTGAGGCCACAGTTGGTGTTATTTTGTATTAGTTATGTTGTTGAATTATGTATGTGTTGTTAGGATGTGTTTCTGGGGCACTCTAGCAGGTGGATAGGCCTAGTTACAAGGGAAACTCTGGCAAAATTTTTGGAAATTTAGAGAGTTAGTCAAATTTGGGGATGCTGGTATGTGGTATGAAAACTGAGTTGCATAAGATGCTAATAACAGATTTTTACCCTCATTCGAGGATGAATGATCCTAAGCGGGGGAGAATGTAACACCCCGGAAAATTTTGAAGTACTTAAGTGTAAAGCCCGATAAAATTTGCAAAGAAAATAATGTTTCATGGTGTCAGACTAGGCTTACATGTTGAGGATAATAGAGCTCGCCGCGGCTCAGACTTTTTGGGTTGAACAATGTACCAGAAAGTAAAAGAAATTTTTTGGCGGAGAAGCGCGTTTATGCGGTCCATTATGCGACCGCATAATCACTCTATGGGCCGCATAATGGCCGCAGAAGTGAGCAGGATAGGGCCAAATCTGGCAGCAGCTATGCGGTCGACTATGAGACTGCATAACTGTTATGCGGTGCATTATGTGACCGCATAACAGTTATGCGGACCGCATTGTGATCGCATACACAGACAGATTTTTGATCATTTTGTCAGCAATTATGCGACCGATATGCGGTCCGCATAACCACTATGCGGTCACATATGCGACCGCAGAACCGTTCCGGAGCTCCATTTTTGGGTTTTTAAAACCCGACCCTACTTCGTTAAAAACACTCTTTAGGTCATTTTTGAACCATAATCTGACATTTTAGAGTGAGAGAGAGTGCCCTAGAGTGAGAGGGTGTTCTTCAATAATTGTTCTTCAATTCTTGCTCAAGTTTTGGAAGATTAAGAAGGGAAGCTCACTAGGTCTTCATCCTAGATATTGAAGTTGCTAAGAATTCCGGAACGTTTTAGAGTTTAAGGAAGCTCAATTGAGGTATGTTGGCTAAACTCTTCTTTAAGAATTGGAATTCCCATTATCCTTGTAAGTTCCAAGATGTTGATTACAAACCGAGTATTCCGATAAGTTTTGTGATAAAGACATATGTTCAATTTGTATTTCAAATGCTCTTATCATATTACATTATAAATTGAGTATGTGTTTTAAACTATGGATTGTGTATCCACATGTTATAATTTCAAGTCGTGATTTATGTGAAAGTTATTATGCCAAGTTGTGTAGAGATTGATTTTGATACACCTTCACCCGAATATATTGGGGTGAGGCGGCATGACCGCTTTGTGTAGGGATTATGGTATTGTGGGACTGCACCTCCACCCGCATATATTGGGGTGAGGCGGTACGACCTCTTTGTGTATAGTTTGGTATTGTTGTGGCACCACCACCCACATATATATATTGGGGTGAGGCGGCATAGCTGCTTTGTGTTGGTATTGGTATCGTTGATGCATTTCCACCTGCATACATTGGGGTGAGGCGGCATAGCCGCTTTGTGTTGGTATTGATATCGTCGATGCATTTCCACCTGCAAACATTGGGATGAGGCGACATAGTCGCTTGTGTAGGTTCTTGGTACTGTAGTTATACATCCACCCACACACATTTGGGTGAGGCGGCAGAGCCGCTTGAGTAGAGTTGTGGTATTGTACATATACCTCCACCTGCATACATCGGGTAAGGCGGTGAGGCTGTTTTGTGTGAAGATGGTTACAGAGGATCTCATCTTAAATCCTATAAATGTTATTGATAACTCTTAATAAGCTTGCTCTGGTTTAAACGGTTATCTATATTATACTATTGCCGCACTGGTTCATCATATTCATCTTGTATTTCTGAATTCTAAAATTGGTGTTTAGTTTTTATACTAGTACTATTCGACGGTACTAACGTCCCTTTTTCCTGGGGCGCTGCATCTTTAAATGGATGCAGGTGGTTCCACGACAGGAGATATTGATCAGTGATAGCAGTACACCTTCTTCCCAGCTGACTTGGTGAGCCCTACTTCATCCCGGGGTCATGTATCTTTTGTTTTTTGTGTATTCTGTTTGAGGTATAGCCGGGGACTTGTTGCCAGCATTATCATTGTACTCATCTTTATCTATAGAGGCTCCGTAGACATAGTGAGGGTCGTATAATGGTGCTGGGGAAGTCAAACTCGTGTGTTGTGCTTGAATTACTATTTCCACTTCAGATTATGAAAAATGTGTTTGGAATTGAGACTTTAAAATAAAGTAACCGATGGTTAGAAATTGGTATTGTAGACATGATCACTTTATTTGTTGATTAACGAAAACATATATATTCTCACTATTCATGAATGAGTTTGGGTAGAAGGAAATCTAATAGGCTTGCTCGGCCGGGTTCACATGGTTGAGCGCCGGTTGCGCTCCTCGGTTTTGGGGCGTGGCACTTTATGTCTCTAAAAAGTAAGGAAAGAAAGCTTCATCAAGAATGATCCAAATTCTGGAATGGAACGTGATTTCTTCAGCAAGAAAAGTCATACAAATTATGATCAATTTACAAAAATGGAGATGTGTAACTTTATCTCATTTGGTTGAAGAATATCAAGAAGGCAAAAATAGTAAGGCATCTATTTATTTCCTTTCTTGTAGTAACGGACGCTAATATTTAAAGTGGATTTAAAGTGGGATGATATAGATTGGCTTGCTCAGTACGGATGGAATTCTTAAACAAGATTTCACAGGAATCCTTTACAAAGTGAGATAATCTGCAACGTGATTTTGCTTCAACAAAGTTTCATACAAAGTTATACTGCGTAATAGCAACGAGATTTGCAATTTTAAGGGAGTACATTGCAATCTTTCTCAAGAACATCATACGGATTTTTCCCTACTTCGATCCGCCGTTACGCGTTGTCGCAATCAACGGTGTTAAAAGGATTGTCAAGAGAATCAGTTTAGGTATATTAAGGCTATCCCTTCTTTCTTTTGGCATGATCAGTGCGATACAAACGAAACGAGCAAATGCACAATTTCCATAAATGACTCTATTCATAGACGTACTAGGGGTGTCTATATTCTTGATTCCCCATATGAATTATTATTATATCTTCTGTTCATGGGTCTCAGAAAAATACGTATTTGATAAAATTTATCCGGCAGGCATATTATTTTTATGACATTCTGAGAAAATCTTATTAACGTATTTCTTATGCATTTCTTGCATTTATACATGTACATTGACCCATGACCATATGGAGTTATATACGCGTATATTATATGTATATGGGATATGGAAAAAAGTTATGGCATTATATACGCACCATCACCTGATCAGCTAGTATACGTTGATAAATTGCCCACAGTGGCCAAGATGATATGATGAGATGCCCTCAGAGGCTTGATGATGTTATGAATGCATATACTTAAGTATGGTATGACATTATACGCATATGCATGATATTGTAAATATTAGTGTTTCACCGAGCTATTCAGACTTACATGTCGAGTCTTTTACTCCATGTTTCTCTCATGTCTATTATTTACTGATTTTCATACCTTACATACTCCGTACATTATTTGTACTGACGTCCCTTTTGCCTGGGGACGCTGCGTTTCATGCCCGCAGGTCCTGATAGACAGGTTGAGAGTCTTTCAAGTGGGCTATCAGCTCAGCGGAAGGTGTTGGTGCGCTCCATTTGCTCCGGAGTTGCTTATGTGGTCAATATGATTAGGAATGTACTGATTAGTATGGCGGGGCCTTGTCCCGACCTTTATGACAATTATGTACTCTTAGAGGCTTGTAGACATATGTCATGTATGTGAAAGATTGTACGGCCTTGTCGGCCTATATTTTGAGTTTATAAATGATCATGTTGGCCTATTAGGCCCGTATGTCACGTGTATATGATGATATAATAAGAAAGATACGTTACGTTGGTACTCAATTGAGTAAGGTACCGGGTACCCATCGCGGCCCATCGGTTTGGGTCGTGACAATTACATTGGAAAGTGAGACTACTGGTGATGAAGTGGTGGTGTGATAAACTCAACAAACCAGGCACAATGATACTACGAGTTCATGGGAGGCAAACAAGTGTGTGGCACAATAAGGTTGTCAACTATGAATTAAGGGCAAAATGGGATGGGAGTGAATGTTGCAGTCATAAAGGAAATATAGTACCAACATATTGTCTAGACTAAAAGGGAAATGTTTGAAACAGATTGTGAGAGGATGAACACTTGTTACGAACCAAACATGTTTAACATGATAGCTCTTAGGCTGCAATACCAGGAAACACTATTGGTGACTACAATACTGGGAATAAGGTGAGTTACTCATCGAGGATGGAATCAGGTGGACTAAGTCCTACACTTATAAGGAAAACAAGAAGTCATCGTTGAAAAATTTAGGAGGATCTCAAGTTTCTAAAAAGGCCCTGTTCGGGCAAATGATTTTTTTTAATTGAATATAGTGTCGATATGTATTTTGGGAAGTGTTTAGCAGTAAAGAGGAATCGTGAGAATGTTCACAAGGGAAGTAGAGTGGTTTCTTAAAATCCTATAAGACTTATAATGAGGAAAGAGGGTGGCTAAGAAAAGTTTGAGCACGATGTTACTTCACATATTGAGGCAATGCCATGCAGGTTGATGTTATCAGGGTGTGCGCGCAAGCTAGTAGATGTTATTCATTTGAAACAGATAGTCCCATAAGAAAACTGACCTTGTAATGTCTTTTTTGAGAAATTTGAGTACTAATAAGATTGTAACCGTATCAAGGAAAGTTTTGTAAAACTCAATTCCCAGAAGGTCATATGAAGGAGAAATCTGATATAGATGTTCCACTAATAATGCAATTTGGCAAGATGATCATTTATGCCTCTAGGTAACTCAAGAATCATGAAAAGAATTATCCAACATTTGACTTAGAACTTACGGCGGTGGTTTTTGCATTAAAGATTTGGCATCATTATTTGTATGGGGTCCACGTAGATGTATTCACGGACCACAAGAGTCTTCAATATATTTTCAAATAAAAGGAGCTGAATCTAAGGCAGAGAAGGTGGCTTGAGTTACTCAAGGAAGACGATATCAATATTCTATATCACCCGGGGAAAGCCAATGTTGTGGCGGATGCTCTTAACTGGAAATCTATGGGTAGTTTAGCACACTTGGAGGTATATCAAAGGCCATTGGCCAAGGAAGTCCATCGATTGACTAGTTTGGGAGTTCATCCTGCGGACTCTAATGAAGGAGGGGTAATTGTACAAAATAGGGCTGAATCATCACTTATTGTGGAAGTCAAGGAGAAGCAATAAAACGATCCATTGTTGGCACGAAACATAGAAATTCCAATGTGTAAGTGGGAAATGATTAATATGGACTTTGTGGTAGGATTGCCTCGTGCTCCTCGTAAGTTTGACTCGATTTGGGTGAATGTGGATCGACTCACGAAATAAGCACACTTATTGCCGGTTAAGGCTACCGATACATCAAAACAATATGCTCAATTGAATATCAAAGAAATCGTCAGGTTGCATGGCACTCCGGTTTCCATCATTTCTGATCGGGGAGCAAAATTCACTGCCAATTTTTGGAAGAAATTTCAGCTAGGTCTGGGTACTCAGGTGAATCTTAGTACAGTCTTTCACCTGCAGACTGACGGGTAAGCAGAGCGGACAATTCAAACGCTTAAGGATATGTTGCGCACTTGTGTTCTAAACTTCAAAGATAGCCGGGATGATCATTTACCAATTACGACTCATAGAGTTTGCTTATAACAACAGCTTTCATGCTAGTGTTCAGATGGCACCATTTGAGGTATTATATGGTAGGAGATGTAGATCTCCCATTGGGTGGTTCAAAATTGGGGAAACAGATTTGATAGGGCCAGACTCGTACATCATGCTATGGAAAAAGTTAAAATGATTAAGGAGCGGTTGAAGACTGCTCAGAGTCGTCAGAAGTCCTATTCGGATGTTCGTCGCAGGGATTTGGAGTTCAAAGAAGATGATTGGGATTCTTGAAAGTTTCTCCCATGAAAGGTGTAATACGATTTGGTAAGAAAGGGAAATTAAGTCCGAGGTATGACGGACCGTACAGAATCATTCAGAGGATCGGTGAGTTGGCGTACAAGCTTGGGCTACTGCCTGAAATGTCATTAGTGCACCCGATTTTTCATGTATCTATGTTGAAGAAAGTAGTTGGAGACCCGACAGTCATTGTTCCGGTTGAGACTATTGAGGTTAACGAAAAATTGACTTATGAAGAGATTCCAGTTTCTATTATTGATCGGCAAGTCTGAAAGTTGAGAAATAAAGAAATTGCCTCCGTGAAAGTGCTATGGCGAAACCAACGGGTTGAAGAGGCTACTTGGAAGGCTGAGGAAGATATGAAGAAAAAGTACCTTTATTTGTTTGAATAGCTATGTAATCGTTCTATGAAATTGTTCCCTATTAATTACGTATCATTTGTACAACTTATGTTAAAAGTGTTCCTTTTTGGTAGTATACTGCTCGTGAGGCCACAGTTGGTATTGTTTTAATGTTATGTTGTGTCGTTGGTTCATGTATATGTTATTAGGACTGGTTTTGGTGATTCTCTGGCAGGTGGTTAGGCCCAATTGCAGAGGACACTCTGCCGAAATTTCTGAAAAATTTGGGAGTTAGCCAAATTTTGGGGTCTTAAAGAAGTTGAAATGTTGGAAGAATATCTAAGATCTATACGAAGTCAAGAACGATTAAAGATAATGGTTAAGGTGAAAGAAGGATAATACTGTGCCTAATAATGACTTGTAAAATATTCGAGGACGAATGTTCCTAAGTGGGGAAGAATGTAACGCCCCGTAAATATTTCCTAATGATTTAATATTTTAAAGTGCGCCAACGGTATTTGGGAATAACGTATTTGAGTATTAAAGGAGACCTATGGGATAAAGCCACATAATTTTGAAATGATAATGTATGTTTAAGGTATGTTGGAACATACTAAGGAGTTTTGTGAATGGCAAGAACTTGTGTGGAACAAGTTGGATACATTAAGTGGAAATGATGATTCAATTGGCATACGACCCGACTTCAAATGCACAGAACTCGCTTCACATACAGACTTAGGAGGTGATCTACCTATCAAATTAAAGCCCTTTGAGTTTAGTTTCCAACGCATAAAACTGTTCGTTGTTTGGATATGTATACAGAAAGTTATGGCCATTTTACTGGACCTATGTCATATGCGCACCCAAATGCGCGGCCGCGCATATTTGAGAGTTTCTGCCTCAGGTGCGCGGCCAGATGCACAGCCACTTGCCCAGGTGCGCGACCGCACACGTAGGAACTCATTAAATAACCCCAAGGCCGGGTATAGAGAGGGGTTAAGTCATTTTGGCCTAAAATCTGACATTTTAGAGTGAGAGAGAGTGCCCTAGAATGAGAAGGTGTTCTTCAATAATTGTTCTTCAATTCTTGTTCAACTTTTGGAAGATTAAGAAGGGAAACTCACTAGGTCTTCATCCTAGAGGTAAGATTCTACATCCTAACCCTTAATTTCAAAATTATCTGAAAATGGGTAATTAACAAGATAATTTTTGGGCATGAGAGTTGTTTATTTTACATGCATGTGATATCAAGGGGTGTAGGAAGATTGTTGAACTAAGCATGGTAAAGATTGGGTTGTGGGATGATGGAATCCTCCATAAAAGGACCTTGAAATCTTATGCACACTTAGTATTTGATAAAAGGCTCAAATGAGCTAGAACTATGAGCATCTTCCTAATTTTGATTTAATTTGTTATATTTCTAAAATAGATTGAAGTTGCTAAAAATTCCGGAACATTTAGAGTGTAAAGAAGCTCAAGTGAGGTATGTTGGCTAAACTCTTCTCCTATAATTGAATCCCACGATATTTATGTAATTTGTGTAAGACCCGAGTGGTTTGTGTTGAAAGATATATGTTCCAAGTAAGTTCGTGTTGAAAGATATATGTTCAATAAGTACCTTAAATGCTTTATTTATGTTATGTTGCCAATTGAGGATGTGTTCAAGTATGGGCTGTGCATTAATAAAGTGTCAACTTCAAGTCGAGTTTAAACGAAGGCTATTATGCCAAATTTTATGAAATATCTCTATGTGCCTTAGACTTTTAATTGCTCACATGTGTACTACACACCTTGATTTGAATTGTTGTTGTTGGTGATGATGATGTTGTTGTTTGAAAGTAAAAAGGTGAGCATGAGATACTAAATACGGCCAAAGTGCCAAGAATGATTTTTATATTTATGGCCACTAGTGCCAATGAAATGAAAGGATGTGAAAGGAGTATGAAATGTGATGATTGATATAAAAAGTTTGATGTCTCGAATAAGACAGCCTAGCCGATCGGGTTGTGATCGGACACCATGACTCACACATGGTGGTGATTGTGCTGGAAGTTGTAATTGAAATTGTGATTGTGGTCGATGTCCCTAATAGATAGCCTAGCCGATTGGGTCGTGATCGGACTCCGTGTTAAAGACGGTGGTATTGATATTGAGAGTAATTGTGGTCGATGTCCCTAATGGATAATAGCCTAGCCGATCGGATCGTGATCAGACTCCGTGTTAAAGACGGTGGTATTGATATTGAAAGTAATTGTGGTTGATGTCTCTAATGAGATAGCCTAGCCGATCGGGTCGTGATCGGACTTCGTGCTGAGAGTACGGTGGTACTGATATTGTGAATAATGGTATTGTGGACAAGGGTATATGAATACTAAAAATATCCCAATATGAGATATGGAAATTAATTTGAACACTGTCTTGATCCTAAATTGAGGTTTGATGTTGATTAAGGCTTCCATTGATATTATGATAATCTTGTTTGTATTATTTATCATTCTATTGAGAGGGTGTTTAGTTATACATACTAGTGTTATTCGACAGTACTAACGTCCCTTTTGCCGGGGGAACTGCATCTTTAAATGGATGCAAGTGGTTCCACAACAGGAGATATTGATCAGTGATAGCAGTGCACCTTCTTCCCAGCTGACTTGGTGAGCCCCACTTCATCCCGGGGTCATGTATCTTTTGTACTTTGTGTATCCTGTTTGAGGTATAGCCGGGGCATTGTTGCCGGCATTATCATTGTATTCTTTATCCATAGAGGCTCCGTAGACATAGTGTGGGTTGTGTATTGGTGCTGGGAAAGTTAAACTATGCTATGTTGTGGTTGTATTACTTGTCCATTTGAGACTTTAAAAACGATGAAATTTATGGCAAAAAATTGGTAATTGCAGGCATGACCGCTTTATTTTGAAATTGATGAAAACATATATTCTCTTTATTCATGAATGAGTTAGGTAGAAGAAAATCTAATGGGCTTGCTCGGTCGGGTTCACTCTGTTGAGCGCCGGTCGCGCTTCTCGGTTTTGGGGCATGACAGATACATGGTATAACTTGACACAAATCGAAAAAGTAAGTAGAAGTATATCAGATATTGACTGTAAAAAGAATGAAATACAAACCAAATTGAGTGAAAAACAATTATGAACAAGTAAGACGAATCAATGTACAAAGCCCAAAAAAGGATAATCTCTATATGAATATCAATAATCTTTTCAATATGGGAGTCTGTAGATGCCTTGATCCTCCTTACAGAAATGATAGTCGTTCTTCTTATAGTGGAGAAAACCCTACTTTAGAATCGCATGATAGATTAATTAATTGACTTTTCCTTAATTACCGCCGAGATTCTCTCCCTTAGTGCGGCTATAACGGCTCTTGTCTCTTAGCTCGATCTTGATCGGACTTGGTATTGGTCGATCTCCAGATTTAGAGCTCGATATTGACTCGGGGTCCGGTATTGACTCGGTCTCGGTATTGGTCGGTCTTTGGCTCTTGAACTCGATAACACCACTTCACATCATAGTTCGATTTGGACTCGAGCTCGATAGTGACTTCGAGCTCGGTATTTGATCGGTCCCTGAAACTTGAGCTCGGTATCCTGGCTTCAGATCTCATCTCGATATTATGAAGACGACCTTCGGTCTATTATGTTCCAATCTTGACTAATCATACGAAGGTCGAAACCGGTTTCGACCGTATACAACATCAATATCTCAACAAAATGTTTAACCTACTAAATTTTCAGGTGAATAGAGTGTACATTGTCTTAAACTTATCACCATGTCACCTTAACTAACTCGTTTGAATTCATAACATGAGAGAGGTTCTAAAAATAGTTCCACTTATAAATAGTTAGTGGAAATAAAGTCATTCTATAAGTATGGCTTCTAAACTCCAATAAAATCTAAAGTTAAGTTTCCATTATCTTATATAAATATGCAAGCCCCAACATCAAATACTATATCGATTAAGCGAGTTGTTTGCTTTCAGTTATAATGAAGAATTCTTCTGATAATATTTTCATTTCTCGAACAGTTAGTTAAAAATAATATAATACACTCCATGAAAGACACAAGATAAATGGAACACATAATCAAGAACTCATACAACCAGAATATAACAGATCTTAGCTCTACAAATCATTCATATAAGTCATTTGTTCAGCCCATGGTCTCCACGACTTATTAAGACTTGGTCAAGACTTCAAAAAATACACAAAGATTGCGTAGTACATGATTTCTAGTGTATGGACAGGAACTAGAAAATTCTCACAGTATGATTTTTACATAAACAATGAACATAGAGCAATAACGTGACACATTTTATGACACGTCAAACAAAAAACGAGACAACATTTTTACGATGTGAACACAAACACATTTTTATTCTAGAATCGAATGAGAAGAAGAGTCACTGACCTTTTGTGGTGCAGTGAACCGAGGCAGGGGATTTAGATCTACCGAACTCCGACATCGAACTTGCTAACTCGGGTGATTGTTAAACGATGAAATAATAATAAATAAAAAAATGCAGCACCTTTGTTGTATTTAAAACTAACAGAACCGATAAAAGAAAAGGGAAGACTTATGGCAAGGCAAAATTATAAGAACTGTTAGGATCGGGAACCCGGATAGTGCGGAATTTAGCCAAACAATGATATAATAACAATAACAAAGGCAATGCAAGTTGATAATAACGGCAATTAAAGTAGATAAAGAAGATACAAATTTAACGTGATTCAGTCAAAGTGACCTACGTCCACAAGCAGAGATGACCAATTTTACTATACTAATAAGAGCACAAAAGAGAGTACAAAATTAGAGTAAATACTCTAATTAATCCCAAATATCCTAAGAGAATAACCTCACAAGATCACTCCAAAGAAAGGGTTCACACAAGTGTTTCCCAACACTTGACTCTCATACAAAATATTTTTAATTCAGGAGGAAAGGAAGAAACAAGAAATGAAGACTCAAGTCTTATTGGTGTGTCTAAAATGAACTAATGGTCTTTCCTTCCCTTTTTTAAACAAAAAAGTCTTGGCCTCTTAGGGGTAAAAGAAGAGATACAACTTGTGCAAATAATGTCCACCACACAATGCAATATTTTTGGGTCCCAAAGAATATTGCCAACAAAATCTACACTTTGAAAAAATACTTATACTTATGTGATATAAACTCCATTAGCCAAAATATTGGTCATATTACAAGAACAAAGGAGAGCACTAACTTAGTGGGGCATCGATTGGCGGCCAAGAGTTCCCTAAAAATGGATCCAAAAGTAAGTATTTATAGGCGAAAGTATTAGGTTTCTTGACCTGGGCGGGAGTTTTAGGAATCACTAGCCGTTTGAATTTCAAAAGCTGTTTGAGAAATTCATTGAGAAATTCAGATGAGAGAAAAAAGAAAGTATCCGTTCAACGGATCCGAATCCTTGATACAGAGGCCGCATCTGACCTTCTGAAAAAGACTCTTGGCTTCTTGTGTTGACCGAATCTACATGGCAGATGTGATTCTGAAAGTTAAGACATTAAAGCAAGGAATTTCACAAAAATGTAAGGGACAAAGTCTGCCCATGGAAAGAAAAGGAGATGGAACTTTGTCAAATAAAATAAAATAAGAGAGAAAGGGGCGTCATCTACTGATGAGGTATTATGGGGTTTGGTTCTTTTGTTTTGCGTTGCAAAGGCTAGAACGAAATTGGACTGAAGGATTGGTAATTGGGCCTTGTAGCAAAATGGACAGCTAAGCTTTAATGGTTCAGGCCTTTAATTAGGCCGAATTGCTGGGCCTTTTCCTTCTTTCTTGTATCGTTTCTTTTAGGCTTTTTTTTTTGTGCATTCTTTTAGGCTTTTTTTTTTTTGGTGCATTCTTTTAGGCTTCTAGTAAATGATTAAGCTAATTCCATAACATATAATACTAATATTAATATTAATTGGATGGTTAAATTATGAGATATGCCTTAACAAAGTTATAACTGATAGTATTTAAAATAATTATGAGGTATTGCAAAACAACTATTATAGTAATTGTTAAATAAGATGCTATCATATTTGTGAACTGTAGAGTCAAAGAAATATTACTATTTGATTAAACAAAGAGAAGTGATACACTTTTCGCAAAAGACAATAAGAATGATATTATAATAATAATAATAATAATAATAATAATAATAATAATAATAATAATAATAATAATAAAGATATTGGTAATATAGAAGCTTAAAGAAATAGTTTGGAAGAAAGGAGAGATAAAATTGGATGTCAACAATGTACACGGCCTTGTATGTGGAAATTTGACTGGTTTAGGCTCTCAGGTTTCTTATATCCATTAAATTGAAGTTGTTCCATTATGTTATATCCTCCATTGTTAAATTACTCTTATATGCTTTATTTGAAGTTGTTGGTTCATGTTCTATCTTCTATTGCCAAATTTACTCATACATGCTTTAATTGTAATTGTTGCCTCTTTATTGTCATGTTATCTCTTTCATAATTGAGTTATTCTTATTTGAAGTTATAGTTACACGTTATCTCATCCGTAGTTGATTATCCTTATTTGAAGTTATCGTTACATGTTATCTCCTCCGTAGTTGATTGTCCTTATTTGAAGTTATTGTTACATGTTATCTCTTCAGTAGTTAGTTATCTTTATTTGATGTCGATGTTACATATTATCTCTCTTATTATTGAACTAATATTATTTGAAGTCATTATTACTTGTTATGTATTTTATTGTTGAGCTTATTCTTCAGTTTCATTGTATTATTGTGATTCTTGTGTTGATTTACTTGTCGTACCCTCGTGTTCTTGTTGTTCTTGTTGTACTCGGTGTTGTTGAGCCGTGAGCTATGTGTGGTTGTGGTATTGAAATTGTTGTTGTGGAAACATTGTGTAAGCACATGTGGTGCGGGTTGTTATATTATATTATTATATTTTTGGCACATGTGGTATTGTTGAGAGGATTGTCGGGGTGTTCGTACGTGAGTTATCCGTGCTATTATTGTTATTGATATTTGCACATGTGGCATGACAATGCGGGTTATATATGTTGTGTTTGCGCATGTGGCGAGACAAGGTGGGATAATTATTACGCGTGTATGGCGAGACAAGGCATGAGTCGTCTGTGCAGCACGTGAGTTGTCCGTGCGATTGTGATTGGTAATGTGGGCACAAGATGCCAAGTGATTAGGGTTCGTGATTTGGGACCCGTAATTTGTGATTGTGAGGTGTGATACCTTAGGGTAATTCTTGTATAAACCTTGTGTGAGAGCGGTTGATTATTGGGTTGATACTTCTTTTTCCTTACTGGTTTCACTTGACTTAAACTATATTCGGCTTACTTTACGGTGTTATTACTTGTTTGCTCCTTGTTGTTAATTGTTGCATCTAGTCTCTATTTTCAAGTACTGCATTGTTATTCTTACCATGTTTAGCTTTATATTGATATTGTTCCCTGTTAGTTTTATATTCATATTTGTACAGGTTATTATGTCTAGTAGGTGTATTGACTGTTTCTCGTCACTACTCCACTGAGGTTAGTCTTGATACTTACTGTGTACTGCTGTGGTGTACTCATGTTACACTTGCTGTATATTTTTTTGCAAATCCAGGTATCTCGAAGCATGTTGGTCATTAGATAGCTGATCTAGTATTGCGGTTGAGACTTCAAGGTATACCTGACGTCGCGTTCGCAGGCCTCGGATTCACCGTCTGAAGTTTTACTTTGTACTATTTATTTCTATTCCAAACAATGATGTATTTGATATTCTTAGTTATTCTTAGAAAGGATTATAACTTGTACTACCGATTTTGGGATGTTGTGTACCTATTTTGGGTTGCTGGCTTTGTATAGAAATTTCCTATTCATGATTAATAATTAACTGGTTTAAATCTGTTAATAGTTTACTATGTGTTAGGCTTACCTAGTTCCTGGGACTAGGTGCCATCATGACTCCTGATTTCAGGTTGTTACAAGTTGGTATCAGAGCTCTAGGTTCATATGTGCTACGATTCATAAGCAAGTTTAGTAGAGTCTTGCGGATCGGTACAGAGACGTCTGTACTTATCTTCGAGAGGCTACGTAACTATTAGGAAAATTTACTTCTTTCATTCTTATCGTGCGAGTTTATTAATTTCGGAGTTTGAGCCTTTGTCATTCTATTCTCTCACAGATGGTGAGGACACGAGCTGCAGTTACTGATGACGCTGCCCCAGAGCCGGTGTTGCTAGGGGCCGAGGCAGAGGCAGAGGCCGAGGAGGAGCACTTGCTACAGATAGAGCACCTGCATAGCAGCAACTTGGGAGCTAGCACTAGCTCCGATTGGGGGACAGGCAACAGAGGCGCATGTTGCTAACCCCGGACTTCAGGAGACTTTAGCATAGTTCCTGAGCATGTTTGGCATATTAACTCAGGCGGGATTGATTCCGGTTGCACCGCTACTTCAAAGACTAGGGGAGGAGCTCAGATCCCCGCTGCCCGTACTCCTAAGCAGCGAGCCCATATTGATCAGGTTCCAGGTGTTATACCAGCACAACTTATTATTCCAGTTCAACCTGAGGTCAGGCCAAAGGCATCCGAGGAGGAGCAGAAGAGGCTTGAGAGGTTCAAAAAGTATCATCCTCCTACTCACAGTGGTCTAGCTACCGAGGATGCGCATGATTTTCTAGAGAAGTGCCACCGTATTCTACGCACCATGGGTATTGTGGAGGCGAGCGAAGTTGCTTTTACTACATTTCAGCTGTCAGGAGCAGCGTATCAGTGGTAACAGGCTTATGAGAAGGGTAGGCTAGGTAATGGAGCACCACTCACTTGGACTCAATTTTCGTAGATGTTTTTGAAGGAGTTTGTTCCCCAAACCCTTCGGTATACGTGGTGCACAGAATTTGAGCAGCTGCGTCAGGGCACTATGACAGTGTCAGAGCACGCCATCAGATTCAGTGAGTTGTCCTGTCACGCACCTGCTTTTGTGTAACACTCATGAAAATTTCGAAGTACTTAAGTGGTAAGCCCGGTAAATTTTGCAAAGAAAATAATATTTCATGGTGTCGGACTAGGCTTACGTGTTTGAAGGTTGTAGAAATTCTTCGTGGCGAGCTTGCGAGCCACGGCTCAGACTTTTTGGGTTGAACAATGTACCGAAAAGTAAAAAAAATATTTTGGCGGAAAAGTGCATTTCTGCGGTCCATTATGCAACCGCATAATTACTTTGCGGATCACATAATGGCCGCAGAGTGAGGCAGTTAATTGGGCCAATTGGAAGCAATTATGCGGTCGATTATGCGACCGCATAACTGTTATGCGGTCGATTATGCGACCGCATAACTGTTTTGCGGTGCATTATGCGACCGCATAATGGTTATGCAGACCGCATAGTGACCGCATACACAGATAGTTCTTTTGGCTATTTTGTAACCAACTATGCGACCGATATGCGGTCCGCATATCGGTTATACGATCGCATACCTTGTTCCGGAGCTCCATTTTGGATTTTTAAAACCCGACCCTATTTCGTTAAATACACTCTTTGGGTCATTTTTAGCTATTATCTGACATTTTAGAGTGAAAGAGGGTGCCCTAGAGTGAGAAGGTATTCTCTAATATTTGTCCTTCAATTCTTGCCCAAGTTTTGGAAGATTAAGAAGGGAAACTCACTAGGTCTTCATCCTAGAGGTAAGGTTCTACACCCTAACCCTCAATTTCGAATTTTGTGTAGAAATGGATAATAAGCAAGATAATTTCTGGGCAAGAGGATTGGTTATTTTACATGCATGTGTTATCAAAGGATGTAGGAAGATTGTTGAGCTAAAAATGGTAAAGATTGGGTTGTGGGATGATGGAATCCTCCATAAAAAGGGCCTTGAAACCTTAATGCACACCTAGTATTTGATAAAATGCTCAAATGAGCTAGAACCATAATCATCTTCCTAATTGTGGTTCAATTTGTTATATTTCTAAAATAGATTGAAGTTGCTAAGAATTCTGGAACATTTTAGAGTTTAAGGAAGCTCAATTGAGGTATGTTGGCTAAACTCTTCTTTAAGAGTTGGAATTCTCATTATCCTTGTAAGTTCCGAGATGTTGATTATAAATCGAGTAATCCGATAAGTTTTATGATGAAGATATATGTTCAATTCGTATTTCAAATGCTCTTATCACATTGCATTATAAATTGAGGATGTGTCCTAAACTATGGATTACTTATCCACTTGTTATAATTTCTAGTCGTGATTTATGTGAAAGGTATTATGCCAAGTTGTGTAGAGATTGTGATTGTGATACACCTCCACCCACATACATTGGGGTGAGGCGGTATGACCGCTTTGTGTGGGAATTATGGTATAGAGATTGTGATTGTGATACACCTCCACCCGTATATATATTGGGGTGAGGCGGCATGACCGCTTTGTGTAGGGATTATGATATTGTGGGACTGCACCTCCACCCGCTTACATTGGGGTGAGGCGGTACGACCGCTTTGTGTATGGTTTTGGTATTGTATGGCACCACCACCCGCATACATTGGGGTGAGGTGGCATAGCCGCTTTGTGTTGGTATTGGTATCGTTGATGCATTTCCACCCGCATACTTGGGGTGAGGCGGCATAGCCGCTTTGTGTAGGTTCTTGGTACTGTGGTTATACATCCACCCGCATACATTGAGGTGAGGCGGCGGGGCCGCTTTGTGTGAAGATGATTATAGAGGATCTCATCTTAAATCCTATAAATGTTATTGATAGCTTTTAATAAGCTTGCTATGGTTGAGACGGTTATCTATATTATTCTATTACCGCACTGGTTCATCATAATTATCATGTATTTCTAAATTCTTAAATTGGTGTTTAGTTTCATACTAGTACTATTCGACGGTACTAACGTTCCTTTTGCCGGGGGTGCCGCATCTTTAAATGGATGCAGGTGGTTCCACAGCAGGAGACATTGATCAGTGATAGCAGTACACCTTCTTCCCAGCTGACTTGGTGAGCCCCACTTCATCCCGGGGTCATGTATCTTTTGTTCTTTATGTTTTATGGTTGAGGTATAGCCGGTGTCTTGTTGTCGGCATTATCATTGTACTCTTCTTTATCTATAGAGGCTCCGTAGACATAGTATGGGTTGTGTATTAGTACTGAAAAAGACAAACTATGCTATGTTGTGGTTGTATTACTTGTCCATTTGAGACTTTAAAAATGGTGAAACTTATGGTAAGAAATTGGTAATTGCAGACACGATAACTTTATTGTTTAATTAAGGAAAAAATATATTCTCTTTATTCATGAATGAGTTTGGGTAGAAGAAATCTAACAGGCTTGCTCGATCGGGTTCACTCGGTTGAGCGCCGGTCGCGCTCCACGATTTTGGGGCATGACATTTGGTTTCTACAGTTAGAGAGCTAGTCTGCATGTTCATCGAGGGGCTCAATTATGGTATTCAATTAAGCATGGCTCGGGAGTTGGAGATGGATATTCCGTTTCAGCAGGTTGTGAAGATCGCTCGTAGGTTGGAGGGTATGCGGGGCCAGGAGAGAGAGGACAGGGAGGCTAAGTCGCCTCGTGGACCTGGAGGATCTACCTATCCCTATTTTAGAGGCAGGGTACATCATGGTAGAGGTTATGTGGGTCAGCCATTTCAGTTTGTGCTTCGGGTTTCACGTGTTGCTACAGATATCCATGGGTCCCAGAGTAACCGTACCAGACAGCTTCCACATCCACGTCAGCAGAGAGGTTGCTTTGTGTGTGGGGATACTAGCCACATGATGAGAGATTGTCCCAGACTCCAAACAGATGTGTCCCAATAGGGTATTCAGGCTATGGGTTCCGCTTGAGTTGCTGCTATACCTGCACCGCCAGCTAAAGGTGGAGGTCAGGCGGGTAGAGGTCATCCTATAGAGGAAGGCCAGACCCATTATTATGCTTTTCCTGGTTGGACCGTGGTTGATGCACCAGATGATGTCATTACAGGTATGATTTCGGTTGGTTATAGATATGCATTTGTGTTATTTCAATCCGGTCTCATTTATTGGTGAGATTCATCTTACCTTGCTTCAGATATGGTTGTATTTTTGTGATTCATGTACTATGTTCATGTGTTCACGCCAGTTGGGGGATTCTATTGTGATAGTCGTGCCTATCATTCTGGTTTAGTTGCTATTGAGGGCCATGAGGCTTGGGTGGGCTATCTGTTAGTTAACACGATAAAATTTGATGTGATTTTTGGATGGTTTGGCCCAACTTGTGATTCGGGTACTCTACAGGTATGGAAGTCTGTTATGTGTTGTGATTTTGGTTCTATGAGATTGAGTTAGTAGAGTGGTTTAGTTGATGAGATGTTTATCTTATTCATGATTCTAAGCGGAGGATGAGAACCTGGTGTTCTTTGCGGATAAGTGTGTTTGTACCATGCTAGGTTTCGCGGTGAGGTTATGTTAGGGTAAGATTCGTTGTGGTTGTTGCGTATGTCTTGTTCCTTCCTTGTGGATTGAATCTGTAGTAGGGTATCGATGGAGAGTTGTGCCTGTTGGGCTTGTTTGATAGTTCCCTCATGTGTTCCTCTTTTCATATTCAGTTATATTCGAGTTATGCTTGTTGGGGATTGAATTGCGATGTATATACCCAGGTGGCTTTTGATGTGGCTTGTGATAGGGTGAGTAGTTATGAGTTCCACATGTTTATTGCTTCATTGTCAGTGTTGTGAAGGTCTGGAACAAGATTCTAGTTGATATGAGTCTGTTTGCCGGTACTGGGCTTGGTGTTTGACAACTATTGTGGTCAGAGTTGATGTTATGGGCATATAGGTGATGTGTTATGTTTTGTGGTTGTGTCTTGTGGATCTATTCATGAGTTTTTACAACTATTTGAGGGTTATGCAATGTGTTTATGTGAGAATCGGGTCCTTGATGGGTATAAAAATTTAGTTCCAAGGCTTATCGGCATGAGAGGAAGGAATAATCTTCGGTTGAGATGGTGTTGTCGGGATTATGTGGATTGGGTTGACGTAGGATCACCCGTGAGTATGTGTATGGTGAGTTTATACCACAATTTGATGGCTTGGGAAAGACTCTTGGCACGTTTGAGGATGGACATTTGTTTAAGAGGGGGAGAATGTAACGACTCGACTAGTCATTTTGAGCCTTAAGGTTCCATTCAGAGGTTTGATGTCTTAAGTGGCTTCATATTGTGTATTGTAACTTGTGTGCATGGTCGGATTTGATTTTCAGATGTTTCGAGATTAATTGGATGAGTGATTCTCAATTTAGAAGCTTAAGTTGAAAATATTGACTGAGATTTGACTTTTGTGAAAATGACCTCGAAACGGTATTTTGACGGCTCTGATAGGTTCGTATCGTGATTTTGGACTTATGCGTATGTCCGGAATCGAGTTCGGAGATCCGTAGGTTGATTTATGTAGTTTTGCCGAAAATTTCGTAACTTGAGGTTTAGAAGTTTAGCCATAGGTTGACTTCATAGCTATCGTGTTTAGATTTTTGTTTCTGGACTTGGAATAGATCCATTTTGTTATTTGGAACTTTTTTGCAAAGTTTGGCGTCATTCCGAGTTGATTTGATAGGAATCAGATGCGCTATTGTGTTTTTAGAAGTTCTTGAGTTTCATGTTGATTTCATGTGTTTTGGAGGTCCGATTCATGGTTTCGGATGTTATTTTGATGATTTGATCGTGCGAGCGAGTTCGTGTTATATTTTTAGACCTGTATTGATGTTTTGTTTGGAGCCCCAAGGGCTCGGGTAAATTTGGAACGCGTATCAGAGTGTTTGGAAGAATTCTAGCATTGCTGGTTTTTGCACAGATACTTGAGGTCTCGTATTTGCGACTGTCGCAAATGCGAGGAAGGGATCGCATTTGCAAACTAACGTTTGCTTTTACGATGGGGGCTTAGGTTAGGCTGAGTCGCATTGGCGATCAATTTGATCGCTTTTGCGATATGTCCACAATTCGCATTTGCGAACAAATCGTCGCATTTGCAACGTCAGCAAGACTGTGACGATTTTGCTTTTGCGAATCATTCTTCGCATTTGGGGGGTTTACATTTGCGATCCCCTGGTCGCATTTGCGACTGGACATAAAAGCTGAGGGACGGAATTTTAGTCTCATTTTCATATCTTTGAACCCTAGGCTCGATAGAAGGCGATTTTGAAGAGGGAGTTTCATCTACAATCCAATGGTAAACGATTTTGATTGATTTCCAACTATTTTACATGATTATATATGATATTTTACATCAATTTTGGGAGAATCAAAGTGAAATTTTGAGAAACTTTGTCTTTATTTTTAAAAATGAGAGTTTGAGTTTTGAGAGTCGATTTGGACTCGGGTTTTGAAACAAAACACATGTATAGACTTGTGGGGTTATGGGTATTTAGAATCTACCCTTGGACCCGGGTTTTGACCGGACGGTCCTGGGATTGACTTTTGTTGACTTTTGAGGAATTATGCAAAGATCATAACTTTAGTTATTGAAATTGATTTCTCTTGCATTATTTAATGTTATTAAGTCGATTTTGGTTTTGAGCCGAGCGGAGGTGAATTCTAAAGGAAAAGCTATTTTTGAGTATTGAGATTTTTGAGGTAAGTATTTTGCCTAACTTTGTAGGGGGGGGGGAGGACTACCCTGTATGGATTGGTTTGTTTGTATTATTTGAACTATGTGACGTGTACTCGAGGTGACGAGTAAGTACACGGCCTTATATGTGGAAATTTGACCGGTTTAGACTCTTAGGTTTCTTATATCCATTAAATTGAAGTTGTTCCATCGTGTTATATCCTCCATTGTAAAATTACTCTTATATGCTTTGGTTTGAAGTTGTTGGTTCATGTTCTATCTTCTATTGCCAAATTTACTCATACATGCTTTAATTGTAATTGTTGCCTCTTTATTGTCATGTTATCTCTTTCATAGTTGATTTATTCTTATTTGAAGTTATAGTTACACGTTATCTTTTCCGTAATTGATTATCCTTATTTGAAGTTATTGTTACATGTTATCTCTGTAGCAGTTGGCTATCCTTATTTGAAGTCGATGTTACATGTTATCTCTCTTATTGTTGAACTACTCTTACTTGAAGTCATTATTACTTGTTATGTATTTCATTGTTGAGCTTATTCTTCCGTTTTATTGTATTGTTGTAATTCTTGTGTTGATTTACTTGTCGTACCCTTGTGTTATTGTTGTTCTTGTTGTACTCTGTACTCAGTGTTGTTGAGTCATCGACTATGTGTGGTTGTGGTATTGAAATTTTTGTTGTGGAAACCTTGTGGTATATGGGCACATGTGGTGCGAGTTGTTATATTATGTTGTTATATTTTCGGCACATGTGGTATTGTTGAGAGGATTGCTGGGGTGTTCGCACGTGAGTTATCCGTGCTATTGTTGTTATTGATATTTGCACATGCAACGTGACAAGGCAGGTTATATATGTTGGGTTTGCGCATGTGGCGAGACAATGTGGAATAATTATTATGCGCATGTGGCGAGACAAGACGTGCATTTACTCTATTGTTGCGCACGCGGCGAGACAATTGGGGCTATATCGGGGATGATTTGTGATGGCCTGGGGGCGTTGTCATTAATGATATTTGTGTGGTGGTGTGCCTGTCTTGGGTGAGTCATGCATATTACGAGTTTTGTTGTGTTGTTTCTAATGTGACATTCGTTGTCTTTGATCTTACTTGTTGACTCGAGCTGTGATAGTACACTTGCACAGAAGTATGAACCTTGATGTTTATTGATCATTTACCTATATTCTTGTATACCTGCCTTCTGTGCGTGAGTTGTACTATTGGCACGTGAGTTATCCGTGCGGATATAAGACATTGTTATTATTGACACATGAGTTACCCGTGAGGATATGAGATATTATTACTGTTAGCACGTGAGTTGTCCGTGCGATTATGATTGGTAATGTGCGCACAAGATGCCAAATGATTAGGGTGCGTGATATGGGACCCGTGATTTGTGATTATGAGGTGTGGTACCTCGGGGTAATTCTTGGATAAACCTTGTGTGAGAGCGATTGATTATTGAGTTGATACTTGTTTTTCCTTACTTGGTTTCACTGGACATAAACTGTATTTTGCTTACTTTACGCCGTTATTATTGTTTGCTCCTTGTTGCTAATTGTTGCTTCTAGTCTCAATTTGCAAGTATTGTATATTATTCTTACATGTTTAGCTTTATATTGATATTGTTCCCTGTTAGTTTTATGTTCATACTTGTACAGGTTATTATGTCTAGTAGGTGTGTTGATTGTTCCTCGTCACTACTCCACCGATGTTAATCTTGATACTTACTAGGTACCGTTGTGGTGTACTTATGCTACGCTTGCTGCACATTTTTGTGCAGATCCAGGTATCTCGAAGCGTGTTGGTCATTTGATAGTTGATCGAGTATTGCGGTGGAGACTCCAAGGTATACATGTCGTCGCGTTCGTAGGCCTCGGAGTCACCTTCTAAAGTTTTACTTTGTACTGTTTATTTCTATTCCAAACAGTGATGTATTTGATATTCTTAGTTATTCTTAGAAAGGCTTATGACTTATACTACCGGTTTTGGGATATTGTATACCTACTTTGGGTTGTTGGCTTTGTATAGAAATTTCCGGTTAATTATTACTCCCTCCGTTTCAAATTAGATGAGGTACTTTCCTTTTTAGTCTGTTCCAAAATAAATGACACATTTCTAAATTTAGAAATAACTCAACTTTAAACTCTCCATTTTACCAATTTTATCCTTAATGAGAAGCTTTTATAATCACACAAAATGACATGGCCCCACAAAGCTTTTACCCCTTAAGTTTTTAAGACCACAAATTTTAAAAGTCTTCTTCTTTTTCTTAAACTCCGTGTCGAGTCAAACTACCTTATTTAAATTAAAATGGAGGGAGTAATAATTAACTCGTTTAAATCTGTTAATAGCTCACTATGTGTTAGGCTTACCTAGTCCCAGGGACTAGGTACTATCCAGACTCCTCAGGGGGGATTTCGGGTCGTGACAAAATCATTAATATGCATGATTACGCCCAACTCTAGTCCTAAAAAAGATAAGTGGCGCTGCAAATATAATCTATTCTAAGAGTCCGGAGTCGAATCCCACAGAGAACTAAGGCTTAGCTACTACTGTTCAATATTGCTAAGAAATATATGTTCAAATAATTCTCTAGTTATAAATATTGTGATTCATATTTTAAAGTAATTAACTAACAAATATTAGAAAGGAGTAAAATTATCAACTAACGAGAATGGAATTGGAGACAATATTAAGGAGGCTTAGAATTATGATTTCCCCAATTGTCAGAATTCTTTCTGCTATGTCTCTTATAATTTTTCCTGAGTATTCTCTACTGATCGTGAAGACTTTAGGTATCGTAATTATCTCTCAAGCAAGTACAACAATTTACTAGACATATTCTCCCTAACTACACTAGCTGGCACTATCTTACCGCTTACTATGACCACGTTAAGGCTTTGTTATTCTTAAACCCACCTTTAAACCGCCGTATTGATTCCTCATATACGGTAGAAGTAACATTATTCAACGGCCACCTAAATATGTGTCATTTTCCAAGCAATACATAATAAATATGCACAATCAATTTATGGATATTCAATCAAGTGAAATACGCATGTAGTTAAAGAAGTAGAGAAATCCAACGACTCAATTATATAAAAAATGTAACAAGAATTTATCCTATAAAAGGTTCCATCAAAACTCTAGATAGTAGAATTATCTACTCATAATAGCATGTGAAAGCACAATATAAAAATTCATAACTAACAATAAGAAATAGGAAGAAGAGGGGGAAAAACTCATGGTTGAAACTTCCTCCTTGCTCCTAGTGTGTTCTTGCCTCCGATGGTTTTGTCTAACCCTAAAATCATGTCTCTCCCTTCAAAAGGACATTTTATGATGTATTTATATTAATTAAGGTTTGTATGGGGGACCTTGAGCACTCTTATTTTGGCCACAAAAAGTTGAGTCCCGTGCCTAGGGTTCGCGCAATGCTAGACCCTTAGGCACGCTCCCTGATTTTTTCTCCTCTTTCATTCCTTCGCATGTTGAGGGTTGGTCCAAAGTGCCATATTTCACAGGTTTTAATTCACTTTCCAGACTATTTTTGTGCCTACCTTTCATGCAATGCACCAATTGTGGCATGTTCCTAGCTCTAGCCTCAACTTTTGTTTTTTGCATCAAATCATCCAATTTTTGCCAACTTCCATCCAAACTCATTCCTACACACAATAAATGCGTAATGAGCAAATTTTATGTTTATAAGCATGTGATCTCCCGCAACTCACATACAAATGATATGAAACTATACTCAAAACCATGCATTTTTAGTTATTTATCACCACACCACAGCTAAACTCTTACATGTCCTCGAGCAACATTTAAAATTAAGCACGTAGGCAAGTAGAAACATTTCAAAACATACCCAAGCATCAACACCAATGACTTGCTAACCTTCGACCATAGTGACTAGTGACGAGAGAAGTTGCTTAGGGACCTACGGAGCTAGTGACCAAAGTGGAGTCAATTCACATTAAAACCAGAAGTGCTTCAAACCTAATATGCTGTCACGCCCCAAAATCGAGGAGCGCGACCGGCGCTCAATGGACTGAGCAAGCCTGTTAGATTTCATTCTACCCAAATTCATCCGTGAATAAAGAGGAGATGTACTCCGTTAATCAAATACTAAAGAGATTTCATTAACCGTTTCCATTTCATTCCCATTAACAGCATCATTCAATATTTCCAAAATAGTACGAGTTTATAGATTTAATGAAAAACATGTTGCCAAATACCAACAGTTCTAATACAATTCCTAACATCAAATACCACCCACAACCTGTCTACGGAGCCTCTAAGTACAACTGAAGAGTAATATGAAAATATCGGCAACAAGGCCCCGGCTATACCTCAACCACAAAGTACATGAGAAACAAAAGATACATGACCCCGAAATGAAGTGGGGCTCACCAAATCAGCTAAAAAGAGTGTACTGCTATCACTGATCAATGCCACCTACTGTAGAACCACCTGCATCCATTAAAGATACAGCGCCCCTGGCAAAAGGGACGTTAGTACTATCGAATAGCACTAGTATGTATAGCTAGAAATCCTCTTCCAACATAGAATGCCCATATGATCTATACGTGGAACACATAATATAATGTAATTGAAACAACCTGTACAAACAAGGACAACAAAAGGGGCACCTATTGTCTGCATTAATAATGTGTCTCATTAGACCGTACTTAGTGTTCACATATCATATTATGCACTTATGCGTTTCAAAGACCGTCCATAGTGTTTATTCATACCATACGTATACCTCTCATGCACAATGCACCTATGCGTTTCATACACCGTCCACAAGATTTTATATCACAATGGATTTCATAACACAATGTACCTATGCGTTCATAGACCGTCCACAGGATTTCATATCACAATGCACCTATGCGTTTCATAGACCGTCCACAGGATTTCATATCACAATGGATTTCATAACACAATGTACCTATGCATTCATAGACCGTCCACGGGATTTCATATCACAATGCACCTATGCGTTTCATAGATCGTCCACATGATTTCATATCACAATGGATTTCATAACACAATGTACCTATGCGTTTCATAGACCGTTCACAGGATTTCATATCACAATGTACCTATGCGTTCATAGACCATCCACAGGATTTCATATCACAATGCACTTATGCATTCATAGACCGTCCACAGGATTTCATATCACAATGTACCTATGCATTTCATAGACCGTCCATAGGATTTCATATCACAATGTACCTATGCATTTCATAGACCGTCCATAGGGTTTTATAACACAGTGGAAACAAAAGTACAAATACGTACATCTCATAACCTTTCACACCACATATCACCTAATTTGTACTTTCAACCATTTACATCCTTATTATTCCATTGGCTCTCTTGGCCATACATATGTTTCTTTATTCATGGCGCAATGGCCGTATTTCATATTCCATTCTTTCATTTCTTCCCTTTCATAAATCATCATCATAATTATCAACAAGTAGAATATTCTGGAAATCACAATTTTAAGTTCATTAGTAATGAAGGCTTTAAACACAATCGATTTCTTTCCAATAAATGGAGTAAAATGATTGGAAATCGAAGCACAAGTTAAAATCATACACAATTTCCACTCACGAATATGTAAGGACGCAAGACACATTGAAAATTACTTACAAAGCATAGCATTAGCTAAAACAGCCACATATGGGCATCACTTGAGTTCATAACTTTTAGCCGATTATATTGTCGAAGTCAATATTAGAATAGTTGAGTCAAAGCTCATTTCATAATCTTTCTCACATTATTTCATTTCATTGGCACCATTGGTCACAAGTATAACTTTCACTATTGGCACGTTGGCCACACTTTATATCCCTCATTTCACTGATTTCACTTCCAACCATCTTTATAGGTTATCAACAATAAGATATTCCCAATCAAGACTTTAGGTACACATATGAGCAATTAAGAATCTTAAGAATATTGAGAATTTCTCACACAATTTGGCATACTAGCTTTCATTTGAAATACGATTCAAAGCCACAACATGTTAATACGCAACCCATACTTTGAAACTCACGAAAACATTATGGAATTCAATTCCAAGAGAGAAAGTTTAGCCAACATACCTCAATTGAGCTTTTCTTAAATTACTATAACGTTCCGAAAATTCTAGCAATCCCAATCTATTTGAGACATAACAAAATTGAACCATAATTAGGAAGATATTCATGGTCTCAGCTCATTTGAGCATTTTATCAAACACTAAGCATGGATTAAGGTTCAAGGTCCTTTTATGGAGGATTCCATCATCCCACAATCCAATCTTTACCATTTTTAGCTCAACAATCTTTCTACACCTTTGATAACACATGCATGTAAAATAAACAACCCTCTTGCCCAGAAATTATCTTGCTTATACCTATTTCTAGACAAAATTCGAAATTGAGGGTTAGGGTGTAGAATCTTACCTCTAGGATGAAGACCTAGTGAGTTTCCCTCCTTAACCTTCCAAAACTTGAGCAAGAATTGAAGAATCAATTATTGAGGAACACCTTCTCACTGTAGGGCTCTCTCTCACACTCTAAAATATCAGATTATACCTAAAAAATGACCCAAATAGTGTATTTAACGAAATAGGGTCGGGTTTTAAAAACCCAAAAATGAAGCTCCGGAACAGGTTCTGCATTCGTATATACGACCGCATAAAGGTTATGCGGATCGCATATCGGTCGCATAATTGGTGTCCAAAATGACCAAAAATCTGCCTGAGTCTGCGGTCACTATGCGGTCCGCATAACTGTTCTTCGGTCGCATAGTACACCGCATAACAGTTATGCGGTCGCATAGTCGACCGCATAATTGCATCAACTGACCCAATTAACTGCCTCACTCTGCGGCCATTATGCGGTCCGCAGAGTGATTCTGCGGTCGCATAATGGACCGCAGAAATGCACTTTTCCGCCAAAAATTTTCCTTTACTTTCCCGTGCATTGTTCAACCCAAAAGGCCCGAGCCGCGACGAGCAAGCTCACTGCAAAGAATTTCTACAATCCTCAAACACGTAATCCTAGTCCGGCACCATAAAACATTATTTTCTTTACAAATTTTACCGGGCTTTACACTTAAGTTCTTCAAAAATTTTCGAGGTGTTACATATGAACTGTTCATATTTTTTCTCAAATTATAAATCAAGCCAAGACTATTTGAAATAATTATGTGACTCTTTTAAATATCCTTGCCTCATAAATTAACTCCAATAATGTCCATACTTATGATTCATTTCTTGTGCCAACTCAAAAACCAAGGAAACTTTATTTATCCTTTGCAAATCATGTGCCTCCTCACCAACAAACTAAAGAGGGAAAGCAGTCGACACACTCAAATATAAATTCAAGCATAATTTAAGGGCTCACATATTGAAAAAATTTGCTCACTCTTGTAAAGAAACTCACATGCCACCCAAATTCGTACCATAAGCTTGCCCGTAGTGTAAGGCTTGATTAATTTAAACTTGCAAAGTCTAGGATTAAGTAAGACTTTATAGGTTGTAATGTAGGCTAAGAGACAGATATGACATATTTTAAAAAATAGTGACTAACCCTCCAAAGCCCTTTAATACACCACACTTCACTTTCAAGCACCTTCTTAGCATGACCCAATCGATGTTTTGCCATGAAACTATACACATTTAAGTTCGTTTTTCATTAAGCACATCTACATATATATACTCATTAGTCCGGATAAAAATATGGGAGGTGTCATTCATTTTTCATTTTCTTCTGGTGTTTTATTCTTCTTAATTTTATTATTTTCCTTTTCATTCTCTCCTCAATTTGGTATTTTCGGCTAATACTCTTTTTATAAGCAAGTGCATCTTATAGGACATTCTATGGTTCCACTCAAATACTACCCAATCTATTTATTTACTCTACCAACGACTTAAGCACTTTCATAGGTAAAGAGTGAACAAGATATGATTTAGAAAAAAATAGGGGTTAGCTCCTAATATCGGTGCCAAAGAAAAGGTCTACAGGCTCAAATGGGCTGATTACGGATAATATTATCACTGATAGGTAAATAGGATCAAGGGTCACTCAAAGAAACGCCTTTATCATTTTATAGACTCACAAGACTTAATCATTTCGCTTCGACACACACATGGCAAGTTATAGACTAACAAGAGATGGCACAGAGTACAACCAAAACATTATATCAGAATGCACATGACTCACTCAGGATGGTTCAGACCCGACTCTCAAGTTAAAGCAACTAGCACAGTCATCATATAATCCAAACACATAGGAAGTAATACCAAGAGTCAAAAGGTGAGTCCAAGTGTCAAAAGAAAGCCACATATATTCTCAAGGCATGTAATAATAGAAATCATAAAAAAAAGTACTCAGTTCAAATGCTCCGGACCTAAGCCCCGATATAAAGTATGTCAATAACACAGATACCAAGTTCTTCCAATTTCATTATCAATACAAAAAGGAAAAAAAAAACTTTTTGTATTTTTTTCTATCACGACCCAAATTCTACATAGTCGTGATGGCACCTAACTCAACCCGTTAGGTAAGCTAGACAACAGATAACACAATTCTAATAAAGATCATAAATAATTAATAAATGTAATAAATGAATTTATATACAATATCCCAAGGATTGGTAGTACAAGTCATGAGCCACTAAGATTTAGATTTGCAAAGCTGATACGAAAATAAATACAACATCTGTTTGGGATATACATAAACAGAGTACGAACAACTACCTTCTAGTAGGTTGGTTTCATTTCTAAAGGCACAACAAATGGTTGAGAATGGGTGTTTGGCATACTTAGCCTTTGTGAAAGATGTTAGTGCTGATACTCCTACTGTTGAGTTAGTTCCGGTAGTGAGGGAGTTTCCAGATATATTTCCAGGTATCTTACCAGGCATGCCACCCGATAGAGATAATGATTTTGGTATTGACTTAATGCCAGGAACTTAGCCCATACCTATTCCACCGTATCGCATGGCTCCAGCAGAGTTGAAGGAACTGAAAGAACAGTTGCAAGAGTTTAGGGATTAGGGGTTCATCAGGCCTAGTGTATCACCATGGGGTGCACCGGTATTGTTTGTTAAGAAGAAGGATGGTCCCATGAGGATGTGTATTGACTTCAGGAAATTGAACAAGATTAGCATCAAGAACAAGTATCCATTGCCTTGCATTAATGACTTATTTGTTCAGCTTCAAGGTGCTAGGGTGTTCTCGAAGATTGACTTGAGATCGGGGTATCACCAGTTGAAGATCAGGGCTTTGGATATTCCTAAGACGGCTTTCAGGATTCGTTATGAGCATTATGAGTTTTTGGTGATATCTTTTGGTTTGACTAATGCCTCAACGGCCTTCATGCATTTGATGAATAGTGTGTTTTAGCCATATCTGGATTCCTTTGTCATTGTGTTCATTGATGATATCTTGGTATATTCCCATAGTGCTGAGGAGCACGAACAACATGTGAGGACTGTGCTTCAGATTTTGAAGGAGAAGAAGTTGTATGATAAGTTCTCCAAGTATGAGTTTTGGCTTGACTCGGTGGCATTCTTAGGCTATGTGGTATCTACTAATGGGATCAAGGTGGATTCGAAGAAGATTGAAGCAGTTCATAGTTGGCCCAGACCTTCTATCGCTACTAAGATCAGGAGTTTCTCAGGCTTGGCTAGGTATTATCGTCGCTTCGTCATCTATTGTAGCCCCATTGACTTAGTTGACCCAGAAGGGTGCTCCTTTTAGATGGTCGGACGAGTGTGAGGAGAGCTTTAGAATTTCAAGACGATATTGACAACAACTCTAGTCTTGGTACTGCCCTTAAGATCGAGGTCGTACATAGTCTATTGTGATGCTTCGAGGGTTGGCCTTGGATGTGTGTTGATGAAGGACGGTAAGGTGATTGCCTATGCATCACGCCAGTTGAAGCCCCATGAGAAGAACTATCCGGTGCATGATTTAGAGCTAGTAGTTATTGTACACGCGCTCAAAATATGGAGGCGTTACTTTTATGGCATGTCTTGTGAGGTGTATATGGATCACTAGAGTCTCCAACATTTGTTTAAACAGAATGATCTGAATTTGAGGCAGCAAAGATGGTTGGAGCTATTAAAGGATTATGATATCACTATTCTCTATTATCCGGAAAGGCTAATGCGGTAGCTGACGCCTTGAGTAGAAAGGCAAAGAGAATGGGGAGTTTGGAATTCATACTAGCTATGGAGAGACCGTTAGCTATAGATGTTTAGGCTTTGGCCAACAGATTTATGAGGTTGGATATTTCAAAGCCTGACATGGTTCTTGCTTGTGTTGTGTCACTATCGTCCTTGTTTGAGCGCATTAAGGCTTTCTAGTTTGATGATCCCCACTTGCTTGTCCTTATGGTCACGAAGCACCGAGGTGGTGCCAAGGAGGTGACTATTGGTGATGATGGGGTATTAGCTTCAGGGTCGGATCTGTGTTCCTAAGGTGGATAGTTTGAGGGAGTTGATTCTTGAAGAGGTTCACAGTTTGCGATATTCTATTCACCCGGGTGCTACGAAGATGTATCGTGATTTGAAATAGCATTATTGGTGGAGAAGGATGAAGAAGGATATTGTTAGGTATATTGCACGGTGTTTGAACTGCCAGTATGTCAAGTATGAGCATGAGAGACCAGGCAGTTTTTTTCAAAGGTTAGATATATCGGAGTAGAAGTGGGAGCGTATCACTTTGGATTTTGTGGTGGGGTTGCCACCTACCTTGAGGAGATTTGATGTTGTGTGGGTCATTATGGACAGACTGACCAAGTCTACACATTTTATTTCGGTCATGACTTCCTACACTTTTGAGCAGTTGGCTCAGATTTATCTTAGAAAGATTGTTCGTCTGCATGATGTGCCTGCATCTGTCATCTCGAATCGCGAAACTCAGTTTACATCACATTTTTGGAGAGTTGCAATGTGAGTTGGGCACGCAAGTTGAGTTGAGTACAACATTTCATTCTCAGACGGACAAGCAGTCCGAGAGGACCATTCAGATCTTGGAGGATATGTTGAAAGCCTGTGTCATTGATTTTGGAGGCCAGTGGGATCCGTTTCTTCCGTTAGCAGAGCTCACCTATAACAACAGTTACCAGTCTAGTATCCAGATGGCTCCGTATAAGGCCTTATATGAGAAAGCGATGTCGTTCTCCAGTTGTTTGGTTGAGCCTGAGGAGGCTAAGTTGTTGGGCACTGGTCTAGTTCACGATGCTTTATAGAAGGTGAAGTTGATTCAGGATAGGCTTCGTACAATTCAGTCCATGCAAAACAGTTATGCTGATAGGAAGGTTCACAATGTAGTTTTCATGGAGGGTGAAAGGGTTATTCTTAGAGTTTCTCCTATGTAGGGCGTGACGAGATTTGGGAAGAAGGGCAAGTTGATCCCTCGGTACACCATTTGAGATTTTGGAGAGAGTGAGTGAGGTGCTTTACAGGCTTGCTTTTCCACCCAACTTGTCAGGAGTGCATCCGATATTTCATGTTTCCATGCTTTGGAAGTATCATGAGGATCAGTCACATGTGATAGATTTTAGTTCGATACAGTTGGATGAGAACTTAGCTTATGAGGAGGAACCAATGGCCATTTTGGATAGGCATGTTCGGAAGTTGAGGTCGAAGAATATTGCATTGATGAAGGTTTAGTAGAGGGTTCAACCGGTCAAAGAGGTTACTTGGGAGACTGAGCATGATATGTAGATCATATATCCTCATCTTTTCGGCATTCCAGGTATGTTTCTAAACCCGTTTGAGGACGAACGTTTGTTTTAGAGGGGAAGAATGTGACGACCCCGGCCGATCATTTTGTGCATTTGATCCCCATTTCCTGATTTGATGCTTCCCGTATGTGTGTTTCTTGTTTTGTGACTAGGGAGGATGGTTGATTTTGTTTCGGGAAGGTTCGAGAGTGATTTAGTACACTTAGTGTCATTTTGGAAGAATAAGTTGTAAGAGTTGACCAAGGTTTGACTTTTGTGAAAACGACCTCTGGATGGCATTTTGATGGTTCCAATAGGTTTGTCTAGTATTTTGGACTTAGAGTCATGTTCGGATTTGGATTTCGAAGTTCCTAGTGTCACGACCCAAACCGATGGACCATGACGAGTGCCCAAGTCCTACCTGTCGAACACCCCTAAGCATGCGTCTAAGATATAAACATGAATTGAGGGTAGGTCATGAATAACATCTGTCAATGAACTACTGAATCACGTGAATAACATACGTGAGGAAAATATGTCCAAAAGACATATATACATATACATACGGAATACGGTAGGGTGAGCCGACAAGGCTGCTATAGATAACTATATATCCAAAACTGGAAGCCGACAAGGCCACATACTATCCAACTATACATGTCTGTCTACAAACCTCTAATAGAGTGTACAACTGTATAAAGGATGGGACTAGGCCCCGTCGTACCCATACAAAAATAGCGTACCAAAACTAATAATAGCTCCGAATCAAGTGGAGCACACCAACTCTCGATGATCAAGGATCCTACAAAGGGGGACCGTCAGCCTGCCTACCTGCACCTGCGGGCATGAAACGCAACATCCCCAGGCAAAAGGGACGTCAGTACGAATAATGTACCAAGTATGTAATGTCACAAAAATCAATACATAAAAGACATAAATGAAAAATGGAGTAAAGGGATCCGCCCGTAAGTCTAAATAACTTTGTGAATCCTGAAATATTTATAAAGTCATGCATGTAAATGTCGTATCATGCATAGGTATATGTGTACATAACGTCATCCAGCCTCTGAGGGCATCCCGCCATATCATCTCGGCCTCTGTCGGCGAAATCATCACGTATACCAACTGATCAAGTGGTGGTGCATATATAATGCCGTAACCTTTTCCCATATCCCATATATGTATAATATACGCGTATATAATGCCATATGGTCATGGGTCAATGTACATGTATAAATGAATAAAATGTATAAGATGTAAGTTAATAAGATTTCTCGGAATGTCATAAAATCAATATATCTTCGGATAAACTTTTATCAACTATGTATTTTTCTGAGACCCATGAACAGAAGATATAATAATAAGACACATGGGAATTCAAGAACATAGACACCCCTAGTGCTTCTACGAATAGAGACATTTATGAAAGTTGTGTGTTTGCTCGTTTCGTTTGTATCATATGGGTCATTCCAAAAGGAAAGAAAGGACAACCTTAACATAATTGAGCCGATTCTCTTAACAATACCTCTAACCCACGTCTTTTGAGAAAAACACGTAACGACGTATCGAAGTAGGGAAAAATCCGTATGATATTCTTGAGAAAGATAATACCGTGCTCCCTTAGAATTTCAAGTCACACTGCTTATAGCATTTTGAAGTTTCATATGAATTTTTGTTGAAGTTACATCCGTTACTTAGCAAATCTAGCATCACACTTTAATGAGATAAGAAGATATCTTATAATTGTGGGTTTGTGGTCCCCACTTTGTGGCTTAGTTTTGCCCAAAGATCCCCTAAATGTGCCACCTAGTCTAATGAACCAAGAGTCATTGTTACATAGCCCCTTGCTGCCACGTTGAGGTGAGGTTTCATTTAAGCTTATCCACCAAAATCAATTACCTTGTTAATCTCCTACTAAAAAATCAATAATTAACCAATTATCCACATAATTAGGTAATAGCTCAAATTACTTAAAATACTAATCACTTTTAAAATACTTTATATACCTTACTATCATGGTCATGTGGTACCTTGTATGGCACTAGTTCATAAATATCGGGTATTATAACTTGGACCGTATTTTATCCCAAATTGACAAACTTCAACGAATGCTCATTCTTTGATTTGTTTACCCTCTAATCTTCACGGCACTCACTTATCACTTGGTACAAATAACATAAATACTTATAACCTCAAAAATAATTTCATTCCCGAGCTTACGTCGATTAACTTACGACGAAACTTTAACGTATAAAATGTGGGATGTAACACCTAGGTTGATTTGGCTAATTGTCAAAAGTTGAAAATTTGAAGGTTTGAAATATTCATAAGTTTGACCGGGAGTTAACTTTGAGGTTTTTGGGTTCGAATTGTTGTCCCGGAAATTGGTATAGGACCATTTTATCATTGGGACTTGTGTGTAATGTTTGGGTTCATTCCAAATTAGTTAGGCTTGAATCGGACGCTTGGTTTGAAGTTGGAAGTTTATGAACTTAAGAGATTGATCTTGATGTACGATTCTTAGTTTTGATGTTAATTACAGTGTTTTGAGCCTTTGGATAGATTTGGGTGATATATTAGGACTTGTTGGAATGGTTGGACGGGGTCTCAGGGGCTCGGGTGTATTTTGAATTGGTTCGAACCATTTGGAAAATGGTTGGTAGTTTTGGTGCTAGGGAATCACACATGCGGGCATTTGATCGTAGGTGTGAAGGCGCACGTGCGACTGCGCTGTCGCTTCGATGAGGCTGACAGGTTCTGTGAGGGGGTAACTTCTGCGTTGAGTGGTTGTAGGTGCGATGTCTCACCTCTGGAGCTATTGTGCGTGCTTACAAGGTTGGGCAGGCTGAGGAGCAGCGCAGATGCAAACTTTCTTATCACACCAGCGGGATGGCAGATGCATATGTCAGGGTCACAAGTCTGAAGGTAGGCTAGTAAGTGGTTTTTGCAGATGCGAGCATGGGCTCGCAGAAGCGAGGTCGCTGATGCGATGTTCTTGTCCGCAGATGCAAGAATCACTAGGTAGACTTATATTTCGAGGGTTTAGCTCATTTTTCATTATTTGGAGATTGAAAGCTCGGCTAGAGGCGATTTTTGGAGGGATTTTCACCACACTTTGGAGGGTAAGTAAACTCTACTTGAGTTTGACGTTAAATGTTGTTTCCCCATGGATTGTTACACCTAGAATATGTGATTTGAAAAAGAAATTTGGTGTTTTTGACTATGATTCTTGGAGAGTGAAAATTTGGAGATTTGGGAGCCGATTTGAAGTCGGATTTGGATGAAATTTTTATATTTGGAGACATGGGTGTTCGGGATTTGTGAGGTTTGTCGGGTTCTGGTAGGCGGGCTCGAGTTGACTTTTTGGTTGACTGTGTGCATTTAATTAAAGATTCCATCATTATCATGTGGGTTCGATTTCTATAGATTTATTTGACGTTATTGGGTTGTATTTGACGAGATTCGAGCCGTTTGGAGTCGGATTTATGAGGATTTGGCATTTTTAGTGATTTTAAGGGTAACGAATGAAGGTAAGACTCTTGGCTAAGTTTGTTAAGAGGAAAACCCCTAGGATATGACTTGTTTGCTATGTGTTTAAGGTATTGGGGGTGGTGTATATACGTGGTGGCGAGTGTATATGTATTTACCAAGTTTATATTATGACCGGGTAGAGCTAGAATATTTTAGTGCCTTGTTTTGCCTATGTGCTCATTTGAATCATGATTTAATTGACTTATGTGACTATGTTGCTCTCGTATTCATATTAGAAATCATGCCTAGGTTTATGATTAATTACGAAAGCATGGAAACTTATCCTTGTTATGTTGAATTGCTTAAACTGTCCATAGTCACTTAGAGATTCCATGAGCACATATCTGTATGATTTTTATTAAGTCCTTATGCACCTTTATCTGAAATTCTTGAGCATATGCATGCATTTGAATAAGGATACTTGATTTGGACTGAGGATTTATGCATGAAAGGTAAAGCGTGCGGATGAGATATAGTTATGGCACATAAGTCAGGATGATCGGATATTGATTATGGGTGATGCTATTATGCTCCTCTTTGCGCTTGCATTTGGATCCGTCCCTCTAGAGTCAGGTGATAACCCATGTTACTTTGAGCCCTATGAGCGTGGTCGGTACATGGATTTTGTGCCGGGTCGATACATAGATTTTGTATCGGGTTATGTTGATACATGGACTATGTATCGGGGTACATGGGTCTTGTACCGATTTGAGCGTGCATTCATATTATTGACTCACTTAGAAGTACTCATTTAACTTTTAATTGTTATTTGACATCTTTATATGCTAGATGGGAGTCCCGACTCTGTTATTTGAACACGATTTCTTCTAATAGCGTATTTAAGAAGCGTTATGATTATTTCTGTAATGGAAGAGCATGCTTCATACTTCAACTGTTGATATCTGTGACTCGTGTTATTCATGATATTATCTATTGTTTCAGTTCTTAATTCTCTTACTTACTAAGTACTGATTACGGTGTACTTGTACTATGTTTCTTCATATTTTTTTGTGCAGATCTTCAAGTGGGTCCTAGTAGAGATTCCTGATTGAGCTTAGAAGACCTCACAAAGACTTAGGGTGAGCTGCACTTCATGGATCTACTTCATAGTTCTCGAGTCCCTGTTCCTTACATATTTCATGTCTACTTGTTCTCATATTCCGTAGTTTTGCTCATGTACTTGTGCCACCTAGTCTTGGGGGTTGTACTGTATTGGTCGTGTTTAGTCCGTGTTTTATTATATATGATATTGTTACTGTTTGAGACTATTCCATCTTTAAATATTATATGACTCTGTTAATTAAATAAATTGGACTTAGTTTGTTGATTGCGAGTTTGCTCTCATAGCAAGTTTGGCTAGGCGCCATCACGGCTTCGAGGTGCGATTTTGGTCGTGACAATGTATTCTATGCCAGATCAGATTTGCTTATGCAGTGTTGCATTTACTATGAATGTATCACCTGGAAGGACTTTATGTCATCTAGAAGGTTCTATGTTCATGGGGTACTTATTCATCAGATTTGATAGAGTGACAACTCACCATGTGGCTTTAGCAGTTGTGCCAGGTGTTTTGGTTTTGTAGGCTAGGTTGAGTTGGTTTGCTCATATGTTATCTATTAGACAGTTTGAGCAGGGTGTACAAATGCTTTAAGACTTGGTAAGAAGGAATACCATAGACCTCGGGAGTCATTGGGTGATAAGTTGCTTTTCTACAAATTTGTCATATTTTAGTTATTAATTGTATGGTGCACAAACTATGTTGTTTGAGGTTTCATATCGAATTTGGCGTGACTTGTCACCCGAGAAGCTTGTACTGGATGAGACGAAGTTAACCGACCTGGAATTAGTATGATCGGATTTGATAAGGTATGTTGGGAAGAAGAATGCTATTAGGCAGCTTAGAACAAGCAATGGTTCTTATTGGACGAGAGCAATCCATGACTTATTGATTGATGTGTGGTTATGAGTTTCTATGGGTTTCTTACATCATTAGCGGTGTTATGAAGGCTTAGAAAATGGATCGATTTGAGTTAGGGCATTTTGATCGGTACTGGATTTGGTAACGACCAGTTGTTATAACTAAGAGGTATGACTATGGATATAAATGATGTGGGATATATCATGTGGTTGCATCCCGGTGGTTCATTTATGACTCGATACAGGTTAATGAGATTGATACAATAAATATATACAAGAATCAGACCTTCGAGGAAGATCCGAGTATTGATTTTGGGTCTATAGGATTATAAGTTGAGGTTGAAGGAGGAATCGACGGGCTCGGGAGAGTTTCAGTATGTTTGGAGTAAGTTTTGAAAGAATTGAATTGTTGAGACAGGATTTTACAGCAGTTGATCTGATTTCACAAGTGTGTTTCTCCCAAAACATAAGGGACTTAGGAATGAAGTTTTGATAAGAATGTAGCTCTTCGAATCTAGTTTCTAGAGGTTCAAAGTGTTAGTCATTTTGACATCTGTACAAAAAGTTATGACTATTTTAGTTAAGAGTTGCAGTGTTGAAACCTACAACAAAAGTGCAGACCGTGTGGGCGTGCAACTCATAGATTTTGGCAAGCTCCCAAATTCTGAAATTTCAGCTCTTTTTGCGTATTTAACCCCCAATTCATGCATTTACTTTATTTTATCATTTTGAGAGCTACACAACTTGGATTTGGGAGATTTTAAAGGAGATTTCATAGGCATCATTGGGGTAAGGAGTCCTAACCTAGATTTATGATTTCTACTTGAATCTATCATTGATTTTGGCTATAAATTAAGGAATCTTGTCACGATCCAGAATTCTCACCCTCGGGACCATGATGACGCCTAACATTTCACTTGCTAGGCAAACTAACGTTAGATTATTTTTTAGCCATTTTTAACAAAACAAATTAACTGATACCAATTAAACTGTAATAACTGAAATAGAACTATAATAGAGTATGAAAAACCATAATAACCGCAATATCTAGATACAACCCCAGAACTGGTGTCACAAGTGCACAAGCGTCTAGAATAATACAGATAATGGTCTGGTAAAACTGTATGAAATGAAATAAATAGCTTAGGGTAGAAGGGGACTTCAGAGATGCGGACGTCGAGCAGTTATACCTCAAGTCTCCAATCCGGCAACCAATTAGAGCAATCTACTGACCGCCGCTAGGACCGACTCCAAAATCTGCACAAGAAGTGCAGAGTGTAGTATGAGTACAACCGACCACATGTACTCTGTAAGTGCCGAGCCTAACCTCGATGAAGTAGTGACGAGGCTAAGGCGGGTCACTTACAATAACCTGTACGCACTATAATAATAATAACATGAAAGAAATACAGGAAAGTAAGGTAGTTAACTTATAAAAATAAAATCAATCCTCGGAATCAGTAAAACCAAAAACACCAGTACTCAGAATCTCATATGGAAGCATCGAAGGCCAACACCGTACAACAATGAATACAAAACACACAATCCATTGTGGCGTATAATCTGATCCCGCCGTACAAACACAATCCTTCCTTATTTCACCTGTTGCGGTGTGCAACCCGATCCCACCATACAAACACAATCCTCCCTTATTTCACCATATCAGTATCAATAATAACATATAAAATCCATTGCGGCGCGCAACCTGATCCGACCATATAATCAGAATCAATATCATATTCCTTCCTTATTTTACCATATCAAAATCACATATAAAATCTGTTGCGGCGTGCAACCCGATCCCACCATATCAATATCAATCCTCCCTTATTCCACCCGTTGCGGCATACAACCCGATCCATAAAAAACAATCAACAAATGTAATCAACTCAGCAACTCAAATCACAAGAATCTCAACGATAAACGAATATGAAAGCAAAACCATAAAGGAATCTCGTGCCAAATCGAGAAATGCTACAATCAATATTAAACAACAAGACAAGCCAAATATATGACAGTTAAAGTTTACAAGTAAGACAATTAAGGCAAGTAGCAATTAATCATGGAAGCATGGAAGAAACTAACATTTTCATATGAGAATAATAAATGACAAGTAGCAAGTTGAGGCATAGGAGGAAATTAAAGCATGTAACAATTAAGACATAGAATAAAATAATTAATGTAATACGGGAAAGCATGGAAACAATTACTTTGACGGCATATATACACTCGTCACCTCGCATATACGTCGCTACACATGTAATTCACATAACACATAGCTCAAGGGTTCCTATTCTCTCAAATCAAGGTTAGACCCAACACTTACCTCGCTCCGCAAGCAAATCAAAGCTCAACCGGGGCTTTTCCTCTAAAATCCGCCTCCAACCCAACCAAATCTAAACCAAAATCGACTCAAAAACATCAAACAATGCTAGGAAAATCAATTACAATACATAAAGTTAAGATCTTTACACTTTTTCCAAAAAGTCAACAAAAGTCAACACCGGGCCCGCTTGGTCAAAATCCAAGATTCAGACAAATACCCAATTACCCATTCACCCCCAAGCCTGATTATGTAATTAGTTTCGAAATCCGACCTCAATTCGAGGTCTAAATCCCAAATTTACAAAAATTCCTAATTCTACCCAAATCCCTAATTTCTACCATGAAAATCTTAGATTTAATATTGAAAACTTATGAAATGTAATGGGTAATTGAAAAGAAGTAGATTAAAGTCACTTACCAATGAATTTAGGAAGAAAATCTCTTGGAAAAATCGCCTCTAGGGAGTTTAGGGTTGAGAGTTTGAAAGAAATGAGCTAAATCCCGTTTCCCCCCTCTTTTACCAGTTGCATATGTTGCAATTGCGATATATTGTTCGCAATTACGAACATCGCAAATGCGAGAAAGAGGTCGCAAATGCAAACCCTTCTCAGAAGGTCAGTTATCCCAAATGCGATGTTTTGGTTGCAAATGCGAACCCATACAACTCGCAAATGCAAACCATTCTTTCGCATATGCGAAAGTAGCCCCGGACACACTGAGTCGCAAATGCGACTCTGCCTTTGCAAAAGCGGCAGCTGCAAGTTCACAAATGCGAATATTTACCTCGCAAATGCGAGACTCCCCTAATCCAGCCCATGCTCCAAATGCGAAGCCTTGTTCGCAAAAGCGAGGCTCACAAATGTGAGCCAGATCTCGCAAATGCGAGCCAAATCTCGTAAATGTGAGATCTGGAGCAGAGCACTAGCAACAGTAAAGGCATCAACTATTCTTCTAAGTCCAAAATTGCTCTGTAGCCTATCCGAAACTCACACGAGCCCCTCGGGTTCCAAACCAAACATGTACACAAGTGTAATAACATCATACGAACTCACTCGCACAATCAAAAGACCAAAGTAACACCTAGAACTACGAATCGGACACCAAAATAAATAAAATTTTCAATGAAACTTAAGAACATGCAATTTTTCAATTGGACGTTCGAATCACGTCAAATCAACTCCGTTTCGCACCAAATTTTGCAGACAAGTCATAAATACTGTAATGAACTTATACCAAGTTCTGAAACCAAAATTCGAACCTGTTAGCAACAAAGTCAACCTACGGTCAAACTTAGGAATTCTTAAAACTTTAATTGCTAGTTTTCAACAAATTGCGTTAATTCAAGTTAGGGACTTTCGAATTCAGTTCCGGGCATATGCCCAAGTTCCAAATCACTATACGGATCCACTGGAACCGTCAAAATACTGATCCAGGTCCGTTTATATAAAATGTTGACCGTAGTCAACTCAATTGAGTTTTAAGGCACGATTTCACATTTTTATCAATTTTCTCATAAAAACCTTCTGGGAAAAGGACACGGAATGTGCACGCAAATTGAGGAAGGCTAAACAGAGCTATTCGAGGTCTCGAAACACAGAAATAAAGGGTAAAACTATAAATAACCTATCGGGTCATCACAAATCTAAAGGAAGAAAATAGGATTTTTGACTTGAAAGTTAAAAAGTGTATTTTAAGGTTTTGAGTGCTGATTTGGACTCGGATTTGAAAACTAATTGTAAGGCCCCATAAAATTTTACCTAAAACTCGGGGTTTCATGGTGCCAAGGTAGAACAGTGCATTGGGGAGTTGAATAAAAAATTTGGCAGTGCAAGGCGTTTCTGCGATCCATTTTGTTATCGCAGAACTAATCTGCGGATCGCAAATCTGACGCAGACTGAAGCAGAAACTTGAGCAAATTTTTGGACCATTATGTGGTCCATTATGTTGCTGTAGAATCATTTCGCAGGCCGCACAATCCATCGCAGATCCAACATAAAATTTGTAGTAGGGAAGTTTTGTGGCGCATTATGCGACCGCAGACCGGTGACAGAGTGAGGCAGAAATGCTCAGTTCCGGGGGGCCATTATGCGGTCCAT